>NC_134842.1:7020211-8220211 GCF_965363235.1 Mytilus galloprovincialis
GTATCTTATAAAATATTTAAGCTGTTTTTATTGACTTACGTGGCTTGTTGCATTTACATATCTCGCAGCCATCAGCACCAATTTCAAACCCATGTTCACAGTTCATATAACACATCGCATCGGAACAATGGGCTGCAATTATAAAGCATAACTCCTGAGTAACATCCAACTTCGCATTAATGGTGGGTTTTTTTTTAAAGACACGTTGCTAATTATTTTGCATATCTAATTTATAGTTTTGAGATTACTAAACAAAAGAGTATAAAAACTATGTTGAATAAAAAACAATTTATATAATTGTATGACTTACATGGCTTGTTGCATTCACATTTCTCGCAGCCATCAGCACCAACTTTAAACCCATTCTCACAGTACATATAACATGTGACATCGGAACAGTGGGCTGTAAAATTTAAGCATACCTTGATACAGCTTTTTTATAAGGTGTGTATAATTAGAAAAAAACTAGAGGATCCCAAAAGGTCGTTTAAATAGAAACTAAAATAAATTGCTTTCAGTTCTGGTACGCGAAGCTTGGACAGATGAACCCCGTCATAAAGTATGACTTGTATGGAGAGTAATCTCATTGGCACTCATACCACATCTTCCTATATCTATCCCATATGTTGGTGAAGTTGATATGTTGTTACTAAGGTTGTGAAAATTGATAAATTAAATCTGTCTCCTTTGGAATATCTGTTTCACAGATAATATCGGATGTGTTCACAATGTCGTTACTACTATACCGTTCCATTTTCACGAATGTGACCTACCGAATAAGACTATTTACCGGGTCAGTTATAACATAAGCAACACGACGAGTTCAACATGTGAAACATGATCTTTTTACCCTTCCGGAGCACTTGAGATCACCCGTAGATTTTGGTGGGGTTGGTGTTGTTTAATCTTTAGTTTTTCTATGTTGTGTTTTGTATACGATTATTTGTCTGTTTGATTTTTTTTGTAGCCATGGCGTTGTCAGTTTGTTTTTTATCTATGAGTTTGGATGTTCCTCTGGTATCTTACGCCCTCTTTTATAAAGATACATATCAATTTATTAGGTGCAACAACTGTCGGTACCATTTTATTAAATAAGGAAACTTCTGTTTAGTGTGAAGGATAAAAACTTTTAACGGAATTTAAAATGCTTTTTAAAGCAAGTAAATATATCTTATAAAATATTTAAGCTGTTTTTATTGACTTACGTGGCTTGTTGCATTTACATATCTCGCAGCCATCAGCACCAATTTCAAACCCATGTTCACAGTTCATATAACACATCGCATCGGAACAATGGGCTGCAATTATAAAGCATAACTCCTGAGTAACATCCAACTTCGCATTAATGGTGTTGGTTTTTTTTAAAGACACGTTGCTTATTATTTGGCATATCTAATTTATAGTTTTGAGATTACTAAACAAAAGAGTATAAAAACTATGTTGAATAAAAAACAATTTATATAATTGTATGACTTACATGGCTTGTTGCATTCACATTTCTCGCAGCCATCAGCACCAACTTTAAACCCATTCTCACAGTACATATAACATGTGACATCGGAACAGTGGGCTGTAAAATTTAAGCATACCTTGATACAGCTTTTTATAAGGTGTGTATAATTAGAAAAAAACTTGGGAATCCCAAAAGGTCGTTTAAACAGAAACTAAAATAAACTGCTTTCAGTTCTGGTACGCGAAGCTTGGACAGATGGACCCCGAAATGTTGTTTAACCAGAAAGTAAAATAGGGTGTTTTCGTTGGTAGTAAGCGTAGCGATGACAGATGGACTGCGTTTAATCCGATTGAGTAGCACCGTATGCGTGATCATTGATACATTTTGTTAATTTGAAAATTAAATTGTATTTAATTTCATCATGCAAATCTTGTCTTCCGGAGCATCTGATATCACCCAAAGTTTTAGTAGGGTTTCCGTTGCAAGGTCTTAAGTTTTCTATGTTGTGTCTTGTGTACTATCATTTGTATGTTAGTCTTTTTCTTTAGTCTTTTAACTATGACGTTGTCAGTTCATTTTCGATCTATGAGTTTGACTGTCCCTTCTGGTATCTTTCGTCCCTCTTTTGTCAATTGAAGTTTAAATTCAGTCACTTCATTTATACATACAAAAACACTTAAATTGAATACCAGTATGAGATGTATTGGCTGTATGCATATGACTTACCAGGCTTGTTGCATTTACATATCTCGCATCCATCAGCACCAATTTGGAATCCATTTTCACAGTTCATATAACACATCGCATCGGGACAGTGAGCTATAATATCAAAACATATATAATCGTTTCAGTTATCCTAAACCTTTGTCTCATTTCTGGCAGTTAACATATCTTGTTTTTACCAACAGTAGCATGTAGATTTAGCGATACAGAAGGTTCCCTGGAACCCGTTGCGACCAATTTATTTATGAGAGTTTATATTGCACTTTGGCTTTCACATAAATATCCATTTTTCTGATCAGAATTCTCATCATTTATGGCTAAAGCAATTCGTGAAAACTGCTTGAATTTTAGTTTTTCTGTGCTCATACAACGCTAATATAGATTCATATTAATTAATAGGATGCAACAACTGTCGGTATCATTTCATTAAATTACTGTTCAATAAGATTATGGTGATACATTTGTTTGTAGAATAGAAAAGTCATCGGAATTTAAAGTACTTGCATTAGCATCTACATTGTTAATGTATCTTATAAAATATTTAAGCTAATTGTATAGACTTACGTGGCTTGTTGCATTTACATATCTCGCAGCCATCAGCACCAATTTCAAACCCATGTTCACAGTTCATATAACACATTGCATCGGAACAATATGCTGTAATAATAAAGTATAACTTCTGAATTTGATATAGTAACATCCATTTTTATTAAATACACATCATGTGTCCAAGCTACGCTTACAAGTAAGTTACCACACTTCTTCCTACTTTCTGTTCCTAGTACATTTTGTATCAACCAATGACATCTCTGCCTTAAAACATTTGAAGATTAGTATGATTAACAAAAACCTGAAGAGCCCGAAAGGTCGTTTAAATAGAAAGTAGAATGGAGCGTTTTCAGTTCTGGTAAGCGGAGCGTGGACAGATGAACTGCGTTGTATTCAAATTTATTATCCTAGCGATTATTGAAACAATTTGAAAATTTGAAAATTATATTATATTTCATTTTATCATGCGAATCTTGTCAATTATTGTTCAATTTCAGTGACTAAATTTAAAAACAAAAACACTTATTTTGAATCGGAAATAATTTAGCTGATAGTATGACTTACATGGCTGGTTGCATTTACATATCTCGCAGCCATCATCGCCAATTTGAAACCCATTTTCACAGTACATTTCACACATAGCATCGGGACAGTGAGCTGTAATAGTAAGCATATTTGATATTAAAGCAGAATAATTAGTCAAGCATGCAAGATTCTGAAGAAGGTAAATCCAGAAAAGCACTTTAGATGCAAGAAATGTATTAAAAGTGTTCATCATTTTTACAGCACTGGTTCGATGCTGCTGCTATTAGAATATCAGTCATTCAGGGTATTATCAGTTCATTATTAATACTTTGGTAGTGACATACTGTAAATTCAGAAATTAATGCGAGGTTTTTATTATTGCGAAAAATGCAACAGAGTTGTAAACGCATTAATTTAAACTCGCATATTGAAATATTTTATATGAATTAAACAGGATTTTTAGAGTTTAAAAGAATTCGATGAAAAAAAGTTGAAATGAAGGATAGGACATCGAAAACATAACTCAACGGAACTGGAAAACTTTTTATAACAGGCTTGTATACGTCGATTCGGAACAATAACTCCCGAGTATGTTGAAATGCTACTATATTTTTTAATTGATATATCCATTTTGTCAATCTGCTGTTTAGATTGTCGAGGAAAGTAGGCTAAGAAACCAAAGCCTTGTTTTATTTTGATAGACAAAATCGGTTTCATTAATGTACAAATTGTAGTAAATTATTAAGACTTTCTTAAACAGCAAATATTGAATCAATAGATTGTCTATCGTTTAAAGAAAGTTTGCCTCACCTCGGCATATTTTTTACTATTTTCATTGTTGCAGTTATTTTATAAATGCGCCTCTTTATAATAGTTGTCATTTTTAAATACAATACCAGATAATCTTTAAACATAATTCGATATCACACACTCGAGTTTTCCTCAAACTGACACACAGAAATTCGCGATAAATTCAATAAAATCAAGCTCTATATTTTTGGGTTTTTTAGGTTTGGATTTACTGTTTACAGAAAATTAAATAATAAATAACAATATAGACCAAACATTCTTTCTGATTTATATTTTACAAAATGTATTATATATTCTTTTTTTAAGTAATGTCCATCCCTGATGTCCAGATTTAACAGCGTTTTCAATATCGATTCACACTGATGTGGGTAACAAAATGTTTTAACAATGATATGAGGAAAACTGGAGATTAATATAATATGTATATTTCTAGACGTATACAGGAAAGTCAGCTAATTAGATAAGAATATATATACCAATATGAAATTATCTATATCTATACAGGCAAAATTTTCTCACATGAATTTCACGTGAGATTCACCTCAATCGAGCTTATACATGAAACTCACGTGAAAATTTTCATGTGAATTTCATGTGAATTGAGATTCACATGAATCTTATGTAAAATTTTTCACATGAATTTCACGTGAAATTTACAATAAAAAAAAATGATATTTTCATGATTTTAACTAAATTTGAAAATTTAGATGTTATTTGAAATACTCTATTTTAAAATTTCACGTGAATTTCAAATGAAAAAAAATAATACGTGATTTTAATGTGAAATTCACATGAGTTTCACATGAGATTCACATAAAACCCATAAAAACTGTTTTCACGTGAGTTTCATGTATAAGCTCGTTTGAGGTGAAATTCATGTGAAATTGACGTGAGTGAAATTTGCCTGTGTATATCAATATAATTTTACTTATAAAAAAAGAAGATGTGGTATGATTGCCAATAAGGAAACTCTTCACAAGTGACCAAATGACACAAAAAATAACTATAGGTCACCATACTGCTTTCAACAATGAGTAAACCCCACACTAGATAGTCAGCTCCAACAGTCCTCGAAATGACAAATGTAAAACAATTCAAGCGAGAAAACTAACGACCTATTTTTTGTACATAATAATGAACGAAAAACAAATATGTAGCACAGAAACAAATAACAACCACTGAATTAAAGACTTCTGACTTGGGACAGACACATACGTACATAATGTGTCGGTGTCAAACATGTTAGCGGGATCCCAACCCTCCCCTCAATTCGATAGTTGTGTAACTGTAAAACACAAGAACGAAATAACTTGTACATCGCATGAAGACACTAAGTACAGATCTGGGAGTACTCGCAGTAGCTAAAAGCAAGTTAAAAGCCAATACCAACTAATAAATAAGCTAAATTATTGAGCATTGTATCGGATCGATAAACTTTACCACGATCGTTTCTAAATTTTCGTGCTTGGTAAACAACATCTCCATAAAAATGAAGATGTGTCATCCCATCACTTTGATTTTAGTACAGACTCACGTTTTTTGTTGCATTTACATTTCTCACATCCATCAGCACGAACTTTGAACCCATATTTACATGTTTTATTGCAAACCAAATCAGGACATTTGGCTGCAACGATAAAGCATATATTTCTTAGTTTTGTTACAATTAAACATCTAATTTGTTTTTTTTTGCATTTGATATATGAATGGGGTACATTCCGTTTTGAATTTTCCTCGGGGTTCAGTATTTATTTGTTTTTTTGTGTTATTAAAGAGGCGCAATTAATAGCCATATGATTACCTACAACCTGTCGATAAATATTGTTGTCGAAACGTACATAAATACTTTCAAGGAGGAAGTTAACAGATTCAATCACCTCATCATATCTCCAATAAGTATATGTGTATTTCTAGTCGTATGTAAAAAAAGTCAGCTAATAAGTTAAGAATATGCATCAATGAAGACCCGATTTAATCGCTATACATATAATTTTATACTTACTCATTGGTGGTGATCTAGCCTAAAAAAGGAAGACGAAAAATATAATTAGATTTGTTTAAAACTACATTATGTCATGGGAATATGAGTAAAATGTATAATCGTACATGCTAAATATGTCTTAACAAAACTTTAAATTTGATTTATATCTTGATAACACAATACAAACCATGTTGATATATTAGCCTGTATAGTTGGGTGGAATTGTACCAGAACTATTTGTCCGGTCAATGTAATATGCATGATTTGTAATATCTGATCTGAGTGTACGCGTGTTGTGGTTTCAGCCGGATCCGTGTGGAACCCATTCACTGCATATCTAGATTGTATGTGGCTAGTATTAACCATTGTTATTGAATATTCAAATTTGTAGAACTTAAGAGAAGTAATTTCGATGATATTAAATTCATCAATTGCAGACACAAACTGAATTTATGAAAGAAACATCTTAAGAACATCTGAATCCTAAAGAAAACGTACGCTTAATGAACAAGGCTGTGATAATTTACCAAAATTCCGATGAAGATGAGAAATTAGTATGGTGTTGTAGCCTTTAAACAATCTATTTTACAGAAAAAACATGTGTACGTTCCTGTTCCCGCCTTTCAAAATTTAGTTATGTCCACGCTGTTTATAAGTTTTTAAAGAAGGCAATTCTGTCTGAATCGAATTGCTCTTTAAATTAATAGTAACTTTACCTCGTTTTTATTTTAAATTGTAAAAAAAAAAAAAAAAAAAAAAACCGAATATGTTATGGAGTTGTGTAAATATTGCACTTTTAAAAACAAATTCCACAATTTTACAAATAAACGTATAATCACAATAATTACTACTAATCGATAGACACCAACAGATTTTTCATTTGTATCTGTAGATAAAAAATACTTGGTTTTAATTTCAATAAAATTATCGGTTCGCTTTAGATGTTTCCTTTCGGATCATGTAGTAAAAATTGAAAATAAAATTTCAGCAATAAAATGCGTTTCAAAATTGGAAAAGGAGGACTTACACATCGTTGTTTTTACCGTGAGAAATGTCATAACACTTGTTTTAAAACATCTATTAAAGTTAGACAGATAAATTAAAAATAATATAAAAAAAGAGATGTGGTATGATTGCCAATGTCTCAACTCTCCACAAGGGACCAAATGACACAGAATTTGACAACTATAGGTCACTGTAACGGTCTTCAACACTGAACAAAGCTCATACCGCATAGTCAGCTATAATAGGCACCGAAATGACAAATGTAAAACAATTTGAAAACGAGAAAACTACTGGCCTAATTTATATATAACAATGTTAAAAAAGTTGTAGTAATAATTATATTGAATTGCAAATAGATATCGAATGTTTACCTGAATTCCGATGACAGAGACGACGAGGAGCAGAATGTATCGACACATGATTCTAGTTATAATTTCATTCTTACAAAAACACGGCTTTTATAGTAAATGAAACAGATGGTTAGCAATAAAACAAACTGACCGTACATTTGGACAAGATTATCGCACCGATATATCGCGTGCTGTATTATTTCATGGACGTCTATAACGTACATTATGTAGCCTAGGGACCACAATCATACATACACACGACCATCACCTACGTGTAAACCTTCCAGATACATTGTAGCTGCTGTTGAAAACACTCATGATTATACCGAACGGGACTCTTGTGGTTTTGTACTCGCAATTCAATTTTTGTACGGACAAAAGTGAGTTTTGTTCAACAAAAATGAGTTCAGTTAAACAAAAGGAGTAGGTCCGGTAAGGGCCGATTTTGGCCTCAAATTTCAGGTTCATCTGACCATAGATTTTGGACATTTTTTAAACACTTATAAGTGTCTATTTCATTTGATTCAATTATTTTATTTAAAAGATGTTAACTGATTTTGTCATTAAAAACGCTCCGATTTAAGCCTAAATATCAAAAATCTATCAAATATGCCAAACAATGTCACTTTTCAGATTGTTTTTGTCAAAAATGAAAGTGGCCGCATCTGTGTTCATCTTCAACCTTTATATATGTTATTTATTATCATCAAATACAACTTACATTTCAATTTTATGAATGAACACAAATGCAGCCACTTTCATTTAAGACGAAAACCGTCCAAAATTTAACTAAAATACTAAAATTGTGAAGATTTCAATAATTTAGCATACTTTATGATGCTAGTACCCGATATATGTGCATTGTATTGTCAAAAACAGCACATATTTATGTAGCAGAACCATTCTTCTTTCCAATAGATAACTAGAAGTTTACATTCTAACAATTTTGTAAAACTGCTATATTTTGGGGCCAAATAACGGTCTTACCGGACCTACTCCTTTGTAGTATAAGTTACAAATTTAAATTTTGTCATACAAAATTATCGTTCAGTGCACAAAAGTTACTTTTGTCATGACAAAATTCATGTTTGTATCACAGACTTGACTTTTGTTATATAATTACCAAATTTGAAAATTGGGCGACAAAAGTCACTTTTGTGTTTTAATTTCCATATCAGGTAACAAAAGTCAATTTTGTATGCAAATAAGTTTATATTTGCATACCTTTTTGACAAAATTGACTTTTGTCATGACAAAAATGAATTTTGTCTACATAAAAGAATTTTGTCAATACAAAATTGAAGTTCTCATAAAACAAGTCTGTATCACATAGTTTGGTAAGACTTTGATTACAAAAAGTGCAAGTCCCATTCGGCGCCCCGTATAATTAAATATAAATTATTGTAATATCAATTTAAACATATTTTAATTAAGTTTTAAATTTCCTAATTCAAGAAATTCCAGGACATCATTCTTTTCAAAATATCTACCAATTTCTGCTGTTAATTCTACTTAGAAAATAAAATAATATTGTGGATGTTTGATTTGACTAGTTTATTTATCATGCTAATTAATATCTGGGATAAAAAAAAAAAAAAAAGAAAAGAAAACAATCAACACAGTAAGGTACGAAAGAGCAGGACATGTCAAATTGGAAACAAGTCAAAAAGAGAACATTAAAGACCGGACGTATATGATAAAAACCACAAACATAAACGTAAATCAGATAATTCTGACAGTCAGCAAGCAACGACACATTATACAGTCAGGCTCTTGAGTTTGGATAGGCGAATAATGAAAATATATCGTATATTCAACTTTGCTTTAGAAATATAAGTTTAATGTACAATGATGTTTTCCAAACAGTTTTTAATTCACAAGAAATTCATAGGGAGCGGGTGTTTTTTTTTTTGGGAGCAAAAGTAAAACTGTATATGATTTATAAATTTCTTTTCTTTCAAATAAGACTTCAGAAAGACACAAACGATGGATGGAAGCACAAAATGGAATGAGAATATAGATAATATAGATCATAAAGGTTATTGGTTATGCATCCATGATACAAAATCAGTAAATGCATAACAAAATTTAAAAAAAAATACCAAAGGACTAAAGTATGAACAATTATACTATGAGTTTTGCTTACTGGATGTCGTGTAGTGCTGTACTAGCTCACATCTTTATGAATTCGTTTTATGTGGATAGTTGTTCTATTGGCTTTCATATATCACCTCCTTATGACATACCAAGTAGTTTTATAGTTCTCTCGATCGCTTGCTCCAAATTCACGGAAATCAAAATATCGTTTTTACCGCTTTTCCTTGAAGACTTTCTGAATAATCGCTCTAACTAAACTGAACGTCCTTCTATCTACATATAATTCTTCTTAACAAAAAATGTCGGTTTCATTTGCTTATATATCTTTTTTTGGCAGGAAAACATCGTTCGCTCGCGCCTTTATTTTACATTAAAGACCAGATACAATAGCACCTCTTACGAACACTCTTAACTCTTTGATCCAGGGGAAGGGGTCTCAAGATTGGAACCCCCTTTTTGAGGATCAATACATTAAAATGGGGACATATAGATGACCCCCCCCCGCGCTTATCCTGGATCCGCCCCTGTAATTAATGTTAATGTCACAATTTAAATGCTGATTTTGCCTCACGAGACCAAAATCATTTAATCTCTGTTTTTTACGTATATATATATATATATACGCGTATATAAAAGTTTTTCATCATCATTATTTCAACAACTTCTATGTATGTGCCTTGTTTTAACAATAAAGATAACCTGACTTGCTTTTAATTAAATAAGAATACACATCATGAACATTGATAAGTGCAAAGATAATGCGAATATCAAGCAGTCACAAATAATCTTACTGGAAGTCACCTTTTCTAGAAATATGTCGTTTGTGAATGAAAAACAATGAGAGATGGGGTTTAACAAAATATTGACATTAATTAAATTTCAATCATTTGAACAAAAACGATAATTAGTTCATGTATGTTAACCTTCAATTCTCAATGTATACTTTAGAATATTGCATCGATCTTCATTCTACTTATTTATGATAAAAATTTTATTGTTTTAAGCTAACTTTGATTTTTTTTTGTAACCTTGTGTTTTTGTTTGACATATGTGGTAAGAATGCCGCGCTGATAATAAACAAATGATTATTTAAAAAAGTATGTTTTTATTAGATTTTTATTTCGTACATGTTTATTTTATCAGATTTCGAACCGGGATCGTGATTTATGTACCTAGTAGTGCGTATTTTAATGATTAAAACACCTGTTCCTCTGCGTTGTCCGAACTTTTATTATAAATACATGTAAGATGAGCCTAAGGCTACATTGTACATGGTTAATCTATAGCTAAACAATCAATGAAAACGAACAAAACACGCAATTGCTATTGTTTGTTCTGCAACGGCTTTCGTTCCATAATTTTTTTCTCTAATAAATATGTTTTTAAATTTAATCGGTTAAAACAAATGGAAAATTCACTAAAAAATATAAACGGTTATCATATAGAATAAAATACTATACGAAATTTAAAAAAATAAAGAAAAAGAGAGCTCCAAGCCTTATATTTGTTTGAAATTTTGTACACAAGGTAACAGATACCCTTTCCGGGTTTGTAAGTGTAAGGAACATTTAAATTTCGTGTGTAAAAAAGGGTTAGAAATGACTTTTAACCTTCATGTTGCAGATTTGAACATTACAATTATAATGTATTGTCTTACATACAATGTACAATAAGTTTAACCAACGACCCAAAATATGAGCTATTGCCATCAAATGGCATTCGCCGTCTGTCCATGATTCTTTAGATTTTCACAATTTAATCGTCATTGCTGGCACATCTGGGTCAATACAAATAAAATAACAATCATGCTGAAATAAATAAGAAAAGACAATTATAAGTTAACTCACACATGAAACTTTAATTTTGAGTAACATTGGACACTTATTCGATTATAAAACATGATTGCTCTACATGTAGGTGCTCTTTTTGCCCAACTTGACTAAGTCGGAACTATCGTTTAACTCATGGTTATGTCGTATGTTGAGTCATATTCGGTGAAATTGTATCATATACAAACTGTGAAGTGTCTAAGTACCTTTAATTTTAGACATGATTACTCAATACAGAAACCAATCATTATTTTGATAAACACAAAACAAATCTCTATTTGTAAGGTATAATGACACATCTTAATGAATATAGAAACAGCTTTGTAAGGTATAATGACACATCTTAATGAATATAGAAACAGCTTTTTCAACAGACAAACAAAAAGCTTTACTTGCAGAAATAGTTGTATTTAGCTTAATGTACCAAAACATGAACGGAAAACAAATATGTAACACATAAACAAACGACAACAACTGAATAACAGGCCCCTGACTTTGGACAGGCACATACATACATAATGTGGCGAGGTTATACATGTTAGCTGGATCCCAAGCTCTACCTAACCTTGGAAAGTGGTGTATAATAATAGTAACAGTACAACATAAGAACGAACAATAAAAATCAGTTGAAAAAGGCTTAACTCACTCGATGGATAACAATACAAATACAAGTGGACGTGGCCAGGTACTTGTACATCCAACATCAAAAAGACACTAAGTACATACCTGAGAGTACTCGCAGTTACTGCCATCTAGTTTAAAGCCACTAAAACTAATAAAAAAATCATGCATCTAAGACTAAAGTCTATAGTCTGCTTAAAACAACAATGGATAAACTAACAGCATCATTCATAACAAAATAATTTACGAACGACAAATACGAACTCACAACAATTACTTAACTACATACTCCTGACTTGAGATAGGCACATGATAATGTGGAATGGTCAATATAAATAAGAAGGTGTGGTATGAGTGCCAATAAGACAACTCACCGAACAGAAGCTATAAAAGGCCCAACAATTTCTAAGCGCTGGGGCGGGGGGGGGGGGGGGATGAGCAAAAATGTAGTCTTGATGAAAACGAATAGCTCTTATTATCTCATCACTGTTTCAGTTATTACATCTCATATTCTTATTTCTTAGTACAGAAAAAAAGTTTTATATCAGAGTGGCACCAACTATATATATTTGATGATAATTATCTGAAAAGTTATTTGATTTAACAAAAACAAGACTTGCAGATAGGATTACGAGGACGTATATTGTAGAAAGTCAAACAGTTAAACGGTATAAAATTGACAATCAAAAGTACGTATTTTGTTTTATTAGAAAAATCAGATGATACATAAGATAATTAGTAACTACTTTGGAAAGCATTCAAATGGACAGGGAGATAAGCTGCGATACTGCTTAAAGGGACTGAAAAAAATGACGGGTGTTCTGTAGGTTAGATAACCGATATATAATAAAAACATATTTATAAAAGAGGAGCGAAAGATACAAGAATGACAGTCAAACTCATAGATCGAAAATAAACTGTCAAATAAGAGAACACAAGACACAACATAGAAAACTAAAGACTAAGCAACACGAACTCCATAAAAAACTGGTGGGTGATCTCAGGTGCTCCGGAAGGGTAGCTGTTCAGCAGAGACCTTAATAAGTTGACTCTGGCCAATGTTATGAATGCTTACTATCTAAATCGGATGTGATTGAGTAAAATAGAATTTATTAATTTCATTTTGAGAATTACCTAGTAGTATTTACGTTTAACCACCACCACAGTTTTGGCTGTTTTATTAGCCGAGTCAAAACACAGATCGCTTTTCGAGTATTATTAATAGAAAAACAAGTATTAAAATATTAGAGTGTATTTTAATATATATCTTTTTTTTAAATTGTATACGATCAATATGATAACATGTACCTACAATGTACAGGGGCCTCGGTGACCTATTGTTCTAAATAGTCGAACTAAATTAACTAGGATTGTCAGTATTCCTTCTAAGGTCGGTTGTTCTGTCCAGACACTTTGGTATTCTTCACCAATAAAACTAACCACCATGAAATAGTGCAAAAAGTTACAGTAAACACCAAACAACAATTCAAATAATCTACAATTTTCATACAGTACCGGGTTAAAAAATGTACACGAGAAGGATACAATATGTAACTGACTGTGTGATCTTCAATTTTAAAGTAAAAATTAACAAACAAGGCAAGATCAACAAAATAAAATGGTCGACTCCTTAGAAAAGGGATTACCATTGAATTGCGATTTGTACACGTGATGTTTACGCTCTTGAAAACTATAATAGATAAAGAGAGCCGTGGGGAAGTGGTAAGCGCATTAGACTACAAACAAAAAGGTTCCTGGTTCAATCCCTGCTGCGGGGAGAAAATTTCAGGGACCAATTTTTTGGCTCGCTCTTGACACCATTTGCGAGTATGGCACGATAAATGACTGACTCGTGTTAAGAGAGAGCAATATATCTTGCACATAAAAGACACCCTTGTTGATTTCGAAAAAGAGAAGGCTACTGCCGCTACAAGTGGGATTCGCACCAGCAAAGTGTAGAGGGGTGAACATAAGTTGCAATAACTTGTTTCCTAATTAACTATGAATAAATATGTTTAAATACAGAGAAACTTTAAATAGCAAGCTCTTGTAATAGATAAAAATGATATTAGGTATCTTTCCGTGAATCAAATTAGTACATACACAACAAAAAAAGAAAAAACACAGGAACAGCGCTTTTTATACAGCTCTTTGTCTCAAAGTAACAGAAAGGCCTTCAACATATAACAAAATCTCGCACGTCACTGCCAGTATAACCTAACTCCAGTTTGAGCTGGATTTCTTGCAAGCTGAATAGACATACACACAAAATAACAAAACAATCAGCTGTTTATTGCCATAGTATACATTTTAGAAACAAGGTAATTTCAGAAGCAATATCAATTCATATGTACAAGACGAATTGTAGAATTTGTGTTTTATAGTCAGCTGAAATTCGTTCATTCGATTCCTCAATCTAGTAAAATTGCTTCATATCTAACTGTGTACATAGTTATATATCGTTGAATACGCTGTCCCTTTCTAAGGTCCTTAACAAAAGCCCTAAGTTCCAAAATGTATGTTCATAATATCTAATATACAATCTTGAGTATCTTCTGTTACTTTAATTAAGTAAAGAAGTGAATGCATATTTGTATCAATTTTGAAAAAAGATTTGACATAGTGTAAATAAAAATAAATAACATTAAAAGAATATTGAACAAATTGCCCCACCTGAAGAACAAGATTGACAGTAATGCATTAGTAATCTTATCCAAACAACAAACTTTGTATTTAACAATGAACAATGGTTTCCTTTGAATACGTGTTTGATAAGGTCGTCAAGCGTTAAACATTGTGAAGTTTTTCCAATCAGAATAATAAAAATACGGAAGGCACTTTTTTTTTTTAATTTTTGGTACACGTGTATTGCTACCTGATTTTTTCCATACTCTCCGTCTTTTAAAATACAAAAATGTAGTCTTTTTGTCAATTTGAAAATTGACCATGCAACTAGAGATCCTTTCGTACGAGATGTTTCCCTTCTATTCGGAGGAACATATTTTTTCTTTATTAATAAATGAAGAGTTTTAGATACATGTATTAAAATCTAGACAAAAAGATTAGGAATATATCAAAATTAAAACGAAAGCACAGACAATAGTCTAGAAAAACCTACAACGAGTTTAAAGATTAAGAAACACGAAAACTACTAGCACAAATTGTGGTGAGGCGATTTCATGTGCTCAGAGTAAGCTATTTGCGTATAAAACCACTAGATATCTTTTAATATTGTAGGTCAGACATCTCTTTTTATTCATGCATTTTATCTATTCTTAGTGCAGAATAAAGTTAAATTTCGCTGGTCTATCAAATGTTTTAACTTTAAATATCAATACTTTGTTCAAATATGTCAAAGATAAAGTTACAAAATACTTCACCTAATACCGGGTACTCTACTTTGTAACCAAGAAGTGATATGAAAATAATCAATAGATAGTATACCAGATAGAGAAAGAACACCATAGGATGTACAATGTTTTTATTACTTATACTTACTTTACTACCACTGTCCGAGGCAGTACCATTCCGTCATGATATAGATTTTCATCATCCAGAAAGTGGGGAGAGAGTTAAACTACAGAGTAATGGTGAACTTACTGATACAGTGGATCTAGACAGAGTTGACGGAATCAAGGTTTGTGAAACAGATATTTTGCGCCTGTCCCAAGTCAGAAGCCTCTGGACTTTGTTAGTCTTGTATTATTTTATTTTTAGTTTCTTGTGTACAATTTGGAAATTAGTATGGCGTTCATTATCACTGAACTAGTATATATTTGTTTAGGGGCCAGTTGAAGGACGCCTCCGGGTGCGGGAATTTCTCGCTACATTAAAGACCTGTTGGTGACCTTCTGCTGTTGTTTTTTTATATGGTAGGGTTGTTGTCTCTTTGGCACATTCCCCATTTCCATTCTCAATTTTATTAAAAAAAACTAAACTATTAGTTTGATAGATACGAGAAGATGTGGTATGAGTTCCATAAGACAACTCTCCATCCAAGACACAATTTGTTAAAGTGAACCATTACAGCTCAAAGTACGGTCTTCAACACGGAGCCTTGGCCCACACCGAACAGCAAGCAAGCTATAAAAGGCCCCAACAATTAGTAGTGTAAAACCATTCAAACGATAAACATATTTTATTTGAAAAAGTATCAATAGATATTGGACACAAGTTATAATAACATTAGTGATGTTCTCTCCCTTCATTGGTCAGCTTGGTACAGATTAATGAGGTTTGTATAAAATAAAAAATTTACAAACTTGTCGTTTGTGTGAATTTGGAAATAACTGAAAGGTTCAAGGTTTGTAAAGTCTGTAAATTCTATTTTGTTTTCGTTTTGATGGGTTGATGTCTCATTAATTAATATGTTTCGGAGTTAAGTATGACATCCATAATCAATGAACTAGTGCACATTTTTGTTAAGGGAGCAGCTGAAGCACGCCTCTGGTGCGGGGATTTTCTCGCTGAATTGAAGACCCATTGATGGCCTTCGGCTGTTTTTTGCTCTTTGGTCAGGTCACAGTGTTGTCTCTTTAATACATTCCTTATTTCCATTTTCAATTTTACCTCATCTTATATATTCATATCCCTGGTTCATGTATTGTAAATAGTGTCGTAGAGGTACGTGAATGAATCAAACTGTTGAGATAGACTTTGTGTCTATTTGGATTGCTGAAATATGTAAAATTGTTCTTTCTTTTTGTTGAATTTATTACAAATTTTCATCCTTGTAATGAGTTTTTGGAGAAAGTAATTTTATCCGTTTCATTTTTCAAAGATTAATATTTTAAATCATTTCACTAGACTGGTTTATTTTTACGAGTACATATCTTTCTATTGAAGCGTGTTATCTGTGAAAAATCCAAAGTTCTAATAGCTACTGAAACAAACGCTTTTGCCAAAAAATGGAAAAATGGACAAGTTATCATTGGGAGTTCTAAGTGGGATTGCTATAGGAATACGCTAGGATCTAACTCAAAGGGAATATATGCAAAAATCGTGGCTGTTTTCTTTCCGACGGAGACTGGTATTGTAGTCCATACAGAAAAAGCAGGGTAAGCTATAGCTTATATTAAATATATGTACAACGTAAATTAATATTATATACGTTCAGATACGTGAACTAATTGTGAACTAATTTTGTGAAATAAAAAATAGAAATATCGCGGAATAAGATGTATTTAGTAGAAAAATTATCCGCTTGTGAGACCTGTTGATTGGACAATGAAAAGTCCAAAACAATGTTGAAGTATATACTACCGGAGTCCACATGTCATCATCACATAAAACTTCAAATAAGCATTTATTTTCCGGTCTCAAATTTGATATGCACGATGTAGTTCATATGTATATGTTCCAGACCGTATGAGTATTTGGACCGTACGCGTACGGTCTGGATCGTATGCGTACTGTTTCAAAATACTCATACGGCTCGACTTATATTAAGAAGTTTTTTAGATACAAGTTTATTAGATACAAATGCAGCTTATAACAGACCAACATAACTTAACTCTCAAAATAATATAAAATAGTTCAATTGTAATTGAAATAAAAACATTATATTTTTAACTATTTAAAAAATTCACTCTCATTTTAAATATGTTAATCTCTTGTATTTAGAATGTCGATCTGTAATTATACATTAATTGAATTATGATCACTGAAATTGGAGATATCGGAAGTAAACATAATGTGGGAGAGCGTTTTAGAATATTTAGCAACTTTACAAAAAAAAAAAAAAATTCAAATGCAAAGGAACATGCATGAAGTGCAAACATGTAAATGTAAAAAAATATTACTTAACTTGTGTCACCTTGGGCGAGAGTACCAAAATAGGATTCAGATATACAATTAAACAAATATTTAATTTCAATTGCTTGTTTGTTCATTTTATCCATCTAATAGTAATAATAACAATTTGTAAAACTGGAACATATACAAATTTATTACTTATTCTTTTATTTATATTGAAAAACTCTCCGATAATATGGTCTAGTATGTCCTTCAATTTTAAGGCACAGCTAATATCAATTGTATGGTTAAGGATTTGAAATATGAAATTCTGTCAGTTCTTTTTATAAATGTATGCCTTAAAGTCCCCCAAGAAGTTGCGAATTCTTGGACATGATAAAACTTTTCATTCGCAACTACATGATGTTTATATAAGAATATTATTTCCATTGTATTTAGTGCGTTTGATGTAATCGACGAAGCTAGTATCAAATTCCACTATCATCCTGGAAATGAAAGCAGTCACCCAGCAGATGTCCGACGTCGTCATCGACGATATTTTGCCAACATTCTTTCAGAACTTCTGCGGAATATCGAATGGAAGGCTAACTTCAGTGCTACCGTACCATGGAATTACGACTTGGACAGAAAGTCGAATGGACCTTCATTCCGAGTCGTAACAACTGAGCACGATACAGAATACAATGTCCAGTTTGGTGGCTATAATACTACAGACGATGACGTATTCAGTTTCAACTGTAACAATTGTCATGGGCTGTCCACATTTTCGTATACTTTGTAAGTATTAAAATGATACATTTTTTGTGATCCTTTTATATGTGTTGCTCGTCTCTATAAAATGTCTCGGCGTAAATGTACATTCTGTAAATGACCATAATACTGTCAAATACTATAATTAAAAGAAAGATCTATACTATCAGATTATTACATGGCATTTTTCATATCGCATGTATTATCAGCCCTAGGTTCAATATCAGCCCAAGAGCCGCATGGCTCGAGGGCTGATATTGACCGAGGGCTGATAATACATGCTATATGAAAAATGACATGTTATGATCTTTTTATCATATGCTTCAACAGTAGAGAAAAATAACAGATTCATATATTGATCCTTCTACGTGGTTCCCGAAAAGAAGTTGAAAGAGTAAAAAGTTCAAGGACGTCGGACCCAAAATTTGATACATTCAATATGAAATCTTTCCATCATATGCCTCAACAGAGAAAAAAAACCCAGATTTTAATATAAACGAATCGACAAAAAAATAATTCAACAATATACATAATGAACATTGTTTGGAAAAGTCTTTTTTAAAAGTAACTTTCTAAATTATGTTTCAGAAAAACTTAAAAAATGCATTTATTTAATATTTTTTTTTTTTTTAATTAAATTTAATTATTTTACACAATATACTTTCCAGTATTCAAATAATTGTTTTGTACACTACTTTGTAATGTTTTTCATTGAAAACGTAGCATTGAGGTGCATTTTCCGGAATTTGCCGAGTATCACCGGAATGCCATGTGATAACGTTACGGAAAGGCATGTGATAACAATCGAAGCATGTGATAAACTTTTCATATCAGCCCGCTAAGCACCAATTCGAAAAATATGGAAAATACTTTAATTTAATGCTATTATCCTACGGTAAAAATCATATGGTATTTAGTCGAAGTATATGATAAATATCAGATTATTACATGGCATTTTTCATATTGCATGTATTATCAGCCCTAGGTTCAATATCAGCCCAAGAGCCGCATGGCCGAAGTCAAAGAGTGAATAGTTCACGGAAGTCGGACCCCAAATTTAGTTCATTCGATATGAAATCATTCTATCATATGCTTCAACAGAGAAGAAAAACATTTTAATATGGACGAATCGACCCCAAAAAATAATTCAACAATATACATAATGAACACTGTTTGGAAAAGTCAACTTTTTTTTAAATTAACTTTCTAAATTATGTTTGAAACTTTTAAAAAATGCATTTGTTTAATAATTTAAAAAAAAATTGTTTGTTTCTTTTTTATTTATTTTTATTATTTTACACAATATACATTCCAGTATCCATCTGTTTTGTACACTAGTTTGTAATGTTTTTCACTGAAAACGTAGCATTGAGGTGTATTTTCCGGAATTTGCCAAGTATCGCCGGAATACCATGCGATAACGTTACGGAAATGCATGTGATAACAGTCGAAGCATGTGATAAACTTTTCATATCAGTCCGCTAAGCACAAATTCGAAAAATATGGAATTTACGTTAATTTAATGTTAGTATCATACAGTAAAAATCATATGTTATTCAGTCTAAGTATATGATGAAAAATTATATACGACAGAGGATACAAATTCGATTTGCAGGCATGGATGTTGATTTAAATTTATGGTACACTTAAAAACATAAAGAAAGATGTTTTTTACAATTTCTTTGCGAGCTTATTTCAAATTTACTTATGGTGTTTCCTATGAGCGACTGCTAGAATAAAAACCACCATGGACTTAAAAAAAAATAAAAAATAAAAACAACGATAAGAATTAATTAAAGTCATGAAATTTATCTACACAACTGCATTCAATATAATGTTATATTACCATATGTACATTGATAATAATTTGTAATTTGTGTAATAGTATAACCAAATTAGTAATAATATTTGAATGTTTTATACTTAATTTTAGTGAAATGGTTATAAAGAAAAATGCTATGAATCAACCAAATATTCATCACTACTTATCTAAGGTTCGTATTACTAGTAGGTCCTGCATGTTTAATGAACCTCTGGTATTACGTATTTGGTGAACATATATCTAAGGTTCCTCTTACCAGGGTTGAGTTCAATATCGTTGCAGCTGTGGCACCGTTAAAGTCCACAATTCCTCTAAAGTCCACAACACCGCTAAAGTCCACAACAATTTTCCGCTAAAGTCCACAACGCCGCTAAAGTCCACAAACTTTCCGCCAAAGTCCACAAAATGACCTCCGCTAAAGTCCACAAGAAAACGCCGTTAAAGTCCACAATAACAAGTTCCGCTATAGTCCACAAAAAAGCACCGTTAAAGTCCAAACATTTATTTTTTATTATCAGAAGATCAATTCGCTGTTTTATTACTCCCAATAATATATATATCTAATAAAAATCATGAACCTTTGTTTTTTCAAAGTATTTCTTATGAAAGCGTATTAGGGACATAGTAAACATAAAATTTGTAATGAAATATTTTTCAAAGTCGAAATTTTTACATTCCAAATTTTAAAATTTCGACTTAATCTCGAATTTTTTGAATTTTCACAAATTTTTGTATTCCGACTAAGTAAAAATTCAAAATTTTGATTTTTTTTTAAAACTCGAAATTTCGACTTTTCTCAAACGCAAAATTCGACTTTTCTCAAACTCAAAATTTCGACTTTACTTCAAACTCAACAAATTACTTCCTTAAACTTTTAAAGCTGAAAATTTCGTCGTTTCCTCACTATTTAAACATAGACTGTTAGTAATCAAACACAGCTACAAGTATTACAATTTTAGGAGGAGAAGACATGGACGCAAATTAAAAAGCAACCGAGGATCCACACATTTTAGCAATTTATTTTCAGAAATTCGTTTGGTTCTAAAAATATAATAAGGATAATCATTTTATATTGAAGAGTTTCATTCGGAAAGAACATGCATGTTAACAGAAATTTTTAGTTTGAATAAATTTCAAGATTTAGAATGTCAAAGTTTCAAGTTAAAGTCAAAATTTCGAGATTTAAAAAGTTAAAATTTCGAGTTAAAGTCGAAATTTACAGATTTGAAATGCCGAAATTTTGACTTTGAAAAAAGAAGTTCACTGCTAATTTTATTTCTACTATATATTAAAAGAAGATGTGGTATTATTGCCAATGAGACGGCCTTATTATGTCCCTTATGTGGGGCCTTAAACTAACGGCCTTACTATGTCCCTTATGAGAGGTTCACACATTGCCGATTATTGCTCCGGTTTGAGACAAACAGCGATACGACACGAAAAGTGAAAAAGTCGGATTACTATCCTCAATTATCTCGAATGTTCTATCATTATCTGAACAAAGTCGTATAAGTTCGTAACAGATTCCTACGGGTCGGGAAGGGTCCGAATAGTTCGGCGAAGCACCCCGACAATTATGGGCGTCCCGTAACATTCGGGGAAACTCAGCCGATTTTGTCTAGTAGGATTATAGTCGTGCTTGTGTCGTGACAGATTATGCTGTATCGGATCAAAATCCTAACAATGTTCTGTGTATTCTTTACGGTGTCCTGTGGAACGGGAATGATCTTGAGAAATTTTTCATTGCTGTTTTTCTGCCGATTGGGTCCAGATTGCATCAAGATCTTGTCGATTGCGAACCGTTTTTGCCGAAACCGTTCCGAAACAGTCCCGTTATTAATTCTAAATTCGTCAATGATACCCACGTCAGAGTCCCGACAATTACAGAATACAATACGACTGAGACCAAACAAAGCCGTTTGCAATGCGATATCTAGAGCGGACCGTGAAAGGATTACGTTCCGACAGTACCTGGTCATCCCGAGTATGCCGACAGTTTTCAAACGGATAACTTCCGTCAGCGTCGAGTCACTGTCTTGTCACTATCTGATGGCTGATGGATTACATTCGGTAGAATCGGGACGCAGTCGTGACAGACTCGGTCGAATTTTACCTGGCGAAAGATACAAATCGGATTAGAAGCGGATTTAGAACGGGATTATCTGGATAAATTCGCTTGGAAACGGTTGAATATCGACGCTTCCTGAACAATATCTGATTGTTGTCGTGATTAAAAATTTTTTTTTACAAATTTTAATTGAAGTTTTAATTTCCATCCACGATTCATAGGATCTTGATCAGACTTGAATTAAATTTTAATCGGGAATGGTCCTGTCAAGGACTGCCGTTAAAATCGTGAATGTGCGACCCTAGCTTAAAAGATACAAATTAGATTAGAAGCGGATTGAGAACGGGATGATAGGGATACATTCGCTTGGAAACGGTTGAATATCGAAGCTTCCTGAACAATATCTGACTGTTGTCGTGATTAAGTTATTTGTTTTACAAATTTTAATTAAGGTTTGAATTTCCATCCACGATTCACAGGATCTTGATCAGACTTTTGACAAACTTTAATCGGGAATGGTCCTGTCAAACTGAGACGGCAGTAAAAAAACGTGAATGTGTGACCCCAGCTAAAGCCCCAGTCCCACTAGACCACGATTGCACCATGCTCACCTCGATCTAAAAAAAAAATCAGAACGTGGTGAGGTCGCGGTATGGGCATGATTAATATCGCACTACGATCTGTGAAAAACATGCAAATTTTGATGATCGAAGTACGATCGTGTAGATCGCAGTAAGGTCCTATCATGGTCGTGGTGAGATCTTCAAGATCGTGATGAGCGTGGCTAACTTTGAACATAGAATTTTTGGTAATTTACCTTTTGCTTATATTGAAATTATTTTTTAAAACTAAATAAAAATATATATAAAAAATCTTGCATGTCTGCTTTTTTTTTTTTTTTTTTTATCAAAATCACTCACGTGTACGTTATAATGTCATTTTTTTAGTTTGAAGTAAAGTCGAAATTTTGATTTTGAGAAAAGGCGAAATTTTGCGTTTGAGAAAAGTCGAAATTTCGAGTTTTAAAAAAAATCAAAATTTTGAATTTTTACTTAGTCGTAATTCAAAAATTTGAGAAGGTCAAAAATTCGAGATTAAGTCAAAATTTCGACTTTGAAAAATATTTCATTACAAATTTTATGTTTACTATGTCCCTAATACGCTTTCGTAAGAAATACTTTGAAAAAACAAGGGTTCATGCTTTTTATTAGATATATATACTATTGGGAGTAAAAAACCAGCGAATTAATCTTCTGATAATAAAAAAAAATGTTTGGACTTTAACGGTGCTTTTTTGTGGACTTTAGCGGAACTTGTTATTGTGGACTTTAACGGCGTTTTCTTGTGGACTTTAGCGGAGGTCATTTTGTGGACTTTAGCGGAAAGTTTGTGGACTTTAGCGGCGTTGTGGACTTTAGCGGAAAATTGTTGTGGACTTTAGCGGTGTTGTGGACTTTAGAGGAATTGTGGACTTTAACGGTGCCACACAGCTATCAATATCTATGTAACAACTAGCCTATAGCTACACTAGACAAAATCTACGTAGCACTACGTAGCCGCTACGATCTTGAACGCAACGCAGACATCAGTTACTAGGTACTACAAGTATAAGTAGACTTCTAGTATTACCTAATGGTGAACTTATTTTTATGAAAGAATGTTTGATAGATGTTTTGGGATATCTTCAAAAGTTCATGAGCATAGCCTATACTTTAATCCCACTATATACACGAGATTTTGTACGACATTTGTATGTTTTAATGCTTATAATTCTGGTTCAAATTATAGTAAAATATCTTGCCACCTAGTTTGTCTTCGAACGCTTTTGAGAGTAAGGTAAATCCTTATCAATGTGCGAGATCAGTGGCAAATATTTCAAACATATACAAGTAAATAATATATATGATCGAGAACGGAGCTTCAGAGTGCAGTTACAGAACAAGTTTGTTATAAATGTTCTGTCTATTGTTGTATTTTATAGAACTTTCTATATATCAATTTTTTATACTAGTTAGAAACGAATACTTCAATGTCTTTGGACTCTTCACTAACAACAACTGATGCGATGAGAGTGGAAATATCAAAGACAATTATGAAGACGGCACCAAAGATTCTATTTACCATACCAGTAGCTGTAGTAGACGACGCGCGCATTCCTCCTGTCACTCTTACTGTCAACTATGAAAGTGAAACACACGTCGATATCAACATGACAGCCACAGATAAAGTGGACGCTGCACATAAATACAACATACAAGGGGCATATATAATAGGTAATTACACTAGTAGGTCATACAGATGATGCACTTCAGTGTTTTGAAATAAGCTCTAAAAAGCGCCTGGAAAACACATATGACGATATATTCTGATTATACTACATGTATATCAGAAGGCCACATGAATAAGCTAAAAGATTAAACACAACTTAAGTACCTTGCTACAACAATAGAACAGGAGCAC
Source organism: Mytilus galloprovincialis (assembly GCF_965363235.1). Taxonomy (NCBI): domain Eukaryota; kingdom Metazoa; phylum Mollusca; class Bivalvia; order Mytilida; family Mytilidae; genus Mytilus; species Mytilus galloprovincialis. The sequence goes on from NC_134842.1 coordinate 7,045,009, forward strand.
GTGACATTTATATGTAATAACAATTCAACATAACTCAATCGGGGAACAAATTGTCTAACGGTTCAACATCATTTTGGCGTGTGCTGTGGAATATATACATGTCATGCCAGATTGACAAAGCCTGTGTGCATGTTAACATTATGATTTAACATCACCGGAGCATGTGACATATATGATTGAAATTATTGAATATGTTACCAATTTGAAATCAGCTTATCGGGGAGGGTAAAATATACATATAGTATTAAAATGCGAGACAATTGAAACAAGTTAAAATACTAAAAGCAAAGACAACATAAAGCGTCAATTTACAAAACATAAGAAGCCTACACACATTTTTATTATAACTTGAATACAATATCAACAAATGAAATAATTTTTTTAGAGAAATACGCCATTTGTTTGAGCATCATTGTTTATTTATATTTCCAGTGAATTTATGACACATTGAAATTGCATAAAACTTGTCTTTTTTTTAAAAGTTCGTGACGAGATAGATCTTGTATCTTTTTTGTATTCTAGTTCAGGAATATTCTGCTGGACAGGGTATGACAGGTTATGTCGCATCAGAAAATTGGGAAATCAAAACAGAACATGCTGAAACTATAACAAACAAAGATCTTTATCTTACAACAGCTGTTTACCAAAAGGTAGGCTTAGTAAATGATTGAAAACAACGAACGAAATTGATAATAAGAAAATGATACTAGATAGACATATAATCTTGGAATTCCCCTCCAAATAATAACTGCAAGGTAATATTGAGGCAACTTTACTTCAGGTTTAAAGGTGATTGATAACGCATAGTATAGAAGTATAATAGTAGGTGCCTTATGTCGAAATCCAGGAGTATATGAAAATCATAATATGTAGTAATTATCAGAATTGTTATTTACGATATCTAAATCATTTAAAAATTCGACCATTTGTATTTATTTCAGATGAATGTAACAACAACCATTGGATGGCTTGCCAGAGACATGGAAATTAATTTTTCGCCTCCTGTTGAATTCAGGTATAATGTTTTACCGTATATGATTATGATCTATCTACATATATATGTATAGTATAGATAAAGTAAGTCAAACTTGAATCAACTCTTTTACGAAGTCGATTTTAAGCATCTGTTCCTAGTAGGAACATGTAGGCTACCTGTTTCGGTTTTAAGTAAGAACATGTAGTACTAGTAAACAACTGCAATGGGACCATATAATTTTTCTATGCATTTTTCTGCTGAAGCATATAAGTGATATTGTTGAATAAAAAGATCAAATTTCAATAAGAACGTCACACAGAGCAAGCGTGCAATCTTTGATCGATAATATAGGTTCATTATCGATGTCATATGTGGAAAAAAAACAGTGAGCTTTGCATGTTTTTTAAAGCTTAGCTAACAAAAAAACCTGGTTCCTGACATATGTTCAGTGCAATACAATAATTTCCAATTTTTTTTTTGGTTTTCAATATACATGTATATTGACATTTGTCTAATTTTTGATACTCAAGAATGATCTGAATGTGGTTTCTGCGTTACAAATATTTATAATCCTTTATTACTGTTGTCTTTTAGGATCTCCCCAATATTAACATCGGTGTCAGTAACAGAAGACGTCAAACGCTGCACCGTAGATGTATTAAACATAGAAGGCAACTTTAATGTGTCTGATGCTCGGCTTATTGTGGATGCTTTCGATGTTCCCATATGGTAAGATTTGTCTCTCTGTATACAGTAATCCGATGCATTTTGACTGATTTTAAACATTCAGCATTATATTTTGTTTAAACCATTACAACTTATCATTAAAGTTTAGTGCTAGCCCACTTGTTCTTGAAATTGCATGAAGCAGATTGTTAATCGATGGCTTTTTTACACAGAAGAAAATAAGCAATGAAATAAGAAGTAAAAATAAACGTGACCAAGAAGAATTATCAAATGTGATATTGAACAGATATATCATGTTAAGGAGGGGTATTTGCGAAAAAAAAACAGTCGAGAGAATGTCAAATTTCGCGAGCCGTCAGTCGAGGGAAATTCATTCTCAAAGACTGGTATTTTTCGCAAATACCCCTCAAGAACATGCTAAATCTGTTTAATAACACCGAATGTAAATTCAAAAATGCATTGATGATCGTGACGGTAAAAGCGTCCAGTCGGATAGAGTATCCGGTTAAAAGCTCATTAGAGCTTATGTTTGTCTATGTTTTATATACCATGCCGACTCTAAATAAAGCTTATTTATTATTTATTTATTTATTTTATAGTATTTTTTGGCAAATACCACGGCAGAGAGGGTAAAAAAGGCATATCCTTTTTGCATATACCCCGGCAGCGTTAAAAATGAACGATATTTATTTGATAATTACACCTTATGTAAGAATCCGGGGTTTTGATTGGTTAATAGCCAGTGTATTTTTCACCAATTTACTGTTATCAAATGAATATCGTTCATTTTTAACGCCGCCGGGGTATTTGCTAAAAGGATATGCCTTTTTTACCCTCTCTGCCGTGGTATTTGCCAAAAAAATACTCTATCCGACTGGACGCTTGTAACGTCGCGATCATCAATGCGTTTAGTACATTAACATTCGGTGTAATTAAACAGATTTATCATGTTATTGAGGGGTATTTGCGAAAAATACCAGTCTTGAGAATGAATTTCCCTCGCCTTACGGCTCGTGAAATTTAACATTCTCTCGACTGGTATTTTTCGCAAATACCCCTCCTTAACATGATATATCTGTTCATAACAGTTAATTGGTGAAAAATACACTGGCTATCAACCAATCAAAACCCAGGATTCTTACATAAGGTGTAATAATGTACAATATATTATAACTAAGTTTAATATATCATGTTATTCCAGTATGTTTCACTTTAAAAGTTTCATCCATAATGGCATTGTACAACATATCACAAACTAGTCAAAACATTTACTAAATTTTATCATCGGTATAAAGACATCATTCGTAAATATAGCTCTACATGCAGACTTCTAATACGTTCAGGTATTTCACATCCAATTTTTTATGGTAATATTCTTTATAAAGCACAAAGGTGTCAGTATTCACCTCAGAAACTTACAAAACCTTTGAATAGAATTATTAAGAAGGGATATAATTACGATATTGTTGTCAAGTCATTAAAGATTGCATATTTTGGCGTTAATATTGAGTCACTGATAAGGTCTTTGCATCGGAACTAAACACATTTATTCTAAAAACAGTTGTTGGCATGACACGGGTTATGTTCTTCTCATATATGTTATGATGGTATGATACTAAACCCCTAACGGGAAGGATTGTGCCTGATGTTCATATGATGAAATCATAATCTTTCAGTCAGTTTAGTTGAAGTCTGGAGCTGGCATGTCAGTTAACTGCTAGTAGTCTGTTGTTATTTATGTATTATTGTCATTTTGTTTATTTTCTTTGGTTACATCTTTTGACATCAGACTCGGATTTCTCTTGAACTGAATTTTAATGTGCGTATTGTTATGCGTTTACTTTACTACATTGGTTAGAGGTATAGGGGGAGGGTTGAGATCTCACAAACATGTTTAACCCCGCCGCATTTTTGCGCCTGTCCCAAGTCAGGAGCCTCTGGCCTTTGTTAGTCTTGTATTATTTTAATTTTAGTTTCTTGTGTACAATTTGGAAATTAGTATGGCGTTCATTATCACTGGACTAGTATATATTTGTTTAGGGGCCAGCTGAAGGACGCCTCCGGGTGCGGGAATTTCTCGCTACATTGAAGACCTGTTGGTGACCCTCTGCTGTTGTTTTTTATTTGGGCGGGTTGTTGTCTCTTTGACACATTCCCCATTTCCATTCTCAATTTTATGTTGTAGGAATACATTGCTGGCGGAAGGTTTCAACAGAACAGTAAATATTACGACAGAAGAAATATACAGATCATGTAGTGCCGATTGTTTTCCGGATGGGAAAGACCATCACAATGGAGATGCACAAGATATTGTTGGCCAAATGAAAAACAAAATATTACGAAATGATACATCATTTTATAAGTATGATTTCGGTAGTTTAAAGTTGACAAAAATATTGTTCTGTTTGTAATAATTATATTCAATACATAACTATATACTAATAATACTTACACATAAAGCTATCATAAGAATATCTTGGAAAATATATGAAAGCAATATTTAATTTTTCCATTTCCATTCTTATCATCATGTAAAGCCATATAGATAACACTTAAAGTTTTTTTTACTTCTTACTTTATAGGCAGACCTATAATTGGTAAAATTGACCTATAGATCAATTCTCATCTTCTTAAATTCTTAAAGATTAAGTTCGCTGTTTTTATAAGTTACGAAATTCAATAATGAAAATATTTATTTGTCATTCCTTTAAAACATTGATTTACTCTATCACCACGCAGTCTCCATAAAAAAAAAATGATAATGTAAATGATTTATGTTCCTCAGATTACATCAGATGGTTGGTAGTGATGTACTGTTCGCATCAGAGGAAGCCGACACAGCTGTATGGTGCGGATATCCGGGCAGACCATGTGCACGATGTACAACGAAACCAGCAGGATATGATGACGTCGACAAATGTGCTGATAGAATGATGACGTCATCATTAGCATCTAAGACTAGCCTTTTGGGGAAATATGTCTCAAGCGAGTGGCCTAACAGTATGTGGTTTCAATGTAAAACAATACTTATCGGTGTTACTCGTTGGTGAAGGTCGTATTATAATCTAAAGTTGTTAATTTTTGTGTCAGTTGGTCTTTTGTGGAAAGTTTTCTCATTGACTATCATACCGTATCATCTTGTTTTTATTATTATCAACTCGGTAGGATATACTCGAAATAAGTAGGAATTTTTTTTTCGCCAGATGCAGGATTTTGTTTTGAAATTCACTAAATTTCTAGCGCAAGAAAATGTCCACTAACAAAACTATCAAACCTTCTGATACTAATTCATAATTTCTCCTAATACTCTAGTATATTTATCGAAAGGAGAAATGTCACATTTACTAGACCAACACTATAGACTATTTCCGCGATTGTCATATGTAGTAATTGCCCTATCAGGTTCATTGATCCTTTATAGCAAGGATTGCCTTTACATTAACAGTATCTTCTTCGTGTACATTTGTAAGAACTAAATGATGACATTATTTTGAAACTGATTACATATAATGAGTATATTTTCAAGAATATCTTACACTTGTATATTACTTTTATGAACAATATTTTATTGTGTTATTTAAGGAAAACTAATTGTTCATGAAGCATGGGACGAGCCAACTTCAATACATCCTTATGGAGAACATGGGAACAGTTCTCTTCACTACGAGGGAAGGGCGGCAATAGTGTCAGTATCGAAAGATATTAACAAAACAACACCACTAATAGATCAAGACCCTAATCTAACTGAAAGACTTCACGAGTTAGCAGTATGTTCTGGGTTTCCTTACGTTTCAAATGAAGATGATAGAAAACTTGTACACGTGGCTGTTAAGGATGAAGAAGTGACTCATACTAAACGAAGAAAACCTGAGCCTGTAAATTCAAAGGACCAATTAGCTTTCGAAAATGCATTGAAGAAAATAGGTAAAGCCGAATTAGACTTTTGACCCAATTTGACGGTCCATGGAACATGGAAAATGATAGTGCCAGTGGGGTATCCGTGTACTTTGGACACATTCTTGTTAAATTTTCCTTTGAGTTCAGTATTTTTTTTTTTATAATTTTACTTTTTACACAAATGAACACTGGCAAATATAGCATTGCCTTCGACAGACACAATTAGTTGTTTCTTGATGATTATTTTATCAAGCCTTTTACCCCTAAAAATGTGATCTAATTTGTTGTTAATGTTGACAACCGCGTGTGCGTTACCATCTTAATTACCATAAAGAATTCTGGGAGTGAATTATCGATTTTATGAATTGAATGCAAACCATACATCATAATAAGTCCTTATATTTGTGATAAACATTTTGTTAAGTAATTCCAATCAAATAAGTATTTATGCTTCTCACCAGCAATATATATGTGTATATTTCAGATACCATTTTGTTCGCTGACAGATGCCCTGATATAACAATTAATCCAACAGACCACTGGCCACCACAGTCCAGTAATGAAGAAGAAGCATGTGGTCAAACGTCATATAAAATCAGTCGTGAAAACGAAGATGCAATGCAAACGTATGTTTTTGATTCATATATCTCATTAAGTAAACAGTATTTTAGACTTTATTAACAATTTTAAAGTGATGTTAATGTTAAAATAAAATTTATAAACTTAAAACTTTAACCCATAAAGTACGGAAGCCGTAAGGGGACACACAAAACATTAGAAAATATTTTTTTTTAATTCGAGATCACGATAAAACATTACCGTTTTACCGAGATCTCGATAAAAAATATATCGTTATCTCGAGAAAACGAAACTGTTATATCGAGATCTCGGATTATTATATCGTTATCTCGAGAAAACGAAACTTTAATATATCGTTATCTCGAGAAAACGAAACTGTTATATCGAGATCTCGGATTATTAAATCGTTATCTCGGTTTAATATATCGAGATCTCGATAAAAAATATATCGTTATCTCGAGAAAACGAAATTGTTATATCGAGATCTCGATAAAAAATATATCGTTATCTCCAGAAAACGAAACTGTTATATCGAGATCTCGGATTATTATATCGTTATCTCGAGAAAACGAAACTTTAATATATCGTTATCTCGAGAAAACGAAACTGTTATATCGAGATCTCGGATTATTATATCGTTATCTCGAGAAAACGAAACTGTTATATCGAGATCTCGGATTATTATATCGTTATCTCGAGAAAACGAAACTTTAATATATCGTTATCTCGAGAAAACGAAATTGTTATATCGAGATCTCGGATTATTATATCGTTATCTCGAGAAAACGAAACTTTAATATATCGTTATCTCGAGAAAACGAAACTGTTATATCGAGATCTCGGATTATTAAACCGAGATCGAGAAAACGAAACTTTAATATATCGTTATCTCGAGAAAACGAAACTGTTATATCGAGATCTCGGATTATTAAATCGTTATCTCGGTTTAATAATCCGAGATCTCGATATAACAGTTTCGTTTTCTCGAGATAACGATATATTAAAGTTTCGTTTTCTCGAGATAACGATATAATAATCCGAGATCTCGATATAACAGTTTCGTTTTCGAGATAACGATATATTTTTTATCGAGATCTCGATATAACAATTTCGTTTTCTCGAGATAACGATATATTTTTTATCGAGATCTCGATATATTAAACCGAGATAACGATTTAATAATCCGAGATCTCGATATAACAGTTTCGTTTTCTCGAGATAACGATATATTAAAGTTTCGTTTTCTCGAGATAACGATATAATAATCCGAGATCTCGATATAACAGTTTCGTTTTCTCGAGATAACGATATATTTTTTATCGAGATCTCGATATAACAATTTCGTTTTATCGAGATAACGATCTCGATATAACAGTTTCGTTTTCTCGAGATAACTATATATTTTTTATCGAGATCTCGATATATTAAACCGAGATAACGATTTAATAATCCGAGATCTCGATATAACAGTTTCGTTTTCTCGAGATAACGATATATTAAAGTTTCGTTTTCTCGAGATAACGATATAATAATCCGAGATCTCAATATAACAGTTTCGTTTTCTCGAGATAACGATATATTTTTTATCGAGATATCGATATATTAAACCGAGATAACGATTTAATAATCCGAGATCTCGATATAACAGTTTCGTTTTCTCGAGATAACGATATATTTTTTATCGAGATCTCGATATAACAATTTCGTTTTATCGAGATAACGATATATTTTTTATCGAGATCTCGGTAAAACGGTAATGTTTTATCGTGATCTCGAATTAAAAAAAATATTTTCTAATGTTTTGTGTGTCCCCTTACGGCTTCCGTAATAAAGATATCATTCTTATGGACAGTTTTAATCTATTTGTTTTTTTCTTTTTCTTCACAATGTAATCTGTTAATGTTTCTTGTGCCAAACTTCTAGTATGTACGAGTATTCAGACGTGGACGTACAATTTGTTGATGAAGGACAAGTAGGTCAGTTATGTGGTTTAGGAAGAGAATGTATCTCATGTGAGAAACCGAGTTTGAGTAAATCGACCTGGGATTGGTGTGCCACACGTGTCATGTCTCCTAGAATGGCACTTAGACTCAAACGTTTAGCAGTACTTGTCAAAACAGACACCATGTTAAAAGGTACGAGTATAAATGATGTAAATAATAATTTGACCATCTCCAAGTAGTACATTCGTTTATCTCATTTGTTATATTGATAAAGAAATAATGAAATATTCCTACACTTACTAGTACCTTATTTGTCGATAGCAAATGATTATACAGAAACAAGCAAACTAGTACATATACTATTCGAAAATATAGTTAAAACCCAATATAAGCCATACACGATACTTCTAAAGAGGACCCTAAGAGTCCGTATGACCCTATATGGTCTCTTCCAAACTACTTTCAATTTGCAGTGCCGGTCCAAATTTCCATAACTTCAAACGTTTTGTTTTGTCGTCTCAATCATATAATAAAATCATTTGAATGGTCAAAATGAAATATGAATTTGAGACACCGACATATAATTTTTTTTTTTCATTTCAGGTGGACAAATTAAAGTTTTAAAGGCATTCAGTGATCAAAGTATCGATTTATACAATGATGGAAGGTACGTCTACTCAAATTACTAGGCTCTCTAGGGTTTTAAACTCTTTATTAAAGATATCCGTCTTTGAATGCTCTTCGTCTATTTCGAATGTTATTGATCGTTTTAAAAGTTAAAAAAAAACACCTACAAACAAACAACTACATACAGTTTTGAACATGTAACACAGCAAGAGGATCAGCCACGTTTAGTTCAATATTGTTCTTCATAAACATACCAATCACACTTACACAGCAACAAAGATAGCCAATCGATTTTGTCCGTTATGATTATTGATTTGTATTTCTCAAAAGATTGCCTATATCTAATAACAAATGTAAGGCGTATTGCAGAAATGAAGAAAAACAGTTAACATATTAGCTTACCCTACATCCAAATCAAATAAGGTTAATGAATAGATAATTTATTTTTGCAATTTATATTCGTAGAGCTATTCAGTTGACGTATATCAAAAACGGAACACACGGGGATGCTGATCAAATGAAACGATTAGCTGCCTTGTCTGTTTGCGCGGGATTTGATTTCATCAAATTCCCATCAACACATATAGAAGCTTTTGTTAAGGAACAATCTGGATATCGTACAACTTTGAATCAATTTCCGAGTGGCACAGTTATGATATCAGTTAGTCCACCTTTAGACTATCCTGGCGAATTTTCTTATGCAGAAAGCCTCCAACACGAAAGCAAAAAACCAGCACTCATTAGATCATTGAGCGATTCAACTCCCTTATCAAAACATTTTAAAATTGGTGATTTTAAAGAAAGATCTACTTCATATTTACGTATCGATTCAACTCTGGTCGAATGTTTAGATATGGTGAAGGACTCGTTTAAACAAGGGATAGATGTTCTCAAAGCGTACACGACAAAGTCTACGAATATGGAAATGAACAGCGAATGGACGCAGGAACAATTAGATCGGTTTCAGATGGGACAAGCTGTAGTGATTCAGAATGAAGAACAGACCATAGAAAGTACCACGAAACTAACAAAGTTATTGATGAGTACATGTACACCAGCACTCAGATTACAAAGACGTGGTCTGTCTTTATCTATTAGAGAAGATGGAGTATGTAATCAGCAATCAACGTTACGTGGTGGCAAATACTGTGGTAGGAACTTAGTAAATACAAAGGATTACGATTGTAAAAAATTGCTCTTAAATATCCTTTTTAGTCTATTCAGAATAATTTCACAATTTGTTTTATATTGATTTATTATTTGTGGTATATATGTAACACTCAGAAACGTGTCCTTCCCCCCAAACGGGTCCAAATCGACGTCACTGAACTGCAAAACATCTCTAGTTGTAAAAGCGCGCCAAAGTGTGTGATTTGTATAAACGCCTAAACGTGTCCATTTTTAATAAACTCCCAAACGTGTCCAATCCCCCAAACATGTCCATATCAAGCTTTTTTTTTTTATTTTACTGCAATTATCATTCGTGTTCATATTATAAAAACGTAGGTTATTTGTGGTTCTTTTTTTTTATTATTATTGTATACTCATTTTACGATCTTTTACTATTTCTTTTAAAGATAATCTTTATCTTTAAATAAGATAATTTACTTAAATTCTTTTTCTCTGCACTTTTAAATTTTTTAGCATTTCACTCTTTATAATGTCCCATAAGTTGTATTTTGGAAGGCAACATTTATTTGAAACGGACTCTATATAATTCCAATTTCCCAAACGTGTCTGTATCAAGCTTATTTTTTTCTTTACTTGAATTATCATTCTTGTCCATATCACATCATCAATACGTTGGTTATTTAGGTATTGCTTTTTTATTAACGTATACTCATTTTACTATTTCATTAAAAAATAGAAATATATATTTTTTTTAAACTGGCAGAATAACCTTGGTAAAGTTGGGGCGTCCGTTCGGCTAGTTTTAAATTTCCGCAACTTTCATATAAAACGGCCTCGATTACATATTGGAGTTTCATGAATAGTTTCTTACTGAAGTCATTAAAAAGTAGGGTCTTTTTACTCGCTGTTCAATTTTTTAAATGAAAATCCCAACTAGTATTTATCCCGAGTAACCGTAAAAATTTAGGCACAATTCCAAATTACGTATACAGGTAAGCCTGATAATATGACCTATCAGTATTTACTGATGTCGTTCAAATAATGCACGAAATATTTGTCACTGGATGTATGTCTCTTGTTCGTGTGTCTTTATTGAAGCTGGAAACCTAAAAAATATTCAAAAACCTGATTTCTACGCAGTTAATGATTTGGAGAGCTTTTACTTTATCAGACCTGTTGAAAAAAGTGAATATAAAAAAGAAGATGTGGTGTGATTGCCAATGAGACAACTGTCCACAAGAGACCAAAATGACACACACATTAACAACTATAGGTCACCGTACGGCTTTCAATTTTGCTGAAAGCCCGCCGTGCAATATTTGAATTGAATAAAAGGCATGACCGGAGTTTATTGATCACACATAATTTACATAGTAAAGGATTAATTCATCTGCACTAGAACTATGTGTATGTTTGCTCTAAATGAGCATGAAATACTTGCAACTGGACAACAAGCGATTTCAGTCAAAAGTTAATTCATATGTTACAGATTAAATTTTCAGTTATGGTAATCAGTAACAACAAGCGTTGAATAAACTAATGCTAATTAATTACCACTTCATCAACTATGTCTCCGATCACAGAAATGCCGTGAACGTTATTGATGTCATTTGGGACAAACATGTATTAGCGCGAAAAGACGCGAGACGTTATGCCGTTTACAAGTGGACACGTTTTGGGCGAATAACAATTATCGGGCACGTTTGGGGGTTATGAAATTGGACACGTTTGGGCAATATTGAATATTTAGGACATGTTTAGGGATAATAGACACGTTTGGGGGAATCGGACACGTTTAGGGGGAAGGACACGTTTGGGAGTGTTACATATATTAGAAATAATACAAAGTTATGTTGTTTTATGTATATTACACTATAAGTTACGACTTATTGACCCCTAATAGTTATCAAAAGTACCAGGGTTATAATTAAGTACGCCAGACGCGCGTTTCGTCTACACAAGACTCATCAGTGACCTAAATAATGCAGTATCTTTGTTGTGCGACAGTTTTGTTAAAAACAGAATTATTTATGGTTTTAAACATACCTGACCTTGGTTGCAACCTTTGATCAAGAAAATTTTTGTATTTAGTAATACATAACAATATCGGAACATTATATGCTTACAGAACATTTTAAATGGTATGTTGTGGTAACAGATTTCACAAGCTTGTAGGTCCGAAAATGCTATAGAAGTACTGCTATCACGATTATATTTCTCTTATAGTTTATGTTGGGGTATACCCCCTGGAAAGAACTGAAGAGAAGCAATATGTAAAGATAAGTACTAGTGTGAAACTAATGGAGACAGTTAATCAGCTGTGGAAAAAAGTTTGGGAGAATATTAAAGAATATAGATCTGAATTGACATCAGGTAAAATATATTGTTAGTTATTACCCGTTTGAAAACACAAAATATAACCTTTACAGGATTTGCTTACATTATTGACGTTTTCAAAAAGAGGAGCGAAAGATACTAGATAGACATTCAAACTCATAAATCAACAATAAACTGACAACGCCATGGTTTAAAAAGAAAAAAAATCCATGTAGTTATCTCCCTTGTCAACCACGGTATTACCTTTGATGATTTTCCTCCCTGTGCTGCGGGTAATTATTTATGATACTTGATGCTAAAGTGCCATGATGCCTTTAGGGGTTTCTCCTTTGTCTTATTGGTACTTATTCAGGATGTTCTGTCCCTCGTCTTTCATGTAACTCGTCTCTAAGATGTTTTTTCTTCCTTGTCATACAGATTACTGTCAATTATAGTTTTCTACCTTTTCATCATAACTCTCATTCTTGGTTTTTTATTATGGTGATCTGGGAAAGTCTTTGTTAGTTTTTTCTTTACTGTTCTCCGGTGAACTGTGTATCTTTCTGTATTAATCCGGCTAATTATTCAATAATGTTTTAATGTTTGTTTGCTAAATGCACGAAAACAAATATGAAATTCATAATCTAGACAACACCATATTAAGAATTACGATAAACATATTAAAGGCATCAGTATAACTAACCCTTCTGGGTAATAATGGAAGAAGACGATAAAAGATCAAGTAAAAAAAGACCAGTCTACTCATATATATCATTACTTTCATTATCAGTGGTATACACAAGTAATTAAAAAAAAACGTTTTTAAAGGGGGAACACAGAATTAAAATATTTATAAATAAAATTGAGTTTGACAGTCCTTACTGTTATGTACTAGTATATATATTACATGTAATCGAAATATTGGGTCAAAACCAATTTGGTTAAAAAACTACTTGCAACGTTATACATTACTAAACTTGTTGGTTAACGTAACTTGTATAATAATTTTCGTATGTAGGTGGTCCACAGATAATTCCATATAATGCTGAGGACATATGTAAACCTTCTGAACTTGGGATTGGAAACGAATTCTTATCATTTCAACTGCACCATTTTGGGTAAGATGTAAATTTTAAATCATACTTAGTCATGCAAAAATTCTTATTATTAAAATGTAAAACCATAAAATGTACACTGCTGTTCAGATAAGGAGAAAGGTGAACTTCTAATGTGATAAAAAAATAACGACACAACTTATGTCGTTATGATAGTTTGAATTCTTTTGAAAATTGCGAACTAATTATGTAATTCATCGTTTTAATCCATATGATAATGGTTTTTGATGGTCAAGTCAGTCAACACAATGGTTCATACCTATTGCTTTTTCATAATATTTCTACGATGTAGATTCTGTCTGAACTTTAAACAAAAACAACGATGTGAAAGAAGCATAGAGGCAAGGCAAGCGGAAGCTCTAAAATTGTGGACACAGATGTCTTCTACTGCAAGTAAGAATACTCTGCCCACGACAGAGATGAAACAAGCAATATTTGGGTGCTTGGTGGACGTATGTGGAGGTTGTTCAGGCTCAGGTAATTTATAATGACAAAATTCATGATTGGGCATTTAATTTATCCCAAACGTTTCTACTTTGAAAAATCATTACATTCAAATAACCAAAAAAAATAAATGAGCTTATCTTTAGAACTAAGTTAAACTAGGGGCTGTTGTATGTAAAGAACTATAGGTATACTAAGGGTTATTACACATGTTTGTATGTCCTTTTGGTTGCCAATTGTCGAGTGTTAAATAGTTAAACTTAATGATTGTGCATTCATCCCAAACATTTCGATTAAAAAACCCAACATAATATTCAAACTAACCCACACATAATTAGCTAATCTTTAAAACTGTAGGGCTTTTAAATGTATTCCTTTTGGTTTTACGCTCTCGCGCGTAAAATAGTTCTGTTCCAAGTTAGACACTGATTGAAATTGATAAAGGTTAGTTTAAGAAAATAATTGTTTGCAATAAGTAATAACATCATATTACAGAAACGTTTCTATCAAACTATTATAGCAAAACATAATTTGCCTTAATATAATAAAATAGTTATCACTTGGTTTTCTTTCTCCAGGAAGGAAATGGGACAAGAAGGTGAAGGCATGTGTTGACGTTGTTAGCAAATATATCTTTTATACCAGAAAACCCCTGGTAAAGAAGACCGACAAAGTATCAATTTTTGATACGGAAAATATACAATCTGCAGCACATGGCTTAGCTTGTAATGAGGGTGTTAGATGCGTGGAAAATGTTCAATTGTACAGCATGTTTCGTAAGTACATTATCTCTCTCAACACCTACTTTATAAATAAGAAGATGTGGTATGAGTGCCAATGGGACAACTCTTCGCCAAAGTAACAATGAGTATAAGTTAACAATTATATGTCAAAGTACTGCTTTCAACACGGAGCCTTGGCTAACACCAAATAGCGATCTATAAAGGACACACACATTACTAGTGTAAAACAATTCATAAAGAGAACCATCGGTGTGATCTATATAAAAAAACGCGAAACACTTATGATCCGCACCAATAAGCAGCAACAACTGAACAACAGGCTCCTGACTTAACCTATTTAACAGAAATACAATATGTGTCGTTTTATATATTTTGTAAATCATTTATACATTAAAATACAACTTAGTAATAACCCTTCGGCACTCTATCTGTTTTGAATTTAACCCCACTGATGAAGCTGAAGTAGGTTGTCGATTTAAGTAACGATTGGTAATTAGTGTCTTTTTCTTTCATAACAACAAAATGAATAACATGTTTAATATGTTATACTAAATTCTTCGATATTTTGTTTGTAATTCTAACGATCAAATCAAACGAGCCATATATTTTCGATAAATGGATACATATTCACATTTCCTTGAAAATTGTTTGATGCTGCGAGAGCACTTTTAAAAGACATGATATGAAAAAGAAGATGTGGCAGGATTGCTAATGAGACAACTCTCCACAAGAGAAAAAATGACAGAAATTAACAGCTATAGGTCACTATGCATATATTTTGATTCATACTCTATAATTGATGTTGTTTTTCCACAATATATTACAGAAACCACTATTAATTCAAAATACAAACCGGAACCTAATAATTCAATAGAGGAAGCCTTGTTTGATGGTCATGACAACCCTAGTCCATTGTTAGAAATAGTGGAACAATTCGTGGCAAAACAAGCGGCAGGAAATGTGTCAGTCTACATTGAAAGTATAAGGGATATTTCATCACTTCGGAATATTCTCAAGGTAAATAAAAATTGGAAACTACATTTATTTTTTTTTGTATAACCTAAGCTTTAAACTACAAATTTCTACAAAAAATGTATCTTTTTACACTTTTTTTGCATATCGAATGAATGTTATATCCTTTGTAACTATATAATGCACCATTTACGGATTTACTAATGTTTATGTCATTAAAAGACCTTGTATATGTCATTAAAAGACCTTATATATGTCATTTAAAGACCTTGTATATGTCATTAAAAGACCTTGTATTTGTCTCTATTTTGGACGTTGAGCTTACTTATCGAATCGATCGGCAAATTGTTAACAAAGAGTTACTTTATATATGAATCTAATAAATAATTGTTTACTTTTCACATTTTAATATTTGATCTATTTGTAGGTAATAATGATTTATAACAGAGATATAGAAATGGTTACATTTCTCACTTTAACGGGCGTAAAGAAAGATAAGTTAGCAACTGCTATCCAACGGAAAATTGAGACATGGGCCGGAAGTGCATGTCCAATATGGAGTCGGTTTGCTGTTGTTCCTTACAAAATAGAAGAAGTACATCCGTCCAGGGTAACACGCAGTATAGAGGACGGACGACATCGGAACAAAATGAAAGAGAAACAAAGAAACTGGGAAATTGATTGGATAATGATGACTTAAATATTTTTATTTCAGACTGTCAATTTGTTCGATTTCTAAAGTCAATAAATATGTTTGCATGCCTTACTTGTAGATAATTTGTTAACTATATTATA
Source organism: Mytilus galloprovincialis (assembly GCF_965363235.1). Lineage (NCBI taxonomy): Eukaryota > Metazoa > Mollusca > Bivalvia > Mytilida > Mytilidae > Mytilus > Mytilus galloprovincialis. The sequence goes on from NC_134842.1 coordinate 7,061,234, forward strand.
TATGTTCAAACATCAGACAATTTCTAACAAGAGACACACACAGTTTGATTAACCTTTAATCTAACTGGCCCAGGTTATAACAATATACCAAATATGTCTATTTGTGTGTCCTGTTTTTTGTCTACTTCCTGCTTTACGAAGACTGATATTTATATAATGTCAATCATACATATTTAATTGTGTAACATTATTATCAACGTCATATACACGTCATAGAAATAATCATTTAAAAACACTGCATCATGTCCATGGGAAGTCGAGTAGACGTACAAAATGCAGAAATGTGAAAGACAATCCAATGTCTTTTGCTTTTATTTTTTTTTTCGTTTTTAATTTGTTAGACCACTCTAGCTATGTTTTTAATAGACTAATTGTTTTGAACACTCCTTTGGTATCTTCCGCTTTTTCGAGAAAAGGAGTTTGATTGTAATCTAAGCACACGATGGTTGGCAATCCACTAAAACAAGATACCGGAAATTGAAGGATTGATTGGTTTGTTGTTTTTCGTGTAATCATTTTGAATGTGGATCCTCCAATTCCAAAAGGCGTAAATCGATCTATCATCTTTTCTTAAATTCATTGTCTTAACATCCCGGTAACCTACTGAACCATTGGAAAAGTTTTTCTTCTGTTATGTCTTAGACATCACGATCTCCGATGTCTGTCGTAGCATCTACGTTAATGATATATAGAATCAAATTTATAACAGTGTAGCTATGGCCATTGATTGGCGCTCTTTAATATCCCATCCAATCGGACAGATTAGGTGAATGTTCGACTGTATCGCCCAATGTTTACCACGTCCGTATAATAGACATTTAAACTGTGGGGTCACCAAAGGTTTTCAAAGCTTAAATGAAACAATTCGAAATACTATCAGGAATAGTTGCATACTTAAACGTTTTATACTTGTGTTTTTGTTATGTTTTAACAATCAATTTTCATACATTTGTAATATGTTATCGCGCGTTTTATCAGAAAAAAAATCACTTCACTGGTGTTAAAAGTTACAAAGCATGATTTTGTTTATTCTGACGTCAAAGCGATTTAAGAATTGCGGTTGTCGAATAATGTCATTTGACGGGTGCCACATGTGGAGCAGGATCTGCTTACCATTCCGGAGCACCTGAGATCACCCCTAGTTGTTTTGGGGGTTCGTGTTGTTTATTCTTCAGTTTTCTATGTTGTGTCATGTGCGCTGTCTTTTTCATTTTGGCGTTGTCAGTTTGTTTTAGATTTTTGAGTTTGACTGTCCCTTTGGTATCTTTCGTCCCTCTTTCTTTTAACTTTTATCTTGTCTAAAATTGTATTTTAGAACGAACTCATAACCCACTTTCAATAGTTGTGCAAATACAAAACATATAGACAAAATATACTTCCGTCCTGTTTCTGTTGTACTTGCAAGTTAATGGATAGTAAGAAAGCTATTTGGATTAATTTTTTTTCCAAATCGACCCAATTTACATAGTAATGCATGACTTAGTATATTTTATGTTTGCAAATAAATTATGTATATGCTTTTATATGCATTGTAGTTCCTTTACAGCTTTGTGAAAAGATAAAGTCATTTTATGTATCGCAATGTGTAACAAGTAATTATTTAAATCCCCACTGGAAGGCCTAATAAAATCACACCCGACAACAAACAAGTTATAGGTAAATTTTTCAGTATAAATACTGACAAACGGTTTACGTACTGTTATGCATTTGATTCTATTCATTTTTCTGTATAAGATATCATCCAGTTGTTAAAAGGGCTCTTTGAAAAATAAAGTCAAACCGGGATGATTACATTTATCGCTTAGTGTCTTGATTGGTTGACGATCTATTAAATTGTTAACTAGAATGAGGTAATGAAAGTTATTATTTTTTGTCGTTGTTTCTTGAAACCTGCTTAATAAATGGAGAGCTTAAATCTCATATATTTCAGAGAGCTTGATGTAACATACCCTGATCATAAATACCGAGATTAAAATTATGTAGACTCAAACAAATCTGATACAAATGAAAACTAGAGGCTCACAAAAGCCTGCGTCGCTCACCTGATTCTATTTGGGATTTTGAAATAATTTTAAAAAATGTAAAAAATTGTAACAGATACTTATAATGATGTTATAGGCCAAATTTGGTTTAATATTGTTATGTTTGGTTTCATTTCACACAGTAGTTCTCTTAAAGAAGTGTGTAAGTTACATGTGTATGTATTTACCATAGGGTCCTATGTTAAACTAAGTCCCCCGCTGGCGGCCATCATTGATGATGGATCGGCTACAAAGTAACAACACTTGGTCAGCATCTCATAAGGAACATTCATGCTATGCTTGGTTTAATTCTATTCCGTGGTTCTCTGAAAGAAGACATTTGTATGTATTTCCTATAGGGTCCCATGTTAAAATAAGTCCCCCTGGTGGCCATCTTGGATGATGGATCGGCTACAAAGTCACAACACTTGGTCAGCATCTCATAAGGAGCATTCATGCTATGTTTAGTTTCAATCCATTTAGTGGTTCTCTAAAAAGAAGACATTTGTATGTATTTCCCATAGGGTCCTATGTTAAACTAAGTCCCCCGCTGGCGGCCATCTTTGATGATGGATCTGGTACAAAGTAACAACACTTGGTCAGCATCTCATAAGGAACATTTATGCTATGTTTGGTTTCAATCCATTCAGTGGTTCTCTAAAAAGAAGCTAATTGTATGTATTTCCCATAGGGTCACATGTTAAACTAAGTTCCCCCTGGCGGCCATCTTGGATGATGGATCAACTAAAAAGTAACAATACTTGGTCAGTATCTCAGAAGGAGCATTCATGCTATGTTTGGTTTCAATCCATTCAGTGGTTCTCTAAAAGAAGACATTTGTATGTATTTCCCATAAGGTCCCATGTTAAACTAAGTCCCCCGCTGGCGAACATCTTGGATGATGGATCAGCTACAAAGTAACAACACTTGGTCAGCATCTCATAAGGAACATTTAAGCTACGTTTGGTTTCAATCAATTCAGTGGTTCTCTAAAAGAAGACATTTATAGGTATTTCCCATAGGGTTCCATGTTAAACTAAGTCCCCCGCTGGCGACCATCTTTGATGATGGATCAGCTACAAAGTAACAACACTTGGTCAGCATCTCATAAGGAACATTTAAGCTACGTTTGGTTTCATTCCATTCAGTGGTTCGCTAAAAGAGGACATTTGTATGTATTCCATTAGCAGCATCTCATAAGGAACATTTATGCTATGTTTGGTTTCAATCCATTCAGTGGTTCTCTAAAAAGAAGCCAATTGTATGTATTTCCCATAGGGTCACATGTTAAACTAAGTCCCCCGCTGGTGGCCATCTTGGATGATGGATCGGGAACAAAGTAACAACACTTGGTCAGCACCTCATAAGGAACATTCATGCCGTGTTTTGTTTCATTCCATTTAGTGGTTCTCTAAAAGAAGACATCTGTATGTATTTCCCATAGGGACCTATGTTAAACTAAGTCCCCCGCTGGCGACCATCTTGGATGATGTATCGACTACAAAGTAACAACACTTGGTCAGCACCTCATAAGGAACATTCATGCCATGTTTGGTTTCGTTCCATTCAGTGGTTCTCTAGAAGAAGTTTAAAACAGATGTTGACTGTATCAACTTTTGAATAGTTGAAAAAAACAAAAATACAAAATGTAGCTCGGGACAACTTTTATACAACTTTTAGAAAGACTGTAACATGACAACACCGTTAACCACTGTAACAGTCCTTTCACACATTCGTTACTTAATTTGGGTATACATGTTCAAAGCAACTCTGGCTTCAAAATGTTTAAATTTGAGCGTTCCTGATTGAGGTTGATCCAGAAAAGTGATTCTTCGCAAAGACAAAATGTTTTGGTTTGAGCGTTCGTGCTTGACGTTAATCCAGAAAAGCGTTCATTCTCAAAAACCAAAATGTTTCAACATATTTGTTTTACTTTTGTCCTTACATCATGTACATTACTAATATGTTGATGTCCCAGAAACATATCCCAAAATAATATATAATAGCAAAATCACATTATTCTTTTACTACGTGATAGAGGTAACGCCATTCACTTGAACACCTAACATATATACTTCTCACGAAACTGACTAAAAAAGAAATTCTGAACAAACACAAGTCAATTTTATTGAAATGTCATACCGTTTTAGAGCGAAATAAGTTGTACATTTTGTAAATACCAAATTATTTATGTTTTTCATATATTATTGTAGCAATGCTTTATAAATTTATCATTAGCAACATTTAAATACGCCGAATAAGATTAGGCCGTTATTGTTATTGAAACCAAGGATTTGAAAGTTTTTCTCACTAAACGAACATTTTTTTCGAACTTAATTGCTGTAATTGAGATTTGCCTATCATGAGAAGTGGATAAAAAGTATTTTCAAAGAGAAACTAGTAAAAAGATATAAATTGTATTTTCCTTCGAATTAATCTTTGTCGGGTACTTTACACATCGCTATATGTTTTGTGCCCATTTCTATGTTGTAGGTATTTACATAATTTTTTTATTGTTCAAAATTATAAATTGTCTGTCTTTTCAAAGAATCAGCCACCATTAAATTGTCTATTGAATAAAAAATACATTTTTGTCTTTGTCTTGGAGCAATGCTGACTGAGTTCCATTCGTACATTCACCTTTCAGTGAACATACATTTATTTTCCTGTCATACTCTGCTGCGGTACAAGTCGTCTTGGCGATGCACTTTATTGTACACTCAATGTTACTTTGTGCGACAGAGGTTTCTATGACAGGACCTAGATATTTGAAGCCGATATGTCCACAAGCATAGGCAGTGTTGGTTCTGCTTTTGAAGCCTATAAAAGTAACAACAAATAATTAAGAAATAAATCTATGGTTAATGAGTGTCAATACTCTTCTATTTTTGGCCTTTCTATTTTAAAGATGAAAACTACAGTTTTCTGTATTGTTTTTGCATTGCAGGATTAAGGTTGTAATGTAAATATGTGAAAATGAAATATTTGTAACAAACAAACCAATAGATGATAAGGATTTGTCGATCAGACATTTGAAACTTTAGAAAACATTTAACACAAATAATAAATGAGGGAAATCAACTATTGAAAGCCTGTTACAAAGTTTAGTAAATCACGTGATCAATTCAATGTATTGTACCTTGCCACAGGTTCTTTGACAAACAATATTTCATTCGAATGCAATTCGTTTGTAACGATAATTTTCATTGGACGTTGACAAATATTTTGAAGGGGTAAATTCCACGTTCTACCAGTCCGTAACTAGGAAAGCCACCATTTTGATTCCGATTTTTTATATGTAGATAAGTCTTAATTATGCTTTTTTGACTCATTTATTTTTCATCTATACAAAATTACAGCCTTGAATCTTTGGTGATGGTACATTGTGAATCGAGAAATTTTGTTTTTGAAAAATGTGCTTCTTTTTAAGGCTCAAGTTGACCTTCGGTGTATTTGATTAATCGATTTTTATGTTTTATGCCACTCTCAACACTATTTCTTATATAATGGTGGCAAGTTTCTATCTTGTTGAAAAAGCGACCAACAATCTGCGACAGAAAAACACATTAGTATTCTCAGTCAATTAATATCGAAGACGAATTTAAATTGTGCCTTGCGGCGTTCGGACTAAGATTAATTGTTGAAAGGCTAGTAACAACTGTCAAATTGACTCTTATATATTGGCCATATATACTCCTTCTTTCTTTGTTTAGTTATTATTTTCTTTAATTCCTATAATTTTAGCCTTCGATAAATAAGATTAAACCGTAAAAGTTATAACTGCTTTCAGGGCTACTACTGATTTTGTTTTAAATTCTGCATTGCCAAAGTAGAACCCATCTCTAGCTAAGTAAAAATGTTAACAGATCAGTTTAGAACGTAAGGAGAATTACCTGACTCCAACGAAATGTTGGTAAGATTCCCATATACTTCTACTTCACAAATGACTAAAGCTTTCAAATCACGTCGTTTTATCCTGACAAACCTTCCTGTTGTGTAAGGAGGACAGGTCACAGTAATGTGCTCAACTCCTGTGGCCTGATAATGACAATGAAATATACTTCCAACTGCTAAATTATCCCAGCGATTACATGAACAGTTCGGCAAAATAACTTCAACATCAAAGTTTTCTAGATACCATACTGAAAATTAAATCTGAAAGTAAGTTGATAAAGATGGCACATTTGTGCTATTCATGAATTAAGGGGGCTAGCGGGTCTAAATCAATCTTTTTTTCTTATATAGGATTGGGCTATATTTTTCTATCAATGAACTTTATCTTATACTTAATAAAATAAAAATAAAAAAAATGGGGTCACCGTTCATTTACGCTCACAATAGGCATTCGAAGGAAGCATACATTTTTGTAAAGGTACTTTTTTCTGCTTAACTAATAGGAGAAATAGAGGTTTATATCGAAATAAAAAAAAGAACTTAATATTTACAGAAATCGCTGAAATTTTACAAAATATAAAAAAGAAGATGTGGTATGATTGCCAATGAGACAACTATCCACAAAAGACCAAAATGACACAGACATTAACAACTATAGGTCACCGTACGGCCTTCAATAATGAGCAAAGCCCATACCTCATAGTAAGCTATTAAAGGCCCCGATAAGACAATGTAAAACAATTCAAACGAGAAAACTAACGGCCTTATTTATGTAAAAAAATGAAAGTTTAGTTGAAGTACAGCTTTCTTGAAAACTATAATAAAAAATACAGGTCACCGACGAGTAAAAAAAGATATTTTAATTTTAATGCTTAAAAATGGCATTTTTGCAACAAAGGGAGATAATTTGGAGCTTTTTCAATGATATATACATTTTAAAAGTCACTTAGGGCCAATACGAAATTTTTTTTTTTAATTATCTTTGTACCGTATGATAAAGTAACAACTTAAAAGGGTAATAAATAAAATTTGTAATGAAAAATAAATGTTTATTTTTTTTCTAAAATTTGTATACCCGCGAGCCTTATTATTGAAAATAAGGTTTGATTCTATCTGTAGTGTTCTGTTAATTGTTTTGATTTTATACTTATATATCCGCATTGTTAATCTTTATGTATAATAGGTATTTCGGTGTGTTGAATATATACAAAAAAAATATAGCAAGATTAAATGATTAACACCAATCAGATAGTCTGCTTGTACGACCAACGTTTAAAATGTATTATTAAAGAAAGCAATGACATCGGAGTCGAGTATTTTCAAATAATTTTTATTTTCAAGCGACAAGATCAAAGTTGGAATCTAATTAACATATACATATAGGCCAATGACTTTTTAAAAAAAATACGTTAACTCATTAGTTGAATCATTATATTATCAAATTATAACTTTTATATGATGTTTCCTAGAAAACGATGTGTATATAAAAATAGTGCTCTTCTTAGATTTTGAATCACGTTAGTATCCATTGAGAATCTGTTTAATTTCCAGTATTAAAGTTTTGAATAATTAATACGAGTTTAAAATACGTAATGAAAATAAAAAAATTAACACTTTGCCGTAGATGCAAACATAAATACATTTAGTGAAGTTGCTGTGCCCGGAACTCATTAATGGAATTCAACGTCATCAGAAACGAACAAATTAGTTTAAAATCCTAATTCTTTTATTTGTTAAATTATATTTCCATTTTATAATGTAAAAGAATATTATGTACATAGCAATTTTACCAATTAACTATTTATCACTTTGCAATCTTTCAGCAAAATTAAGATTACGATAAACAAATTTTCTTGCAACTGTAAACTATTTTTTTTTATGTTTCCCCATCACTTCAAGAACCAGTCATATCAGATATTATGCAAAATGTTAAAAAAAGTACAAATGGTTTGTATAATTATTTTGCCCCATTTATGGACATTATGTTTTCTGGTTCGTCCGTCCGTTCGTCCGTTCGTTTGTCCCGCCTGAGGTTTGAATTTTGGTCGAGGTATTTTTGTGAATAAGTTGAAGTCCAATCAACTTGATACTTAGTAGACATGTTCCCTATGAGCCTATCGTCTTAATAAATTAGCCAATGCACCAGTCATATACTTATAATGTCATTTAGAAATTCACCGAGTACTATGTGACCAGCAACGTGAGAAAAATAGTATTGCATAGGTAGGTTATAAGTCGCAATTGCAGACAAATCGTCCAGATTAGACAAAGGCGCTATCTGATGTTTTTGTTAAAAAACATTTAAAGCAATCGTAACGTAAATAACAGATGTAACGACTGTTTGTACTTTTATAGTTATCAATCTTCTCAAACTTACCATAATTACTTGATAAAGATTGGACTTACTAATTGATCTGGGTTGTGGGGAACCATCTAACAAATAATCACGTGTTAACGTCATGCAGATATTAATTGGGCTATATTAAAATGAGGTACTGAATTTGTGACGTTTTTAGACCTAATTCAATGAATGTTGAATGTGAACTGACTAATATTTAATTTAATTTATTTAAGTCTTAGATACATGATCATTTGATCTTATCTCCCTATTGTTATGTAGTAAAATAACTTTACTTTACAACTTCATACTCACAACGATCATCTGTCCGTCCATATATATCTATAGACGTAATAGTATAAATATTCAGTAGATCGACTGCCCACCATTCCTGATGATCGGGTGCGCCGTCTGTATGTGAACACCTGAATTCCCAAATATCTTCCTTCACCCAATCACGTTTATCTCCATCAACGGCATAGTCAGAATCAGAGTCACAACATCCGGTGGAACGAATTGACGAGAGCTTTGTGGGTTTCTTAAATGCAATATTTACATCCGAAAAGGCTACAAAAAGAAATGCGTGTTGATATCGAACATATATTTGTTGTATGCAACAATTACCGTTACGTACCTAGTAATCTAAAACCATTAACATTTTTGTTCGGTTCCTTTTTTATCAGTTATTTATCCAGTGTTACAAAAGATTTAACCAACCATTCCTTTATTACTAAACATTCCATTTCAATATCCGGAATTTGGTACTTGTTTTGCATTTTTTCTGTCGATTTAAAATCTTGTTAAACGTTTTTAACATTGTATATTGCATTATTGAGTGCCTATATTTTGTCTACAATCCTATATCAGGGATATGTCATAAAAACTAACGGACTTGTGTATAACAGATAACGGAAGTAGGATTTCATATTGGAATTACATCTCTAAACTAGTTTTAAAAACCACATAAGATAAGATAGTATATTTAATTGAGTATTTAAACAAAATTGTGGAGATTCTTTTCTCTTCTTTTATTTTAGACTTTATCTTTAAACAAATGGTCAGTGAAAGGTTTGGTCAGGGAAACACCTTTTATCAAAGGGGGATTCCAATAGAACATGTTGTGTATAATAAAGCTATATTTAACTTGACTCTAAATAATGGTGTTAGATAAAATTATTATTGTTCTGAATTAAAACATTTATTAAAACGAAAAATCTAAAGTTATACTATAGTTTTTATTGTGGTTTGCTCATCTCATTATTATTTGTATTTGTTGTTGCGTTTTTAAAAAGTTTGGTCTTGAGCATCACTGAAGATATATTATTTGTCAAAAGACGCATCTCATACAGTGCCATCGGTATCATTAATATAGCTATAGTATTAAATGCTACACATAGATTGCAATGAATCGAATTTTGTATATACAGTACATTTGTTAGTGATTTCAAAACTAACAGTAAGAATACAAGATATAAACAAACATTAAAAGCACACTGTCGAGCAAAATGTAATGTTATCCGTCTAAAACATGAACATTTCTAATTAATACAATAAAAGAGTAAACTCACAATACAACTCCAAGGACAAGTTAAAACAGAAAGTCCTTAATTATCAAATGGCAAAATCAAAAGCTCAAACACATCAAACGAATAGATGACAACTGTCATATTCCTGACTTGGTACAAGTGACGTTCATATATATCATACTTTTGTGGTTTTTTTCGGTCTTATAAAACATATCTATGTCAACAAGGAAGATGTGTCATCATTATTGTAAAGTGTAAGAACTCTCCGATGATGGTGGGATTCTTTGTTTGCAAGTCTTTTTTTTCGCTTATTGTATACATAAAGACATAAGAAGATGTAGTATGAGAGCTAATGGGACAACTCTCCTTCGACGTCACAGTGTGTAAAAGTAAACCTAATATACATAGTTTTTAAGGGGCCAGCTGAAGGACGCCTACGAGTGTGGGAGTTTCTCGCTACATTGAAGACCCATTGGTGGCCTTCGGATGTTGTCTGCTCTATGGTCGGGGTGTTGTCGCTATGACACATTCTCCATTTCCTTTCTCTATTTTACTGTATAGGTCAAAGTACGGGCTTCATCACAGAGCAAAGTCTCACACCGAACAGCAAGCTATAAAGGGCAACAAAAAGACTATTGTTATACAGTTCAAACAAGATAACCAACAGTAATTAATACATTTCAAACAAGAAAACCTACGGTCTGATTTATATAAAAAAAAAAGAGAAACAAACTAGAAACACTTATAAACCATACCAACACACGACAATCATTGGACTTGAGACTTTGGACAGGTGCAAACAAATACAGCGGGTTTTAATGCTTTAATACGTGCAAACTTTCGCCATCACTTTCAACAGTGGTGTAACATCCCACCATAGAAAGACATACTATAAAAATATCAAATGAAATAGTTTAACTCAATCAAAAGACATATTAACATAAGCACGATAAAAAGTAAAATAACAAAAATACTGAACTCAGAGGAAAATTTAATCGGAAAGTCTAATATCACTTGGCAAAATCAACTGACAAAACTCATCAAAAACAAATAGACAAAAAATGTCATATTCCTGACTTGGTACAGGCATTTATAAATGTAGAAAATAAACATGCACTGAACGAATAAATTGCATCTTTGAAACTAAATGCTGCCAAATGAAATGACGTACACAGGGAAATAAAACTTATGTTGTTGTAGGAACATAAAGTACTGAAATAAGTTGTTTGATGTCTTTGAATGAGATACAATATAATATTGTTCTTTCAAATTTTGTATCAGTAGCAACTTGTTTCTTACTTCTTGAAATATCAAATTAAATAATCAAGTTTGCTTTTTACAATTTTTTTTTTAAACTATGCAATACAGGAACTGCTTACACATAAGATCATCCCCTGTTTTGCTGCGATTCGTGTAGCTTACATGTAAACTCTATTTTTCTATGTGATGTTTTATGGATAATTCGTCCAATCGCCGTTATCCGTTTTCACTATGTCGTGACTTATTAGTTTTAAATTTATTGTTAGTATCACCCGACACTTTTTATATTTCTTTTCTTTTAATGTAAAAAAAAACAGAATTGAGAAGTACCATATTATAGTATTTATTCCTTATGAAAAATAATACATTACCAGCAGTGGTTAGTAAATATAACACGCCGAAGACATCCTTGTACACCATGATCACCTTCTGTTATTCACATTCAAAAATCTCAGTGAATTCGAAGAAATCAATGTCTAATGTTATTATTTAGTATCTTAAACCTTTGACTTGATAGGTTTATCTTCGAATTATGAGCTCTGAATATTAATTTTATATTATTTGCTCCTTTTGTTTGCTTATGAATCCGATTATAAAGGTTAATAACATTGCTTAGAAAAATATAAAATCACTGGTCATGTGGATATTCATTTCATAAGTGATCTTTCTGTACACAATGCTGTAGTTGATTAATAATTGTGTTCGTAACAATATATTTTGTTTTTCAATAGCCTTAGAAATTAAACATGTACATTGTAATCCATGAATAATAATGAAGCACTGAGAATGATGCATGAAATTCTATTAAAATAATTAAAGTAAACTTTTCGAAACTGATTATTTTGTTTATAATGTAATAATCAAAACTGTTTTGTAAGGCAAGTTTAGCATAAAACTACAAACACCCAGGCTTACTAGTACATATGTTGGTACAAATGGGTCAGTCCATGAAAATGCTTGCAAATACTGACCAATAAACGTCAATACTGGTCAATATTCAAAAAACTGTTCACGTGAAATTGTTATAAGATATATATATACAAAAAAATAGGGAAGATTTCATTTAATACAATGAAAAGAATGTCAACATTGAAAGTGAAACATTTGACTGACTGATTCGAGCTACAAAAATCATTTCTACACCGATAAAACGATGATTAACGTATATTGTTAACTTAATTTATAAAATCAAAAAAAAAACAAACCTAGAGAATATAAGTGCACGGGTTCACAATCTTTTTATATATACATATATATTTATGTTTATATCGGGTTATATAACCATCGGAAGTCTTCGGATGTAATCCGATATTTATTTAGATGGCGTCTAGAATCCAGTACATAATAAATGCTGAAACAAAAGAGGTGTAAAAGATACCAGAGGGACAGTCAAACTCATAGATCTAAAATAACTGATAATGCCATGACTAAAAAAGAAAACGACAAACAGTAATAGTACACAAGACACAACATAGAAGACTAAACAACATGAACCCTTCCAAAAACTGGGGGTGATCTCATGTACAATTATCAACCCCATGCATTGTGAATTTTTATTTTAGGCTTTTTCTAATGCTATGATGTCTTTCATTTATTTGAAAATCTGCATACAAGAATATAAACAATTTGGTGCACATTTTATTAATTATAATATGAAAGCGGAATATTCGGTCATAAACTCGTCTCTTGTGATTCCCTCAATTTGTGATTGGATATTTTTTTCCCCTCGAGCTCTTCGTTGTCTCAATATATCATTTATTATGATTACATCGAACTAATCTTAGTTAGTTTAAGAACATGCTGGTAAACGAGGTAAACCGTAAACAACAATGAAGCAAAACAAATTCACCTATAGGATTAGGTAATTTATTTCTTTTTAAATATACCTTCATCATTCAAAGATCGTCTGTACCAACCATTTCCCATTTTCACAAATTCGAGTCCAAACCATCAACGTGCATGTTTGCATATTCCCATTTCTAAGTCGACAAAACTGTCAACGCTTGAAGAGCTAGTAACCAGATACCAGAGGTAGAGTCAAACTCGGAGATCGAAAATAAACTGACAACACCATGTCTTAAAAAAAGACAAACAGACAAATGATAGTACACCAGACACAACATATAAAACAAAAAAACTAAGCAACACGAACCCACCAAAAACTGGTGGTGATCAAACGTTCTCCGGAAGGGTAATCAGATCCTGCTCCACATGTCGCACCCGTCGTGTTGCTAATTTATAACAATCCCGGTAAATAGTCTAATTCGCGTGGTCACATTGTGGTGAAAATGGAGGTGAATTGTAGTTACGACATAAGATATTTCATTTATAAACTCAATATATACCCTTCCAAAATGTAACAATTTTGAACAGTAAACATCAGTTTCGACCCCCAGACAAAGATCTGTCAGATTCTCCCTCTCTATATTCTGTCGATAATTCAATTACATGTACAAAGTTTAATGTATTTGGAGCCGTATGCATTTGATATGTTTGATTTTGCTCTTCAGATTTGTATTGATTTTGACATGCAACTGATGTGAATAGAGTATCATTTGAGATACCTACGGAGACTAAACATTATTTTAGCATTCAAATGAAAGCCTATTCTTGTTATATGTTTATCTACAGTAACAACGGGTCTTCATGATAACTGGTAAACTCCTATCCAAGGGCAGTTTGAATCAGTTGTAAATACCGAAAAACACAAATGATCTGTTAGAGTACTTCAATTTTAGCTTTTCTCTCGGTTCTAAATATAGTATAAACAAGTTATTCTGTTCTATGTTTTTTCCTTAGTTATCATTGTCTACACTTAAAGACAGATGAAAAGAATTTGTCCAATTTTGTTTTGTTAAACAGAATTTCAAAAGCAAATACAGACAGGAACACATCATACATTCCTTGTAAACTCTTGATAAATTGCATGTGTTTATTCTGTTCCATGTTAAGATTTTAAAACCTCCTATACCACTTTGTCTCAAAGTCTAATTTAAAAGTCAAATGCACATGTCCTAGGTAAGGGTAGGGTTGAAATTCCGCTAACATATTTGTTTGTTTTTCATTCATTTTTTTTTTACATTAATAAGGCCGTTAGTTTTCTCGTTTTTATTGTTTTACATTTGTGACACCGATGTCTATTAAATGATTTTACGGTATGGGCTTTGTACTGTTGAAGGCCGTATGGTGACATATAGCTGTGTCATTTGGTCTCTTGCAGAGAGTTTTTTGATTGACAATCATACCACATCTTCTTTTTTTAATATAAAATTGAGAATGGAAATGGGGAATGTGTCAAAAAGACAACAACCCGACTAAAGAGTAGACAACAGCCGAAGGCCACCAATGGGTCTATATGTTTATGTTCAAACTTTATTAGGTCATTTCATATACTGACAAAATATAGGAGTTCCTGTGGATACTAACTATGCTTTCCATATTGTTTGTTGTAACGAGTCAAAATGTATGTCTAAAAACAGCAAATCCTCCAAAACAAAATCTTATAACAAAAATATATGGCCCATTTAGTTATTCAGATGATATTTTGGTAAGAATAATGACCATTTATGTATGTACACTGAAGACATTAATCTTTGCTGTTACTTAAGGTAAACATAAATGTGCAATGATATATTAAATTTTGAAGGTTTGTTTCAATGCTATCATACCATATCTTCCTATTTTTATTTATACTGATTTTTTGTTTAGATTTTATAACATTGTGAAACGAATTTCATAACCAAAGTTTCAAGGGAAACACATTATCAAAAGATTTTTTTCGTTATATATGTTAGACTCAGATCGACGTCCGGTCTCTAATCGACGTCTGTTCCTGAAATCGACGTCTAGATCTGACGTCACATTCTCAAATCGACGTTTGATCCTCTAATCGACGTCAAATGTGCCGTCATGTATTGCCAAAACGACGTCCGATTTATAATATTTTGATATGAGCGTAGACGAAACACGAGTCTGGCGTACTAAATTATAATCCTGGTACCTTCGATAACTATTGTAGTCTTCTTGATTTCCAATATCAATGAATAATAACATAATAAATTGCTGCACTTACACTTATACATGCATATTGATAAATTGCGTGTGGGTATACGTATATAGATATAGGAACACAACCACAAAGAAAACAAAACGACATTTTTTATATTGGGCAACACTCAGTTTTCAACAATGGACAAAATGAAGGATAAAATACCAACTGTTTTTAAGGTATTATAATTTGAACTCTGTAAGATATACTAGTAGTCAACAAATTCATTAGTTTTACACCTGGAATGAAAAATGTACAAAATAAATTGGCATTATGTTTTTATGTTGTGCTGTTACGCCAATGTTTCAGGTTAAGAGAAGGTTAAGAGCTCACAAACATGTTAAACCCAGCCAAATATTTTATGTGTCTGTAGTCTAGTGGTTCACCGTTGTTGTTGGTCTATGTCTTGCATATTTGTTTTTTCCGGATTTTTTTTTGTTATAATTATAGTCAGTTTTTAGTTTTATGATAATTGTTTTATAAGTTTCATGTCGTGGTGGCCTTTAATTGCCGACTTTATCATTGTTGAAAGACGTACGGTTGCCTATAGATATAAGAAGATGTGGTATGAGTGGCAATGAGACAACTCTCAATCCAAGTCACAGTTTATAAAAGAAAACCATTATAGGTCAAAATACGGCCTTAAACACGGAGCCTTGGCTTACACCAAACAGCAAGCTATTAAGGTAAAGGGCTATATAATTGCTTTCATCCACTTCATTTCAACTTTTTTTACTCTGGTGTATAGTTGTCCGATTAGCTATCACACCACATCTCATTGTTTTTTTAATAAGCTCTTAAATTACAACAAAATTAATATTACAACCTGTAAACATCGGTAGCACATTTAAAAAACATATGTTTTAATACCTTTTATTTGTCACATATACTATGTTTTGGTTGTAAAAATATTGACCTACAACTGTCGTTACTCCTCTCTCGGACAATTCAAGTTTTAGTTCTGAAATTTCGGCAGTTTTATTCATTTGTTTTAGATATATTTCCGTATTTCTGAGTCTCGTCGTTTGGATCTTTCCATAGGTCCATTGAAACGGACGTCGATTAGAGAAGTTAAAAATTGGACGTTGATTAGAGAAGTAAAAAAATGGACGTCGATTAGAGGATGATAGAATTGGCCGTCGATTTGGAATCTTATTTCATTATGACGACAGCATTGGACGTCGATTTGAAGAACGGACGGCGAATAGAGACCGGATGTCGATCTGAGTCTTACATATATAGAATGGCTTTTATGGGAGTTGTTTCGTGTGTTTAAGCTTTTTGGATTTCCCGTTGGATTAGGGACCTTCCTCAGAGATATATATTTGTAATATCACTTTTCATTCTTTTATCCGATCTAAGTGACTGTAAAATTTACAAATACAGATTGAAAATGACTTTGATAGTCCCGTATCTTGTTCATCTGCTTTTCACTCCAATGTTTGATCCTGGTGATGATCATGAACCCAAATATATTTAATCAACAATAAAACATGATAGTAACCATAACTCACGTACATGACTCTTCTGAAAAAAAAATTAATTAACGATGATTGACAGTTATGGAATATCTGTTACACAGATGTTATTGGATACGTTCCTTGCGTCGTTCCGATCCCTTTTCACGAATGTGATCTACCGAATTGGACTATTTACCGGGTTTGAAATAATCCTGTGACGTTCTTGTTACTTAGTATTAAGTTTTTATTTAAAGTGTCTTGTGTACTATTATTTGTTTGTTTGTCTTTTGTCTGTTTATTATAGATCTAGGCGCTTATTTCGTCCGTCTGTAATGTTTATGTCAGCACAATTCAAACTATAAAACACAAACAGTTGAAAAAAAGTATGGATATTTTTTACAACATTTAGACTGTTTAATTTAAAACTATGTACATTTGCAAAATCAGACTTTACCTTTACTTTTACTTTACGTTTGAGGTTTCAAAAAGTATTAGAAAATAACTTGTCGAGAATTGCAAGAGATGAAAATCTACAATTTTCTATTGAAAAAGCTCAATATAAAGTGAACATAGAAAACAGCTTCAGACAATACTTAGGAGCATGTAAGGCATATAATATGAAGAGACATGTATTGTCGAAATGCGCATCTGGTGCAGAAAAATTGGTACCGTTATTGTTATAACTACCACTGGGTCGATGCCTCTGCTGGTGGACTGTTAGTCCCCGAGGGTATCACCAGTCCAGTAGCCAGTACTTCAGTACTGTCATGAAAATACGGATTTTTTGTTTTATTAATATTTGCTGTTACAAAATGTTAGAAATTATTATAAATTAAGGAATGTATCTCCCCCATGCAAAGCTCTGATTCCTTTCACGGATTTGGCTATACTTTTTGGAACTTTTGAATTATAGCTCTTCATCTTTTATATAAGCTTTGGATTTCAAATATTTTGGCCACGAGCATCACTGAAGAGACATGTATTGTCGAAATGCGCATCTGGTTCAGAAAAATTGGTACCGTTATTGTTATTAATCCCTTTTATTTGTTCATGATAAGCTTTTACCGAGTGTACATTTGTGCATTGTATTATTTACAGACGAATATATAAATGTACCAGACTCAAGCTGGCAGCCACTTTCATCGGCCAATCAAGATAGCAGCCACTTTTTTCTAGCAGCCAATTTTGACGATATGTCTAAAAACCAAAAAACTGCGTGAGGCTCAAACGTTCCAAAAATCGCGAAATCTTAGTTAAATGCAATCTAACAGCGGAAATCGACAATTTCACGGTTTCTGCTAATTTCTAAAGCATTTCATTCCGTTTTAAATATGTATGTAAGCGGTCTGTCCTTTATTTGACATTCGATAATTGATATTCAATATCCAACCGACTGCTAGCCGTCGGTTCAATATTTAAATTTAGTTGAAAATCACTATAAAGCCTGAGGGAAAGGATACCATTCTATGACCCCTTCAAGCTGTCATAAATTTTCGTTGTCCTCGAATATAAACCCTGATACAAGTTGTATATTTGTCTTTATGTTATATAGATTTTTATCAATAAAACATAACAGAGGATTCACCAAAGATATAATTTAATATATAAAATATGAAACAAAATCCAATTACTTAAGAAACATATAGAAATATACATAGAAATACTTATGGAAAGCCAAAAAAGAAAAGAAATTGATAGTGAACAGCTACCAGAGACTGCTTTGATGAAGGTGACCACCCTAAGACGACTTTGGACCTCTGTGGTGGCCAGACGGGCCCGGATCCCAGAAAAATATTTAAGTGGGGAATAGCTTGGGTCAATACCTTTAAAATGAGCTAGGTCCGGTTCGGAACTTTGCCGTTGGTATATGCCGAAAAGTACCGAATGTATGCATATGGTTAAAACGGAAAATTACGTTAAGGGGCACCTTTGAACCTCTGTGGTGGCCAGACGGGCGCGGATCCCAGAAAAATATTTAAGTGGGGAATAGCTTGGGTCAATACCTTTAAAATGAGCTAGGTCCGGTTCGGAACTTTGCCGTTGGTATATGCCGAAAAGTACCGAATGTATGCATATGTTTAAAACGGAAAATTACGTTAAGGGGCACCTTTGAACCTCTGTGGTGGCCAGACGGGCCCGGATCCCAGAAAAATATTTAAGTGGGGAATAGCTTGGGTCAATACCTTTAAAATGAGCTAGGTCCGGTTCGGAACTTTGCCGTAGGGATATGTCGAGGAGTACCGAATGTGTGGTTGATATGGAAAATACGTAAACGGGCAACTTTGAACCTCTGTGGTGGCCAGACGGGCCCGGATCCCAGAAAAATATTTAACTTGCAAATAGCTTGGGTCAATACCTTTGAAATGAGCTAGGTCCGGTTTGGAACTTTGCCGTAGGGATATGTCGAGGAGTACCGAATGTGTGGTTGATATGGAAAATACGTAAATTGGCAACTTTGAACCTCTGTGGTGGCACAACGGGCCCGGATCCCAGAAAAATATTTAAGTGGGGAATAGCTTGGGTCAATACCTTTAAAATGAGCTAGGTCTGGTTCGGAACTTTGCCGTTGGTATATGCCGAAAAGTACCGAATGTATGCATATGGTTAAAACGGAAAATTACGTTAAGGGGCACCTTTGAACCTATGTGGTGGCCAGACGGGCCCGGATCCCAGAAAAATATTTAAGTGGGGAATAGCTTGGGTCAATACCTTTAAAATGAGCTAGGCCCGGTTCGGAACTTTGCCGTAGGGATATGTCGAGGAGTACCGAATGTGTGGTTGATATGGAAAATACGTAAATGGGCAACTTTGAACCTCTGTGGGGGCCAGACGGGCCCGGATCCCAGAAAAATATTTAATTGAAAAATAGCTTGGGTCAATACCTTTGAAATGAGCTAGGTCCGGTTTGGAACTTTGCCGTAGGGATATGTCGGGGAGTACCGAATGTGTGGTTGATATGGAAAATACATAAATTGGCAACTTTGAACCTCTGTGGTGGCACAACGGGCCCGGATCCCAGAAAATTTTTTAAGTGGGGAATAGCTTGGGTCAATACCTTTAACATGAGCTAGGTCCAGTTCGGAACTTTGCCGTTGGTATATGCCGAAAAGTACCGAATGTATGCATATGGTTAAAACGGAAAATTACGTTAAGGGGCACCATTGAACCTCTGTGGTGGCCAGACGGGCCCGGATCCCAGAAAAATATTTAAGTGGGGAATAGCTTGGGTCAATACCTTTAAAATGAGCTAGGTCCGGTTCGGAACTTTGCCGTTGGTATATGCCGAAAACTATCGAATGAATGCATATGGTTAATACGGAAAATTACGTTAAAGGGCACCTCTGAACCTTTGGCCACGCCCCGGATCCCAGAAAAATATTTCAGTGGCAAATAGCTTGAATCAATACCTCTGAAATGAGCTAGTTCCGGTTTGGAACTTTGCCGTAGGGATGTGTCGAGGAGTACCGAATGTGTGATTGGTATGGATAATACGTAAATTGGCAACTTTGAACCTCTGTGGTGGCCAGACGGGCCCTGATCCCAGAAAAATATTTAAGTGGGGAATAGCTTGGGTCAATACCTTTAAAATGAGCTAGGTCCGGTTCGGATTTTTGCCGTTGGTATATGCCGGAAAGTATCGAATGTATGCATATGGTTAATACGGAAAATTACGTTAAGGGGCACCTTTGACCCTCTGTGGTGGCCAGACGGGCCCGGATCCCAGAAAAAATATTTTAGTGGGGAATAGCTTGGGTCAATACATTTAAAATAAGCTAGGTCTTGTTTGGAACTTTGGCGTTAGTATATGCCGAAAAGTACCGAATGTGTGGTTAAGACGGAAATTGACGTTAAGGGGCACCCTAGAACCTATGTGGTAGCCAGACGGGCCCGGATCCCAGAAAATATTTAAGTTGGTAATAGCCTTGGTCAGTACCTTTAAAATCAGCCAGGTCCGGTTCGGAACTTTGCCGTAGGGATATGTCGAGGAATACCGAATGTATTGTTGATATAGAAAGTACATGTACGTAAATGGACAATTTTGAACCTCTGTGGTGGCCAGACAGTGCCGGTTCCCAGAAATATTTTGAAGTGACGAATAGCTCGGGTCAATACCTTTAAAATAAAATAGGTCTGGTTCGGAACATTGCCGTAGAGATAAGCCTAGGATTTCCGAAAGCATGTGTGGTTAATATGAAAAGTACGTTAAGGCACACCTTTGAATCCCTTTAATGGTCAATATCTTTCATTAGTACAACACCTCCAAATATAGATAAATTAAGATGGCTTCTTATAATGCTAGTAAAAAAGAACACGAATATAAAGTGTATGGAACTTGTTTGGTAACCTTCTTTCATTGAAACAGGTTAAATTTAAAGTAGGGGACGGACACAGTTTTAGACTTTAAAGAAAATACTGTTTAAAAAGGTGGACCGAGAAAAGTCTTAACCGGTGTCCCAAGTGTTAAACACTTAAGCCCAAAGGTATCGCATCAAGGATTTTACTGACGAAAAAGTACAAAGTTTTTTTTATGAACCTTAACTTAAAAGACGGTTCAGGATTTGAACCGCATCGGAAAGGTCTTGCGAAAACAAAACAGGTGTGGGTGAAAGAGGTCTTTGTTCCATGAAAAGGGTAACCTAAGTCCATAAACTCTTGATTTAAACAATAAGATTTGCAGTACCAACCTTTTAGCAAGTATAGGCTTTGACAATTTGCCCAAGATTATAAAGGATACTTTCGTTATGCGAGTATTAATGTGGTGAAGGCTTAAACATCTGGACTACGTCTTTACCAAATAGTAAACCACTAACGGATTTTAATCTCCCACCAGCATGTTTCGATAGAATACACATCCTTAGACTCTCTAGATTTTCCTTGTTTTGGTCTTAAGCTTCTATTGACAACTAAAGTTTCAAGAGTTCATCAATGTTTTATGTGTCGAGTTTTTAATCTGATTTACCTCGAGTTCTTGGTGCACAGTGGTCTTAAACTCATCTACCTTTTTTCTCGAGTTCTTTAATGACTGTATCATATCCTTTCTCTAGTCGTTTTATATCTCTCTTTATCTGGTTACACGCGGATTGTAATTTTAATTCTAACGGTTTCGTATAGTGTTTCAATTGACGCATGACTCGTCGTTTTGTTGCAGCATCCGTATTATTATTCTAAGATTTAATGTTAGTGATAGGATTGTTGTTCGTGCTCAATTCTTCAAGCAATTGACTCCTATGTATTTCTCAATTTCCATAAAGTCCAAATTTGTCTGTCTTGGAAACGCAACTTCTTCAAGGTTTTCCTTCAGACAACAATTGTGACAATTACAAACAAAAGTGTCCACAGAGCACTGGTGCTCTTATCTGAAGTTCATCGGTGATGTAGTAGATCTTAAGTTTCAAGTAATTTACCATTACGTAAGGGGGAATTAAAGTCCGTAAGAATGAACATACGCTTTGCTTGTTGTCGTCTTAAACTAACACGTCCAATGGGTTCCAAGTCTCATAATGGAAGGGTTAAAAGGTCATCAAACACGTCTTGCAATCGTTAAATGTAATGTTCTGTCAGTTGACTTGTTTCTTCGTTCCTTTAGCCTTCCTGGTGTGTTGACCATCACCCATTCGATATTAACACATCTTGTAAACATCCATACAAAGTTAGCCATCATTTGACCACCACATGCATACCAATCATTTTTTTGTTGTTGACGTTGGTCGGAATTCGAAAACGGGTTGCCCATACAATAGTTTGATGTGTCAATCTTGTTTTGAATGTGAGATATGTCTTTGTAAAAGTCGTCGGTTTAAATTTAATAGGCTTAACTATCAGTGTCGGTAAACAATTGTCGAACTTTGTTCCCGTTGGTTTACGCACAAAGTCCAAATGAATGTCGTACATTTAAAATCTTTGAAATGTCTAAGATAATTGCTCCTTAGTACACATGCTTGTTAAACTTTAGTTTGGTTTTCTTTATGTTTACTACTACCATGGACTCGTTATACACCACGAATTGATCACAGTTGGGTGTAGCTATTAGTTTCAACGGTTGCTTATCAGTAGTCATTAATATTATATTCACCCGTTAACGTGTGTTTTCCATGGTATTTTCAAACATTGAGTTGTTCATCAGTTTAAAGGAATACTTTTCAGATACGATGCTGGCCATGATTCTAAGGTTAGTGTTCAGGTCAATGAAAATTTTAAGTCAAATTGATTGTTAAAGTTTTGACACACGATGCACTTTGGTTAATACCAACCATTGGAAACAACACTGTTTCAAATTTCAAAAAAAAATAGTAAACATATGTAGTACATGAACATAGTCAGCCACACTAATGTGTTTATTATTAAGTCGGTCAGCAGATAGTACTTGTGTTTTCGTCATGTCGTAATGACCCTTCATGAAATCGTAAGATAAACATTTTATTTTTAATTATTTATCATAAATTCATTATTCTACCTAAATCACGACTTTCATACCTTAAATTGGTTCAACTTTAAATTCTAAGCTAAATATATAAGGTGTCGGACGAATTTAACATAAACTTACACGAATCAATGAAAAGCATTTCTTACCGGTAATTGACAGTCTAAGTTACATTTTTTTTATGTGCTGCACCACGATACTTACCTGTGGAACGCTCGTGATAACGCACTTTGTCTTCACCTAATTCATCATCGCACATGTGACAATCTTAACTCGCTGTAAAACATTGGGATCTTCTTCAGTCATCACCAGGTCTTTTATCAATGTAGATGTCTGCAATCGCCTTCATTATCTCTTCCATACAAGCCACAAATCTCTGAACAATGTCTTCCAGTGAGTACACTTTTGTTTCTTTATATTCCCTATGAGCATACTGGACACGGTAGTAAAACCAGAAGGTGTATTTTGTTAGTTAACATCCGTGTAAGCTTTTAGTTTGTCAGGTTGGCAAGTGTCTATCTGTTCTTAGCTACATTGAATGTCAGCATAAATAACATAAGGAAATCGCATTTTACGTTGGTACTATGTTGTAAGATATTGTAATGGTATCTTCTTCTGGAATTTCGATTTTCACTCCATTCATCATATCACAATACATTAAATGTTCGTCTAAAAAGTCTTACTTTAACAATGATTGAAACATCTTCGACAAAAACACTTTACCAGTGTGGGATGACACTTGGGGACTTAACAAATGTGATAATAGTTATCAAAGTACCAGGATTATAATTTTGTACGCCAGACGCGCGTTTAGTCTACATAAGACTCATCAGTGACGCTCATATCAAAATATTTATAAAGCCAAACAAGTACAAAGTTGAAGAGCATTTAGGATCCAAAATTCCAAAAAGTTGTGCCAAATACGGCTAATGAAATCTATTCCTGGGATAAGAAAATCCTTAGTTTTTCGAAAAATTCAGTTTTGTAAACGGGAAATTTATAAAAATGACCACAATATTCATATTCATGTCAACACCGAAGTGTTGACTACTGGGCTGGTAATACCCTCGGGGACGAAACGTCCACCAGCAGTGTCATCGACCCAGTGGTGTAAATAGTTATCAAAGTACCAGGATTATAATTTTGTACGCCAGACGCGCGTTTCGTCTACATAAGACTCATCAGTGACGCTCATATCAAAATATTTATAAAGCCAAACAAGTACAAAGTTGAAGAGCATTTAGGATCCAAAATTCCAAAAAGTTGTGCCAAATACGGCTAAGGTAATCTATTCCTGGGATAAGAAAATCCTTAGTTTTTCGAAAAATTCAGTTTTGTAAAACGGGAAATTTATAAAAATGACCACAATATTCATATTCATGTCAACACCGAAGTGTTGACTACTGGGCTGGTAATACCCTCGGGGACGAAACGTCCACCAGCAGTGGCATCGACCCAGTGGTGTAAATAGTTATCAAAGTACCAGGATTATAATTTTGTACGCCAGACGCGCGTTTCGTCTACATAAGACTCATCAGTGACGCTCATATCAAAATATTTATAAAGCCAAACAAGTACAAAGTTGAAGAGCATTTAGGATCCAAAATTCCAAAAAGTTATGCCAAATACGGCTAATGTAATCTATTCCTGGGATAAGAAAATCCTTAGTTTGTCGAAAAATTCAGTTTTGTAAACGGGAAATTTATAAAAATGAACACACTATTCATATTCATGTCAACACCGAAGTGTTGACTACTGGGCTGGTAATACCCTCGGGGACGAAACGTCCACCAGCAGTGGCATCGACCCAGTAGTGTAAATAGTTATCAAAGAACCAGGATTATAATTTTGTACACCAGACGCGCGTTTCGTCTACATAAGACTCATCAGTGACGCTCATATCAAAATATTTATAAAGCCAAACAAATACAAAGTTGAAGAGCATTTAGGATCCAAAATTCCAAAAAGTTGTGCCAAATACGGCTAATGAAATCTATTCCTGGGATAAGAAAATCCTTAGTTTTTCGAAAAATTCAGTTTTGTAAACGGGAAATTTATAAAAATGACCACAATATTCATATTCATGTCAACACCGAAGTGTTGACTACTGGGCTGGTAATACCCTCGGGGACGAAACGTCCACCAGCAGTGGCATCGACCCAGTAGTGTAAATAGTTATCAAAGTGCCAGGATTATAATTTTGTACACCAGACGCGCGTTTCGTCTACATACGACTCATCAGTGACGCTCATATCAAAATATTTATAAAGCCAAACAAGTACAAACTTTTTATCCAACAGTAATGATGTTTAGTAGCATTGGTTAAATACAACGTGTTTGTGTGAGTTCTATTCTTTCTGATGTTTTTTGAATTTTTGACGGGTACTTTTTTGTATTTTTTGTATTGACTCACTCGTAAAATGTACTTTTCTGATCCACCTATTCATGATGTGATTGTGAGAGTACAGCTCACGTTAATAATGGCCCTTTTCTGTGCTAGTTTTACTGAAAGGCGTAGGTAAGACTCAAACTTCAGAGATACAATTTATTCATATGAAGGTGTACTTCTATAATATGACTAACGTTCACTCACTTCCATCACGCATGCAAGTTGCTATGCTTTCTTTTGCCTTTTCTATCATTACTGTTAGTTCAGTGTCTTAGTTGGTTGATTCAGTAATATTAACTTGCCATGCTTGAGTTGACCTTAAAAGTTAAATCACTGTCACCTGTTGCAAGGTTTTTTTTACCAACTGTACTAGAAGCACCTTCGATGCCTACTTTAAAGTTGTCTTCTGAAATTTAACGAATCAAATGTATGTAAAGCACTTCGACTTGCCTTAAAAATGAATTAACAAATGGTTCAATAAACACTGTAGTTCTTTTCTACCATCTTTCATCTTAATAACAGGTTTCTTAGCTATGTCTTGTTGCAGTCCTTTTTCCTTTATCTTGATCTATATATAAGGTATACCACGTTTCTTTGCTTTTAGTATTAATTCATTTTTAGTGAACACTTCTGTATGGGGTAACACTTGATGCGTTTTGTCTTCAATAAGCTTTACCAACACGTCTTTTGGGTTTATACTATATCCTTTTAAGCCCAAATCCTTTGTTTACTGTTATTTGTAAATGACCCGTTGGTATTGTCTTTATAAACCTAGCGCAACCTCTTTATTATGTAGAGCATGTATATTAACTGACAATCTAGGCGTACCCGATATGTTTTTGTTTGTTAATGCCATTGTTTATTTAATACTTACACACATATGTCTTTTATGATTATTTTATTTTTTCAATTTCACACCCCTAACCACCACTTGTAATTTTTTTAATCTAATGTTTACTAGATGTGAAAAGAAAAATAAGGACACGTACTACTACGCGGTTTTCTGTCTAATAAGGGTATAGGCAGTCGTACTTATGATGAACGGTCCTTCCAACGTTCTTGTTTCGTAATACAACCCACTACAAGCCCACACCTTACTTGTTACCCGTTTTATTGACTTCAAGATTAGTAGGTAAGTATCACAAATTATTTCATCCCCACTTGTAGTGTCAATAATTTGGTTCACCTCACTTGTTGGCAGGTCCTTCCATTTATGTTTTTCTTTTGTGTCAAAGGTATTCAGATCAATGAAATAATATTGATTATAAGATGCCTTCATAATCCTAAATATTCCTATATTCTGGTTTTTTTTTTCAATTTAAAAAACACCACCCGTACTCCTATTCAAATTCTAACCCTAACACAACTTACTCTAAAACCTTAAACACCTTAATGAGCAGTTTTAAATCAGACTACTTTAACTTTTACACCATGATGCTTATTTACCTGTATAATGTTACGTCATAACTTTTACTTACTAATATGACGTCACTTTTTTCACTGTCACCTTCCTACTTTCACGTTCACTGTTAATTACTAAAATTGAAAGTGTTGCAGCATTCTCTATTCTACACCACTGGTATGAACCCAGGCTATTCACTACTTTTTTTATATAATCCAGAGCCATCTGCATTACAGTGGTTCCGAAATTCATATAACGTATTTAACTTACAAACCACATATTCGGAACATCTTAGCACATCCTTACGGCAAGGTTCCGATTTAATATTTTTCTGGGATCATGGCAATCCTGACCACAATTGGGGTTAAAAGTTGTGCCTTAACATATTTTCATAATAATCATGTCAGAAAATACACAAATACAAACATTATGCTATGGTAACGTTGTTACCATAACGCTATAGTGAGTGACGTTATTGTATTATTCATTAGCTATCATGACGATTAAACGTATATAGAACACACAACGCATTTATTGAGATTTTTTAACATTTATGGTGCCGTGACGGACGTTAAAGGCAATACGTGTCGGCAACAGAGCAGCATTGACGAAGCTATGGATCAAATTCGAGGAGCGGAAAGAGAATCCTGAAACGTCAAAATGGAGGAATTCAAAGTCATAGAGTATGCCGTAGCCCAGAAAAAGAAGATTATTCATGATTTAAACGAGAAGATGAAAGAAATCCAACACGAGGATCACATTGAACAAGAAATTACAGACTCGGATGAGTATATGCTTGATTTAGACAGTAAACTAACGCAAATACGAAAACTTAAGCAAACAATCAAATCCCCTAACAATAATTCTAATTTAAAAGAAAGTAAACAATGAACGCTAACACTGAATGCTATATACCTACATCAAACGCTATTTATACAAACACATCAGCCGTTTACATGCTAAAAACTAGAAAACGAATTCCATCGGAGGAAAATCCTACCGGAAATCAATCAAGCAACTTTATTGGTCCGATTTTACAATCATACAATACTCAGGAAGATTGTTCGTATATACAACCACCAGCCAAACTACCAAATTTATTTAGTAATGTAAATCATAGATTATTTTAATTAGATTAGCCACATTTGACGGGTATGTTTTGCAGTTGAGCACATTTGACATGGGATTTTTACGAATGTACCATACACTAAAATAGTAGCCTTACACCAATACAAAAATTTAGTTATCTGAAAGCCCAGCTTATAAGAACCGCCGCCAAAACCATAGCAGGATTTGCGCTTACGCACACCAATTATGAGACAGCCGTTTGTTTGCTAAGAGAGAGATTTGGAAACTCACACAATTTTTTAATGCTTACATGAAATCGCTCATGAGCTTACCCGCACCGACAAATGATGCATTTAGCTTGTAATCTTACGGAGACAAACTTGAATCATATGTGCGAGGATTAGAGTCACTTTGTCAAACACCTGAGATGTATGGTTCGCTTTAGTTTTGGACAAGTTACCGATTGACATTAGAAAATTTATTGCAAGAAAACGCGAGAGATATTGAAAATTCTACGAATAGCAATAACTAAAGAGATTGAAATACTTAAAACTGGCGAAGGAGTCATGAATTCAGACATATTGTACGCCACTGCACTTTTTTATGGGTACGCAATCACATTCATACAAGAGCGAATTCAAAGACACACGTAAGATGGTAAATACACATACATGTAAATTTTTTAGCTGAGCACTATCCGGCGGAGTGCCCTGAAGTAACAGACGTAAACATAAGAAATCAAATTGTAAAACAGAAACAGTTATGCTTTAACTATAAAGGGTCACACTAAGTAGCCGCATGCCACTCTACTGAACGATGCGAAAAGTTTAACGGAATACATCATACTAGCATATGTAAAGGAAAAGAGGTAATTCCAGGTATGACACCGCAGCCTACAATACAATAGTCAGCAATCAACGTAGCTGAAACACCAAACGAGACTACAGTAATGTATCCATCACATCAGAGTCACGACATTCTCCCGAAAACAACAACTGCACCAGTTGTAAATAACGACCAAGAACTAGAAAGTAACATCTTATTTGACGAGGGAGCACAGCCTTCTTCAATTTTATAACTCAGAAATTAACTGATAAATTAGAAATAAATCCTACAGAAAAAGTAAGCATTCATCCGTCTGTGATTTGAAATTTATCCCAGAAGGTTCGCAACTTAGACACTGCAACAATACAGTTACAGACCGACACAGGAGAAAAAGTCCACATCGACACACTCATTGTTCCAGAGATTGCCGTTCCGATTTAAAACAAGATTTCACAGACTACAAGGAACTTTCCACTTTTAAACTTAAGTACAGAACGTTTCGAAATTGACTTACTCATAGGCACCGACTACTACTGGTAAATTATCGAGGACAGAGTTATAAGAGGAAAATGACCAATCGTTGTACAGTCAAAGTTCGGATGTGTGTTATCAGGACTAATCAATAGAAACATCCACCATCCGACGACATCTATAGCTCTGGTAAACGTCATTGAAGACAAGAACACAGCGAAAAAGGAAAGTCCACAGCAAAGTTGCTATGGAAACATGACCGTTCAGATGATATACCTTCAGGCACGACCGTTGCCAAAAGAAGACCAGAAGACACATCACATTGACAATGGCTCGTACAAAGTAGATCGCACATGAACCCACTTAAGGAAAATTTCAAAGAAAGTAACTTGCTACCTAGACGAACGAACACACCCTCAACTGGTAGAGTCAAGAACCCAAATAGATACAAGAACGGAACTTATATATATTAAGCTTACAACGCATAAAGAAAATTACCGCTGAGTGATGCTACAGTAGGCGGCAGAAGAAAAATAAAACCAGGTTCAATCCACCATTTTCTACATTTGAAAATGCCTGTACCAAGTCAGGAATATGACAGTTCTTGTCCATTCATTTTTGATGCGTTTTGTTATTTGATTTTGCCATGTGATTATGGACTTTCCGAATTGATTTTCCTCTGAGTTCAGTATTTTTGTGATTTTACTTTTTATCCATGAATGGACTATGAGATAAACTTTAGTTGTTATCAGTTAAGGTTAAGGAACTAGATTATTTTATTTGAGATGGACATAAATTTAAATTTCTTTTATCTATATTGTGAACTTACATTTTCTTACAACTTTTCGTTACATACTTCGGAAAATACGCAAGGTACAAACATTATGCTATGGTAACGTTGTAACTATAACGCTATAGTAAGTGATGTTATTGTATTATTCATTACCTATCACTACATTTAAACGTATATAGAAAACACAACGCATTTATTGAGATTCTTCAACAATCTTACATTCGGAATTCCTAAGAATATCTTTACGGTAATTTTCGAACCTTTCAAAGCTCATTTCAAAGGTATTGACCTAGGCTATTCCTTACTTAAATATTTTTCTGGGATCCGGGCCCGTCTGGCCACCACAGAGGTTCAAAGGTGCCCCTTAACGCAATTTTCCGTATTCACCATATGCATACATTCGGTACTTTTCGGCATATACTAACGGCAAAGTTCCGAACCGGACCTAGCTCATTTTAAAGGTATTGACCCAAGCTATTCCCCACTTAAATATTTTTCTGGGATCCGGGCCCGTCTGGCCTACACAGAGGTTCAAAGTTGCCAATTTACGTATTTTCCATATCAACCACACATTCGGTACTCCTCGACATATCCCTACGGCAAAGTTCCGAACCGGACCTAGCTCATTTTAAAGGTATTGACCCAAGCTATTCCCCACTTAAATATTTTTCTGGGATCCGGGCCCGTCTGGCCACCACAGAGGTTCAAAGGTGCCCCTTAACGTAATTTTCCGTTTTAACCATATGCATACATTCGGTACTTTTTGGCATATACCAACGGCAAAGTTCCGAACCGGACCTAGCTCATTTTAAAGGTATTGACCCAAGCTATTCCCCACTTAAATATTTTTCTGGGATCCTGGCCCGTTGTGCCACCACAGAGGTTCAAAGTTGCCAATTTACGTATTTTCCATATCAACCACACATTCGGTACTCCTCGACATATCCCTACGGCAAAGTTCCAAACTGGACCTAGTTCATTTCAAAGGTATTGACCCAAGCTATTTGCAAGTTAAATATTTTTCTGGGATCCGGGCCCGTCTGGCCACCACAGAGGTTCAAAGTTGCCCATTTACGTATTTTCAATATCAACCGCACATTCGGTACTCCTCGACATATTCCTACGGCAAAGTTCCGAACCGGACCTAGCTCATTTTAAAGGTATGGACCCAAGCTATTCCCCACTTAAATATTTTTCTGGGATCCGGGCCCGTCTGGCCACCACAGAGGTCAAAAGTCGTCTTAGGGTGGTCACCTTCATTTAAGCAGTCTCTGGTAGCTGTTCACTATTAATTTCTTTTCTTTTTTGGCTTTCCATAAGTATTTCTATGTATATTTCTATATGTTTCTGGAGTAATTGGATTTTGTTTCACATTTTATATATTAAATTATATCTTTGGTGAATCCTCTGTTATGTTTTATTGATAAAAATCTATATAACATAAAGACAAATATACAACTTGTATCAGGGTTTATATTCGAGGACAACGAAAATTTATGACAGCTTGAAGGGGTCATAGAATGGTATCTTTTCCCTCAGGCTTTATAGTGATTTTCAACTAAATTTAAATATTGAACCGACGGCTAGCAGTCGGTTGGATATTGAATATCAATTATCGAATGTCAAATAAAGGACAGACCGCTTACATACATATTTAAAACGGAATGAAATGCTTTAGAAATTAGCAGAAACCGTGAAATTGTCGATTTCCGCTGTTAGATTGCATTTAACTAAGATTTCGCGATTTTTGGAACGTTTGAGCCTCACGCAGTTTTTTGGTTTTTAGACATATCGTCAAAATTGGCTGCTAGAAAAAAGTGGCTGCTATCTTGATTGGCCGATGAAAGTGGCTGCCAGCTTGAGTCTGGTTATAAATGTCAGTTGTCTATGGCTAAGATACGATCACTTTTATAAGCAAAACGTACAGGACAATTCACTTATCCAATGTGAATGTTTGCACACCGGGTTTTATCTTGCAATTGATAAGCCAATATATCAAATAGGAAAATGTTATCACGGTATCATAAATAAAAATAGTTAGTTTTATATACATGATATAGTTTTGGAACAGCATATTAGAATTAGTTATGGAAATTAATACAAAAAATTTCAACATGTATAGATGTCAACTTCATCTCAGACATTAATGTATTTAATCCTGCACAATAAAGACTTCTTCATTGTTTGAACTTGAATCATCTTTTCTCGGTAATGATCGCTGACTTAAAGACTCACAATTGAAGTCAATAGAACCATTAATGTCGATGTCAGCAATTCCATATATAGATATGTAAGTAGTCGCCATTACAGGAATAACCAAGGAAAACAACAACAAACCGAGAAGGGAACAAAATGACGCCATTATTTTTCCAACCACCGTTTTTGGAATCATATCACCATATCCCAGAGTCGTCATTGTTACGATGCTAAACCACCATGAGTGTGGAATACTGGAAAAGTTTTCGCCTTCAACAAAATATATAAAATTGGACAGAAGAATGACGACAAAACAAACGTACATACACATTGCAAATAGTTCTTTCTTGCTAGATTTTAAAGTAAAGTAAAGAACTCTGAAGGCTTTCAGCCTTCGAATTAGACGAAATAGTCGGCACACTCTGAAACTCTGGATATACAGTAAAACATGATAGTTAACAGATGGCTCTGTTTTGTCTTGAATAACTTTAAAAATTGCGCAAATTGTTAAAGTTATGTCAATGATATTCAACGGATCCACAAGGACAGATTTTATAGACTTTGCACAAAAACATCGACACATAATGTCAACAGCGAAACAAATATTTGTCCCAACAAGTATAATTACAAAACATTCTTGTGTTATTTCAAAGCAGTCAACTTTGAGTTGAAAATTGTTTAGCATATCCGATAGCTTATCAGTGTGGAAGTTATTCAAAGAGTCACTTCTGTTTGCTGAATCTGTCACTTGCTTTAACATCCCATTATCTTTTAAAAACGGAATATTGGATGAAGTTGTTTTTGCTTTATTACCACCTGAACAGCTTGAACAAGCATACTCATGTTCAGTAACATTAGTATCAGAGTCATTTCTTCTATACTCTGGTAAAGTGCTTATTGCTATGCTAAATACCGCCAGTAGAATACAAAATGTTGATACGGCAAAATAGACCTGCAATTATATAAATTTCTTTAACTAAAAGCATTTGAGACAGTATAATGGAAATCTTTTTTCTATAGAGTGCAGATTTTATAGATTTTTTATGCGACTATGCATTTATGTCTGGGATGACATCTGATGTATTCTAACCAATTGAAGTGGCTAACATCCCGTCATCTTAAACTGAATGGAGACATTTTCTAGTGTCACTTAGCATCGAAGTTTTATAAGCTATAAACAAAACCACTGACACCACTTGTAAAGTTTACCCTTCCAGAGCACATGAGATCATATCCGGTATGATTCTTTATGTTCGATCATAACATTAATCTGTACCCTTCATGTTCATGGTATTGTCTATTTTTTCGTCACATTTTGTATCTCCACTTTGTCTTGACTGTGTTAACTAATGAGTGCTTCCTGTTGATATAGTTTGCCTTTCTATTTTTATCATAAAGATTCTGAAATTTGAGTCGATCTGATTGGAACTTCAATTTGTTTTTTTAGTAATTGTATTCGAAATAGGGTGGGAAACCGAATACAGTCAAACAACATATACGAATAAAAAACCTTCAGTTCCTTTTTTTAAGATATGATAGTATATTTGCCAATAATCGATGATAAAAAATTATATCGGGTTGATCTGAACAAGAGAATATACAAATACAAAACAACACTGTATATATTTATTGTGTCTAAAGCAAATTAAAACATACTTACCTTACATGGCATAGAATTTCCGTTTATTTCCAGTATATGCCGTCCATACAACCGAAGTTTTTGTAGTTTTGAAATTGTGTTAGAAAGTGTGTCTACTTTCTCTTTTCTTTGATCTTCCATGTATGTGTGAAGCAAAACGTTTTCTGCTGTCTGTTGTTTGTATTTTAGAAAACAGCATGATGACAAAGAACTAGAATCAATACCCCAGAACTTTAACTCTTCGACAAATGCAACAGGACACACATTATGAGGTATATGAATACAAGATCCACCATAGAATTGTAAAACTCTCTCAAACACGCCCTTGTCTCTATAATATAGATAGTGAGTTTGCATCTCACCATTTTCAGTAATGTGTATACTTTTGTTTTCTGCTGGTAGTTTATTTTTTATATGTCTCTGTATTCTATAGATTTGACCAGATATATTGATAATTACATATTTCTCCTCCATGATGATAGTCTGTCTAACTGCTGCATGACCATCTCTGATCTCTTTAATAGTCCATACAGTGCACTGTTATATAATAAAGTAATACTTTTAATCATGTTTAATCAGCTCATGGGAAATATAGTTTTGATATTTGAAACGCTAATTACCGTTTGTATAACCATTATTCAGATTGAAAATACATCTGAAAGAGAAATTTTGATGGCCTTTTTGATTATCAGAAACTGATTTAATCAGATATATACTAGGGAAATGTGTTTGCTCATTTTTTATTTTGATAATTCCATTCAACCTTTAACTGACACATTATTCATGGTAATTACAGAACGCTAATATACAGAAATTAATTTTCAAATGCCATTATTTCTGATGAATTTAATATCATTATGGCTTTGTGAAAGTAATATATAAGCTAATCTTGACCAATATCTACTACTGAAATCCCTGTGTTCCCCGTATTCTAAATTAAATGAAATATTTTATTGACAGTCTTCAGATATGAGCCTACATTGGGCCTGACTGATTGGGATCGTATAAATTGAAAAGTTAAAGACCTGCAGTTAAAGATCTAACGAAACGATACCAATGATTATTATATAACTGTAAAGTTTTTGCTTACTCATTGGCTAAAAGCATCGGAAAATCTCTTGATAAAAAGTTATATATTCCGCGGCAAAAATCACGAGAGGTTAATAAATAAATGCTCAATCTCAAATCACAATATCCGCAGTTTATCAGCCACATCGAGGTTGCATTTCTGTAAACATGGTAAATATCGACAATGCAATTATCTATAGAAACTTCTTTTACTGCAAAAACTGTACAACTTTCACTATGAAGTTTTGAAAAAAATATATCCAAGAATGGAAAATTCATATGCACTACTTTTTTCAAAGATCACAATATAAGATTGTGTGTCATATTTTCAACGTTTATGTGCCCCGAACTTCTAAGAGTTTCAACTTGCATTAAAATTTGACCGATATGCATTTGTAAATTTACTGTTAACATCCCAAAGTTATGTCTCTACGGGATTCATTATCTATAAATATTATATATCTCACCAATAGAGGCGGTGTTATTTACAAAGTGCAACCTTAAGTCCTTTGAATTGTATAAGTTTTACACTCATATTTCTATGCTCAATTATAAGATCGACTTCACTCTCTCATATAATATACAAAGACAAATGAAAATAGGTATAAGAACATGTGGTATGAGTGTCAAAGTACGGCTTTGAACTCGAGCATTTATCACACAAACAACAAGCTATACGTGCTGTAAAAGGTCCCTAAATGACTAGTGTTAAACTATTCAAACAGGGAAATTGTTATTCTTGGTATAAAAGGACCAACAAAATAATTAGTGTTAAACTTTTAAAACAAAAGAGAACAATGAAACAGTTTTGAACCACTTCAACAAACAACATCCGCTGAACACAATGTTTTTGAATAACACAGGTGCAAACACATGTAGCCAGGTAGCAGGGCGCCAACTTTCAACCTACCTGAAACAATAGTGTAAAAACCTGTGACTTTATGCCCTAAAATCACAACATTGGTATACACTAACTAGTTAGTACACATTTTCATCTAGCTGCCTGCTGAGGCCCAACTCCGAAGGCGTTAAATCTTACTGCGTTTGGTGTTCTATAGGTGGCATTCGTCTTTTATCTGCTCTTTGGTCGGGTTGTGGTTGTTATCTGCCCTTTGGTCGGATTGTTGTCTGGTCTTTGGTCGGGTTGTTGTCGTGTTGAAAAATACAAGAAAGACAAAACCTTCAACAAAATGCCGCCAAACAAAAAAATATATACCTAGGTAAATAAAAATAATTTTGTTTTTAAGTGTACATGGAATACGATTAATTTGATCTATGACACAATCCAGATTCAAAATTAATGAACAAGGGGGTAATGTGTTAAACAATACCAGAAAGACAACCATAACCTCGAACAAACTGCCGCTCAATTAAAAAATATACACAGGTGATTTAGGAATAATTTTGTGGTAAATTATACATGGTGTATGGAAATATATTTTATAAAACAAATAATTTTGTTGTTCATAGTACAAGAACAAAAATAAAAATGTATCGTCCCACTAAACACTAACCATACTTATATGTATAGTATGTTGATCTTATGTAGACGAAACGTAAATTATAAGCCTGGTACCATTTTAAACTATGTATTTATACATTAAAAATAGTGAGACTTGATAACACACTAAATATTTTCCCTTCCTCACTCATTTCTTAGATTTTTTGGGTTGGAAATGAAAGAAGAGAGGTGAAATTATTGTTTTAATGTTGTATTTAATCTGATTTTGATATGGAACGAGTGATTAGACCAAGTGCAAAAAGGTAGTATTTACAGTTTTCGGAACATCTCTTGACATGTCAATAGGGGTACGGATGTGTATGGCTAAATTTGTAAAAGTGATTGCTTCAATCTTTCTGAATTTTGGATATATACTAGTATTTGGACTTGTACATTACACACACAAAAAAATTGACAAAAGTGCATGGTGCAATTTTTTAATGATACAAAACGTTATAAAGAACTGATAGAGGAGTTAATTGTGGTCTGTGGCCTAAGAGGTGCATTCCAGCAAATTTTAAATTTTTACTTTGACAACTTTTCTGAATGATCTATTGGTATTAATTTGTCAAAGTACATGAGAAGAAATGATTTTCACTTTTTTTTTATAGGAATTTTGTAAAAATGTCACTTTCAGCTTATATTCCCAAAATGTTTTTTTTTTCTCACTTTTTTCAATATTTTTGCAAAAACAGCATGCTCACTTTTTCTCTGACAGGTTTTCTGATATCTATTTGTAATTGTGGTATTTATTTCAGTTGTTTTACTCGTTTGTGAACTCTGAATACAAAAAACTCTGAATACAAAAAAAGTAGATAAAAACATAAAAAGAGTGCAAAATGCACTCACGGTTTTAATAGTCGTTAGTCTAACGGTCAGTACGCAGCAGGAGAAATGTGAAGTTCTATGCACTTAAAGGGTGTATTCCTTTAAATAGATTGCACTGAATATATATCAAAATTACTTTTTACTGGTTGTTTAACCTTTACTGTTTCACAGACTACCTTTATTTTCTTCTGTTGGATAGCTAGTGGTTAAAATATTGGCCTTTTGAGGCTGAAATTTCATTCAGGTTTTAAACACTAAAGTTAATAAACTTTGCATCAGACCATACTGTCTACATATATAGTTGAAAGGGACAGTCTTGTTACATCCAGGCTCAATGTTTTATCATATCTAAGCAAAGATTTGAGCAAAAAGAAGCATATCTCCATCTCCCATATCATATACATGTAAATGTTTTTTAATATGCAAATGTGGGGGACGGCTTAAATTGACAACCTTTTTTTTAAGCTTGTCATAGCTGAAGACCATTTTATCCACATGTCTGATGCTATTTGAAACTTAAATTTCCATTAAAAGTACATTTATAACATGTTAAAGTTTTTTTGATAACTTTACAACTTCAGAAAATTGTGGCAAGTGAAAAATATTATATTTCATATAAGGCCTCACTTCATTTGAAAACCTCTACTGTTTCGCACAGGCTCATATGAAATTAATTTCTGGTCATTTTTTATAAGTCTGATACATGAAGTATGCTATCTGTTGCTTTCAATAGATTATAACTTATACATAGAGACATTGAAAAGTGTAAGTTTTTGGTATCTTTTGCTGTTTAGATGCTCATATTTGATAGTTGAAATTGTTCTAATTGAAAGCCACAATTCAGCACCCAAAGTTCAGATATAAAAATGCCACATGTAAACTGTTTTATAATACACTAAGCTTAAATCATGCCAAGTTTTATTAGAATTGGTCAAGTTTTAGGCCCCTAATAGGCCGAAGACCACAATTAATGACCCCGCTTTTCACGAATATAGTTACTTTTAATTAGAGTGTATTTTCCGTATTTTTTTTTTCTTTCCCTGCCTCACTCATTTCTTAGCTTTTTTTGGGTAGAAATAAAAGAAGAAAGGTGAAATAAATGTTTGAATGTTGTATTTAAACTGATTTTGATATAGAATGAGTGATTAGGCCAAGTGCAAAAAGGTAGTATTTACAGTTTTCGGAACATCTCTTGACTTGTCAATAGGGGTACGGATGTGTATTGGCTAAATTTGTAAAAGTGATTGCTTCAATCTTTCTGAATTTTGGATATATATATCTGGACTAGTAATATACATTACACACACACAAAATTTGACAAAAGTGCATGGTGGATTTGTTTTATGATACAACAAAACGTTTTAAAGAAATGATAGAGGAATAAGATGTGGTCTATGGCCATTACAAATTGTGTCAACGTGTCAGATTAACACTAAAGTACGATTACCTTTGTTTTAGTACATCATATTACGGTAAAATGTAACTACTGACTATGCGACTTAAAAGTTGACGCCGTAAAGAGTTGGTTGACTGTCATGAACTATCTTAGGTGAAACATATTTGTTCCAGTTTTGTACCAACAATCCCGTCTCTCTTTCCCTCGAGTGTGACCTGCCGCATTAGACTTATTCCAGGCTTTGCTCTTACATGAACAACTTGACGGGTGCAACATATGTACCGGGTCTGTTTACCCTTCTAGAGCACCTGTGGTCACCGCCACCTTTTTTTACAGTTGATGTTAATCATTCGTTAGATTTCTATGTTGTCTTTTGTGTACTGTTGTTTGTGTGTTTTTCTTTTTCGTTTTCAGGGATAACGTTGTCATTTAATTTTCGAATTACGAGTTTAGATGTCTCTCTGATTTCTTTTGCCTCTCTTTAAGTATGCTTATAACCAAACACCAGACCTAAGGAATAACAATATTATATTTAAAGAATTTCGGCCAATTTTAACCGATGGGTCATTCCAAATTGACGATGGAAATTCCTCTACTACAGTGGTGTTTTCTTATTCTAATATATTACAATAAATTATGATACATTACAATTTGCAAACACTTGTAAATCTTAGATACTGTCAAATTCCGCTGAAACAACATGAATAACACTTGCGTAAAAACGTCATTGTAAAAAACGAAAATGTGTAAATTTAACGTTATATCTTTACTTGTACGATTCAAATTAGATAACAGCCGTTTTTGTAGGTAAGTAATGTCTCATTCTTGTTTTTTGTCGGCCTAACATGGTTCCTTGCAGAATCCAATGCATAGTCACGGCCGACACTCGGCTAACCGAGAGATTGGTCGGTTAATCTATATTGAGTATGTGGCTATATCGGCGGTTGGTCTGTTAATCGGGTTGGCTAAAGTCTGTTAATCAGGTGTTATCGAGAAAATCATTGAAAATTCAGCATGTTTCATTGTATAACTTTCTAAATATATTTTCATCATAAAAAGTATTCATGTCTAACAAAACAATTCAATGTACTGAATTCAGTGGTGTAATTATTATTTTTCTAGCTTCGATGTACGATCTATAAAATGAAAAGGCGGGTTACTCATCAATAAATTTATACACATTTTACACACATAAAATGTACACAAAATGACACATTGGTTAAATTTACTTGCATTCAATATTTTGAACATCGAAAAAAGAAAGGTATTATGTTTGTTAACCATATTGATATCATTGTGTGAAAAATCTACACGAAAATCTGTATTTTGGTAACATAAATCAATCTTTATTTAAAACCTGGTCTGTTAATGGGTCGGATGTATAAAACCCGGTCTGTTAATTGGTCTGTTAAGAGTTATGAATGGCAATAAAAGTATAATTTTATTGCTATATGGGGTGTTATTGGATCAAATGAGTAGGCTCAAGACGAGCGGCTAAAATATACGAAAACAACACATGAGCAATGCAACATAACATATACGGAAACAACACATGAAATTGAAAATTGATAAAAATGGTTTCAAAAAGTGTAATATTAAAGTAATATTAATTTCATCCAATAATCATCGCATATATCATGTTGATTCTGTTTAATTGTCATGAATGACACAAATTTGTCATCTACGTTGGTAACCAGTATATAAATCAGGGATAAACGTCGTAATGTAACTAAACATCAGTAAGTAAAATATATTGGGATGACAAAATATGAAAAATAAAGAAAGAATAATGAGTAAGATAAATAAAATGTAGAAAAAAATGACATAACAATTTAAAGAATACAGAAATAAAAAACACCCCCAATACGGACCCTCGTGGTATACACGAGAATCTGGATGGAAACGCAGAATATAGAATAATATATAAGGACAGTAGAGAGTGATACATTGCTAAAAACGAAAGAAAAAAAATTCTTGTTTAAGAATACACACATGAAACACCGATGGCTGTTGAAACTGTAACGGATTGCGATGTACTTATATTGGTGACAAATTCTAGAAGTTTACATGCGGACAACTATGGTGGCAGGTTAATGCCATTTTGCGTTTTAGCGCTTTAGCGTTTTTGCCTTACATATTCTATATGGCGAAAACGCGAAAACGCGAAACCAATTTCTCGTTTTCGACTTCGCGATTTCGCCTTTTCGCGATTTCGCCTTTTCGCCCTATAGAATATGAAAGGCGAAATCGCGAAAACGCGAAATGGACTTCACCGGCCACCATAGACAACTGAAGTTCTCCTCTGCACTTATATAGAAAAGAACTAAACGGAATAAAATGAATTGAAACTTAAAATAATCAAATGTAGCTGCATTCGTTCCTTTCCGTTAACTTCTTTAGAGTGATTTGTAAACAACATTTGATTAAGTAATAGAAGAAAAGAACAAATTGAATGATGCTGACGAATTAGGGTTTAACGTCCAATGACAAATATCACGTTCATATGTGAACGAGAACACGTTATATGTACCCTGTGTTTAATTAGAAAGACACTTTCAGTCGGAATTGAGAACGTGCTACTTCGAACAGACACAATAATTAAGGCCGATTGAAAACGTCAATAAAAAATTCATGCATATTCTAGAGGCCAATCCATATCACGCTATATTGAAGTGACACACCCTTCAATAAAATGCAAAGAAAGTCAAAATAAAAATGCTCTTTCTACGATACTGTTGCACCGTATTGTCAGTTTTTGTTTACTCAGGAACATCTCATTCTTAAATTTTTCAAGGGGAAAATATAAAGGTAGCAAAATTATTGTCGTGGCTAAATAACTCTTAACTAACAAAATTTCAATTGTCCAACCCATTAACAGACTTTATTCCCATAATTTTCACTAAAACGTGGTATTATTCACGTTATTTAACAATTATGAAATATTTACTAATGTCAATTTATTTTTTAGAACCACAGTACTATTTTTTTGTCTTTTAAATGATATCAAAATTTGTTTGTTTCGCCTTTTATTAAAAAAAATGCTATGCGTATAAGCATAAATACTACATACTTGCGCGACGCCTTTTAGTTTTACTGAAAACTGCGCAGACTAAGAAATGTTTTTATAAGGGCAAAATGTTCTATGATAGATATCATTTTGTCAGACACT
Organism: Mytilus galloprovincialis; assembly: GCF_965363235.1. Classification (NCBI taxonomy): domain Eukaryota; kingdom Metazoa; phylum Mollusca; class Bivalvia; order Mytilida; family Mytilidae; genus Mytilus; species Mytilus galloprovincialis. The sequence continues at coordinate 7,102,947 of NC_134842.1, forward strand.
TTTCTTTTTTTGATTTGGTTCCTATAACATGCCAAAAATCTGTATATTTAATAGAGTTTAACATTAAATTAAGCGTTTTACTCTTAACAGACGTATAACCAACCCGATTAACAGACCAATCGCCCATATAGCCGCATACTAAATATAGATTAACCGACCAATCTCTCGGTTAGCCGAGTGTCGGCCGTGATAGTAGACAATAAATACGTCCAACAGAATAAATGCAGTCAATGTATAGTTATTTTTCAATTAGTTCCGTTGATTTACAGCGCTTGTCAGCTTTTATTGATTTCCATTTTTTTTTAACTTGACTTTGAGTTTTTGTTCTTTTTTTCAAACTTCTTACTTTTGATTGGTTGTAAAATGTAAAATTTATGACCGCATTATTGAACGTATTCTTTATCATTTACAACTGTTTATGGATTTCAATAATGACTTTGTGAATTCATCATTTATTCTGTTTGACAAAATAATTTTTCGTTTTAGAGGAATTATAAAAAGCGTTAAGAAGACTGTACGATTGATGATTTGTAATGTACTAGTCACGGCAATTTGCAGCTACTAAAAAGAATTTAATTTCTGATAGATTTCAGCCAATTAAAAAACGTCAAGCTGTAAAATAATCATACAATATTAATGCTAAACTGATGTATTAAATCATATCTTTTATTTCAAAGTCAAACTTAGTTTTCACTTTTTTCTAAATTGCTATCCCGGGAATTGTTTTTGAAACATGAAAGGAAATAAAGTTTCATAGAAATCATGTTTCGCAAGATCTTCATAACAATCATAACAAACACACAGGCTAAAAGAGAATACCTAAATATGTTGACATACAAGATTAATTTCTGACAGTATGCAACGTATCATGGAAGCAGATAAAAAGAAAGAAACTTTTAAAAAAAATCTTGCTTGATGTTTTTTTCTGTCAATTGTTTGGATAATTGTCAAAAAAAAATAGCTTGCGGTCATATTTCTTTTTTTTATTTTACTTTTTTTTTTTACAGGTGATGCATATTATAATGCATTATATGTGGGAGACAAAAGATATAAAAGGAAAAAGCAATCATAAGACATACAACAATACACAAACCACAACATAGAAATCAAGAGATGGAGCAACACGAACTTCACCAAAATCAGGGATCGATCTGAGTGTTCAGGAAGGGAATGTAGATCTTTCCACTTGTAGCAAAAGAGAGGCGAATGGAACATAGGAAAATTCAAACTCATACGTTGACATATATACTGATACAGCAATGGCTTAAAAAGAGAAAAATCAACAGACAAACAATTGTACATGTACACAATGCATCTAGTCCTGAAATCTGTATTGAAATAATAATCTTATGAAGTTATTACGAAAAAAGCAAACATATTATTAAGTCAAGTTGTATGTAGCAACTCCGTATTTTTTTCAATGGCTTGGATTCAAATGCTCTAGTTGTAAAATATAAATAAGTATGAAACTCACTTCGATTCTGCTTTAATGATAATATTTGCAAAGACATTGCACACAAATTGAGAGAATAGTGCTTTGAAATGCCTTTCAGATGAGCCGTACAACACAAGAACTCGAAACACTAAAGACACCAATCGAAAAACAGGTATAATGTCATTTTGTTTTGTTTTCTTTGGTTACATCTTCTGACTTCAGTCTCGGACTTCTCTTGATTTGTATTTTAATGTGCGTATTGTTATGCGTTTACTTTTCTGCATTGGCTAGAGGTATAGGGGGAGGGTTGAGATCTCACAAACATGTTTAACCCCGCCGCATTTTTGCGCCTGTCCCAAGTCAGGAGCCTCTGGCCTTTGTTAGTCTTGTATTATTTTAACTTTTAGTTTCTTGTGTTCAATTTGGAGTTTAGTATGGTGTTCATTATCACTGAACCAGTATATGTTTGTTCTGTTAAATTGTTCCTTTTAAAATTGTTAAACGATGATGACTGATGTACCCATTGACTCTTATAATTATTGTGTCTGTTTATTTAATGCATCAATGTAAAAATATCGGAAATTGATGAGACTGTCATTAAAGTGAGAGGGTTAACGCTATAGAACCAGGTTTAATCCACCATTTTCTACATTTGAAAATGCCTGTACCAAGTCAGGAATATGACAGTTCTTGTCCATTCGTTTTTGATGCGTTTTGTTATTTGATTTTGCCATGTGATTATGCACTTTCCCAATTGATCTTCCTCTAAGTTTAGTATTTTTGTGATTTTACTTTTTAGGGGCCAACTGAAGGACGCCTCCGGGTGCGAGAATTTCTCGTTGCATTGAAGACCTGTTGGTGACCTTCTGTTGTTGTCTGCTCTATGGTCGGGTTGTTGTCTCTTTGGCACATTCCCCATTTCCATTCTCAATTTTATGCTCATAAATTGCGCTAAAAAATCATTGTCTGCTGATTAAAGTTAGCAATGGTTTAATGTGTCCTCTATATCAAAGGAAATTGTTACAATAACAAAAATCTAAAGTTTTTTGCAAGACAGACATGTTCACTTTATATCATCCAATTGACAAAATAAAGGGTTTTGGTTATCAAGAGACAGTAGGAAATGTTTAAATGATTTTCAAACAAATGACAAAGATAATTGTTATTGTAACGAAACGAAATATACAGATTAGAATGGTTATATTAAGGTATGTTTCCACGTGTACACAAAGGCTTACACTGGCCTTGTGTTTTTAAATGATTATTTTACAGATGGTATACAGAATCAATGGAATAAAATTAATGACAGATATATATCACCTTTGTAAATTGTCTTGACAATGGTTTTTCTATGTTGTGATTTTACACAATTGTTTTAGATAGAGTGAATGTGTGGTACCATTAAAACGTTAAAACCATCTGCAATTGTTTTTACCTGTCAGGAATCAGATATTCAGTAGTTGTCGTGTGTTGATGTGGTTCTGATCGTTTCTTGTTTCTCGTTTTTTATAATGATAAGACCGTTGGCTTTGCCTTTTGAATGGTTTTACACTAATATTTTGTGTGGCCCTTTTTTAGCTTGCTGTTCGGTTTGAGTCAAGGCTCTGTGTTGACGACCGTACTTTGACCTATAATGGTTCACTTTTATAGATTGAGACTTGGATGGAGCGTTGTCTCATTGGCACTCATATCACATCTTATATCTGAATAATAGGTACAAATATATTATTTGTCGATGGCAGCCAATCTCAAATACAGACACAAACCAAACAGTAAACAACTTACAAAACAATCTAATTTTAATTATGTCTATATATTTATTATGAACAACGAAACATTATTCATTTGTACTGATAAACAAAATGTTTTCGTGTCCTTTTAAAATCATCAATCTAATTTATTAAATATGTTAAATAAAAAACGATCGCATGGATTTCCAATATAATTGCAACAATTTGTGAGCAAAACAAACATACATAATATATGTAGTACGCAAAATTCTTTAAACTGACCATAGGACAAAACACAATGGTAAGATGTATAAATACCGAGCCACGTCAAAATAAGTTTTTAGCAGTAAAAGAAAAATACATAGAACAATATGATACGTTATTAAAATGATAATAAGTATCTATACTTCAAGACCATCATGTTGTACTTGTGCAGTTGATACAGAATATTTGTCAACAATGCATTGATATCTAGTTTAAAGTGATTCATGCTGATTATGAAGTAAGTTAATGAAAAAAGCATTATACGAACATTGAAAATATCCTTTTTTTCCCAAATATTCAAGGATTCTTGTTAATAAGAAAGAATGCGTAAATTAGTCATTGATTGTGATTGAAACAAAATATTTTACCAAAGACCATTATTGGGGCAAGAAGTTTGAATATATGAATATTTAATCAAATGATAACGAAAAAACACGAAATTTAAATTCAAATAAAATTGGGAAAGGAAATGAGGAATGTGTCAAAGCGACAACAATTAACCTGACCATTGAGCAGACAACAGCCGAAGGCCACCAATGGGTCTTCAATGTAGCGAGAAACTCCCGCACCCGGAGGCGTCCTTCTGCTGGACACTTAAAAATATGTATACTAGTTCAGTGATAATGGACGTCATACTAAACTCCAAATTATACACGAGAAACTAAAATCAAAAATCATACAAGACTAACAAAGGCCACAGGCTCCTGACTTGGGACAGGCGCAAAATTGCGGCGGGGTTAAACATGTTTATGAGAACTAAACCCTCCCCTATTACTCTATCCAATGTAGAAAAGTAAACGCATAACAATACGCACATTAAAATTCAGATCAAGAGAAGTCCGAGTCTGGTGTCAGAATAGGAAACAAAAGAAAATAAACAAAATGACAATAATACATAAATAACAGACTACTAGCAGTTAACTGACATGCCAGCTCCAGACCTCAATTAAACTGATTGAAAGATTATGTCTTCATCATATGAATATCAGGCACAATCCCTCCCGTTAGGGGTTAAATATCATACTATCATAAAATATATGAGAAGAACATAACCCGTGTCATGCAAACAACTGGTTTTTTTTTTTAAATAAATGTGTCTAGTTCCGATGCAAAGACCCTATAAGTGAATCCATATTAAAGCCAAAATATGCAATCTTTAATGAACTGACAACAGTATCGTAACTATATCCCTTCTTAATAAGCCTGTTTAAAGGTTTTGTAAGCTTTTGAGGTGAATACTGACATTTTTGTGCTTTATAAAGAATATTACCATAAAAGATTGGATGTGAAATGCCTGGGCTTGAAGTCATAAAACTTTGCTCAGTGCTCGGAGCACAAAAATCGTGCTTAAAACATGAAATCCAGCATTATGATTGGTTATATTTGGAGTACGAGTACTAAAAACTAACTCGAAAGTTTTATGACCAAGAGGCCAGAACGAATAAGATGTCTGCATGTTGAGTTATATTTATGAATTAATTCCGTATACCAATGACAAAATTTAGTAAATGTTTTGACCTTGTATATATACATGTAGTTTATCTACTTAGATTTGCGTCATTTAGGTGAGACGACATCAATGTCAAAATCGATTTTCCTTTGAAATATTTCTTTCATATCACTTTACGGTGTCTGGTCGAGTTTTGTATCGAAATATTCACTTTAAAATTCTAAGACATTGTAAGGTATTGGATTTCAGGATCCTATATATAACTCGAAAATATAGTTGGCTTTTACAGAAAAGTTATATCCAGGCGGGCAAAATAATAAATGCGGCGATTAAAAGTCGTCATTTGCGAAAGAATTTGGCGAAAGAAATATATATAACTATTTGTTTTCATCCATCTTGTTTATTTACTTTTTTGTGGGGTTCTCAGACTTAACTTATCAGACATTACTTGGAATTCACCTATAACTCGTTAAGAATTTGACAGAAAATCAATAATCAGCTGATTGCATTTTATATCTATCGACAACAAAGGACTAATTAATAAAGGTGATGATTGTTTGACAAAATGATATGGTTAAATGGCGTCCGTAACTTGTCACATAAATGATTTATTAACCACTTTGCGACGTGTTTGACGTCTCCCCTTCTTCTTTTAATCCAGAAAAGGAAACTGTTGTTATGACAAACATGTTCAAAAGCAAGAAAAATCGCCGATTTAAAACGTTATCCTTTGACTTTGATATAGATAATTGATTTCCAAGAGTACTTCAAAGTCGTTTGAATGACACGACGTGTTTCAAGCATAGTTTTACGTCTCATTTTTTTTTTTCATTTACGATCATGTTCTAGAAAAGAAATTGTAGTTGTGATGAAATATATGCAATTTTGAGAGTAACTTTAAATAAGGAGCCAATGATAAAAGCTTTTGTTTTATTTTAAAAACATCTTCTTTTTCTTTTGATGAAACATTCCCAAAAGAACTGTACATCTTTCTGGTATTATATGTTCAAAACATGTCCAAGACTTTAGTTTTATTCGAGGACTTGTATCTTCTTTATTATTAAATAGAAAAGTTGTTCAAAGCATAATGAATTTTCACCCTTTTAAGTTAAAAAAAAGTTCTTTTTAATTCATAACAATGTAGACTATGAGATAAGTTTGAGAGAATAATCATAGACAACAATGGGGCAATATCATCTTATTTAGGGCGGGGGGAGGGGTGGTTGTTCGAAAAAAGGAAAATTTTAAACGAAAAATATATTCATGTTTCTTGGCGAATACAAATAATAAAGTGGCTGGTTATATCCACACTGAAGATATAGTATTATTTTATCAGTTATACTGTAAAAGATTGTTGTACGGTAAAATATTGTTGTACTGTAAAAGATTGTTGTACTATAAAAGATTGTTGTACTGTAAAAGATTGTTGTACTGTAACAGATTGTTGTACTGTGACAGATTGTTGTACTGTAACAGATTGTTATTAACAAGAGTTGTCATTACTTGATGATTCTGTACTTCATTATTTATGTATTACATAAACAAGTCATTGTCTCCACTCAAAAATCCTATTGAATAAAAAATACCCGTTTGTCATTGTCTGCATACAAAGATGACTGAGTTGCATTCGTGCATTCTCCTTTCAGTGTACATACTTTTCGGTTCTTGTCATACTCTGCAGCAACACAACCAGTCTTTGTGATGCAGGTACATGTACACTGGATATTGCTTTTTGCTACAAATGTTCCTATAACAGGTCCGACGTATCCGTACCCGATCTTTCCACATGAATATGTCATTACAGTACCTGCTAAACCATAAGTAGAAAAGAGATTGCTTGTTTAATTATTTACAATAGTATGCATATTATTTGTTTACGGGTTTACTTCATCATTTTAGTCATTTATTTTCGATTCATTTGCTTGATTTGAGATTTGATTTTGCTATTTGATAATGGACTTTCCGATGTTGGTTTATTTTTTACAGGAATCTGCAGCGGTTGTCAATTACTTCTGGTGTATATACGTTTCTGTGTATATGTTGCTTTGAATAAGTTTGTACATGTAAGTTAACTGTCGATTTTTTTTCGATTTAAAAAAAACCACTTCTGTACCACAGGAACAATGAAGCAAACGGTGTCAACATTCTATTATTATAATTATTGATAATTAGTTCTCAGCCTGATCATGTATGAAATATTAATCAATCAACGCAAAGTACTAGTAATCGAAATAGAATTAATACCAGGTTATATAAGGAACTCAAAAGAACAACCTTCTTTTATCAGTGTTGGGTATGGTTTTGTCAATATAGGAGGAAAACAACTGCGCAGCACTTACCTCCCCCTCCCTAAACAACAAAGGTTCTAATTCCGGATCTCTGAAAGGGCTGGCAGATCCTACTTTAGATCAGATGGCCATGATTAAATGATTAATCAAACATCATTGTGTGCCTGTCTAAAGCTGAGCTAAATCAGGCATGCGTTGTTCTATTCGGTTTTTTATTTGAGTGTATATAATATTTTTTGACATTTTGGTAGTGCTTGTTGGTATGTTTTGTTAAAAATTCCATTACATACTAGCGAAAACGAATTTGGCTGCATCATGTGTCTCGCACGATCTGGCTATGTAGTTTGTTTAAAATAAATGAATAAAAATGTTATTACTTTAATTTTGTGCGTTTTAATCGCTTTTCTGTATTTATCTTTATTTTACTAAAATCTTTTTAGAACAATTGATTTAAAAATTGTACAATAAATCAAACTCGTGTCACCTCACTAAAACATTTTATTGGGACTTGTCATTAAATATACTCCCTGAAGGTACATGCTTAAAGAAGATGAAATTCGTCCACTTAATTACCAAAAAAAAAGATTACATGTAGTTATACATTAATTTAATTACCTGATTCTTGAAGGTTGTTTATTAGATGTCCATAAACTTCCACTTCACAAATGACTAAGTATAACATATCACGGCGTCTAATCCTGACATATCTTCCTTTAGTCTTAGGAGGGCAGGTAACCGTGATTCTCTGACTTTCTGATGCCTGGTAGTGACAATTCATTTTACATCCGTCATCCAAATTATTCCAAAGATTATATGAACATGTAGGCAACATAATTTCTACATCAAAGTTAGCGAGATTAGACTGATCATGATTAGCTGGGAATAAAAAAGATACCAGAATTGAGTACGTAATTAATATTGAGTACGTTATTAATATTGAGTACATAATTGTAATTGAAATGTTACGATACGATTTTCTCATTACTATTTAGATATTCACACAGGGATATGGACTTTTGTTAATGTTTTGGAATTTCGAATAATTTTGCATCGAATATGACGGGTGATACAATTCTTGTCGAAATAGTTACCTGTCGAAGTTAAATAAACTCATCATAGATACAAGGATTAAATTTTATGTTTACGCCGGACGCTCGTTTCTTATACAAAGGACTCATCAGCATGATCAGTGACACTCGAATCCAAAAAAGTGAAAAGGCCAAAAAAAGTACGAAGTTGAAGAGCATTGAGGACCAAAATTTTGTCACTATTTATATTATTACTAATATTTGTTCAATTACTCTTCTGTTCAAATGTTTATCCTTATGTATACCCGGTCCAGTAGCCAGTACCAGGATACTGTCCTGTCATATAATGATTTTGTTTCATTTCATGTATCGTGTTTGTGTATAACTCTGATTCAATGTCCGAATTGGTTTTACTGTTGGTTCTATTTGGTTTTATCCGTTCTTCAAGCATCACTGGAAATACTAAAATTGTCGAGGTGAGAATCTTGTGCGGTACAATTTGTTTTATTAATGATATCAATCACCTTCATGCTATCGTCTTTTTTTCAACTTATGTATTACCCAGATCAAAATAGCAGTAAAAACTTCAAACAGAGTTATGTCTAGCATATAAAACTTTATTTGAAACCTTATCAAATATTTAAACGACATATTGAACATTTAACAATATGTTTCAAATAGGTAAAGAGGTGATACAATCGTGTTTGAAATATTACAATTTAATAAAAGTACAGTAATGGTAGTTTTCAAGTAAACAGTATTTTAAATGAGAGCCGGAGTGGTTTCCCTTGCAAACGTTATATATTTTTCAAGAAAATAATAAAAAAGTAACGATTATACGTGAACCCTTTTCAGATAACTAAAATATATATGGATATCTGATTTGAACATTTAAAAGTCAACATTACTGGTAAGAACATACTTTCAGTAAGAATTATTGAAAATGAGTATTTAGGCAGTCGTTATTTTTAAAATGTTAAAGAAGCTCTCCTATTTTGGAATGTCCTAATTATAAATAGATCATTCTCACATTTATCTGACTTTAACATATATTTGTTTGTAATATTTGAGCACAGGATGTTATGTTAGTATAAATATCAGAATTCGAAAATCTCATTAAACTCAATAAGCGATCACGTTTTGCCACTTATGAATATCACATGGGTAAATTCCCTGCCTTTTACATGAATAAGACTATTTACCGGGGTTGTAATAACATGAGCAACACAACGGGTGCCACATGTGGAACAGGATCTGCTTACCCTTTCAGAGCACCTGAGATCACTCCAGCTTTTTGTGTGGTTTGTGATGCTTATGTTTTAGTTTTCTATGGTGTGTATTGTGTTTTATTATTTATCTGTTTGTCTTTTTCTTTTTTAGCCATGGCTTTGTTAGTTTATTTTCGATCTGTGAGTTTGACTGTCCCTGTTGTATCTTTCGCCGACTTTTATGAGCATACTGTCTAAAGATTTCGGAATTTATGCTTATGCTTTTCACGTATTCACAACTTGAACAATATATAAACATGCACATGTGAAATTAATATTATGTGCTTTATTTTAAAGTCAATCTGAGAACTGAAAAACACTTACTGCAACAATCTGTACGTCCAAAAATATCTACAGCAATAATGGCATAAACATTCTGAAGGTCAACTGCCCACCATGACTGCTGATTATTAACACTGTCTGAATGTGCACAGACAAAATCCCCATTACCCACTGTATCTGAGTAGTCTCCATCAACGGCGTATGTAGAGTTACAACAGTTATAACTCCTCCCTTGCTTAATGTTAGGATCAAATGTAGAAGACAGCTTTGTAGGTTTCTTTAATGCAATATTTGCATTCGCATAAACTTAAAAATACAAATAAATTAATTAATTAAAAGCGCTTAATAGTATACTAGAATAACCAAAACAAATTCAAAGAGTGTGAAAAGACAAATTACAAAAATTCCAAACTCCAAGGAAATTGCAAACAGGATTGATTTAGAAAATGATGCATTAAATATGGGTTCACAGCTAGCTGAACCTCTAATTGGTACGACAAAAGAATAAAAATTCCATTACATGGCAAACAGTGTGTGAACACAACAACCAGACATAATAGGTCCAACAAAGGTAACAATAGGGGTAAAGCAGTCAACATGGTGTTTTAAACTCAATACTTTTGTAATATTGTGTCACGCAAAAAAGTATATTACCAAATATGTGTTACTTGTAAACAGTAAATAATTATTTATACAGAAAAATACAAAAAGCGTATAACACGTAATTAAGACGAAAACCTTTCAACGGGCAGTGCAAATATGATATGTACGCATAGCAGTAGAAAAACGGTGATGGTTAAAACTAAGATTAGCATTCTGTAATTGAGATCTTTAGTTGTTGTGTTTTATATAGGCATTTATTGCATACCAGAATCCTTCAAAAGTTAATTCAACTTGCATCATACGATCAGATTCCTTTGGATATATATATTTTGCCTCATGGTATGTTTGACAACAAGTTTGGTCTTGATTTTAAGATATTGCATGTTATATACATCAAAAATGGATATACTGATATTTCACGGTTTAACCAAATGCATTAAATAATTAATAGACTCATAATCGGAAACAGCACAGTAGGGAAAAAGGTCGTACAAAATAAAATTGTGTTATGATTTTCAAACAACTTCTGGAAATGTAGTATGATAATGGATCATTTATTTCATGCAAAGCCGAAACACCCTTCTACTGTTACCTTTATATAATAAGTTGTATAGGTAAAGCTAAGAATATCAACGTAATCGAGGAGAATTGGACGATGTGTGAACAAAATAAAATCTTATTTAAAACATAAATAATGTATCTTATGCTAGCTAAATATTATAAACCTGGTATATTGAACTCAATTATAAACCTAAATGGGTAAATAACCTCATTCAAATGTATTGCTTGTGAGGTTTCAAAGAATATTGTATCCACATAAAATCTTGTATTTACTGTATGTTCTGCATATATATGTAGGTACAGAAGCATGATATAACTTTAATGATAAACTACCAAAACAGAATATTGTCATCCTATAAAATATGTGAACGTCATAAATATGATACATTACCCCACAACATCATTAGATATATCAATCCAAGAGCATTTCTGCCTAACATGGTTCCTTGCTGAATCCAATGCATGGTAGACAATAAATACGTCCAACAGAAAAAATGCAGTCAATGTATAGTTATTTTTCAATTAGTTCCGTTGATTTACAGCGCTTGTCAGCTTTTATTGATTTCCATTTTTTTAAACTTGACTGAGTTTTTGTTCTTTTTTTTCAAACTTCTTACGTTTGATTGGTTGTAAAATGTAAAATTTATGATCGCATTATTGAACGTATACTTTATCATTTACAACTGTTTATGGATTTCAAAAATGACTTTGTGAATTCATCATTTATTCTGTTTGAAAAAATAATGTTTCGTTTTAGAGGAATTATAAAAAAAACGTTAAGAAGACTTGAAAACTATACGATTGATGATTTGTAATGTACCAGTCCCGGCAATTTGCAGCTACTAAAAAGAATTTAATTTCTGATAGATTTCATTAAAAAATTATTTGCAAACAAAATTTTTTGATAAGATGATGCTTTTTGTAAACGGTTTCTAGTTCTTTGTTTTTTACAAATGAGATGACACAAACACTACCAACACAAACATAAGGTCACATATACAAATGTTTCTCTGTGAATTATTAAATCTAGACAAGAATACAAATGACAATTAGCCAATGGTTTTGTTTGTCACGTTTCCAGGTGTTGTTCAATTGACACACTAGTGTCTTAGTCATTTTATATTGTCCTTTAGGAAAATAAATTTTAACGAAATTTCTATTGAACTTGATAGGAAACACTTTGTTTCGCTCAACATCAATCATCTTCAACATTACAAGTTGTAAATACGTGAATTGAAAAGTCTAGACAAGGATATATTAAATGACAATTACACAATTTGAAAAATTCCTGATTATTCAAAGAAAAATATCATAAAGATAATGTAAGAGGGAACAAGTCAACACTTATTTTGGTAATGTTCCGTCTGTTACTAGTTTTGTCTGTTCATTTATTTTTGTCAATGACGTTCTTTGTCTTATTACATATTAATTTATTTTTATGGTGGTGTCTGACTTTTTGGTTTAGGCACAATCATTACCTTTCAGATCGGTAAATGTTATTGACAAAAACAGTATTGTTTGTGATGTTTAAAAGAATATTGTATACACATAAAATCTCGTATTTACTGTAAGTTATACATATATATGTAGGTACAGAAGCATGATATAACTTTAATGATAAACTACTAAAACAGAATATTGTCATCCTATTAAATATGTGAACGTTATGTATATGATACATTACCCCACAACGTCATTAGATATATCAACCCAAGAGCATTTCTGTCTAACATGATTCCTTGCTGAATCCAATTCATAGTGAGCAATAAATACGTCCAAGAGAATAAATGCAGTTAAACAAACTTAATGTTTACACATATACAAATGTTTCTTCGTGAATTATTAAATCTAGACAAGAATACAAATGACAATTAGCCAATGGTTTTGTTTGTCACGTTTCCAGGTGTTGTTCAATTAACACACTAGTGTCATAGTCATTTTATATTGTCCTTTAGGAAAATAAATTTTAATGAAATTTCTTTTGAGCTTCGAAGAAAACATATTTTTCGTTCAACATCAATCATCTTGAACATTACAAGTTACATAAGAAGCCTCGGTAATATAAATAAGTAAATTGGAAAATCTCACAGGGATATATTTTATGATAATTACACAATTACACTGATTATTTATTGAAAAATAGCATTAACGATAATGGTAAGTGTTGTTGGATTTGATGTGATTTAGAATGTTCATTACTGCATATGGCCATTTGATATGATTCATATTAGTACAATAATACACATGCTACTTAAAGGGTGTCCGAAGGAAAACTTACAACCTAAAGACGAACTTTGCCAAAACATACATAAATCTAGTCAAGGAGAAAATCAAAAGCTTCTATATAATCAAGTAGAGATGAAGATTATTACAGACTTTAAGTAGTTTGTATTGTCTTATAACTACACCGTTCTTACACTAGAGGATAGTTTAAATATGTCATAGAAGGAACAAGTCAACACTTACATCATGTACATGTACTTTTGTAAATGTTCTCAATTTCCAATTTTTTTTTACTATTGTGTTACTTGTCTTATTTCACATGTATTTATTGTTATTGTGGTGTCTACATTTTTTTTGGTTTGAGCAAAATCATTAATTTTCAGGTCGGTATAGGTTTTTGACCAAATGCAAGATCAATAAAATGGAGAATGGAGATAGTGAATGTGTCAAAGAGACAACAACATGACCATAGAACAGACAACAGCAGAAGATCACCAATAGGTCTTCAATGCAGCGAGAAACTCCCGCAACCGGGAGCGTCCTTCAGTTGGCCCCCAAACAAATATATATATATAATGTCTAAAAATAGTAACAATCAACATTCAATCTATTTAAGCGTGGATCAGTTTGTGAAAATAAGCTGATACAGTTACTGAATTAAAATTATATAAATGTCTAAGAATATAACTTAAACACACTAATTAATACATTAAAAAGTTCTATTAGATGTTAAATAGAAATACGCAATATTTCGCTAAACAAATTAGCTTCATCAGGCGTGTGTATCTCTCAAGGTGAAATCGGATGCATGACAAAAAATATTTTTGTAGCTAAATCTATACAAGAGTTGAGGAAAAGTGTAACATATTGATTGATGTTGCATAAAATATGTTTGTAGCTACAACTACATGAACTTGGAATAAAAGTTTAACACATTTATAGATGTTCGATTAATTGTATGAATTTCTATAAATTAATTTGTATGATTTCAAGATAATTATGGTTTTGATTTGTTTTTAAATCTTTTTTCGTCTCTCTCATTGAGTCCATCAGGTTCAAGAGTTCGTAACTGGTACATCCAAAATATCTCTCTTTTTTGTCTTCCTTGTGTATCCCAATTTTGATTTTTCTCAATGATTTGAAATGTGACGTTTTCAAAATCATGTCCTGCTCTTAAAAGGTGTCTTGTAATTGGGCAGTTCCTTTCTTTTGTATAAAATGACCGATGGTTATTTAGTCGGATGTTAAATGGTGTTTCTGTTTCACCAACATATTGTATTTTGCAAGTTCCACACGTTAGAACTTAAATGCAATTTTGCGTTTTGCAATTTGATGTTATGAATATGTTGTATTTTTTCTTTGTGACTGTGCTGACGAATTGGGTTTCGATAGTGGCGACTCTGCAGCACTTACAATTGCCCCTTCTGCATGGTGTATAACCTCCGATTGTTGATATCTCCTGTTTAGATACTTTGGATGTTACTAGAATATCTTTGAGGTTTTTGGGTCTGCGGTAAGCCATAACTCTCTTGTAAGGAAGGATCATTTTCAATAAGACGCCAGTGTTTGTGGACAATTGATGAAAGATTTGTCAGGTCAGGATGAAAGCTAACAACAGACGGGATTTTATTTGTCTGGGCCGTCTTTTCTTTGTATTCAAGTAGGTTTGTTCGGTCTTTTTCGTTTGCTTTACCGAAAGCTTCCCTAAAGTATATATATACCATTATTCCACTACTAAATTGTCTATTCTTCTTACCAGCACACTTGGTACAATTAAAAATCTGATAATAAATTGTTCAAATAAGGCCTTCGAAAATAGTGGAATTAATTACTTTTGGAGTGTCAAGAACTCGTTGGAAGTACTTGATACATTGCATGCTTATATTGGTGATTTTGAATCTGTTCAAAGTTTTGATTTTTCTACCCTGTATACCACATTGCCTCACATTCTCATTAAGAAAAAATTCACACACCTAATTAAATGGGCATTTAAAAAGTCAGAATGTGAATATATATGTTCAAACTCTTTTAGGTCATTTTTTAGTAGCAATAAACAAAAAAACTATGTCAATTGGACATGCATTGATACTATATATGCCCTTGAATTTTTACAAGATAACATTTTTGTTCGCTTTGGGAATTCCGTATATCGTCAGATTATCGGAATTCCAATGGGGACTAACTGTGCACCACTTATTGCGGACCTGTTTTTGTATTGCTATGAGTTACAATTTATGACAAAAGTAAGCAAAGACCCATCAAAACAACATCTGATAAACAAATTTAATAATACTTTTAGATATTTGGATGATATTTTGGCTCTCAATAATGACGACTTCAGTATGTATATTAAAGAAATTTATCCTGCTGAACTTACTTTAAATAAAGCTAATACTAACAATGACCACTGTCCTTTCCTCGATCTCGATATCTATATCACTAACGGAAAGCTAAATACTAAAATTTATGATAAAAGAGATGATTTTTCATTTCCTATCGTTAATTATCCATTTTTAGATGGTGACGTTCCCTTGTCACCATCTTACGGTGTTTATATATCTCAACTTGTACGATTCGCTCGTGTATGTAACAATGTTTTAGATTTTAACGAGAGAAATTTATGTATTACTGAAAAATTATTACACCAGGGTTTTCGATATCACAAACTAGTCAAAACATTTACTAAATTTTATCATCGGTATAAGGACATCATTCGTAAATATAGCTCAACATGCAGACTTCTTATACGTTCAGGTATTTCACATCCAATTTTTTATGGAAATATTCTTTATAAAGCACAAAGGTGTCAGTATTCACCTCAAAAACTAACAAAACCTTTGGATAGACTTATTAAGAAGGGATATAGTTACGATGCTGTTGTCAGGTCATTAAAGATTGCATATTTTGGCGTTAATATTGATTCACTTATAGGGTCTTTGCATCGGAACTAAACACATTTATTCAAAAACCAGTTGTTGGCATGACACGGGTTATGTTCTTCTCATATATGTTATGATGGTATGATACTAAACCCCTAACGGGAAGGATTGTGCCTGATGTTCATATGATGAAATCATAATCTTTCAGTCAGTTTAATTGAAGTCTGGAGCTGGCATGTCAGTTAACTGCTAGTAGTCTGTTGTTATTTATGTATTATTGTAATTTTGTTTATTTTCTTTGGTTACATCTTCTGACATCAGAATCGGACTTCTCTTGGACTAAATTTTAATGTGCGTATTGTTATGCGTTTACTTTTCTACATTGGCTAGAGGTATAGGGGGAGGGTTGAGATCTCACAAACATGTTTAACCCCGCTGCATTTTTGCGCCTGTCCCAAGTCAGGAGCCTCTGACCTTTGTTAGTCTTGTATTATTTTGATTTTGGTTTCTTGTGTACAATTTGGAAATTAGTATGGCGTTCATTATCACTGAGCTAGTATATATTTGTTTAGGGGCCACCTGAAGGACGCCTCTGGGTGCGGGAATTTCTCGCTACATTGAAGACCTGTTGGTGACCTTCTGCTGTTGTGTTTTTTTCTATGGTCGGGTTGTTGTCTCTTTGGCACATTCCCCATTTCCATTCTCAATTTTACTAGTTCAGTGTTAATACCATTGCTGCTCCTTACATCAGGTCATTTGAACCTTACTAATACATTCCCATTTAACTGCAAGATGAAGACAGCGTATATCTCTGGTCAAAGTGCATCTATTTGCTTATACAGATAACGTGTCGTCGTTCTATTAAAAAATTACAATTTCAATTCACCTTTTTCTAATCAACTGGTTTGTCAAATTTATATGAAACGCGTGACTTGTGTACCATGTTTAATAAATGAAAATCGGAGTACTGTGACAGGAAAGGTAGTCCGCACATACTGTGGAGCAATTATAGCAAAGACACAAGTCAACACAAGAAAATAACTACAAAGTGATATAAAATGACAAATATCGTGAAAGAATCAAAATTAGAGAAACATTAATAGAAGGGGGTTGGAGGGGTTCTGATCTCTAAATCCCGGGCTTAAGAACACAAATCCCAAGGTCCCGAATTTTAATAAATTTAATTCCCGACATCCCGAAATTCGAAAAAAAATTACCAGATCCCGAAAGGGTCAATCCCGAAATCCCGATAAAGATCCTATCACGTCTCTTAATAGAAGGAATGCTATATTTACAACAATTGCAAAATATCCATAATAAGCCGTGAATCAGTAATTTCTTAACGATAAACTCGTGACATTGTTTGTATAATAGGTTCCTTGTTAACAGAAGCTCTATATTAAAGAAATTAGAATGAAATGCAAAATTAGGAATAGTTTACCTTTCGCTGAATTGTGATTAGGGTTAGGGTAAGGGTTAGGGTTTGGGTAATGGTTAGGTTAGGGTTAGGGTTAGGGTTAGGGTTCCTTGGTTTTTTTTTGTTTTTTTTTTTCCCAACGTAACAATATCTTTATTGCATATTTGCTGTAACAATTTACTAAGTTGACGGCTTTTACTTAGTATTCCTCATGTTAGCTTACCTAATAGTTAAGAGAAGCACTATTTGGCAAGATATTATTTGTTCATAATATTAGTATTCATAACATAAGACATTTCACAAAATATAATTGATAAATTATTATGATTATACACGTACATTACATTTCGGGTTTTTTCCTTTCTTTTTCATAGTATTTATTTTTTTCCGGAATCAACACCGTTACCAGTATGATCCGTGTTTCCATTAATATTGGGCACAGTGTTGTTTTTCGCATGTGCGTTATCGGGTATGTTTTTGATGTGTGTCGTCTAAATATAAATATTATCCACTGGATTTAACGATTATATATGGTGAGTTTACTATTCAAGTTTTCATTAGTTATCTACTGATATTTTTTCGTCGAAATGTATATGTGTAATGCACAAATAATTAAAAGTTTAACAAGCAGGAACACGAAAAGATACATTATTTTTGCACAATAATTGATAAACGTACGGATACATTTATACCATAACACTTCTTTTTATCTTTTGTAAATACACATTTTAAAATATAAAAATTGCATACCATGCGGTGACTCATGCATGGCTGAACATGCTTACAAACATTGAACATGCATGGTTGAACTTGGTCATAAATATTACCATATTTGGCTTGTGTACATTATAAACAATTTTGTACACAATGTGTTGTGCTTCGTACAAAGATTAGTCTCGATTCAATTGAATCGTTGCAATGAATCTATTTGTTTTTAGAATTATCTGGTTAGTTTTTTTGTTATTAGAATTGTTTATTTCAATAATTTCTGAAATTTCTTTCTTGAAAATTTTAAAAATGTTTATTTTTTTTTGTCTTCTTTTCTGAGACAAAATGTGATTTGCATATTGAGAAGGATATTATAGTTAATAAGTAATTAATATCAAAGTATGCTGAATCTTCAATTTTGTACCCTGTTACTAAATTTTCAGGCTTATAATATCTTTTTCAATACCTAGGGATTTCATTAATTTCATTACTATTTTTAGAAAGTCATCATTATAACAGCAATTGACAAAAAAATGTTCATAGTCTTCCTTTTTTTTACAATGCTTACATAAGTTGTCTTCAGTTATTTTCCACTTTTTTAAAAGTTCATTACTTGGCAGTATGTAGTGAATAAGTTTCCATTTAAATATTTTCAATCTATTATCAGTGAGATATTGAAAAATAAAAACAAAAGTATTTTTCAATTTAGAATTTAAGAGTTTCTCAAATATTTTTTTCCACTTAAGAAAACCATTTGGTTTATCACAACTATCTTTCAGTGTGAATATTTTATAGAGTTCTTTTGTACTCATTAGGGAAGTAATTTTCCAGTGCATAATGTTTAAGTCATTTATAACTTTAACTTTAGTTTTGAATGAATCTTCAGTGCAAAGAATTGTTTTCCAATCAATTGGTACTGCTTTTTTTAACATATATATTTGCCTTATCCAATTTTGTTTATATTTTAATTTAGTTAAAATAATAGTTTCAGAGATATTGCCCTGTTCATCAATTACATCATTTATGTTGATAATGTCACTGTTTATCCAATCTTCGAAGTTTAAACATTTTCCATTAAACCGGATATTATCATTTCCCCACAAAACTTGTTTTCTAATTTCCAGAAAATTTTTGGGATATTTTGTATTACCTCCCTTTACACTTATCCAATCCTTAATTAGTTGTTTATAGAAGTCCGGTAAATATTGTAGCTTACTTTTATCAATGTCGTTTATATTCTTTAAATTCATTTGAAATACAAGAAGATTTTTTCCTAATTTGTTGAAGTAAAATTTTGGAATAATTGTCCAGTTGTCATTTTTATTTTCACTTAATTTAAGAGTCCATTTGATATGCAATGATTTTATATAAGCATCAATGTCTGTCATCTTAAGACCGCCTTCCTGAAAAATCATTTGATAGTGTTGATCTTTTTATTCTATCTCTTTTGCCTTTCCAAATAAAATTGTATATTAAAGTTTTAAAGTCTTGCAACATTTCCTTAGGAATAATAGTGTTTGATGCAACATATGTTAGGTTTGGCAAAACTAAAGATTTGATGACAACTATTTTTCCTATGATAGTTAGATTTCTTTTACTCCAATCAGATATTATCTTTTTACTTTTTAACAGTTGTTTTTCAAAGTTAAGTTTTTGACATTCTTGCTTATTGTAAATTCCGAGGCTTTTGATTGGTGCGCAGTACACCAATTAATATTTTCAAATTTGTCTCGACTGTGTTTCAATTGACCAAGCCATATTCCTTCAGTTTTTGTTTTATTCAATTTCAAGCCTGAGAGAGTACCAAATATTTCTATTAAATTAATTGCTAGAGATACATCTTTTTTTGATTGAAGAAATAGAGTAGTGTCGTCAGCTAATTGGCAGATTTTCAGGGTATTACTCTTACCGTCTAATTTTATTTCTAGTCCTTTTAAGTTTTTATTTTCCCTTATCTTTATTGCCATTACTTCTACAGCGAGAACAAATAGTAACGATAATAACGGATATCCTTGTCGGATCCCGCGAGATGCCCTAAAACGGGAGGAAACCCATCCATTATTTATAATGCATCCTTTAATATCAGAGTACATTGTCTTAACCCACCTTATAAAATTATCTTTAAATCCAAATTTTTATAAAGTCTCAAACATAAAGTCCCATTTTAATGAGTCAAATGCTTTTGTAAAATCAAGAAATAAAATTGCCCCATCAATTTTGAAAGTTTCAGAATAGTCTATGACATCTTGTATTTGTCTAATGTTGAAACCAATATACCTATTTTTGACATATCCTTTTTGATCCGTATGTATAATCTTTGGTAGTAGGGGTTTTATTCTTTGTGCTAAGGCATAAGCAAGTAAATTAGCATCATAGTTCAAAAGAGTAATAGGTCTATAGTTGTCTAGAGAAAAGGGATCATTCTTTTTATAAATTAGAGATATTAAGCCAACTTTCTGAGTGCTAGATAGTTCTCTTTTTTCATAGCAGTAGTTAAAAGTGGAGACTATAAAAGATTTAAGTTCATCCCAGAATGTTCTGTAAAATTCCACATTCAGTCCGTCAAGCCCGGGCGCTTTATTAAGTTTCATTGTAAAAATTGCATCAGTATATTCTTCAACAGTTATTTCCCCTTCGCAGGAATTACTTTCATATCCAGTTAATTTCTTATATTCCTTGAGAGAATCTAAATACTTTTTAGTTGCTTCTATTTCAGGTTTTTTTGTAGAATATAAATTTTTATAATAATTTGCTTCTAATTTTAATATTTTGTCTTCATCTCTTGTAATTTGACCTTTATCATCATATAATTGGGTTATTGTTTTTCTGCTCTGTCTTGATTTTTCCATCCCTAGAAAATATGCGGAATTTTTCTCTCCTTTCTCAACCCATTTTATCCTTGCTCTTATTTGATTCCCTTTTATTTTTTCGTTATAGAGATTTCCTATTTCATTTTCTATATTATCTATTTCTTTTAATATGTCATTATTGTTTTTATTATTGCATGTGTCAATAATCTTAGTTAATTCTGTTAAATTTTTTCCAATTTGCTGATTAGGTTTTTTTTTATTCTTAGCTTTTGTTTTGCAATAGCTTATTGTCTGGTCCCTAACTTCTATTTTGAAATTATCCCACAGTATTTCAAGATCTGTTCTTCTTTTAGATTTGTTTTTAAATTTTTTAATTATTTTCCTAATTATTTCAGCATAATCTTCATTTTGAAGTACACTGCTGTTTAATTTCCGGTACCCTTTTCCTTTTTTGCCTCTGTTTAGATTTATTTTTAAAGAAACACAGTTGTGATCTGTGTATTGTAATACTATTGGTCTAATGTCACATGAATCACAGTTTTTGAATACTTCTGGAGCTATTAAAAAATAATATATTCGTGTTGACTCTGACCTATCTTTTCTGCACCATGTAAATTGAACTTTATTTGGATTTTTGGTTCTCCACACATCATTGAGTTTTAGGGACTTGATAAGTTTATTTAAGTTGTGAACTTTTTTCTATTTTTTTTGTTGTTTAGTTTTACTTTTTGAATCAATTTGAGATAAAATTTCATTATGATCTCCTCCTAGAATAAGTTCCTTGTTAACAGAAGCTCTATATTAAAGAAAATATGAAAATGAAATGCAAAATTAAGAACAGTTTACCTTTCGCTGAATTGTGATTAGGGTTAAGGTTAGGGTTAGGGTTCCTTGTTAACAGAAGCTCTACATTAAAGAAGTTAGAATGAATGCAAAATTAAGAACAGTTTACCTTTCGCTGAATCTTGATTAGGGTTAGGGTTAGGGTTAGGTTAGGGTTAGGGTAAGGTTATGGTAAGGGTTATAGATAGGGTTCCTTGTTAACAGAAGCTCTACATTAAAGAAATTAGAATGAATGCAAAATTAAGAATAGTTTACCTTTCGCTGAATCTTGATTAGGGTTAGGGTTAGGGTTAGGTTAGGGTTAGGGTAAGGTTATGGTAAGGGTTATAGATAGGGTTCCTTGTTAACAGAAGCTCTATATTAAAGAAGTTAGAATTAAATGCAAAATTAAGAATAGTTTACTTTTCGCTGAATTGTGATTGTTTGGCATGACGTTACATATTGTAACATATTCACATACAACGTTACATCAAATACAAGATAGATTCGTAGTCAGGAGACGGATTCATGTCCCAAACATGTTTTAGCGGTGCTGGCGGATATAACAAAAATATTTAAAGCAATGTGAAATCGGCTAAAAATTAACTTGGTTTGCAGATGAGCTAACCAGTTTTTTGAAGAATGCCATAAACTGTTTGTTCGACAAATAAAATGTATTGATCTAAAAATTAATTTTAACTTTTGTGTTATATAAATACTTGCGTCAAAAAAACAAAAAGCACAACGTAAATCATCCAGAATCGTTTCAGGGTCACTTGTCGTAGGATTTATGCACTGAATCATTGAAAAAATACGAGTTATATATTGGAACTCTTGCTATCACAACAATGAATGTTGGATGCATGGATTGCAATAGAGAGAATGTACATTTCAAACATGTTAAATGAAAATTTACAGAAATTTGTAACACTTGACAAAAGTCTTCCAAAAGAAAACGAAAAATGACAACGATATTATGTATCATTCTAAAATACCTGCTACACCTACTTTCAACACGTACAAACTTGAGTAGTAGTGTGCCGATGTTAAAAAGTCATAAATCGATTGAGAGAAAACAATCTGGGTATCAAACTAAAACCTAGGAAAACACATCAACTATCAGGGGGAAACAAAGGACCACTGAAGTACAACAAAAACAAAGGTCAACATACAAGTCATGCGATTGTTATTGTTTCTTAAGTGTTTCTTTTATCACGAATAAGACAGAAATCCTCGTGGTGTTGAAAATACTTTGATCTTCATAATATGTTTTGTTTATCGTTGTTCTCAGTACATAATGAAGTTTATAAGAAGGTCGAAAAAAAATCTACAAAGATTTCCGAATTGTTGATATACAACATATGACAAACAAAATTGAATCACAACCATCTCACAAAATATGTGTACCTCATTATTACACACCGTCGTATGTAAATTTATCTTACACCTATACATTTCTAGGAATATAATTGGTTGAAAGCGTCCGCATGGAGACCGTGTATATTCAATATTAGGTTAGTAGGGGGCGGGGATTATTTCAAATCACGGTTAGTAGTGAAGTTACGACTTCGTCACTATTTGATTATTTAAATGTATTGAAAATTCTGCTTAATATAGTTATATCAAGGTCATTGCTATTAAATATTGTTATTGTTGACGTTAGTTTTTTTTCCCGTTCAAACCAATGAAAGTAGGTTCCTAAAATTAAACACTTGTGCACTTTAATGTAAAGATAAAAAAATAAGGTATGATTGAAAATGAGACAACTCTAGTCTAAATTCAACAAATATAGCTAGTCGGTAAAATAAATTAGTTACATAGTGTGATAGTGACCTAATACGATATTTACGGGTCTTCGCTCTCACCCCATTTTGAGTATACGGACTCCGTATGTATCGTATTAGGTCACTAACACACTATGTGCAAAATAATGCCAGACGTGGTGTCAATTTTAAAACATGAAATATTGTGAGACACGACAAAGCTGTATGTGTAGAGGAACCAGATATAGGACAAATATAACAAAGAAATGATATCTCCTTAGTTGAATTGGGAGACTGAACATTGCATCATTTTATAGTTAGAAAAAACATCCAAGCGAATTACATAAATCAATGCTGAGTTACACATGAATTATATTAAGTGTTTTAAATTGATTATGAAGTAGAGTTTATAAAAAAAAAAAGCATTATAAGAACAGTTAAAGTATACTTTTTAAGGTTCCAAAATATAAGTAATAGTATAAATGAACAGTTCATAGAGATGTAATAAAATTAAAGTATGATAGTAAAATGCAAAACTTTCATATATCATTTATTTGCTTACCTTTCATATCGATATCTACATTAAGGTACGCTTCCCTCAATGCAAAAATAAGATTTTCACAATGTCTTCTAGAGTTTTGTGTAAAAATCTTTACTTTCAGATTCTAAGTTATATGAGGATTTAGATAATAAGATTCAATATTCTGAAGATACGTTGGCATTTACAGAATTGATATATCAGCACTAAACGTATAAACGTTTGTTACAGTATCAGTTGAATTGTAAAAGACTTTTGCGATATAAGTAATATGTTAATATAACTAGAGATTAATTTCTGGTTCTTAATTTCGCTTAAAATCAACACAAAATTGTGTCCATTCCAATCTCCTATTTAATAATAAATACACGTTTGTCGTTGTATGCGTACAAAGATTTTTGTGTGCCATTAAATAAAGGCAACAGAAGTATACAGTTGTTCAAAACTCATAAATCTATTGACAAAAAACCAAATCGGGGTAACAAACTACAACTGAGGGAAACGCATTAAATATTAGAGGAGAACAACGACACAACATTAAAATGTAACACACACAGCAACAGACTAAGCATTAGACAAAATCAGATGAGAATAACCAATATAACATCAAAACCAAATACACGAATTTGGGATAAAAAAGTACCGTGACACGTCTTATAGCAATGTGAATTCACACTCAAATATAGGAGAAAACTAAAACATTCTCCTTTTAGTGTACATACATTTGTGTTCTTGTCATACACGGCAACAGAACATGCTGTATTTGTGAAGCACATTAGTGTACACTGGATGTTACTTTTCGCTTCAGTTGTACCAATAGCAGGACCGACATATCCGTACCCGATCTTTCCACATGCATAAGCATTATTAGTAACTGCCAAACCTAAAAAAAAGCTTGCCTTGTCGTAGACTAGTGGCGAAGAAATGTTATGTATCACTAGTGTATATCATTTAACAAGCAGATTTATATTTATTTATACTTTATCCTTTTGTTTAAATTGCACGTCTTGTTTTAAATTCAAATGCTCCTTATATTATGGTACATACCAAAAGCCTGGATTTAAACAGATTCTTTACCCCTATTTTATGATCGTAACAAGGACTTACAAAGGTATTTTCTGATACTCAACATTAATTTTTGCTCAACGTCCATATGAATAAATTACTTCGGCGTTCGCAGCTAGATACGACCGCAGAGGCCCAACCCTGGACCGTTGAAGAAAGAATGGAGACAATATTCGCGCTTGGTATGCAGATCTGAATTTGGACTGTAACTGAATGTTTGATATAAAACAGGTTACTGACACAGAATAATTGTGAACTTAAAATTGGTTATATGATTTGAATCTATATTCAATTTTTTGCTTTTGTGCTAGTGCAAATTGACCCCCAAATTTTGTTTATCCCCCGAGAAATGTCATATGACGTACTCAGATGTCATATGTGTACCACACAAATGCAAAGGATCTCATGGTTTTATAATGAACCAGTATGAATTTTCAGTAAAGATCAAACACTGGAACTTCAAATTGACATTTGTCTTTTGCTAGTTTCTTTTTTCTTACTTTTTTTTTCTTATTCCGACATCGGACTCGGATAGTTTTACTGTGCTTTGTGTTTGTTTACTATACATAAGCTTAAGGTATAAAAGGGGGAGGTGAAAAGTCACAGACGTGTTTAACCCAGCCGCGTGTTTAACCCACCCGCATGTTTGCCCCTGCCCTTTATTAGTCTTGTATGTTTTCAATTTTAGTTCATTTATATGTTTTGAAGTTTAGTATGACGTCCATTTTTACTGAACTAGAACACATATGTTAGGGGCTAGTTAAAACACGCCATCCGGTGCGGGTTTTTTCTCGCTATATTGAAGACCTACTAGTTGACTTCATGTGTTATCTGCTCTTTGGTCGAGTTGTTCTTTCTTTCTATTCTCAAATATTTTGACAGACACGTCGGGTTAGGATGAGTAGTTTTATACGATGGATTAGTGTCGAGAAAGTCCCATTTATCATTATCATTATCAAAAACTTGTTTGATAGTGATAACGATAATGGTGTGTTCTATTTTGTTTTTTTTGTTCTGACAATGTAGCTTTTTTTTATAAATGAAAGAAAATAACATTTGATAAATATCGTGTGTCAAAATCACTTTCATGTATTTACTCTCATTTAAGTAAAACAGTTTTTGATCAGTAGGTTTACAACTTGTACAATTATATGAAACATGTGTCGCCGTACCCATATTTTTAATTAGACATGAGTATGATATTGACGAACGAACGTAATAGAAACGGTAATTGTATGTTTATAAAACGTACTTTACTTAACGATGTCATTATTTGGATGACTTGTAATAATAAAAAACACAGAAAATATACCGATATTAAAAATATAACAAAATCTATGCTATCACCCTTGTATTTACTCCGTACATGTAACTCATTTAAATCCATTTTGGGACTCATTGTCAAAGAAGAGTCTTAATTGTATATCGAATGCACGTTTTTTTTTCTATTGTAGAACACGTATCATTTTTAATCACCAATTTAACGTGATGAGTTAGTTACAGAGACAGGAAATATCTCATCATAACTTTATTCAGACGATGCAAATCAAATTACTTCAAAATACGTTTTTGTGTTAAATTTTTGTTTTTAGTGTTGTATGTATATAAACAGCAGCTCCCGTTTCGTACGAAGTTACGCGTTCGTGCGTTCGTTCGTAAATATCCTGGTCATCTCTATTAAGACTTGTTACTGTACAAACTCCTTAACGAAGATTGCTTGAACGATAATCCATTCTTCCACCTACTTTTCAAAATAGGTATTATTCATGAATTAAATCAATTATTATTATACCTGATTCATCGATGCTGTTTATTGGATTTCCATAGACTTCTACTTCACAAACAACTAAGCGTAACGTATCCCGGCGTTTAATCCTGATATACCTTCCTTTAGTTTTAGGAGGACAGGTGACCTTGAAAATTTGACTTATTGTTTCATAGGATTTACAACTAATTTTACATCCTTCTTCTAGATTATTCCAATCAGTATATGTACATGTTGACAAAACAATTTCAGCATCAAAATTACGAAGATCGTCAGCTGAGAATAAATTAAAGTAAATATCAAGATTGAGTTTCCTATCAAATTTGAAATGCTACGATATCAATATCTGAACACTAGCTTAATATTTACCAGAAAGATATGTGATTCGATGATCTTACTCAATTATAAGTTCTCTATTAGGTTTTAGCTAAACCTCTGGTGATTTTCTGGCTTTAAAAGCTCTTTAAAATTGGTTATAGTTTGATGAGACTCTTAGTGTTATACCACCAACTAATAGTACGTCAGGTCCGGTGGCATACGTAAACAGGTCGATAAAAACAATTCCTTGAAATTGGCAGTTATAGGAAAGGAATGATACCTCATTGCAATAAAAAAAAATCTATATATCCATATATGTTGTTTTTTCAAAGCACCATTAATTTTTTTTATTTGGTGTCTGTATAGAATATTTTTGAAACTTGAGGTTACATGGCTATTAAAGCTTTCTACAGGAAGAAAAGTGAAACAATACAGACAAACACTTATGATATTAATGCCAGTTGATGTATTTATATGATATAGTAAACAAAATAACACTCACTGCAACAATCTGTACGTCCAAAGATATCTACAGCATTAATGACATACACATTCTGTAAGTCGACAACCCACCATGACTCCTGATTTGCTACACAATCTGAGTGTGCACATATACATTCGCCATGGGTCAACAATACTGACCTGATTCCATCAACGGCAAATGTAGAGTTACAACATTTATAGTATACTCCTCCATAAATTAGAGGATCAAATGTAGAGGAAAGCTTTGTAGGTTTCCTTAATGCGATATTTGCATCTGCAAAAGCTAAAATATAATAGGCACACATACTTTATATGTATATACAATGACTGATTAAATAATACAAATAAATACTTTATTAAAACTATATCAAAGGCACCTAATATTTGAAAGTGAATCGAAAATGAATGTATTGCTAGATTTCAGTTGTCAATCACATATACTAGTTAAACTGGACACTTAGTAAGAAAGGGTTTAACTATCAGGTCTCTGATAAAACGTCGCATTAACAAGTTGAAAAACTGTGTGAACGATCGACCAAAGTCCGTTTTCAGAGACAAAAAGGCCATGAAATATCTATCATCTCCTCATTATAAGTATGTTGTTGTTCCTGCGGACAACGCTTCAAATGATATTGTCTTTGTATGTAAATCGTATTACTACGAATGTCTTGTGAAAGAATTAGGTATAAATGAGCACTCAGGTAATCCCATATACAAAGACATATCATTTGACAAGGATGAGATTTTAGTTAATCATAAGTCCTTCATGGCTTCAATAAACATTACATTGAACACCAAATTGGAGGACTTGCCTTGTTTGTATTGGATACCAAAACTTCATAAAATTCCGTGCAAACAACGGTATATTGCTGGCTCATCTTCATGTTCTACTAAAATTCTCTCCGCAACGAAAGGGGTCTTCAAAAATACTGTGAAACTGTTTACTCGAGTAGTGGAATTAACCATATGTGGATTTTTAAAAATTCTAAAGAACTTCTAGACAATTTTAAATCTCGGTCTTTTTCTGAAATTAGTTCTATCACAACTTTAGATTTTTCAACCTTATATACCACTATTCCCCATGTGAAATTAAAAATTTATTACTTTGGAATATCATAAGGCATATTTCGATAATAGTGACAAACAAAAAAGTAAAACATGCTACACAGAAGAACAAGTGGTCAGTATGCTGGAATTGCTTATCGACAACATCTTTGTTGAGTTTGGAGGTAGACCTTTCCAAAAATTGTCGGCATTTCTATGGGAACAAACTGTGAGCCTCTTCTTGCCGACCTCTTCTTATTTTCATATGAATTGGAGTTCCTTCAGACATTTGTCAAAAACAAGAGGATCAAAGAAGTCAGATTATTTAATTTCACTTTCAGATATATTAATGATGCTCTTTCCATTAACAATCCACGCTTTTCTGATTGGGTTCCATTAATATATCCCCAGAACTAGAAATTAAAGAAACAACAGACACGGCTTCCTCCGCCTCGTTTTTAGACGTATACCTCGAATTTGACATTCACAGTCATCTCAGTACCAGCGCTATAAAACCAGGTTTAGTCCACCATTTTCTACCTTTGAAAATGCCTGTACCAAGTCAGAAATATGACAGTTCTTGTCCATTGGTTTTTTTATGTGTTTTGTCATTTGATTTGCCATGTGATTATGGACTTTCCGATTAGATTTTCCTCTGAGTACAGTATTCTTGTGATATTTCTGTTTGTTTTGTTCAAATATCTTTATCAATATAAAAAGTTGTATACGACCTTCATATAGTTAGGGTTAACCTAGTTATAAAGCCAGTCTGTATTTTCCTCAGGAACCAGATGTTCAGTGGTTATCGTTTGTTGGCGTGGCTCATAAGTTTTTCTCTTTTCTTGTTTTCAAAGATAGATTAAATCTTTTGTTTTCCTGTTTGAATGGTTTTACAGGTATCATTTTAGGGCATTTAATAGCATGCTGTTCGGTGTGAGCCAAAAGCACCTTGTTGAAGGCAGTACTACTAAGTTATAATGTTTTTAGAGTCGTCTCATTGGCACTCATACAACAGCTTATATCTACTCATACAACAAAACGTACTCATCCATATATACCTAAGCGTGAACTAAAAGCCTCTAATAAAAAGTAAAATCACAAAAATACTGAACTCAGGGGAAAATCAAATCGGAAAGTTCCTACTTACATGGCAAATCAAATGACAAAACACATAAAAAACGAATGGACAACCACTGTCATGTTCCTGGCTTGGTACAGACATTTTCAAATGTAGAAAACGGTAGATTAAACCTGGTTTTATAGCGCTAAACCTCTGCACAGCAGTGTCATCAAATGCCGTTATATTTACAATTTTGCGTACAGACAACAAAAACAGACAAAATAAATAAATTAGTCATCTTCGTGTTACAATTTTGAACGAAACAATTTCGCGTGTCTGACGTCAGAAAATGTATACGTCACATATTTTTGTTGTTTTGTACAAACAACTCTAAAATTTCATATGGGCAATGTTAGCATACAGGGTTATACAATCAAAAGCATGTAAGAATTAGTTTCAGAAATAGACCGAGATTTAAAATAGTCCAAAAGTTCTAAAGAATTTATTAGAATCCATAAATGGTTCATTCCACTACGTAATTAAATAATGTTGACGTTTGTGGTTCCTCGTATTTTCTAATTTATAATAGAAATATAGCATAATGACATATAATAGAACAATAACATACTGACAGACTCTTTTAAAATGCAGAGTCATGTTATAAGAACCAAGGAAACACAAAAAAGTTGCATATACAAAATACACCAGCAAAAATGAAAGATAATACAAACACATTGACGGGATGTATAAGTACCGAGCCACGTTAAATGGATATCACAGAAAACCATCTGAAAATTTCTGATTGATTATGGAAAGAACATCATCAATATATCTGAAAGTGAAATTAAATAATCTGACTTCTTTGATCCTCTTGTTTTTGACAAGTGTCTGAAGGAACTCCTATTCATATGAAAACTCAACAAATATGTTGTCGATAAGAACCTCCAGCATACTGATCAATTGTTCTTCTGTGTAGCATGTTTTACCTTTTTGTTTGTCACTATTAACAAAATATGCCTTCTGATATCCCAAAGTAATATATTTATAGTGTATGCTACCATTTTTATGTTAAAGGCATTGTGGATTATTTTTTAAGGCGATTTTTCAATTTCACATGGAGAATGGTGGTATACAGGGTTGAAAAATCAAAAATTTTGATAGAACTAATTTCAGAAAAAGACTTATATTTGAAATTAACTAGAAGTTCTTTAGGATTTTCAAGAATCCACATATGGCAAATACCACTACACGAGTAAACAGTTTCACAGTATTTCTGGAGACCCTCTTTCAATGCGGACAGAATTTTAGTGAATCTAATGAACAATTCTTTAGTGGAACATGAAGATGATCCAGCAATATACCGTTGTTTGTACGGAATTTTATGAAGCTTAGGTATCCAATACAGACAAGGTAAGTCCTCCGATTTGGTGTTCAATGTAATGTCCTATGCAGCCATGAAGGACTAATTATTTGCTAAAATCTCAACCTTGTCAAATGATATGTCTTTGTATGTGGGATTACCTGAGTGCTCATTTATAAATTGAAGTAACAAAAGGCAAACTGATCAAAATAAGGAAAGCAACTGTAATGTTCCTGGCTTGCCATAGGATTTTCCTTATGTAGAAAATAGAGAATTACATATATATATGTAGGTGTGTGTAAATTTGTTGCAAAAATTGAGTTTTAAAAAATAAAAATTACATAAAAAATAAAATAAATAACGACACCCTTTTTTTACAATAATACATTACCCAACGGCATGATATGATATATCAATCCTAAAAAATCTTTGTCAAACATGATGCCGTGCTGTATCAACTGCATAGTTGACAATATAAACGTCCAAAGGAATGAATAGCTGATCTTTGTTTGTTTCTTTGATTGGCAGCGCGTGCTTTTATCGGTCGTTACGTGTATGGACTTTCTATTTATGTATATACTTTTTTTTATCATAAATATTCTAAATTTTGATTGGTTGTTAATGATTTAGTATATTATAAACAATATATAAAATCATTAACAACCAATCAAAATTTAAAATTTTTCTTCAGTATAAATAGGATCCGTTGTAATTTAACAGTTGTTTTTATGGATTTCGATAATGGCTTCATGAATTCATCATTGATCATCCCTGATAAAAACAATTTTTTCAGAGGAAATTACAAAGTAGGTACACAAAACGGGATCTTGAAACCTGTAACTCTGATGTTTTTTCGCACTTGTTACGAGAATGTACCGTTACTAAAATAGACTTTGAATTCCAATAGATGTCATTTTAAAACATATCTACATTTGAATTATAAAATTAACACAAGGATATTATTGTCTACCATTAATTTGTATGTACATGAATAATTATTTTCAAAATAGTGGCAACAACACTATATACATAACACATAACTGAGAGGGTGATAGAGCAGATTGTTACCCGAGAAAGTATTGTCAACTGCGACGAAGCAAATGTTGACAATGATGGGTACCAATCTGTTCTATCATCCTCTCAGCTATGTGTTATTTAATTTATTATACTAAATGTCCTATCATTATAGTCTTTTACAGATAACGTTTATGTTAAAAGTAGTTTCTATGACGTCACGTACATAACAACGTTACAGTAAAAAAAAATAACAACAGTCAAGCAAAATGTTTTATTATTTTTATTTTAACAGTCAAATCATAAAATCTGAGCCAAAACGTAGAACTTAAGCAATATATCTAACTACTTAATGTAAATTCAATTCATTATCCTTTAAATAAGCGATTTCTGAATGGTCTTGACGAGAGAGTAACAATAAAAAAAAATTGTCACCCACTCAGCCATGTGATAGAGTAAACTAACACCCCCAAACTAGCCAATCAAAATATGGAATTTTAACGTGAAGTATATTCAAATAAATCTTCTATTTGATGTTACATTGAAATACATTTAAGGTATATATTGCTTAAGTTCCTCATTAAACAACAGTTTGTAAAAACATTTTGTAGAGCTTGAGGGAAAACACATTTTTCGTTCCACTACAGAAACCACGATATCATTTTCATCGTTAAGGGTTATATTTGAAAAACGTAGGCAAAAGTACTATAATATTGAGTATAAAAGTTCCTCGAACACGATTGGTTAGCTTGAATAACATTAACATCACAGCAAAGTGAAACATAAAACCAATTTGGCAGCATTGCAATTTTTGCATTTTATTTACCAACATTTGGGTTGGTTCTGACAAATGTAAGAGTTCCACGATTCCATTGTTTATCTAAATCTACGATTTTAATTACACATGAAACTTGTCGAAAATAATCGTTTTTTTCTGACTGTGTTGAAGACCCCTTGGTTGCATTTGGCTGTTTTCTGCACTTTGGTTGGGTCGTTGTCTCTTTAACTCATTCTTAACTTTCAATTACTTCAATTTTACCATGTATACTAACTACCATAATATTAGAAGGTCCATACATAAGATCTTTATTTAGGTGACCGTACAAAAATGAGAAGATGTGATATCATTATCAATGAGACAACACTCCGCCAGAGAACGCATGACATAGAAGTTAATTATTATAGGTCATCGTATGGCCTGCACCAAGGGGCATAACCCATACCGTAGTCAGTCTAACAAGATACCGACTTGATAAATGTAAAAAAAAACATGCCATGTTTTATGTACATAGTTTAAATGAAAAAAGAAAAAAAAACATACAATAAACAACAACAATTAACAACCACTGAATTACAAGTTTCTGACTTTAATCAGGCACATGCGTAATATGGAAGGGTTAACATAGTTTACTAGTAACAACACCTCCTCTTCACTCAGATAATGATGTTACAGTACAACATAAGCAAGTTGTGAAAAAAAACGTTTAGAAATAGCAATTCAAGGCAGAACAACATCTAACAAAAATAAAAACCGAAGGTAGCGAGGTACATTCTTTAAACTAACAAACCATAACTTAATATAGATCTGAGAGTCAAGGCATTCACTGATAGCTAGATCTGAGAGTCAAGGCATTCACTGATAGCTAGATGAGAGTCAAGGCATTCACTGATAGCTAGATCTGAGAGTCAAGGCATTCACTGATAGCTAGTTCTGAGAGTCAAGGCATTCACTGATAGCTAGTTCATACCTAATAACGTCCGTTAAAACAATCACGCATCACTAAAATATCAATTCGTACATCTCCAACAACAAATGGATTAAGTGTTAAGACTTCATTAATAGTCCGATAAAACATGACTTTGTGCAATGCCAAGATACATGCATTAACTGATTGCAGAGTCATGATGTGCATTTGTATGAATCAATAATATTCCGTATGATTTTAATTTACTGATAACAAAATCAATATTATACCAACACAAAACAATATTCAAAGATATAATTACAGTGTTTTTTTGGTAACGTTTTACAAAAGTTTATGATAAGGATTGATAATTCTAACCTGACATTATTTCTGGAGGACGAAATAACTATCCGTGTACATGGTTTAGTATAAAACAACAAGTACCGGGTGATTTCTATAATCATGAAACTGTCAAAGTAAGTAAAGAAACAAAAAATCCAACTCCAAAGAAAATCAAGAATGGAAAATACATATTTTGTTAACCTTTCATTTCTCATGCCTCTACCAAACTCGAAAGATTTCAATCATAAGAAGGTATAATCAATATCTTTCCGGTGGTTCATATTAGTCATTCAAATACAAAAGATAGTCCGGATGAAAACGGTATAACTCGACAATAAACCAACCATATATCTACTTTTTCCTGCGATCATTTAAAACCTTCCCTTGTGAGGAACAACACTGACTTAGAACCTAGCACTTGGCAAAATGCTTTCCGATCACGTTTACTAAATATTCCATTTACCGATTATATTCTGTTCCTTTAAGATGATGTTTTGAAAAATGTGTGGATTCAAATAGGAGGTGAATCGTGCATAAAAGTTGACATCATAGCTGTACAATCCGTAGGGACTTTTCAAACTATGCTTTGTGTATTGTAATTTGATTTGCTAGATTAAATCAGGAGATATAATTAAAAACATAATTGTAGACCCCAAACCCCCTATAGTTGTTCCAAATACGTCTTAGGCTAGTATTCCATGCGTTGTATAGTGTAACCGTGAAGTAAATGGGTCATCATTAAACTTGGTTGACCATGAATATTTAACCATGTTAACAAGCAAATAAGTATTATTAGAAACTAATAACAATCTTAAAACGTCAATATCTGCAGTTTTCGACTGTAACGATTCTTACGGAAACAATCTGGAATTTACTAGATATCACTCACTCCAATCTTGAGCATACTTGACTGTACTTATTTATATTTGAGACTTATATTTGGCATCAAAAACAAATCTGATTTTTTTACCTGTCTGAAATAGCTATATATAGTCTTAATTCATTCTTGGCCTGTAATTGGCCATTTCATCACCAGTGCTTGACTTTATTTTTCAGTCTTAACAATACTCAAAGGTCTGAATCAAACTCGATCAAAGGCTGAACAATACTCAATCAAAGGTCTAAATCAAACTCAATCAAAGGTCTAAAAAATACTCAATCAAAGGTATGAATCAAACTCAATCAAAGGTCTAAATCAAACTCAATCAAAGGTCTGAATCAAACTCGACCAAAGTCTGAACAATATTCAATTAAAGGTATGAATCAAACTCAATGAAAGGTCTAAATCAAACTCAATCAAAGGTCTGAACAATACTCAATCAAACATCTGTATCAAACTCGACCAAGGTCTAAACAATATTCATTTAAAGGTCTGAATCAAACTCGACCAAAGGCTGATCAATGCTCGAACTGTATGGCCCATATTCACCAAATTACCTCTACGTCTTTAAATCAAGCTGATTTATTATAAATTCTAAAATTATGCTACATTCCTTGGTTGAGTAACTTCCCTTTGTGTCATTTTTGTTCATATGCACACGTACAGTTAAAAGGATGATTACAAAAATCCAAATGGCTTCCAAATATTTGACTTGAGGTCTCATGATAAGGGTAACTCCAGAGACATTTCAGACGTCTGAACTTTATATAACGTCCTGCTTTCTTAGTTTTTACAATTTTACGAATGTCATTTTTATTTCGGATTTGATAAGACGTAAATATATACATACACAGTCTCATTGTATACATTTACAAAATGCAAGTATATATCTATTACAGATGATAATCTTGCACATTTTGATTTTAAGTTGTTGATTAAAATAATTCCTAAATAGATCACATATAATAAATAGATACACACATAGGTCTAGGTTGGTCAACACTTATTAGAGTATCGTTCTAACTTGGTTGGTTAGGGTTCAGTTTAGGATAGGTTTAGCTCAGACTTTAATTTGCGATGAATGGTTGATTCATGTAATATAAAAAAGGAAATGTGGTATGATGGCCAATGAGACAACTCTCAAATAGACAAAATGACTCAGAAGTTCACAACTATAGCATGAATAGCTAGTCAAACGGCCTTCAACAAAGGGCAAATCATATACCGCATAGTCAGATATAAACGTTCCGAAATGACAAATATAAAAACGTGAAAACTAACGGTCTAATTTATGTACAAAAAAATAATCAAAACAAAAACACTTTATGTAACACATCAACAAACGACAACCACTGAATTACAGGCTCCTCACTTGGGACAGACACATACATACAGATTCTGTTGGGGGAGATGGTGGGTAAACAAATTAACGGGACCCCAACCATCCCCTAACCAGTGACAGTGGTGTAACAATACAAAATAAAAACGAACCATACAAATCAGTTGAAAAAGTCTTCACTTATCAGATGATAACATAGAAAAACAGAAACACAGAGTGGACGTAGACGGATACTTGTATATCACAACAACGAAAATATACTCAATATAGATCTGACCGTTTTAGCAGTTTCTGACAGCTAGCGCAATTCCACGAACAGTTAAGAAAAACCCATGCAGCTAAGACTAAATTATCAGTCAGTATGGTTTAGACACTTATGTAAGTGTTACGAACTGGTTGAGTACGAGTTCAGACGGTTTGGTATGGTTTAGGCTATAGTCTAGTAGTATCGAATACATGTCAGACCAATTCAGAGTGGTTGAGTAATATGCAAATGTATTTCTTTACAAAAGTTTGTTAAAAATGCAATGATTGACTACCAAATATTGACATACGATAAAACATGTAGTTATAAAAATAATACAATAGCCAACAACTTAATTAGATATATCAATCCTAAAACATCTTTATCTAACATAACGCCTTGATGTATCAGCTAACTTATTGACAAAACAATCTAAAAGAATAAATAAAGTCAATTTGTATTTGCTTTTCACTTGTTCTCTTGGTTGAAAGCGTGTGTGTTTGTCAGTTTTTATGGCCTTTTTTACATTTGCTTTCTAGTTCTGTTTTTTTTTATACTTTTATATTACACAGAATCTCAGATTTATTTGGTAGTTAAATATATAATGTATCACTTAAAACTGTGTTCGCAGTATAGAAATTATCCTTTATTATAATCAAGTTGGTATTGATTTCGATAATCATTTTATAAATAAATCAGTGATTTTGTTTATTTTTTTCAAAAGTCATTATAAAGTATGCTGACGTTTAGAAACTGTTACTTTGATGTTTTAGTGTACAAGTCACGGCAATTTACAGCAGTAATATAGACATTCCAATATATATCATTTTAAAATTATTTCAAAACGAAATATTCTATTAGATGATGTTATTTTCTAGTTCCTTAATTTGTCGTACATTGCATGAAATGCAATCAGGTGAAGATGTCAATTATAAGGGTAACTCAACGGTTTCTGAGCCAAAATGCAACTATATGTCAACATTCAGTCTAAAATTGATAACAAAAGCTATGTTAAGTCATCTTAATGATATTAAGTAAAATACATCAGCTGCCAGTGCCCTCTCGGTAAATAATAATTCATATCATAAACAGTGACATGGCAAAGTTTTAATTCTTGAACATTTAGCATAAGACGTTCACAACAGTATATATTACATTTCTAGCTTATCCAGAGTTTGAACAGAACCAATATCTTCATTTTGCATTTGTTCTCCATAATAATGGTTGTCCCCTTTCACAACAAACAAACTCTACCAAAACAAATTTAATTTTCACATATAAAAAAATATCTCATAAAGTCATTTTTGTAGTTGTTATTCCATTAACATACATAGTTCATAGTCATTTTGTACATGTCATTTAAAAAAAAATCGTATCTAAATTTCTATCGAGCTTGAATGGACACTCGTTTTCATTTAGCATCAGTCACCACAAAAAATTTGTCATCGTTTAAAGATAAACAAAGAAGCCTTGTCATCGGTAATATTAGAAAGCTTAAGGAGCATACAAATTCCCAGTTTTCAATATCCGTTGTTTTTACCAACAATTTTTGTTACATATGTTAGGTGTTCAAAATAAACATGAGTAACGTGTTTAAAAAACTAAGACAAGGCGGTTTACACAAAAATATCTGTATTTAGATGACAGTAGACAATCAGAGCGACGTTTTGTTACAAAACATAGAAAAATAAGGACATTGTATCAGTTAAGCAAACTTGGAAACTGGTATCATAATTCATTGAATTGTGTTGGAAAAAAAAACTTACTTAATGAAACACAGAGACAAATAAACTGTGCTATAAAACGCATAACATTAATATAGTAACATGATATATGAATATACGTCAATGACACAGAAAAATAGCGACAAACAAAATTAAAAGACAATTAGATAACGATTCTACCATTGCATCAAATTTCATACGATACTTCTCCATTCGAGATAGATAAACTTTAAAATTTAAAACACGTCGTAGAGCATTTTATTCTAATCATGTCAGTATCGAAATACTAGAAGCTGAGGACGCACAATGTACATTGTAGTATCAACAGTAACTTATCAGGACATTCTTTGAAAATTAATGTTCTTTCATATTTCAATAAAAAAGAATAAGCGTATTCGTTTGAGCCTGTCAATTTGAAGGCATTTAGTCTGTTACCATATCAGTTCGGAAGTGTAGCGAAAAATGACCAATTCAAACAATTCATCACAAACCTTAACATTACACTTTATCTAGAAGTATAGCTCCATATCGGACTATCAAATATTATAATAGAAAACCTTATCCAGATTATCTGTGTAAATTTTCGATTTTTCACTCTTGGTTTATTCCTCAAATTATTTTACCAAAAGTTGTCAAATACGTTGACCATGTTCACGTTTTACTTTCTGACGACGTAATTTAACCCCCAGTAAAAATGGGTGGACAAAAAAGGGAACTATTTTAATGAATTTTACATTTTCTGAAGTTGACATAGCCATCATCTTAAAAGATTAATCACAAATGCGTGCTTTACGCTCGAACTGTATGTGTTTTTTGGTAGTTTTTTTCTATTTTTTTTTTCTTTTTAAGGGACAGGGGCGATATGAGGGTTGGTGCGTAGTTCTTTGGATAACTTTTACCTATTTAATAAGTGTTCTTATATGAAAAAATATTAAACACGTGTAATGATATAATCATATACTATAAAATATATCATTATAAAAAAGTCTGCTATCTGTTATATCGTTTTAACAAAATCATATACCATTTGATATATCTTGATGATAAAAGAATATCATATTTTAAATATCATATTAATAAAAGGATATGTTATTCCCGAATAGCATATCTTTAATCACAACGATAGATCCATACAACTTATCGTTCAAATATTTACGATGAAAATGAAAGAAATACTTTATCATGTTCATAAGTATGGCACGTCCACACCAGTATTACAAAATTACGAAACCCTTAAGGTGGTACCCAACACTTTCACTAAAATTAATTTGGCTCGTTTAATTTTCATAAAATTTTGTCAAAGTATTTACTTTGACACTTAAACAAAAATATAAAAATTTAAAATTTTTTGAACCAACCGTTTTGCCAGAAAAATTACATTG
This sequence comes from Mytilus galloprovincialis, assembly GCF_965363235.1. Lineage (NCBI taxonomy): Eukaryota > Metazoa > Mollusca > Bivalvia > Mytilida > Mytilidae > Mytilus > Mytilus galloprovincialis. Next base: position 7,142,721 of record NC_134842.1, read on the forward strand.
GTTATATAGCAATTAGACAAACACCAATTTTGATCATTGAGAAGCTTAATATTCCTTTTACAACACAAAATAATTAAAACGTTCAGCTGACTTTACAGAGTTATCTCCCTGAGTGTTAGATACCACCTTAGGTTTAGTTAGAAAAGGCGGAGGTCCATAAAAACTAACAAAACCAAACGTTTTCAAACAACAAAACAAGATGGAAACTTTAAATTCTGACCAGATATTTGAAACAAATAAAGAAATAAAGGTTATATATCATGTCAATACCGTATACCAACTATTGGGATATTGGAATAGTAGACCACCAGCATTTATCAGGATCAACCTTCATCCAAACTTTCCTCCGACATTTATGAATACCGCATTTTGACATATTTTTATGACTTTATAACATTAGATCTATGGTGGAAATATTTCTCCATGTCAATTAAACCTTTTTGTGTTTATGCTGAATTTATGAAGCATTTGTTTTCAAATAGTTAGGTTTTATTTTTGCACTTCAGTATTTTAGTTGTTCCTTGGTTCTACTCTTATAAGTGACGTGTTTCCCTTGGTTTAAGTTTGTAACACGAATTTATTTTCTCTCAATTGATGTATGACTTTTGAACAGCGGTACATTGCTGTATAATACTGTGGCCATAAAATGCCACATATTTTTATATGTAACTTTATAGTAATCAAAGTTACCAGGCTGATATTCCAAATTGCCAGACGCGCGTTTCTCTAATAACCTTTCAACTTACGTAGATAGACTTTTGATAACCACAATCCAAAGATTTGTCAGAACATACATGGAACCTTTAGATGAGTTAGATTTGTCAGAACACACATGAAACCTTTAGATCAGTTAGATTTGTCAGAACATACATGGAACCTTTAGATCAGTTAGATTTGTCAGAACATACATGGAACCTTTAGATCAGTTAGATTTGTCAGAACATACATGGAACCTTTAGATCAGTTAGATTTGTCAGAACATACATGGAACCTTTAGATCAGTTAGATTTGTCAGAACATACATGAAACCTTTAGATCAGTTAGATTTGTCAGAACATACATGGAACCTTTAGATCAGTTAGATTTGTCAGAACATACATGGACCCTTTAGATCAGTTAGATTTGTCAGAACATACATGGAACCTTTAGATCAGTTAGATTTGTCAGAACATACATGGAACCTTTAGATCAGTTAGACGACACAAAGTATATCTTGTTTTTGATTTCCAAGGTTTGTAAGAAAATACTGAACTCCGAGGAAAATCAAAATCCCAAATGAAATGGCAAAAATTAAAGCTCAAACAAATCTAACGAATAGATAACAACTGTCATATTTCTGACTTGGTACATGTATTTTTTATGTAGGAAATAGTCAATTGAACCTAGTTTTATAGCGCTCACTTGTTAGACAGTCGCATCAAATCCAATTATATTGACAACGATTTGTAAACAACACAAACGGAAATAATGGGTAGAAATGTAAACAAATATAAGCGAGAAGAAGTTCAACTGGACACTTTGTCAGAATGGGTCAAAACAATCAGGTCTCTGATAAAACGTCGCATTCATAAGTTGAAAAACTGTGTGAATGATCGACCTAAGTCCATTTTCAGTGACAAAAAGGCTGTGAAATGTCTATCATCTCTTCAAGATAAGTATGTTGTTGTGCCTGCGGACAAAGCTTCAAATAATATTGTCTTTGTATGTAAATCGTATTACTACGAGTGTCTTATAAAAGAATTAGGAATAAATGAACACTCAGGTAATCCCACATACAAAAACATATCATTTGACAAGGATGAGATTTTGGCGAATCATAAGTCCTTCATGGCTTCTATGAACATTGCATTGAACAACAAATCGGAGGACTTACCTTGTTTGTATTGGATACCTAAACTTCACAAAATTCCGTACAAACAACGGTACATTGCCGGCTCATCTGCTTGTTCTACTAAAGAATTGTCCATTAAATTGACTAAAATTCTGTCCGCAGTTAAAGAGGGTCTTCAGATATACTGTGAAACTGTTTACTCACGTAGTGGTATTAACCATATGTGGATTCTGAAAAACTCTAAAGAACTTCTGGATAATTTTAAATCTCGGTCTTTTTCTGAAATTAGTTCTATTAAAACTTTTGATTTTTCAACCTTGTATACAACCATTCCCCATGTGAAATTGAAAACCCGTCTAAAAGAAATAATTCACAATGCTTTTCATCATAAAAATGGTAGCATACGCTATAAATTTATCACTTTGGGATACCACAAGGCATATTTTGTTAATAAGGAACAAAAGGGTAAAACATACTACACAGAGGAACAAGTGATCAGTATGCTGGAGTTTCTTATTGACAACATACTTGTTGAATTTGGAGGTAGACTTTTTCAACAAATTGTCGGCATTCCTATGGGAACGAACTGTGCGCCTCTCCTTGCCGACCTCTTCTTATTTTCATATGAATCGGAGTTCCTTCAGACACTTGTCAAAAACAAGAAGATCAAAGAAGCCAGGTTATTTAATTTCACTTTCAGATATATTTATGATGTTCTTTCCATTAACAATCCGAACTTTTCTGATTGGATTCCATTAATATACCCACCAGAACTAGAAATTAAAGAGACCACAGACTATATAAGGTGGGGGAAATTGATAATTTCAAAATTAAAATCGTCTCGTTTGTCATAGATTCTGGTACTGAGATGACTGTGTATGTCAAATTCGAGGTATAAGTCTAAAAATGAGGCAGAGGAAACCGTGTCTGTGGTCTCTTTAATTTCTAGTTCTGGTGGGTATATTAATGGAATCCAATCAGAAAAGTTCGGATTGTTAATGGAAAGAACATCATAAATATATCTGAAAGTGAAATTAAATAACCTGGCTTCTTTGATCTTCTTGTTTTTGACAAGTGTCTGAAGGAACTCCGATTCATATGAAAATAAGAAGAGGTCGGCAAGGAGAGGCGCACAGTTCGTTCCCATAGGAATGCCGACAATTTGTTGAAAAAGTCTACCTCCAAATTCAACAAGTATGTTGTCAATAAGAAACTCCAGCATACTGATCACTTGTTCCTCTGTGTAGTATGTTTTACCCTTTTGTTCCTTATTAACAAAATATGCCTTGTGGTATCCCAAAGTGATAAATTTATAGCGTATGCTACCATTTTTATGATGAAAAGCATTGTGAATTATTTCTTTTAGACGGGTTTTCAATTTCACATGGGGAATGGTTGTATACAAGGTTGAAAAATCAAAAGTTTTAATAGAACTAATTTCAGAAAAAGACCGAGATTTAAAATTATCCAGAAGTTCTTTAGAGTTTTTCAGAATCCACATATGGTTAATACCACTACGTGAGTAAACAGTTTCACAGTATATCTGAAGACCCTCTTTAACTGCGGACAGAATTTTAGTCAATTTAATGGACAATTCTTTAGTAGAACAAGCAGATGAGCCGGCAATGTACCGTTGTTTGTACGGAATTTTGTGAAGTTTAGGTATCCAATACAAACAAGGTAAGTCCTCCGATTTGTTGTTCAATGCAATGTTCATAGAAGCCATGAAGGACTTATGATTCGCCAAAATCTCATCCTTGTCAAATGATATGTTTTTGTATGTGGGATTACCTGAGTGTTCATTTATTCCTAATTCTTTTATAAGACACTCGTAGTAATACGATTTACATACAAAGACAATATTATTTGAAGCTTTGTCCGCAGGCACAACAACATACTTATCTTGAAGAGATGATAGACATTTCACAGCCTTTTTGTCACTGAAAATGGACTTAGGTCGATCATTCACACAGTTTTTCAACTTATGAATGCGACGTTTTATCAGAGACCTGATTGTTTTGACCCATTCTGACAAAGTGTCCAGTTGAACTTCTTCTCGCTTATATTTGTTTACATTTCTACCCATTATTTCCGTTTGTGTTGTTTACAAATCGTTGTCAATATAATTGGATTTGATGCGACTGTCTAACAAGTGAGCGCTATAAAACTAGGTTCAATTGACTATTTCCTACATAAAAAATACATGTACCAAGTCAGAAATATGACAGTTGTTATCTATTCGTTAGATTTGTTTGAGCTTTAATTTTTGCCATTTCATTTGGGATTTTGATTTTCCTCGGAGTTCAGTATTTTCTTACAAACCTTGGAAATCAAAAACAAGATATACTTTGTGTCGTCTAACTGATCTAAAGGTTCCATGTATGTTCTGACAAATCTAACTGATCTAAAGGTTCCATGTATGTTCTGACAAATCTAACTGATCTAAAGGGTCCATGTATGTTCTGACAAATCTAACTGATCTAAAGGTTCCATGTATGTTCTGACAAATCTAACTGATCTAAAGGTTTCATGTATGTTCTGACAAATCTAACTGATCTAAAGGTTCCATGTATGTTCTGACAAATCTAACTGATCTAAAGGTTCCATGTATGTTCTGACAAATCTAACTGATCTAAAGGTTCCATGTATGTTCTGACAAATCTAACTGATCTAAAGGTTCCATGTATGTTCTGACAAATCTAACTGATCTAAAGGTTTCATGTGTGTTCTGACAAATCTAACTCATCTAAAGGTTCCATGTATGTTCTGACAAATCTTTGGATTGTGGTTATCAAAAGTCTATCTACGTAAGTTGAAAGGTTATTAGAGAAACGCGCGTCTGGCAATTTGGAATATCAGCCTGGTAACTTTGATTACTATAAAGTTACATATAAAAATATGTGGCATTTTATGGCCACAGTATTATACAGCAATGTACCGCTGTTCAAAAGTCATACATCAATTGAGAGAAAATAAATTCGTGTTTCAAACTTAAACCAAGGGAAACACGTCACTTATAAGAGTAGAACCAAGGAACAACTAAAATACTGAAGTGCAAAAATAAAACCTAACTATTTGAAAACAAATGCTTTATAAATTCAGCATAAACACAAAAAGGTTTAATTGACATGGAGAAATATTTCCACCATAGATCTAATGTTATAAAGTCATAAAAATATGTCAAAATGCGGTATTCATAAATGTCGGAGGAAAGTTTGGATGAAGGTTGATCCTGATAAATGCTGGTGGTCTACTATTCCAATATCCCAATAGTTGGTATACGGTATTGACATGATATATAACCTTTATTTCTTTATTTGTTTCAAATATCTGGTCAGAATTTAAAGTTTCCATCTTGTTTTGTTGTTTGAAAACGTTTGGTTTTGTTAGTTTTTATGGACCTCCGCCTTTTCTAACTAAACCTAAGGTGGTATCTAACACTCAGGGAGATAACTCTGTAAAGTCAGCTGAACGTTTTAATTATTTTGTGTTGTAAAAGGAATATTAAGCTTCTCAATGATCAAAATTGGTGTTTGTCTAATTGCTATATAACCAATGTAATTTTTCTGGCAAAACGGTTGGTTCAAAAAATTTTAAATTTTTATATTTTTGTTTAAGTGTCAAAGTAAATACTTTGACAAAATTTTATGAAAATTAAACGAGCCAAATTAATTTTAGTGAAAGTGTTGGGTACCACCTTAAGGGTTTCGTAATTTTGTAATACTGGTGTGGACGTGCCATACTTATGAACATGATAAAGTATTTCTTTCATTTTCATCGTAAATATTTGAACGATAAGTTGTATGGATCTATCGTTGTGATTAAAGATATGCTATTCGGGAATAACATATCCTTTTATTAATATGATATTTAAAATATGATATTCTTTTATCATCAAGATATATCAAATGGTATATGATTTTGTTAAAACGATATAACAGATAGCAGACTTTTTTATAATGATATATTTTATAGTATATGATTATATCATTACACGTGTTTAATATTTTTTCATATAAGAACACTTATTAAATAGGTAAAAGTTATCCAAAGAACTACGCACCAACCCTCATATCGCCCCTGTCCCTTAAAAAGAAAAAAAAATTGAAAAAAACTACCAAAAAACACATACAGTTCGAGCGTAAAGCACGCATTTGTGATTAATCTTTTAAGATGATGGCTATGTCAACTTCAGAAAATGTAAAATTCATTAAAATAGTTCCCTTTTTTGTCCACCCATTTTTACTGGGGGTTAAATTACGTCGTCAGAAAGTAAAACGTGAACATGGTCAACGTATTTGACAACTTTTGGTAAAATAATTTGAGGAATAAACCAAGAGTGAAAAATCGAAAATTTACACAGATAATCTGGATAAGGTTTTCTATTATAATATTTGATAGTCCGATATGGAGCTATACTTCTAGATAAAGTGTAATGTTAAGGTTTGTGATGAATTGTTTGAATTGGTCATTTTTCGCTACACTTCCGAACTGATATGGTAACAGACTAAATGCCTTCAAATTGACAGACTCAAACGAATACGCTTATTCTTTTTTATTGAAATATGAAAGAACATTAATTTTCAAAGAATGTCCTGATAAGTTACTGTTGATACTACAATGTACATTGTGCGTCCTCAGCTTCTAGTATTTCGATACTGACATGATTAGAATAAAATGCTCTACGACGTGTTTTAAATTTTAAAGTTTATCTATCTCGAATGGAGAAGTATCGTATGAAATTTGATGCAATGGTAGAATCGTTATCTAATTGTCTTTTAATTTTGTTTGTCGCTATTTTTCTGTGTCATTGACGTATATTCATATATCATGTTACTATATTAATGTTATGCGTTTTATAGCACAGTTTATTTGTCTCTGTGTTTCATTAAGTAAGTTTTTTTTTCCAACACAATTCAATGAATTATGATACCAGTTTCCAAGTTTGCTTAACTGATACAATGTCCTTATTTTTCTATGTTTTGTAACAAAACGTCGCTCTGATTGTCTACTGTCATCTAAATACAGATATTTTTGTGTAAACCGCCTTGTCTTAGTTTTTTAAACACGTTACTCATGTTTATTTTGAACACCTAACATATGTAACAAAAATTGTTGGTAAAAACAACGGATATTGAAAACTGGGAATTTGTATGCTCCTTAAGCTTTCTAATATTACCGATGACAAGGCTTCTTTGTTTATCTTTAAACGATGACAAATTTTTTGTGGTGACTGATGCTAAATGAAAACGAGTGTCCATTCAAGCTCGATAGAAATTTAGATACGATTTTTTTTTAAATGACATGTACAAAATGACTATGAACTATGTATGTTAATGGAATAACAACTACAAAAATGACTTTATGAGATATTTTTTTATATGTGAAAATTAAATTTGTTTTGGTAGAGTTTGTTTGTTGTGAAAGGGGACAACCATTATTATGGAGAACAAATGCAAAATGAAGATATTGGTTCTGTTCAAACTCTGGATAAGCTAGAAATGTAATATATACTGTTGTGAACGTCTTATGCTAAATGTTCAAGAATTAAAACTTTGCCATGTCACTGTTTATGATATGAATTATTATTTACCGAGAGGGCACTGGCAGCTGATGTATTTTACTTAATATCATTAAGATGACTTAACATAGCTTTTGTTATCAATTTTAGACTGAATGTTGACATATAGTTGCATTTTGGCTCAGAAACCGTTGAGTTACCCTTATAATTGACATCTTCACCTGATTGCATTTCATGCAATGTACGACAAATTAAGGAACTAGAAAATAACATCATCTAATAGAATATTTCGTTTTGAAATAATTTTAAAATGATATATATTGGAATGTCTATATTACTGCTGTAAATTGCCGTGACTTGTACACTAAAACATCAAAGTAACAGTTTCTGAACGTCAGCATACTTTATAATGACTTTTGAAAAAAATAAACAAAATCACTGATTTATTTATAAAATGATTATCGAAATCAATACCAACTTGATTATAATAAAGGATAATTTCTATACTGCGAACACAGTTTTAAGTGATACATTATATATTTAACTACCAAATAAATCTGAGATTCTGTGTAATATAAAAGTATAAAAAAAAACAGAACTAGAAAGCAAATGTAAAAAAGGCCATAAAAACTGACAAACACACACGCTTTCAACCAAGAGAACAAGTGAAAAGCAAATACAAATTGACTTTATTTATTCTTTTAGATTGTTTTGTCAATAAGTTAGCTGATACATCAAGGCGTTATGTTAGATAAAGATGTTTTAGGATTGATATATCTAATTAAGTTGTTGGCTATTGTATTATTTTTATAACTACATGTTTTATCGTATGTCAATATTTGGTAGTCAATCATTGCATTTTTAACAAACTTTTGTAAAGAAATACATTTGCATATTACTCAACCACTCTGAATTGGTCTGACATGTATTCGATACTACTAGACTATAGCCTAAACCATACCAAACCGTCTGAACTCGTACTCAACCAGTTCGTAACACTTACATAAGTGTCTAAACCATACTGACTGATAATTTAGTCTTAGCTGCATGGGTTTTTCTTAACTGTTCGTGGAATTGCGCTAGCTGTCAGAAACTGCTAAAACGGTCAGATCTATATTGAGTATATTTTCGTTGTTGTGATATACAAGTATCCGTCTACGTCCACTCTGTGTTTCTGTTTTTCTATGTTATCATCTGATAAGTGAAGACTTTTTCAACTGATTTGTATGGTTCGTTTTTATTTTGTATTGTTACACCACTGTCACTGGTTAGGGGATGGTTGGGGTCCCGTTAATTTGTTTACCCACCATCTCCCCCAACAGAATCTGTATGTATGTGTCTGTCCCAAGTGAGGAGCCTGTAATTCAGTGGTTGTCGTTTGTTGATGTGTTACATAAAGTGTTTTTGTTTTGATTATTTTTTTGTACATAAATTAGACCGTTAGTTTTCACGTTTTTATATTTGTCATTTCGGAACGTTTATATCTGACTATGCGGTATATGATTTGCCCTTTGTTGAAGGCCGTTTGACTAGCTATTCATGCTATAGTTGTGAACTTCTGAGTCATTTTGTCTATTTGAGAGTTGTCTCATTGGCCATCATACCACATTTCCTTTTTTATATTACATGAATCAACCATTCATCGCAAATTAAAGTCTGAGCTAAACCTATCCTAAACTGAACCCTAACCAACCAAGTTAGAACGATACTCTAATAAGTGTTGACCAACCTAGACCTATGTGTGTATCTATTTATTATATGTGATCTATTTAGGAATTATTTTAATCAACAACTTAAAATCAAAATGTGCAAGATTATCATCTGTAATAGATATATACTTGCATTTTGTAAATGTATACAATGAGACTGTGTATGTATATATTTACGTCTTATCAAATCCGAAATAAAAATGACATTCGTAAAATTGTAAATAGTAATATACCAACTTCACCTGCATATGGAATATACATTTCCCAACTTATTAGGTATTCAAGAGCTTGCAGCTCCTATTCAGACTTTGTAAAACGTCACCAGTGTCTGAGCAGAAAATTGATGAACCAGGGATATGTCAAAGAACGTCTCGTCCTTTTTCTAAAAATGTTCATCGGAAGATACCCAGAACTTGTTGATAAATATTCCGTATCAACTTCACAAATAATACAAGATGGTCTTGAAGTATAGATTTTGCGTACTGACGTTTGTTATCATCTTAATTACGTATTATAGTATTCTTTTATATGTCTTTTTTAGATATTCATTTGAAGTGACTCTGTGGTTATGTAAAACCACATACTTTGAACGGCAAAATTATTTCATTCATTGATATTACTTTTACTTAAAGATCTTGACATACTATGAATGACAAAACTATTTTATTCAATAAGACTACTTTTTCTGTTTAGTCTGTTTTTTTATGATATACATTTGACGTGAAACTGTACTTATGTATCCCGTCATACTTTGAACCACACCATTGTTTTATTTATTATTATTACTTTTACTGTTAAATCTGGTTTTTGTAATATCTACTTTCATGAGTCTGCATTTATGTATGCCGTCATACGACAAAATTATTTTTATGTCTACCTGTGCGAATTTCAAACGCGCAATTTTACACCAGTAATGAAAACCTTCTATCATTTATGGGTAGAGCTTACATAGATAAATTCAGCCGTATTTGACGTGAAACTGTACTTATGTATCCCGTCATACTTTGAACCACACCATTATTTTATTTATTATTTTTACTGTAAGTCTGTTTTTTGTTATATCTACTTTACGTGAGTCTGCATTTATGTATGCCGTCATACGACAAAATTATTTTTATGTCTACCTATGCGAATTTCAAACGCGCAATTTTACACCAGTAATGAAAACCTTCTTTCATTTATGGGTAGACTTTACATAGATAAATTCAGCCGTATAGGAAAATCAAAATGAGAATGTTGAATTTGATGTATGCCTTTTTGTGCTACTTTGTTACATTTGTTGTTTATGTAGTGATATTAAGATGATAACACAATATTGACTTTTGTACCCCTAATTTTGACATTTTTACTCTTTGAGTATGTTTGTTTCGTTCATGCATCGTTGACAATGTAATGGAATTTGATGCGACTGTCATACAAGTGAGAGGTTTAGCTAGCTATAAAACCAGGTTCAATCCACCATTTTCTACATTAGAAAATGCCTGTACCAAGTCAGGAATATGACAGTTGTTATCCATTCGTTTGATGTGCTTGGACTTTTGATTTTGCCTTTTGATTTTTGATTTTCCTTTTTGAATTTTCCTCGGAGTTCAGTATTTTTGTGTTTTTACTTTTTATAGAGGTACAGAAGTAAACATTGTGTTATAATCTTAATTTTAACAAAAAAATATTATTTTTATTTTTAGTTTCTACTGTACAATTTGGAGTTTAGTATGGAGTTCAACTGAACTATTATATATATTTATTTAGAGGCCAGCAGAAGGACGCCTCCGGGTGCAGGAATTTCTCGCTGCATTGAAGACCTATTGGTGACCTTCTGCTGTTGTCTGTTCTATGGTCGGGTTGTTGTCTCTTTGACACATTCCCCTTTTCCATTCTCAATTTTATCTCACAAAGAAGCACAAATGTTTGACTGATACATGTGATAGGAACAAATGTTTGAAAAATAGTATTTCAATAGTAAGCCTGTATTAACAATTATGGAGATATCAGCTTAGTGTTAAATGTTTTTAAAGAGCTGATTTCTAAAGTTTATGTAGAGTGGACATTTTAAGAAAAAATGAATCGAATCTTCTAATGGACACCCACATTCACAACTTGGGTCATTTACTAAATTAACTCTGTATAAATCAGCTTTTAAAGGACTACATCTGTGTCGTAATTTTGTATGTAGTATATTTTCCATCCTGTTTCCAATGAAATAATATTTAGGTAACAAAAATGAAATATCATTTCTCCGGATGGTGTTTTTGAAATTTGGAGATGATTGTATGGATCTAATATCTAATGGTAATAAGCTGATATTTCCATGGAACATGTTTTATTTGGAACAGACGAAATTACTGTTGAACAAAACACAATCCTTTTCAGAAATGTACATAGTTATATACGCCATACAAAAAGATTCTTTGATTAATATTGGCAATTTGCTGTATCTTAAAATGTACTCGTATCCAACTGCGATACTGTTTAAACGTACTATATCTATTGTATATATTTTTCATATTATACTGAAATATATAATTGCTGTCATCTTGAAATTTTGTATATTGTACTTATATGGAGAGGATTATCTTAAGTTGTTATAACTTGTATCCAATCCTATTGTATATTTAGACAATAAAATATGTTTAAACTAAACAATTATGGTTTAAAGATTTGTGTCTAATTGTTAAAGAAAGCTTATACCAGCTTTATGTTTGTTTGTAGAATGTTTACAAAATTATATTGACCCAATATGTTCAATGAGAGTAACATATTACCTTTGTAAATTGACTAAATAAGGGAAAATAATATTTGCTGATGGAATCTAATAGTGCAGCACAATTCGAACGAAAATAAACAAGTTTTAATGCAAGCATATGTATTCTTTAAATATCGACATGATCCTTGTGTCATATATAACGGACAATAAAAACATTGAAAATATCATTTTAACTTTTAACAAATAAGCATACGGTATTCAATCATTGATTTTTTTAAACAATCTATTTTGTCAAAGAACAGTATCGAGTAAATATGTTTTGTATATTTGAATGAATAATGAAAATATATATCATTATCTACTGCACTTTGTCATCAACATTTTCATTCGCGACTTTAATTTCAAAAAACGATTATCTTATTTCAGGTAAGAAATTGTTCTTTTTTATAACGTTATGGTGTATGCAACAGTTTTGTGTCCACATCTTAACTTTTAGATCGAAAGACATTATAAGGTTTTGTATACTCAGATTCAAAAACCGGAAAAAAGTCTTGACATTTTCAGAAATTTTATAGTAGTTCCGAATGTATAAGATGATTTTATCATTTGTTCTGTAAAAAATATTTGCGACATAAGTTTTATATTGACTATGACGTATCATTAATTGCTGATTCTGTTTTCCTTATCAATGTATAAGTCAACAGATGTATCTCCAGAATCCTATTGAATGAGAAATACATGTGTGTTGATATCTGGGTACAAGGATGATGACGTCGCATTTAAACATTCTCCTTTTAATGTACAAACTAGTGTGTCCTTATCATACTCTGCAGCGGAACATCCAGTACTCGTGATGCAAGTACTCACACATTGGATGTTACTTTGCGCTATAGATGTTCCTAAAACAGGACCTACATATCCGTACCCAATCTTTCCACATGCATAGGTGGTAACAGTACCTGCAAAACATTAAATGAAAAACACTAATTGTTTGTTAAAACTATTGACAAATATATGTATGTTAGGTGTCCACAGGTTTAATCCTTCATTTTCTACATAAGGAAATGCCTATACAAATAAGATGATATTAAGATAAATAAGATAATTATTTTCAATTCGTTTAATAGATTTCAGATTTTGATTTCGCCATTCCGTTTTAACTTTCCGTGGAGTTCGGTAGTTGTTGCAAGTTTACCTTTTATAAAATTCCAGTGAACATAGTGAACATCAGACATTTGCAGGGTTGGCAATATCTTTTCGACACAGTCCATAAAAAACAATAATTCATAAAAAGACAATAGGGAAAACTAACAACTGCGCAACACTAACCGCGAAAAACCGGTTGTTATCTCAGTTTCTCCAAAAGGCTTAGTACATCCATCTCTAAATTAGACTAGAGTGGTTAGATGATTAATCCCACACCATTGTTAATCTGTCGAAAGCTAGTAGACTACATTGATCATGTTTTGTTCTATTTTGGTGTTTTGTCTGTATACCATATTTTGCGAGGATCCGGGTGTCGCTGTTGGTATGTTCTGTTGAATGGGACATTACATACAAAAGTCTACGAATTGGACTTACCATGTGGAGCTAGCAGTACTAGTAGGTGCCCGTTATGAAATAACCATTTCAAAGATGATATCGGATATGTCCCTTGGGTCGTAACTTCAAAACCCTTCCGTTTTCACGAATGTAACCTACCGAATTAGACTATTTACCGGATTTGTAATAATATAAGCAACACAACGGGTGCCACATGTGGAACAGGGTCTGCTTAACCTTCCGAAGCACCTGAGATTACACCAAGTTTTTTGGCGGGGTTCGTGTTGCTTAGTTTTCTGTGTTGCGTCTTCTGCAATATTATTTGTCTGTTTGTCGTTTAATTTTTAGCCATGGCGTTGTCAGTTTATTTTCAATCTATGAGTTTGACTGGCTTTCTGATATTTTTCGTCCCTCTTGTGTAGCTTTTTGTAATAAATGAATTAAAATAACATTTAATGTCATAGTAAAACAGCTTTTGATCAATTTTGAAAAGGTTTAAAAATTGTAGAATTGTCTGAACTCGTGTAACCTTCCCCGGACTATTTATTTCGACTTGTCATTTGAAATACTCCTTCAAGGTTGTAACTTCAAGTAGATTCCACCCTTTTATCAATATAAATCAATTTTTATACCTGAATCGTCGACGCCATATTTTGGATTTCCATACACTTCCACTTCACAAATGACTAAGCGATACTCATCACGGCGTTTAATCCTGACATATCTTCCAGTAGTGTTAAGAGGGCAAGTTACTGTAATTCTCTGACTTGATGTTGCCTGGAAGTGACAATTTATTTTATCTCCTTCCTCTAAATTGTTCCAATGACTACATGTACATGTTGGCATAATAATTTCAACATCAAAGTTAGCGAGATTGTCATCTGAGAATAGAACACAAATGAAGATTGAGTCTGTTGAAACAACACTAGCCAATTATCCACATAGAAAGATATGCGATTGGGTCATACTGATCAATTACCTGTTTTTGTAAAGTTTAACCAATATATGAGTTTGGTTTTACCTTAGATGGTTTTTCTTTTGTTTTTTCAGTTATCTATCGTTCGTTAAGGTTTTAGAACTTAAAATATTTTCATCGATACTCTGGTTTCCTCAATAAATAAAAACTGAAAGCCACAAAATAGTTGAAAGTGGGGTTTAAAACCAATATATCAATGTATAACATAGTAAACTCGTATGTTGGCTTTAAGTGTATTTACACATGTTTTATGTGTTATACATTAATGTATTTAATATAGACATATATTTATGTATTTAATATAGACATACATGTGTACACATTAAATATATTATATTAAAATGTGATAAATAAGTAAGATAAAGTAATTAATAAAACAAAATAACACTCACTGCAACAATCTGTACGTCCAAAAATTTCTACGGCATTAATAACATACACATTCTGAAGGTCGACTGCCCACCAGGACCTCTGATTAGATACACTGTCTGAATGCGCGCAGATAAAACCATGATGATAAACAACTTCAGTAGCCAGAATATTCAAAACCATCGTGTATTATTTGTTAAGTTCATACGGAACATTTACCGGATAATGAACACAGGATTGGTATTTTCCTTTAATTTTCTTTAATGTTTCTGAAGAAACTCCGACTGATATAAAAATATAGAATAGGTCATCAAGAAGAGATGCATAGTTTAATCTCAAAGGAATGCCGACAATTTGTAAATAAAATCTACCTCCAAATTCAACAAAATCAAATAAACACTATATAGATTTTAGGCGTAGGAACATTTTTTTTTTATAGATTTACCTAACAATAACAACCTTCATCACTGTATACTTGTTATTGATCATTTAAAGACATCGATTGAGTGAAAATTCACTTGTATTACAGTTAAAGTAATTTGAAAATACAAATTTAAAAAACATAGTTATACATGTTTGCAATAATTTAACGGCAAAGTTTTACCATACAACAAGTATACATGAACTTTCCTGTAAAAAAATCCTGCATACTAGAAAATCTTCATAAATGTACTACTATTGAATTATTGTTTTCTAGTACACTAATTGCAGATAATTTACCGTATGCAGTGACTTTTTCTACGAGACCTCTCGTACAAAAAAATATCGTAACTCTTTTCCGTCATATTTCTTTTGTGGTCTACGTGCTCTGTGGTGATTGGTATCAATATCATAATTCGGTAAGCTTCGACAAAGACTCAATTATTGATTAGCTTCAATCATTAAATGAATATCTTTCTCGATATGCGTTAATGATTCGTAGAAAATGTTAAAAAGAAACGTGCATATACAGGACTCAGTGTATTATATATACATGCATTGGTTCAATAATTTCGATAACATTATAATTACAACTTATATGACTTTAACTGATATTTGTATTTTTACAGATGAATGAATACTTTTTGTTGATGACAACACTTTTAATTATTTAATGCAGTCACACTTTACAATTTCGACATGGGTGAAAGTATTCACATTTTCATTATATGTTTGTATAGACGTTATCAGGCATTGAAAAAAATAATTTAAAAATGTATAATAATTAGCTGTCAACGGTAAATACATTGCTTCTGAATCACTAAAGCATTAAACGCCGAGTTTACGACCCCTATTACAGTTTCGGCCTTTCCTAGCAGCAGTCAAAACTAATTCTTCAGACGAAGCAAGAATTTACGTATTTATTTTTGTTATTCTAAACTTCCACATCTTCGTTGTACAGACAGCGATTTGGGTGAAGCATACAAGACAAAAGAATGTAAAGTATTATGCATATAACACTAATTGTCGTTCGGTGTAAAAAAACATAATAAAACAAAAACAGTTACACTTGGTTTAATAGCTACCTTGTTGCTCACAAGGAAGCTATTTAACCAAGAGTTCCAAATGATGAAATTGAAATCATCCGTTCGTTCATTTTACGGACGTCATCACGAGTTGGTTGACCGTTATGGAATAACCGTTTCACAGATGATATTGGATATGTTCATCACGTCATAACTACAATCCCCTTCCCTTTCATGAATGTGACCCACGAATTAGACTATTTATCGGGTTTGTAATAACATGAGCAACACGACGGGTGCCACATGTGGAGAAGGATCTGCTTACTCTTCTGGAGCACCTGAGATCACTCCCAGTTTTTGGTGGGGTTCGTGTTGCTTCGTCTTTAGTTTCGTATGTTGTGTCATGTGTACTATTATATTTATGTTTGTCTTTTTATTTTTAGCCATGGCGTTGTCAGTTTATTTTCGATTTATGAGTTTGACTGTCCCTTTGGTATCTTTCGCCCCTCTTTTACAAATTGGCAGTAAATAAGAATAAGTGATTTAAAAAGGCAACACCATGGTAAAGGGATGAAGTGATGAAATTCAAACACAAGACAAAACATAAAGGAGGAGCTTCTGAATGTCAAAAACGAATGACAACAAACACTACCAGGCAAACTAAAGATTAAACAATACAATCTCAATCAATTGTGTTGGATTATCTCTAGTGCTCCAGAATGGGAGACAGATCTTCCTTATCTAGTGGCACTATCTTCCATTTATAAAGAATAATCAGTTATGTAATTTGTTTAGATAGTATCATGACAGGAATTACAGTTTTTTAATAGGTGTTTATGTCAGGTGACATTACAAATACAGTGTAGACTTTGTTATGAAAGCTATGGAAATTTTCATTGTCAATGCTGCATACATAAAAAATCCAACATTTTAGAATTTGGAGGTTATATTTCAAATGAAACAATAATTTTTTCTCACGGGTAAAACGTGCCGTTTGTTTGTAAATTTTTAATAAGATAAAAATGAATAATTTGCTCGTTCAATACAGAAATATAAAACAAAAAGTACAGACAGGTTTTTTTAAAACTACTTTTGGGATCCCCTCCGGTTATGGGCGAATATCCTCCGCTTTTTTCGTCTTGTCTCCTATATTATTTAACAGGTTTAGTTGTAGGGTTAATTGTGATATGTGAAGTCCATTTTGATAATTATGTTGAACCAATTTTCAATTAACAACAAACTAATTCAGCATTTAATGATACTTTATAAGGAAAATTATCAGATCTTGTTTTACATAAAAAGTAAATGAAGTATTGCAAATGTATGTTTGACTATGTGATACTTTCCTGCTAAAGTATAACTTCTCATAAACAAAATCAATAACCCATATGTTGCAAATATTCTTTTATTTACTCTTCTTCTGTGTTATGCTGCGAATCAAGTTGAACATTCGGTGAATATATGCCCTATGTTTTAGAGACTCGAATATATCAAGCTAGTCAATAAACACATCAAAAAAATTATTTAAAGTTTTAAGTTGTACTAATTCATTTTATTAATATTCATTCAAAGATGTAATATGTAGATTCAGGTCAAAGTGAAATATATCCGATTCTGGTGTATTCTGGGATGAAAAACTAATCCAAGCAACTTATGTTAAGTCAACCAGTTGTATACCATGATAAGCAAACGCAAAACCGTGAAGAAATATGTTTTAAAATCAATGTGCTACTTAGTAACTGCGCTTTTAAACAAAAATATTATAGTGTATGTTAAAAGACTTATTCAGGTAAGCGATATTGACATTTTTTCAAATATTGAATTATAAATTAAATACAATGTATACTGTTCATTTTATCAACCAGGCAGATATCATCAGATGAAATATTTTCTGAAACAGGAGTCAATTTCGTAATAAGATATAGCAAACATTCATTGAATTTATAATATCTATTACTATAAGTATGTATTGGTAAGATAAATAACCAGTTCATGCATATCGCCACTATCCAGTTAAAACAGTCTGGATATTGTTGAAGTCATTGAAAATGTTATATTTACGTACATTGGCATCTCATCAATGCTTGCAATTTTATTAGTATTTGATATCTGCAACGTTAAGGTCAAATTACCATCTTGTGCATTGGCAATATGAAACGAATGTTATCATAACACTATATGTTTTGTTCTATCTGAGGCAAATTGCAATTGTTCAACAGATATTTCTATAGTGTTTTTTTATTTATTTTAGCTGACACCATGAGTGATCAAAAAGCTGTTGTTAAAAGTGCTGATATGTCAGAAGATATGCAACAAGATGCTGTTGACTGTTCTACACAAGCTCTAGAGAAATTCAACATCGAAAAAGATATTGCCGCATACATCAAAAAGGAATTTGATAAAAAGTATAACCCAACATGGCACTGTATCGTTGGACGGAATTATGGCAGTTATGTTACACATGAAACCAAACATTTTATATATTTTTACTTGGGACAAGTTGCAATTCTATTGTTCAAATCTGGATAGTAAAGGAAATTAAGTTAACAATTAAACACATTTGAAAAGCATAAGGAATCGTTGTCATACTTGCAGAACTTGTTTGAACTTAGTCCAAATTTGAAAATAACTATACTTTTTTTACATAGATATGGCCGTTAGTCTGTTAACATCAGATAATAAAGTCTTGAACCATAATATTTTTCTCCAAATTCTAAGCGAGTTCTGTTGTACAACTCCTTTTTTCCCATCACTTTGCGTCCGGCGTCCGTCGTCGTCCGTCGTTGTCCGGCGTCGTTAACTTTTACAAAAATCTTCTCCTCTGAAACTGCTGGGCCAAATTAAACCAAGCTTGGCCACAATCATCATTGGGGTATCTAGTTTAAAAAATGTGTGGCGTGACCCCGCCTACCAACCAAGATGGCCGCCATGGCTAAAAATTGAACATAGAGGGGAAATGTAGATTTTGGATTATAACTCAAAAACCAAAGCATGTAGAGCAAATCGGACGGGATAAAATTGTTTATCAGGTCAAGATCTATCTGCCCTGTAATTTTCAGATGTTGGGTTGTTGGGTTGCTGCCTCCAAATTAGTAATTTTAAGGAAATTTTGCAGATTTTGGTTAGTATCTTGAATATTATTATAGATAGAGATAAACTGTAAACAGTAATTATGTTCAGCAAAATAAGATCTACAAATAAGTCAACATGACCAAAATTTTCAATTGACCCCTTAAGGAGTTATTGCCCTTTATAGTCAATTGCTAACAACTTTTTCGTCATGTTTTTAGGAAATATTTTCACTGTAATTACTGGGCCAAGTTCATTATAGAGAGAAATATTTGTAGCAACAAGAATGTTCAGTAAAGAAAGATCTACAAACACATCACCATCACAAAAACACCATTTTGTCATGAATTTATCTGTGTCCATTGATAATATGCACATAGACCAAGGTGAGCGACACAGGCTCTTAAGAGCCTCTAGTTACACTATTCATTCCTATGAGCGAGATAAAAGGATGGAAAGCTTAATACTAGAAAAAAATGTTTTAATCCTTACTCATGTAAATGTGCCAATCACGAACATAGTAAACGTTTGCCTTTATCTAAGGTGGGTTTACTCATGATTTAATGATACAATTGCAAATTGATTGATATCTCTTGTCTAACATTTAAACACATCTGGTTAACATACAATCATTACACAGGCAAATTTTATTCACATCAATTTCACGTGAATTTAAATTCATGTGAATCTCACGTGAAATTCACGTGAATTTCACCTCAAACGAGCTTATACGTGAAACTCACGTGAAATCAGTTTATGTGAATTTCACATAAATCTCATGTTAAATTCGCGTGAAATTCACATGAAAATTACATGAAATTTGTTCACGTGAAATTCACATGAATTTTCAAAATAAAGTTATTCAAACAACATCTAAATTTTAAAATCCAAGTAAAATCATAAAAAAATACAATTTTTTTTTTAAAAGTTCACGTGAAATTCATGTGAAATTTTTCACGTGAGAATTATGTGAATCTCAATTCACGTGAAATTCACATGAAAATTTTCACGTGAGTTTCATGTATAAGCTCGTTTGAGGTGATTCTAACGTGAAATTTTTCACGTGAATTTCATGTGAGATTCATGTGAAATTCACGTGAGCAAATTTTGCCTGTGTACATGATATTTCTATATACTTAATAAATACATAACGAAAAACTAAACAACACAGAGTTTATAAGCGAACACCAATGGCTAAAAAGGAAAAAGACCAAAAGACAAACAAAAGTACACAAAACACAACATAGAAAACTTAATACTTAGCATGCAACACGAACGCCTCCAGAAACTTGGGTTAATTCCATGTGCTCCGGAAGGGTAAGCAGATTCTGGTGGCACCCGTTGTATTGCTCCTGTAAGTATCAATTTAGTGATAAGTTTTATTTGCTGAAAAGTGGACGGGATTGCAGTTAACACAAATGGAACATATCCGTCGTCATCTGTGAAACATATATTCCATACCGGTCATCCTACTCGTGAAAATTCGAAGTAATGATTTTAACTTGATGTTTGAGTCAGAACACATTAAAACGAGTTACAAGTATACACACACTGTATTTTCTGTAGTTTAATCAACAATACCTTTCCTGAACATTGTTTGGTTTAAATATGCTTTTGATGGTAGACATATTTTATTTATTAAGATATGAAAAGGATTGAGCAATAGGCACAGCTTATAAAAGCTCTCTCCACATTACATAAACAAGGTATTAATCATAGGTTAACAGCTTTATTTCAAAAAATAGAACTCAGCACACATAAACAAATACATATTAACAGTATTATTTACAAAATGTATATTATATAAAAGTATGTAAGCACGTAATCATCAGATATTCAAACTACATTGAAACCTGTATATATCATCACCATTTATATGTTATTGGTAATATTTATTAACAATTAGGTTTTGAACTAAACAGAGCAAATTTAGAAGAATAGATTAAATAGTTTTTGAGAAAAAAAAACAGCACTGTCCCAGGTTAGAGGGAGGATTGGGCGTCCACCAACATGTTTAACCCCGCCACATTATGTATGTATGTGCCTGTCTCAAGTTAGGAGCCTATAATTCAGTAGTTGTCAATTGTTACTGTGTTATATATTTGTTTTTCGTTCATTATTTTGTACATAGATTGGGCAAAATAGTTTTCACGTTTGAATTGTTTTACATTTGTCATTTCGGGGCCTTCTATAGCTGACTATGCGGTATTGTCTTTGCTCATTGTTGAAGGCCGTACGGTGTAATTTGGTGTCTTGTGAAGAATTTTCTCATTGGCAATTATACCACATCTCATTTTTATAAACAAACAAACAATGTAAAAATGTACTTTTTCAAACAAACCGAAGAGCATCACAGAAAAATTTCTGAACAGATTTTAAAATAGCGATACTGTGTGTGTTAGTGCTATGAGATTCCATGTATATCTTGGCAGTGCTTGTGATGACGATTATATCAAACGTTACACACTTCATTTTTGTTCTTTTCCAAAAGTTCTCTCGGTTGCTTTTTTTCGCGTTTTGAAAGTATTCGATTTCAAAATTTCTTTTTCCGCCAACAAAATCATGATTTCACCTTTACCAGTAGAAACTAAGGCAAATATCACAATGTAATATGTCTTTCAAACCCACACCCTGAATAAACGATCTAAATAGTATATAAAATAAAATTGCATACATAGTTACTGCTATTGAAATCCATCACAGATGAATAAACTTTTTATAATGATGTAAATACATTCCTTTCATGTCGTCACACATAACAGTTTTGATATGGATGAAAATAATTTCATACTTATTTCATATTGATGGCGGTTAAATAGGAGAAAAAGTCATCCATCCGAGGAAAATATTGATTATAAAATGTATCTATTACTAATGGCAAAGGTAAATACAATATGTATTTTAAAAGAAATACATTAGTTATCTGTAATTTCAAATGTCAAAAAGTGGCCGATGTCACTTAATATACCAGATAATATGAATCAAGTGTATAGTATTTTGGTACTGTTTTTTGTAAATTTAATTACATATGTGTTTTTCTTCTATGAACACTCGTGTTACCTTCAACCTCCTTTCTAATTGCCTTTTGGTACTGACCAGAAAACATTACCAATCCATGGCCAAAATTGTGTTTTATATTCATTGGTATTTGAAGTAATTGGCTGAGCTTATGTCCTTCTTACGGTGCTATTTGTCTATAAATTATTAATGAAAATAGAACATTCAAGACTTAACTTACATGAGTTTTTTTTATTATTATAATACCTGTTTAATATTTTTATTCGGAGTAAAAAGTATCGGTGGTAGAACAGTTTAATAATAAGATAAGAAATATATTCGATATCATAAAAGTTGTGATATTCTATTTAAACTATATGAATACTTGTGATTTCACAAACATTAACAGACATTTAACATACAATTTGAAGCAACTATTTCATTGCATAGTTTAAAATAATTGATTATGCATTCTTGGTTCGAAATAGTTTAAAAGAACTGGTTATGTATTGTTTGGTTCCGATCGACTAATAAAAAAGATTAAATAAAATTTAAGATACTTTTGAGGCCAACCAGTTGTACAGTCAATTTAATAAAATGTAATGTAGTGTCATATCAAAAAGTTAATCTAAAGATTAAAGTTAAATTGATAAATAAATTATGAATAATTTCGTTTTCAAATGAACAAACGCTTGTAATGAAATGAAAACATCATTTTGAGGTAAGATACTAAATAAAGCTTTAAGTGATTCTCTACAGATCTGTATTAAAAATAAATCACGGACAGATTGATTTTAATTCAAACTAATGACAGATACTAGGCTATAATTTGGTACGCAAGACGCGATTTCCTCGTCAAGTGCAATCGAATCAAGGAGTTGGAAAGCGAGATCAAAGACAAGGTTGAAGAGCATCGAAAATAGAAATTATCTATAAACTTATTATAGAAAAACAAGAATTTTAATACAGAATGTTTGGTACCAATTTGTTTTAAACTCAAGCTTGCTTTCGAAGAGAAGTAAAACAACCAATTAACAGTCGTTGGTCGTTGAATAAAAGCATGGTTAAGGTAATGAGATGAAAAGTCGTCAGTGATAAACAGCTACAGACATCTACAGCCGCACACCGTTAGATTAAGAACTATTACTAAAAGCAGAAGCGTTTTTCTTTTAAGAAAGAGTCTGTGTTCAGATCCTTGTAAATGGTACAATGTGGTATTTAAACCTAGTTTGCCTAACCACCTTCTTTGGTCTTTACCTACATTAAATATGGCTTAAACTGTTTGAAATTCAATTTTGCCATCTTTTAATCTACATACTGCTTTACCAGTAGCAAGTATGTATTAAACAATAAATAGTGAAAGATATTACAAAAGAATGTAGACTAAATTATGGCAATGTGGCCATATACGTTTGCTAAAGTTGATTCAGAGGAAAATGTTAAAATGTTTTGTCGTCTGAGATATTAAGTGAAAAGTCTGGTTCGCAAGGGCGAACACATTCAATTTTCGACGGGTTTCGCGGACTGACAGCATAGATCCAAAGTAAGTGACTTGTTTTAAACGAGTCATTTTTTAAATATTTGTTATGTTAAGTAGCACAATAGTTTGTGAGTACTATGAGGTTAAAACAACATTATGTCGATTTTTTTAGTATTCACATAGTGATTGTCATGTATTTTAATGACTTATTTTTAATTAGTTGAACAATATACAGATCATATGGCACACTGATTTCACTTAATTAGGACGATACGCATAAACCGATTTACCGCGTAACAAATAAATGTGTGTAGTCAATAGTAGTACGAGACCCTCTGTTTACACATCGCGGTTTATAATAGGGTTTGATTCACTCATTTTTAGTCTTTTCCTTCAATGTTCTGTGAACTGTTGTTTTTCGGTTCATTTGTTTAATTTTCCATTGTGATGTGTGTTTTTCTCTCTCTCTCTCGATTTATTGTATTTGATTGCCCCTTGGTATATTATCCTAGTTGTTTACCTTCTGTTTACACATGCCGATTCATAATGGGGCTCGATTCACACAATGTTTTCTTTTCTTTTAGAATACCTGGTACTTTCAATGACAAAATTGAAGTATGGACAATATACTTGATCAAAAGTGTAATAAAATGGATTTTTAATGGTGTATTAACTATAGATAATGTAATCAATGTTTGTATCTATATTATAAAAATCTGGTATACGTGTCAATGTTACAGGGAAAACGGTACTATTACATTTTCCAAGCATTAGGTTGGCCTTTTGTGTACAAAAGACAGGTGAAGGAAGTCAACTCAGGAGCGCCGTGATTTGATGTATATTGTTAATATTGTCGCCTATGGCAGAATCAATAGTAGCGTTTTCCCTATTCTCAGGAACATATATAAACTGTTCCCAGCTATACTCAAGATAGCAAGGGAAATCAAAATTAATCAGACTTCAGTCATATTATACTATTTTGAAGTACATTTGATTTTCATCACAAAGAATAGAATTTTTTAAATGAGAACAGTACTGTGTTGAGAAAAGTGCTGAGTCATCATTATAAGTCAAATTGATGGGTACTGATATAAAACTTTATTTTAGGATTTCAATATTAACTATATTGTATAAACTGCACCAAACTATTCTTCTTTTGTATTTGTTTTCTCCTTTTGTAATGATTGATTCAATTGGAAACCCCAGAATTCAAGTCGCGACAAATATTTTTAACCATATATTTGCTTTTTTTGCTGTGCTAAATTCCCTAAATGCATCACTTGAGTATTTCTCTAGGCATAATATTTTAAAATAGGAAATTGTCTGGTTAAGTTTGTAATGTTTATGGAGTAAGACAATATTTGGTCATACTAAAAGCATTTTCAGTGTTAAAATTGTCTAATTTAAGAAAAAAAGAGGCCCACCGCAGGCTAAATTTAGATAGAATTTGTACACTCCTATGTAAAGGATTGCTCACATTGTTGGCAATTTATGCAGCAAATATTTCAGTAGTGCTTCATTTTGTAGTCTCTATCTTTTATTATATCAGGCATATAGAATTTGTCATTTTATACTGTCTGAGAGGACTTTTGTTGGAAACTAATACTCCCAAGGGACATAATTCAGCTTTTTCATACATTAATACAGGTAACAAAGGCATCTTTAAAGCTTAGTATTTTGCATATTAAATAATTTAAGTGTCTAATATCTTTGTTTTTATCATCCCTTTGACAGAAATATAGATTTTATAACAATCTCTATAATTTTGCACCACAATATGGCATATACTAAAGCATGGAATGGAGATTAGTATGGAAAATCTTGAATTTCTACTTTTGTCGTAAATTTTGGATAAAATGAATACAAATTGAATGGAATTGTCATTTTTATCTGTTTTAATGGAACTGTTTATTATTCTTTTTAAATGAGATAAGATATGACTGGATACAGGTTGTTTATTTGGCCGTATCTGAAAGAAGTAGAGAAAGAGGTAAACCAGCATGTAGGGGTGGGGACAAAAAATGATCCATGTTTCTTTAAGTAATGGGGACATACAAGTATTTATTAAAGCCAAGGTTTTCACAATAACCCAGTATTGCATTAATAGTGCCATAAGAATTCTTTATAGCTTTATGTCACAGTATAGGGAAAACGGTACTATTACATTTTCCCAGCATTAGGTTGGCCTTTTGTGTACCCAAGACAGGTGAAAGAAGTCAAATCAGGGGCGCCGTGATTGGATGTAAGGGTACAATATATGTTTTTATTTATCTATGAATAACTGCAGTGTTTATATTTACGATATAAATTTTAAAACCTATTGAAATATTTTCTAGAGAATTATTCGAAAAGACTTTCAAAATTTTATAAATTCGCTGCAAAATGACGGTGGGCATGGATAACATAAACAAGCTTCGTTGGAAATTGGTCATGATACTATTTGGCTTCAATTTTTAAAATAGAGTAATAAAGTAACAATACCACACATAACTGTTTTATCCAGGTTTTTATCATAAAAAGTGGTAAAATTAGAAAATGTTAGTATTGTCACCTATGGCTGAATAAATAGTACCGTTTTCACTACAACTATCCCTCAAAAGAACGATGGAGGTAAACAACAAGGTTACAGTACGGCTTGTATCAATGAGCAAATATAACACTGTATATAAGTTATAAAAGGGCTATTGGATAACAAAGTATTTAGCAACAAATTTAACAGATATATATGTTGCTCAGTCTTTAGTTTTCTATGTTATGTTTTGTTTTCCATTTTTTATTTTTTTTTGTCATGGCATTGTCAATTTTTTTTTTTCGACTAATTACTTAGAATATACCTTTGTCATTTTTTGCCTCTCTTTTAAAGAATATTAAACCCTATACAAACCCAAATATAGTGAAAAAAGACGACGATTGAAAACGCACACAGATATATTACTGTAAATCCATTTAGCTATTGCATGTCCTTTGCCTTGAGAACAGATCTAGAGTTAGGAATCTATATTTATAAAACAACGAACCATTTCAGCATTTATGTATATTTTATGAAGGATTCTAATATGACGTGCTTCTTTCGCTTTGCAAACAACACCGTGATAAAATTCTCGACATATCTATACTTAGCGCAGATTCCGATATGTACAAACTAATGGCTGTTAAAATATACCTCCCCGTTAATCTACAGGGGTAAATTCAGTAAATAAATATACGTCATCAGGGACCGCCCATTTGGGGGAGAGCTTTCTGTCTAAAAGTGAAGTCATGTGCTCTTCTGATTGGTAGATAATGTTTGTAATAAATATTTTATGGTAGATGGATCAAAACTAGAGTTGAAAAAATAAAATAAATAAATGCTGAATGTACTATTTTTTCCCCCTACAGGGTTGAAAAGTAATGGGGGTCAGTATAGGAATTCAGTGCGAATCTACATTGTTTGTAAACAAGGCCATGTGAATGCCCAAAAATGCCGCATGACCCTATGTTTTTATTGTTGCAAAAGATAGGGCTACATTTGTACTTTCATGCATGATATATGAAAGTTTTTAATTTCTAAAGGTAAATCAGGTATAAATTTATTTCCACACATAGATTAGCATTAAAGTCAATGGGAGATTTTTTACTGAATTTACCCCTATAGGAAAATGTGCACTTTTTCACTGTACTTGGCCAAGGCCACACAATAATCACAAAACTTATTTCCTGTAAATGTTAATGTAATGGAAGGATTTTGGAACCTTTTGAAGTTGCTTTTTACACAAATTTCTATCTTTAACTGCGGCTATCCAGGATGCACCCAGTGTACTGTGAGAGAAGCATGGAGTATATGGTAAAAATCAGTTTTTGTGTCCAGATTGAAAGAAACAATAGAAATTACACTTGAGAGTTATGATATCAATGAAAGGCATAAACATTCTTCCCATTTACATCATATTTTGCACATATTTCTCCTCATAATGTATAAAATCATATGAAAAAATGGATTACCTCCCTTTGACATAGTGTGTTTTTTTAGCTGTGTTCCCCATCTTAAGTTGTAGAACAAGTGTTTAATAAGCACTTTTCTAGTATTTTAACACTCGAATAATCTAACCGCATGAAGGTATTCATTTATTTTTACATAACGCATTGCGTTTCTTTATTTAAAGAATATGCTAGACAACTTTTCATGATTACATGTCCTTCATCTATGAAACAAGTGTTGAAATGTTTGTAATTGGATTTTTATGTTAAATAATGGCTTTTAAATATTCTAAATTGTTACTTGAATCTCCCAAATGTAAAGTTTGGTCATACCTAATCTTATTTTTTTATATTTGGCACTTTTTTCTATTTCAGTTCTGGCTGTTTAGTTTTGGCGAAGAACCCATCCTGATGTTGGGGTAACAGGAATTTCTGCAGAGTGATTGTCAATGACATTTTGTGAAATTTACAAGTAATTAAAACACAGATTTAGTATAATGAAACATAATTGTTGTTTTATTTGGTATGATACTGCTTAAAAAAGCCTTTGAAAAGTCTTTTTGTGGTCTTTTCATGGTATTTAATCAAAAACCTCCATATAAGGAAAAATCTAACCAAGAGTACACCAAGACTTTAGTTTCTAGATGTACTTGCAATACTGGTCAAAGCAAACACAGAAAACAATTCATATTTATTAAACATAGTATTTTACACCATTCTTTTAAAAACAGTCAATGCGCAACTTTATATACCAAATATACATTGGCCGCAGTATGGGCTGTAGTATACATTTTGCTCTATCTTTACAAATTCAGCATTTATGAAGGTTGTATTGAAACTGGAACTTGGAAATTGGATACGTTACATGTTTATTACAAAAAAAGTTGGAAAGAAGTAAAAAAGTCCCTTATAGGGGGTAAATTCAGTAAATAAATATACGTCATCAGGGACCGCCCATTTGGGGGAGAGCTTTCTGTCTAAAAGTGAAGTCATGTGCTCTTCTGATTGGTAGATAATGTTTGTAATAAATATTTTATGGTAGATGGATCAAAACTAGAGTTGAAAAAATAAAATAAATAAATGCTGAATGTACTATTTTCCCCCCTACAGGGTTGAAAAGTAATGGGGGTCAGTATAGGAATTCAGTGCGAATCTACATTGTTTGTAAACAAGGCCATGTGAATGCCCAAAAATGCCGCATGACCCTATGTTTTTATTGTTGCAAAAGATAGGGCTACATTTGTACTTTCATGCATGATATATGAAAGTTTTTAATTTCTAAAGGTAAATCAGGTATAAATTTATTTCCACACATAGATTAGCATTAAAGTCAATGGGAGATTTTTTACTGAATTTACCCCTACATGTATCGTAACCTATGTGCAAATGCAATGCCGATTTCGCTGTGTTAAAAATTGCAATTGAAAAAAGCCCTTCAGCAAGTCAACATGGTGGTTCCTTAGTTACAAAATTCCGCGAAATTCCATAAATGTTTTTTGCGCATAAACGTCATTTCAAAAAATGACGTCATACGAATGAAAACGCCAAAGATGAAGGTTTTTTACGTTGCGTTAACCCTCCGAATTCGGATAATATTGCATTAAAATGAAGTTTTGAGGTAGGTGTTGGGTTTTTTCCTATTTTATTGCTTTATTCACACATTTACTGATTTCAGCCAGTCAACATGGCGGCTCCTTAATTATAAAATGTCAACAGTGAATTATACGGTAGCTACCGAGAAAAAAAAATGTAAAGTGAAAATTACAAATATTGGGTTAGAGAATTAAAAGAATTAAACACATTTTATCTAGCGGTTATTTAAGAAATAATTCATGCAACCTCACATCATTTACAATTTCATATTATCACAAATAATTTATATATCATTTTATTCTGGTATCACCTTAGTTGAATTATAACATGCTGCAAAGGACAAGGTTCACCTTAGGCCAAATGTGGCCTTTGCTGTTGTTTTTTTCTATGGTCGGGTTGTTATCTCTTTGGCACATTCCCCATTTCCATTCTCAATTTTATTTAATTTCAACTTTATCATAAAATTTCAAAAAGACAATAATTTGGTTCTTAAATGGATCTATTTCAAAAGCCTTACTTCTTTGTTAAAACCAATCTCTTCATAAGAGTACATTATTGTCTTTAAAATCAGTATATTTTGGATATATTGTAAAATACGATGATTTTGTGCATTTTCCGGACCTTAAATCGTGAGGAAACCCTTGGTCGCAACTTAGGATGCTAAATATTCTGTAACCAAAAGTTGCCAATGATGATATTGAATCCCTAGACATAAACACGGTCTGGATCATGGATGGCGGCTAATGTAAATTACCCTAAAAACTGTTTAGAATTATTAAAAAACATTACCAAAACTGACGTTACAACACAAATAATGCACACTTAAGTAGTCAATACTTCGTCATTTGTAATGTGATGTCCCAAAATGAACTTTTTTTGTATTAATAGTAATATCACAACTATTTCTATGTGAAATATGTAGTATTTTGGCCTGATCATCAAAATCTTAGGGTCAATTTTAACACTTCGTGAACTTACTTCTTTCAGTTGTACCGTCAGCGGCTCTCCAACATGCATAATCAAAACTCTTAACTAAAGCAGTAAGACTAAATTTTGGCAATGTGGCCACAAACGTTCATTAAAATTCCCAAAGTTGATTCAGGGGTAATGTTTAAGTTTTCTGTCGTCTAAGGTATTAAGTGAAAAACTATGGTTCCAAATGGCGAACATATTCAATTTTCGACGGGTTTAGCGGACTGACAGCATAATTCCAAATTCCCTCAATTTTTTCACACCAGAATTTTTGTTTTATTAGTTTACATAACCTAAACACTTACTCATTTATTACATGCTTCAACATAATTTCCTTCAACATGTTTAGTTTTATTACCTTATTTCATAACTTTTTAACAATTATACTACTTTTAATAGATTCACACATCAAAGCGTTTTAAAATTAACTAGATATCCGTTTAAGATGAATGCTGGGATGAAAAACTAATCCAAGATATTTTCGTTACGTATACCAGTTATATCTCACTATAGGCCTATGCAAGACGGTGAAAAATTATGCTATTAAATCAATATGCAACTTATTAACAATACTTACAGCATATACATACAGTGCATGTTGAAGGACTTTTGCGGGTAAGAAATAATGACATTATTCCATATATTTAAATATTTAGATATAAATTATACGATGTATTCCTAATTGTATGATAAATCATCAGAATACTGTTACAGGTGAAATATTGATAAAATATAATAAAAGAGTATTGATGGTTTAACAATTGACTGTATGTGTTTGTTAGGCGACAGTTGGTTCATGCATATTATCACACAATTCATAAAATGTAATTTTTATATTTTATAATATGTGAGGACTCGTAAAATTAGTGTATTACATGATTTGTATATGTATTGTTCAAATATATGAAAAAGGCCATTATTTTAAAATGAAAATCTACATCACTGATTTTCGATTTATTTTTTTACAATTAGGTAACATTATGTCCAGCAATTATGCAATCCTTTGAAATATGTTCACAGGTTAGGGGCAATTACTACTTTATTATAATAAGCATATCCTAGGCCCGAGGATATTAATAGTTGAATAGTCAGTGATTTGGTGCTAACACGATTAATAACTCTCAGTTGATTTATTTAAGTGTTTCTGTAAATTAAGATTTCTTTTCCCTCTTCAAAGGTTGACCTGACATGGATTCAGTTATTCTTGTTATGTCCTTTTAGTGATATATATACTGGTACAGCCTTTGCTATATTCATTTTGGTTTAAGTGTTCCTGGTGAATCAAAGTGCTTCGGACGCAAAAAAAATATTAACCGTATTTTTTTCATTATTATTTGTTATTACGCAGAAACCGAAGTGATGACAATTGTTTCGCATGATTTGATAATATACCTATAAGAACTGTTATATCTTCCTAACACAAGCGGACATTAAATATAGGGTATTGAGGATACCATCGTGTACAACTAAAACATAAAGATTCCTATATAAGGAATGTCCATCAATGTTTAAAATATTTGCTGAAAATATCATTGAGGCAAATCAATTAAGAACCAATTAATGTCCAATTAAACTTTATATCAATATACTAATAGACTACTGTAAACATGTAAACACAAAAAGATTTAATATCACAAAAAAAATATCGCATCACCCTCGATACAGTAGTAGAATCTATATTTTTACGATTGGGAAAATAGTGTTTGGAATGGATCTAAGCTATTCGACAATGTTAGTTGAGGAAATAAATATATGTTAAAGGAACAGATTTAATATTTATTTTGCTTCAACATGTTCAATTAGTATCAATATTTCGTTTCCAAGAAGTAAAGATAAGTCTTGCGACATGGTAATGCTACTCTAGCATATAATTAACTTCGTAAAAGCCATGTATAGTGAATGTGTTATAATGGAGATATTATATAACATTCAGTTCATATTTTATGGTTCACACATAGTGATTTTGAAAATAAAAATAAAGAAAGAATTATTCCGTTTAAATTATCTAAACGTAGCAATTGAATATATAGGACATATTCCTCGTTCTTATTGAAATTTCACAACTCTTAAAATATGTATTGCTATAATAGTTGTTGGAAAATGACATTTATAGTTTTTAAATTATGGTTGAACTGTTCTGTTTATTAGTGCATACATCAAAAATATACGAAAAAAGATTTTAAGATGACGTCAATGGTGCCAATAATTATTCTACGATAAAAAGCTAAATTTGTGTATTTAGATACATGTGATATGGACTTGTTTTTATTCACTTCAGCTGACACCATGAGTGAAAGGAAAGCTGTTATTAAGAATGCTGACATGTCGGAAGATATGCAACAAGATGCTGTTGAAGCTTCCAATCAGGCCTTGGAAAAATTCAATATTGAAAAAGACATTGCCGCATTCATCAAAAAGGATTTTGACAAGAAATATAACCCAACATGGCATTGTGTCGTTGGAAGGAATTTTGGAAGTTATGTTACACATGAAACCAAACATTTTATTTATTTTTACTTGGGACAAGTTGCAATATTGTTGTTTAAGTCTGGATAATACAGACAGATAAATGTGTTTTAAATTAAATTCATGGTCTAAACGTATACATATTTGAAGGATTGTTTTATATGTAAAAAAAATAAGATGGAAATATTCCGAACCCCAATTGGATAAAAAATTAAAAAAAGGTCCTACAGATGATACAAAAATATTCTAAATCAAGAGTTACCCCATACATTATAGTGTTAAATGTTGAAAAAAACAAATGATTACCAGCATCGAAAAAACCGGAATAAAACGTTTGCGCGGAAAACTTTCTGGCTCAGATAAATTAACAAAATACACCCCCCCCCCGCCCCCCTCTTTTTTTTAAGTTAAGTGGTTGCTTATTTATGAAAGCCATTTTGATGATTTGCAGTAGTTTAAAAATAATAAAGATGTCTCATGCATACAGGCGAAAAATATATATTTTTACTCTCATAAAGCCAATGCATTACATCGGTACAGAGATTGAAGGAGAAGAAGGAATGATAAATTAGGGATCACTATATTCCTATCTTTTCTGTTTGTTTCAAATGGTATTTCTTCTCCAATGAGTATTTGGCAAAGGGAGGGGTCATGGTTTTTTTTAGTTTTAAGGGTTATTTAACGGATCCGAGATACATGTACTAGACAAACAGTACATCTACATCTACATCTACATCGTACGACGATCCATTAGCACATTGATGACTATACGTCGCCGCATCGAAAACAGACACTTAATAAAAAGTAACAATCTAACGAGTGCTTTAATCAAAAATTAAATTTGTGCAAAAATAAAAAACAAAATTAACTCATTTACATATATGTACAAACAGGGTGGATGACTAAATATACTGACTTTGGATCAGTATTTTAAACTGATCCAAAGAGTTTACACTAATGATGTTTTGTGGTAGTGAATTCCAGAGTACAACTGTGTATGGAAAAAAGCTATACTTAAAGTAATCTGTTCTGGTGCTGAAAGTTTGATATTGTAGTGAATTGGTGAATCTGGTGTTTTTGACTGGCTGTGCTGAGAGGTAAAGGTTTGGGTCTACTGCTATAAGTTGGTGTGTGATCTTATACATCATTGTTACTCGATTGATGTTTCTGCGAGTTTCAAGTGACTTCCATTTAAGATGGTCAATCATGGAAGTGACACTACTGGTGTTATGATACCTGTTGCTGACGTAACGTGCTGCCCTTTTTTGTACCTTTCAATATTATTTTTTTTGTTTTATGGGTGTTAGGGGACCAAACTGAAGAGCAGTATTCGAGGTTTGATCGTACCATAGATTTATAAGCCAAACTTTTTGTTTCTTCCTGATTAATTTTTAAGTTTTTTCGTAAAAGCCTACGATCTTGTTTGCTTTAACTGTGATATTGTTAATATGGGTATCCCATGACATGTTGTTGGATAAGGTGATACCGAGATATTTTGCTGTGTTGACTGATTCTTGAATGTGGCCTTTAAGTACATAGTTATGTTTATATGGTGACTGAGATCTTGTTACAGTTAGTGAGTTGCATTTTTCTGGGTGGAATTGCATACCCCAAGTTTGTTCCCATTTGGCTAGGCAGTCTAAGTCAGTAGGTTTTTAATTGTTCTGTACAAAATACAGTCATCTGCGAACAAGCGTGTTTTTGATGTTACTGTTGCAGGTAGGTCATTTATGAATATCAGAAAAAGAAGGGGCCCCAAGACCGAGCCTTGAGGCACCCAACTTACCACAGGTATTTGACCAGATACCTCCCCATCAAGGACAACCTGTTGCACTCTATTATTAAGGAAGGCTGATACCCAATTCCAGGTATTTCCCCTTTTGCCATAATTGTCCATCTTCCTTAATAATTTCTTGTGAGGTACCTAGTCAAATGCCTTGGAAAAGTCTAATATTATTAGATCAGTTTGTACACCACTATGGAGATTACTGAGTAATTCATGACTTAATGTCAGAAGTGGGTTTCGCAGCTGCGTTCTGCTCTGAAGCCATGCTGCTTATCCACTAGTATGTTATATGCGTCCAGATGTTTTAGTATGTTACTTACTACAATGTTTTCTAGTAATTTGCAGCATATACATGTTAAGGAGACAGGCCTGTAGTTACTGGCTAGGTATTTTTCGCCTTTCTAAAAATAAGAATTACATTTGCCTGTCTCCAGTCTGATGGTACGTCTCCTTTCAAAAAAGATGTATTAAAAATGAAGGTGAGATGAGGTGCAAATTCAGGTGCAAATTGTTTAAGTATTCGTGCTGGTGTTTCGTCTGGACCTGTGGCTTTAGATGGATCAAGATTTTTTAAAAGTTGTTCTATACCATTCGATGTTACGTGTATTTCTGACATGGATGGATAGTTGTCAGAAAGAGTTGGTATTTGTTCTTCCTCATTTTCAGGTGTAAAAACAGAGTGATATTGTTTGTTGTGTATTTCGGCCTTTTGTTTTGTGTCATCTATATTAACATGCCCTCAGATCTTAACGGTCCAACTCCTGAACTGTCTTTTTTTGTGGATCTGATGTAATACCAATTTTTTTCTGTTTTTGAGATGTTTCTAGGCTTTCGTCATAGAAAATGATGCTTTCTAAATATGTCCAATAGGCTTTTCTTGTCTCTTTCTGAAGTTTTTTTTTTTTTTTTGGTTTCTCTGTATTGTTTACCAATTTTATTGTATAAGTCTGTTTTAATTTTTTTAAATAGTTTATTCCTTTTTCTAATAAGTGATTTTATCTCTTTATTAATCCATGGCAATTTCTGTTTTGTGTTGTTTATCATTTTAGTTGGAATTGACTCTTCCATGGTTTTTCATACCATTGTTCTAAAATTGTCCCAAAGTTGATCCATTGTGAGTTCTTCTAATTTTGCAACATTGTTTAGATTTATGTTGTTTATCTTTTCTTTAATTTGATACATTTACCTCACATTTTTTAAGTAATGCATTTATGAGTGAATCGTTGTTTGAGTAAAGACCAGTGGCAAACATTTCTGTGCAAGTCAAGTCGATTCGGAAAGACCTTAATTTTCAAATGAATTATGTGTTCAGCAATGATGCTGCTTTGAGTCTTGATAAAGGCTTAATAAAGCTATGTTAAGTTTAAAAAAAAACCAAATAAATATATCAAGTTTAGACAAATATTTCTGTAAAGAAAGTTATTAATAATTGTTATAAATATCAATTTTATTCAAAAATTGTTTCTTCCTTAAATATACACGGTGAAACTAATGTTTTAAATGCCTAGTTTTGTGTACACTTAATCTACACAAGGCCTACATCGAGTATCGACTGCATGTAGACAAAAAATGTTTTACACTACATGTAAACATTGAATTTTATCAATGGGAACGTACTTTTGTTTAGTTTACGTGTGAGTTACACTTACACAACACCGAGTTTAGGTCAATGTGAACACGGCCTAAGACAATCCCTATTAGCGAACAAAGTAAATTATAACTGTGGGTCATCACAGTACGGCTTTCAACAATGCACAAAACCTTAACCGTATAGAAAACTATTTAAAGCCAGAAATTATCTCTTTTCATATAAAACGTAAGTTGGAAATCTTTGGATTTTAGAACACAGCTTTGGAATAATAAACTATTTTGGACCAGACAATGAAAATGTCATCGATTGCCCGACAATCGCACTGCAAACAATACAATTAGACAACAACGAAGCATATTAAGACGAATGTTAGATAACTTTGGGGTGATTTGGTCCAAGGACACAGTTATCGTCCTTTGGTTTTCGTTGTCTACGAATATAGTCCCTAGTGTAAACAGTGTATAACTTGCATGTTTTATTTGATACACTTTCCCAATTTATTTCTTGATATTAAATGCATGAAATATTAAGTAGGGGGATGTATTTACATGTTAAAAAAATTTGGGTGCTGAATCTTTATGTTAAGTAGTGATTTGGTCCAGTTCAAAAAGGTCAAATTTTATCACGTCTGAAGCTGTCAAACTGAATTTTACACCCCCTTAACACAGAATTGTCAATATTTTGAGTTAGAGCTTGTAGAAGTTTCTATAATTTTGTTATTACTTGTTTCACTGGTAGTACACTACACTGTAAAAATCTTTTTGAGAAAGAGCAGGTGCGATTTTTTTAATTTGAATTTATTGTCTAAAAGAAATGCACTACGAAATAACTGTGTTCTCGGGCCATTTATGAATGAGCAGTACAAATTGGCTGCATGAAAGTGATCAAAAGAGAGAGAATAAAGAAGAACACATAAGAGAAATTACCTATAGAATAATATAAACAAGAACTTTTGGTTCCTTTCAACTGTTTTGATTTTAGAGTCGCTGATGAGTCTTGTGTATTGTATCTTTGACAGGCACTAGGTCGATACAATAGCGGATGTTCCGTCGTTTAGGGTATACCCAACCCAGTAGATAGCACTTGACATGACATATAATTGATAAGATCATTTGTGTGAACTATAGGTCTGGTACCTTTGTTGTGTTTTACTAACGCTTTATATATATGCATGTCCATTCGACTTTCGTCATTCAGGAACATTGACTGGTGTTGTTTCTGCCCTGTAAAGGAATTGGTAAATGTAAATTCTGCAACTCTCATTCATGACCGATTTTAAAGTTTATGTAGCATTTAAGGGCAATGAATGGACCAATTGAAACAACACAAATGTTACAAAAGTATAAACAAATATTAGATGGAGATACAAACAAACCAGTTATCAGAATCAAATTAAAAAAATCTACGGATGAGTAACTCAAGTGATCGTTAAGGGTGAACAGTTACTGATCAAAAAGATACATTTTAAAATTTCCTTTGATTTAATTTTGATATTCGTCTTATTAGTACGTACAATTCAACAATGTTACATTTTGTAAATTTTGCAAATGTCGTCCCTATTCACCTCACACACTCCTTTCTTATACTGCCAAAAGCAATGTTCTTTCCTTTTTTCTTAAACCTGTAAAACAAATATTGTATAGAGTAAATTTAAAACCGCCTACCTAATTTTTTTTTATATTTAATTTGTTTTAATGCATTCATGTGTGTAGATATGCTAGGTGTGCATGTATTTTCGAACCAATTAATTGGTCAGTGACCTCAAGTTTGCGTACTTCATAATTTTGAAGACATGTTAGCAATTCTGATGGTGTATTTTGAAAGATGATTAAATACAGGAATGAATAATCCAGTCTTTATATTAGATATGCTATTCTGTTGAAATAAAGGAAAATATTATCAATATTGTTTTTATTCATTTCTTTAATATTTATCAGAATGGACCAGGCCATAAAACATCACATGATACGGAAATTATGGAACAGCAAGGCATATAAATTCAGTTCTGTATATTTTAATACGCCTTTAATGACAGTTTCACACGCGATCAAGTTTTGGGTATATTCTGAAAGAGCTCAAAAAAAGAAATTCATTGGTGCCAAAATTTTTGAAATCGGTCAAGCGGTTCAAAAGTTATGACCATTTAGAAATCAAAAATTTGGCCTTTTTCCTTGCGAAGGCAAAAATACCATATTTTGGGCTATTTGTGAGGACAAATATATAAAAAGTATTAGGAACTGCAAGCAATCTATCTGCATAAATGCAATAAGGCCCTTTTATGCTTTGATTTAAGCCACTAAAGTCCTCTGGAACATCAGTATTAAGGAAACTACAATATTTCAAACTCGGTAAAAAAAACCTTTGGACTTAGTTTATTTTTGCTATGTGTCAAGGGCATCTTTGAATAAACTGCTATGTTTAGACATTCATATCTTCAAATGGAAAGCAGGCAGAGGTCGGTTTTATGCAGTTATGTAAAGACCCAACCAGTCAACAGAAATATAGTAACTGACATATTGCCAAAATTTCTGATTGTTTTTTTCGGTCAGTCAAAACCATGCCGGCCATCACATTAAGAATCTCACCTGTGTTAGGAGTACCCAATACATACCGCCTAAATGTCAACTGAGTTTGTAAGGCTTTAACTCGTTGTCCGCTCTCTAGGGAACGCAACTGTGTATCGGTCTCACTTGGTGTCTTCCACAAGCCCCCTACTTCCTGTAGCTTCTGTGTGAGTTCCTCTTTCTTTTCTCTATCACGCTGTCCCTAAGCCTCTTTCTTCTCCCTCTTCATGGCGAGTGCTTCCTGCTGTTGCTGACGAATGTCTGCTAACCTCTCAACATACCTCTGGCGTTGTTCCCTAGAATCTTCCCTGGCCTGGCGGAGAACCTTTAGATAATCAAAACAAACCTAAACTGTTAAAAGCAGGTTTTAAAGCTAAAACACATGAATTGTTTTATTTAAATGTTCTGATTATGGTCATATACATGTGAGTGCCATACAGTGACCTATAGTTGTTAATGTTTTTTTCAGTTTGGTGTGTTGTTGAGAGTTGTTTCATTGGCAAGCACACCTTCTTAATATTTATACTAACTTTTTTGGGGAGATATCGATTCTTGCTCATTTTAACATTGTAATCAATTCATGTTTTCTCTACTATACTGATTCTTTTTCTATGCATTGTTAATGCAATTTTAAAGGTGCTTTTACTGTGATAAGCTATAGGGAATTTGACCCTTTATTTTACTTCAAATTACTGCTTTAATTGGTGGTATTGTAGCACTTACTTTTAGCATTGAATAATTTAATTTGCTTTTCAAAAACACGCATGAAACATTTGCCACTGGACTTTAAGCAACCAACAATTAATCAAGCAATCATAATTTTCATCATGCAAATTCTAGTACCTGTTCACGATGTGCTTCATCCAAACTACCTAACCAGTTTGCTGTATGTTCTGTGTCCACATCGTGATCCCCTCCATGGCGTTGGTGGTGGCCCTCGGCATGACTCTTATAAGGCTGTCCAACTGCGAGAAGATCCTTTCGGGTCCAGCATTCGTCCTGGGAACTGTCGCCGACTCCTGGAGAAGCTCGGGTGACCAACCTGTAGCATACTTACCACCCTCAATGTGGTCTTTCAGTTGTCTGCTACAAACAACCTTGAAAGATGAAAACAAAAGCTCTAGAATCTGTTGTGTAAGATTGTCTAACTGTGGGGAAGGACTTACCAATTTATCAAATACCTTATCCTTCTGGACTGTCTCCTCACCAAAGATGAATTCCTCTCCTTTCATCAAGGTTGAAGCGTCAGTGGACAATCTCGTGAAGGCGTCATACAGCTGATGATACAATGGGGTCAACTCGCTCACATGTCAATTCTCCTCCATAAATCTCCACATTGGCCCTGTCACCATTTTTGATACTATACCTAGTGCTCTGGCTCCTGCTTGAAAAGACAAAATAGAGAGATCAGCGTTCACTGCTGTAAATAGTCTATTATCTGCTTTATGCTCTTCTGCAAAGGCCAGAAGATCATTAAGTAGATAATAAACTCCTGCAGCATTGTGAAATAAAATGTTGAATCTGTTACCTTTGAAGGAAGCTAGTGGCACTTCCTTTACCTGCCCTTGAGTGTGTAAAAAGTCTCGGAACTGTACTGGTTTCCCTGCTTTTTCACATCCACGGTCCTGCACTGCCTTACATACTGTCCGTACCAGTCTCGTTGTACCTGATTCACCTGCTATACTGTATCCTCCTGGTAAGGTAGGGGCTCCATCCTTCTCACCAGAGTGAACAAGACTCTCCCACAATGAAAGAGTCTTGTTCGCCTGCTCTGACAGACCTACTAAAAAATGAAGACACCAAAAGAAATAATTAATGGTAATATACCTCTCTCTCTGTACTACAGTAAGGGTGTCCCAGTTCTCAACGACATGTGGTAAGGCTTTCTCTCTCCATTCTGACAGTGAAGTAAAGAACTTCTTGTTGACACTGGCCTGGTCGCTAACTGTGTTCTTTATCTTTACTGCTACCTGTCTTACCTGGTCATTATCATCACCTGTCATCTCTGTAATGATGCCCGCCAGTAACTTTCGATATGCCTCTGCATCTCCACCTGCCATATCACGCATTCCCATGCACATGGTTTTACCTGATATAGAAATTGAAATTACACCATAATGATGTCCAAATTTAGTGGTGCCATCTGGCCCGACAGTAATATTACCTTCAGAGGCCTGTATCTCTTCCTTCAAGTGAACAAGAGCTACACTCCTAGCCTCCAACAACATGTACTTGGCAAATGTCGATCCAGGTAGTCGTTGCGGGGTCATACCAGTAATCTTCTCCATTACAGTCTTTATGATCTTTGGGACATTCTTTGCTCCAACTCTCATACACAACAGCTCCATGTAGACCTCTCGTATGATGTCTGTATACCTACCATCATGAAAGGTTACAATTTCTCGCTGGTTCAAAAAGGCTTCCATCTGCTCCTGACACTCCAAATACCGACCTTGCCAAAATGCTACCTCCTCTTTCAACTCGTCAATTCGTCTGGAAAAAAAATATTATCTGGTCTCTCATTATCAATACCTTTATAGTACCTGACCTGTTCCTTAAGGTTAACCTTTTCCCGCTGCAGTTCTGTGATGGTGTTGGACATCTCCTGAACTCTACCCTCTGCACCTCTACCTACCTCCTGTTGCTGTTGGATTTCTTCTGCAATATGAGTGATTAAAATTAGTACATTCTACAATTTTTCTATTTGAACATAAAAATTTGCATCTAGTATATTTTAATATAATTAATATACATTCAATGAAGGTATATAACTTTGTAAATGTTATTCACAAATTTTATATTATACAGTTTTGAAATTGCTTGGTTGGCTGTATATTTTTTTTTATCTGAGCGTCACTGATGAGTCTTATGTAGACGAAACACGCGTCTTGCGTACTAAATTATAATCCTGATACTATTTATGTTGCCATGTTTGGGTGCAAATGGTTTTTTTTTTTTTTTTTTGGTCCTTTTATATATTTTTTACTTCTTTTTTGGGGGGTATGTATCAGTTGTTTAACTAATTTAATCATGTGATATACAATTTAATCATGAGTTGACTTATTTGCCATAATGAAAGAACATAATTTACAGTAAATTGTTCCGTGTATTTTTTTTATTTTACTTTTTGTTATATTACAATTTTCAATGTTTTATAATGCATACCCGTCTTTGACCTCTCTTTGTCAGCCATTTCCTTGTAGTGGTCCTTCAACCGCCTAGCCGCCTTCAGTTGTTTGCTCTTTCCATTCAGACGCAACTTCAACACCTCTGTTTCCTTCTGGTACTGGGTAGTGGTTGCATCCCCTCTCTGCTCGGTCTGTTTTTTCTCTTCCTCTAACTGCTGGTTCCTGGTGACTAACTTCTCATGTTCTTCCTGCATAGAGGAAAAAGCATTAGCCAAGGATTCAACTAATCCTCTGAGCTCTACAGGAATATTAACCTCTCCTACCCTCAGATTAAGGGATTTTAATCTGTCAACCAAGACATCACTGCTACCAGGCATGTCAAACTTCTCTTTTCAGCACCTCTATCTGGCTAGTCTGCTTTGCTTTCTTCATCTTTTTCATTCTATCAACTTCTCTCTTTACCCTAACATGCATGGTGTTCTTCTCGGTGTCCGTCATCTTGGTAACTTCAAATAAAGAGCAAACTATACCATGAAATCTCTCTACTTTATTAATACTGCTATACTTATCTAAATACCTGTGGACTTCCATCAATAGTCCTAGACACATCTGTCCAGAAGAAAGCTTCCTAGAGGCACCTATGTTAAGTAAGTCTGCTTCCGTCAGTCCATTTCGTCTGAACTCTGGTAAGTACTCCAATTCATCTCTGGTCCTGGCGTCTGGATAGAGGGGCATACATACCTGTGTTGTTGTAGTAGGATCTACTCTATCCAAGTGATTTCTCAGAAAATGATAGATGGGAAAGCAGGCTTCCCCATCTATCATACCTACCAACTTACTCACCCTGGACTGTATCTTACCAATATCACTCCAGACCATATCCGCCATACTTACTGTGGACTGAGTACCACTCATCATTCCATCCCCAGATGGCCCTACCTCATACTCAGTCCCAAAACGTCTACTGGCATAGTCAGCTATGCTTCTCATGTCATCTGGAAAAAAAATATGTACAAACCATTCACAAAGACTTACAAAAATTTTACCATAAACTGCTAAATGGTGTTGGCTCGTTAATTATTAGAAGAGTCGGAATTAATTCTGCTATTTCTTTACTTAAATAAATGTACTATGAAGGCCGCACAGTGACCTGTAGTTGATAATTTCTGTGTCATTTGGTCTCTTGTGGACAGTAATGTCTTATTTGCGTTCATACCACATCTTCTTTTTTATATTAATACCATATCCTTTTAATTACATATTATGTATTGTATAGTTGTTAATTTTTGTGTCATTTGGTCTTTTGTGGAATGTTGTCTCATTTACAATCAAATATTTTTTCTATATAAATACAATATTTTCTTCTGGGTACATATAACATAGTTTAACTAATGGGCTTTTCTCATTGGTGAAGTCTATAGGATGACCTATAGTTGTTAATTACAGTGTCATTTCTGTCTCTCGTTGAGAGTTGTCTCATTGACAATCATACCGTTTTATTTTTTTTTTTCATTTTTTTTCATTTTATAAAATCATACAAAACAAAAAACAAAAATTACATACCATGTATCTCCAGAACTCAAAAAAAAAAATTAAACTAAAATGATGAAAAACAAAACAAAATAAATGCAAAAATAAAGTAAGTTTAATAAAACTAAAGATTACAAAATACATGTACACTAGTACTTTAAAATGAATATCTGGTTCTTGTCAGTCTGCATACTAGTACATGTAGAATATTAATTTACTTCATTCTGAAATAAATCTTAGAATGATAGAAAACAATTCTGAAATTTAAATGCAAATAGGGTTTCATAAGAAATGTACATACTACAGAAAGATAGATATGGATGATCCTATGGATTAACTTTAAACTGCTATCATGGTTATTCCAAAGATA
This sequence comes from Mytilus galloprovincialis, assembly GCF_965363235.1. Taxonomy (NCBI): domain Eukaryota; kingdom Metazoa; phylum Mollusca; class Bivalvia; order Mytilida; family Mytilidae; genus Mytilus; species Mytilus galloprovincialis. The sequence goes on from NC_134842.1 coordinate 7,186,321, forward strand.
TGGGGGGTTGATTTTTGGGATTGATACTTTCGGGATGTTAGGGATTAATGTTTTTAAGCCCGGGATTTCAGGATCAGGACCCCACCCCAATGATCTGAATTTTTATTACAGAATTTGTGTAAAGGAAAAATATGATATTTAAGTAGTAATAGTACATAAGTTATGAGAAAACACAGCATCTGTAATCCTGTTTAAACATTAATGTGTCAGTGAAAAGGCAAAAATATCAAATTACAAAATGAATTAAAAGATAAAAGTGACATAAAACTCCAAACTGAAGGCAAAAAATAAAACCTGTAAACATCAACTAAAAGTCTTAAGTAAATAAAAAATAACTGAAATAAAGATAAAACAAAACAAACACAACAAAATAAACTGAAATGAAAATGAGATAACAATATGTTTAGACATTGTATAAGTCACAATTTAAAAATTAAACAAGATTCAAAGTTCTTGTTTAAAATGTGTCACACATTTCAAACCGTGATCATATTTAAAGAAAATAACTTTGTGTATTATGACCAGCACACCAGTTTCCAAAATAAAACATTTGTATGATATTATCATATAGTTTTAATAACAATTTTACAATCAAAAACATAAATGTAATGTGTGCAAATTCTCCAAAACTATCATAGCCAATTTTGACTTCAAACTTCTTTGAAAAATAAAAATATTGTTCATTATGCCTGGTCCACAAGTAAGGAACAAATATATACTTAGTTACTTATTATTCTATGGGTGGAACAAGAGATTTTTGGCTTAAATAAAAAATAGTAATGTACTGTTGGCTGTGCAATGTAAAGCACCGAAAATTCCGAAAATTATGAATGAATAAAACCCGAGATATTCCGAACGGATGACACTCAAACGTTAGGAGAATTTACCTCATTACATATTCATATTTTATAAAATGGGCAATTGGGAGCATTTAAAAAAACATGCTGGTAGAAAGTCCCTTTCACTTTATAGATTAACAATTATGCAAAAAAAAAAACAATTTGGAAACAGTTTAAAGATTTTTCTTTGGAATTTTATCGAATAAGAAATTCTCCTCACTGAAGTCGGATCAATTTTTTTTTTTTTTTTTATGATATAATATATGTACTTACCATACGTGAATGGCCTCCGTGACCTATGTCCATCGTTGTCAACACCCTCAGTCAGCAGTCCGTCCAAAAACGAGTCGGTAAAAGGCATTTTTCTCAAGGTAAAAAACTACGTACAACCAATGTGGCGGATTTGTAATTTTCGGTAATCAAGAACAGATAACTCTTCGCGCTAAATTTTTTGTCAAAACAACGCCCTGATCATACAAATATTCAATCAATTCCGCAAGCCGCTATTGTTTTCCATGTCAAACCATGGATACGTATGGAAGGAGAAAGTTCTGGAATTTACGAATCCGAGTGTCAGTGGTGTTTACAAAGGCGAAAACATTTTTGTTTTTACATCTTATTTAAAGATTTTTTTTTTTTTTCTATTCTGAAAATCGATACCTAGGTATGACTGACAACCGGATCATAAAACTTCAATATATTTCCAAAATTTTAAGCCATCGATGAAGAAAATCGGACTAATAACAGCTTGCGGAATTAATTTCAAAATCAGAAAATAATTTTGACATATAGTTTTTACGGCGGCCATTTTTTTCAAAACTTCTCCACTTATACTTTTTTTTTATCGTACGAACTCACTGCAATACCTATAAAACTTATATATTTAGAAAGATAAATGTCTGAACTTTATTTGCATATCAATTGTTTGCCCATACAATATATTTTTCACCTTTTTCAAAGCAACTGAAGTTGGGTAAAATCCGACATTTTTGCCGTCGCAAGGAAGTTATTACGTTACGATAATCGCATTGGCGACCTCCCTAATAGAGAATTTACATGTAACGATGGATTAAACAAGAGAAATTTACCGATCTGATTTATCATGGTGCTTTAGTTTTGACTTTTTAAGATTTTTTGTATAAACGATCTGACTGCTTTGTCATATTTTGATAGAGAACCTACAGCTCTTCTTGTGTGCACTGACTGCAAAGTTTGGCAGAAGCCGAGAAAGATTTAAAAAATTCATAAATGTGTTAATGTGTACGGTATTCTGCCTACTTACATATAATGTAGGCTTTTAAATTACTTGGTAAATTTGCCAAAAAACAAAACAATTGTTTCGTAGTGATGGAATTCATGTGTTTCCTTTTAAAACGTTTGCAGGTGCAAAATATAAGAAGAGTTTCATCACTGTACTTCGTGGGATATAATCCATGAATATATATTACCTTTAAATCTTCTTACTGCATATTACATCGTGCATTTGCAATTTTATTTTAAGAAATTAAGATCTTCTACTATCAAAATTATCAAAACAGAACATCACATTTCTAATTTAGAAACCTACATTGATCAAGGAATTATTCCGAAAGGATTAGTTTTATAAGCCTCCCCACTTACAACAGGAGAAAGGTCAAACAGATTTTTCCATAGTTGGAATAACATTCTATACAACAGTTCTTTTAGTCTGATGGATCTTTTACGCCAAGAAGCAATTCATCAAGTAAATTATTTATATAAACTACGTGATAATTTGCACTGCCGATCTCGTGAACAATTGTCTGATCCTGAACTTGCCGAAATTCTAGTACGTCTTGGTGATATCAACCGTATTGAATCACACAAGCTCCACGTCAAACAGATTAACAAATTTAAACGTGTTGGTGTGCAAATTAACCACTCTTTAATCAGACCCTCTAAAAAATCAAATAAAAAGCCTCAAAATCGTAGATTTCAAAGAAAAATTCGAGTTCCGACCAATCCTATCAACACGGTTGTCAATTTCTCTACAGTCTCTTTATCTGATGACGAAACTAAAATCTTGTCTAAGGGTTTGAATCTTTGCCCTACTCCAAGTAAAATAGATAATATGAAACTGGGAGATGACCTTGATAACTTTGCCAGAACCCTCAGAATCAAAGAATATTTTGGTAACAAGGATAAAGAGGTGGCAAATGAGGAAGACTCAGGCACGTCTGACTCGGAGGAAGAAATCAAAATTCCGCATTTTAAAAAGAAGAGTTCATGGATTCCAAAACCTAGTAAATCTGCTACACTGGAAGATGTTATCGAAAAAATAAAATCGGATGTTGTTCATCTAGCTAGCAACAAGTACTCGTCATTTTATAACACCTCTCTGATGAGAAAAAAGCCATACAATTGCTGAGAAATCGTGATGATATTGTGATAAAACCAGCAGACAAGGGCAGTGCCGTTGTGATAATGGACAAAGCTTACTACATCGCGGAAGCAGTACGTCAGCTCTCTAATGAGAGATTTTACTATGACCCTACTTCCGAGTTTAGTTCCAAAATTATCACTGCATTACAAACCATGTACGATGACGGTCACATAGATGCATGTGAATTATGCACAAGAAAGGTTACAGAGTTAAAATCAAGTGAGAGAAAATTGAGAAACGAATTGGTCCGTCTACAGAATGTGTTTCTAGAACGTCTTTCTAGAGCTGATAAAGATGGTAAGTATAATAAAGATTTCTATGAACTGAAAGAAGTACAGTAATAAGCAAAAATGGAAAAACCGAAATGTATGCAAAGACTTATAGATGGATCTGCAAAACAGAAAAAAAAACTGACTACTAAATAATAAAAACTGATACAGAGTAACCGTAACTCGCTTACTCGTCGCGTAATCACATATTTTTATTGTAATTAGATTGGAGTACTAGTACATTGCTTAGAGGTAGGTTTTAACTCCACTGGTTCTATAGGAAAGTTTCCTACTGCACATCCGTCATTTATTGAATATAAATATAAGTACAGCCTAAAATAAATTGTTCTACGATTTGCATTCATTTTGTAAGCTTTTATATTTAAATATTTTTTGTAATTTTTCCCGATGATCATCAATTGTTTTCAGTTTTATAAAATCATGGTTGATATGAATTGATAGCAAATGTGACACAAAGTTGTTTACTTAAAGACCTTTTATCTTTCGAAACAATAACAAATCGGTTTGGTATGAATTTTTTTCGACATAAGGATGTGCGATTGAATAGGTTACTTAACTGTTGTTTATCTGGCCAAGGCAGACAACTTGTTGTTTAATTATGAGTTGTTACCAGTGACTACATCGATCGTGGACTAATGGCTTTCAGTTTTGAGTAATATTGGCATATTTACAAACAGGCTTCTTAACATAATAGAAACCATGATGAATTACCCCCTCCTCCACCAACAAAAATACAGGCCAAAATAAAGGTCTAACAAATCGCGTAACGCTGCACCTGTCACTAACAGAAAGGTTATTCGCTTGAAACCTGATTATAAGTTTATAAATCGAATAAAAACTTGCAAACTTCAAAGAAAGCTTAAGCCGTTTACCTTCCTACTAGATAAAACAATTTAATCTAAAAAAAATATACAAATTAAATTTTCCATTTTGTTTTCATCAAGAGTATAGAAAGACGAGGGAGTTTATAGGATTTTCGGCACATATGTCTCAAGGTTTTGTAAATGGCCATAGTAGTTCATTGTCACAGGGGAAAATGCTGATCTTTGACCAGACAGAAACTAACACTGCTGGTGTCTACAACACCAATACGGGCATCGTCCAAGCACCATCTAGTGGAATGTATGCCTTTACCTGGACAATTTGTGTAGACAGTAACACAAAGATGGGTGGAGGATATGGGGAATTTGGAACAGAGTTGGTTGTTGATGGACGGATTTGTTGAAAAGTACATGCAGACACAGAAACTTACGGTGATGATGTCTGTTCTACTGGATTCATAATGAAATACGTCAGAGAAGGTGGAACTGTTTATTTGAAAAATACATCTAACCATCAAGGTCGTCTTCTAAGCAACGACGGTCAAACACGTACAACATTTTTAGGATGGAAACTAAACTAGATAATCTTATATCAAGCTGAATGAGGATCGTGAAATATATGTTTTGTTAATTATTTGTATACTTATTATAAGATACGTAACAATCCCGTTTATATTAATGAATATTACTTCAGCGACAAATTAAGATATTCAAATCGATATATCAAGCTGCGTCAATACTATCACCTTTTTATTTTTATAGTTAGATAAGGTTTTGTTTATATGTAAGTGAATATTATATCTCTTCCTGTCTGTCCACCCTTTGTCATCAGTAAGTTAAATATATGTAATCATCCCCTATTTATTTTATTTTTTCAAAGTTGCAAACGATGAGTAAAAGGACATGAAACATTTTGATAACTCATCTACAGTCATTCGATCGATTAATTCGTGATGACGATCATACAACGTTGTAGTGATTTCAGTTCATGTTCGATACAATTAATATCAATCTTTTACAAGTTATTTTTTTGTTTTTGCAAACCATTAGTTGCTTTTCATTACTTAGCAATAACAAAAACAAGACTCATCTTAGTTTTATGAATAGAAGGATGGGGTATATGCCGATAAGATACATGTAGCATCCCCAATACAAAGATGCATCTCGTTGACCGAGTGGTCTTAGTATAAAAATAAGAAGATGTGGTATGATTACCAATGAAACAACTCTCCACAAGAGACCAAATGAGATAGAAAATTAAAACTATACGGCCTTCAACAATGAGCAAAAACCCATACCGCATTGTCAAGTATTATCGGCCCCGAAACGACAAATGTAAAACAATTCATACGAGAAAACTAATGGCCTGATTTGTAAAGCAAATAATAACGAAAAACTAATATGATACACATCAACAAACGACAACCACTGAATTATATGCTCCCGACTTGGGACAGGCACATACAGAATATGGTGGGGTTAAACTAGTTTGCGGGCGCCGAACCCTCTAAGTAACCTGGGACAGTGGTGTATCAGTACAACATAAGAACAAACTATAAAAGTCAGTGGAAAATGGCTCAACTCATCAGATCGATACAAAGCAGAAAGACATCTAACAACAACACAGACCGGATGTGGCAGGGTACTTATACATCCTTACAACAAAAAAGACACTAAGTACAGCTCTGATAGTACTAGCATATACTGACAGGTGCGTTCGACTCCAATCTTAATTGACTAGAGTTGCCAATTTTCCTGCAAAAGGTCTGGTTCTGTTCTGTCACTCCGGCATCCTCCACCAAAATAAATTGGCCATTATTGTATAGCCTATAGTGCTGAAAGTGGCGTTAAACACCGAAAATCGATCAATCAATCCAAAGACAAAAAACCTCTTATGACATTATTAAGTTTGTTACCTTGAAATATTGTTTACATGACGCGTAGTAGTTTGCTGAAACTCCGTACAAAAGAGACAACTATCAATGTACAAAAGAAGGGAAAGGTTTTAAACGGCAATGTAAATAACTTTACAGTTCTACCCAAATTGGACTGTTTTTATATTCTAATGCAGATCAGCTATTCAACAAAATGTCAGAATTGAACGTCCGAACAAGAGACAACAAACCAAATATAATTGGTACATTTATAACAGAAGTAAAACCAAAAGCTAACAGATATAAACTATCAACAGCGGAATACTCATGACAGAGGTAGGAAATTACAAAATGTTCGAGAAAACATAAAGTCAGATGAAGGACGAGACCTTTTAATGTATGTAGACTCCAACCTAGAAGCTACAGAAATCACAATGAAGACAGAGTTTCAAGAAAATATATTTATAAAGGTAAAACTTAATCAAAATGATAAACTCCTTGTAGGTCTGATAGAACCCCATCCACCAGTTCCAAGGAATACAATGATTAGCTAGTAAACCTAATGTCAGAGGCAACAGATATGGGGTACTCCCACATACTCATTATGGGAGATTTTAATTATCCTGAAATCAATTGGGAAACATGGAACACAAAGGGGATAGACCAAATAGCATTGAAAATAAATTTCTGGAAGCACTACAAGACAATTTTCTGTACCAACACACAACAAAACCAACACGATTGAGAGGAGCTGACACACCTCATACACTTGCTTTACTAATTAAAAACGAAGAAGAGAGGATTTCCAACTTAGAATATATGAGCCCGCTTGGAAAAAGTTACCACTGCGTCCTATCCTTTGATTTTAACTGTTATGTAAATATAAAAAGAGCACCAAGAATAGCTAAACTGTATAATCATGGAAATTACAAAGATTTTCTACAACATGTACAAGAGCTGAATAAAATAGACTGGCATAATAAGCTTAATGCTAACATTTCCATTGATATTAATTGGAATTATTTTTTAACCATTTTAAAAGAATTAGAAAACAAAACTATGACACAAATAGGAAAAAAGAAAAATGTATTCTCAATAGACAAACAAACGAGAGAGTTAATTAGAAGGAAAAATATTCTATCCAAAAAAAATATAACTAAACAAGATCCAGAAACAAGAGCTGAATACAATAAAGTCAGAAACCAGGACAAAACGTCAGTCAACAAACAAAAGAAATTACTCGAAAAAAGATTATCTGAAAATGCTAAGACAAACCCTAAAGCCATATGGAGCTATATAAAATCCAAATCCAAGACCAGGGAAGGTATAGGAGACCTACATGTAGACACAGAAGATGTAAATTCCGAAAAAAAAACAGATGATAACAAACAAAAGACTGAAATATGATCAGAGTATTTTACAGGTATATTCACTAATGAACCACAAGGCAATATTCCAGAACCTAAGCATATTTCACTAGATAAGAAAATAGAGGAATTAAATATTGGCACTGATTTGGTTTTGAAACACTTCCAGAAAATAAAAACGGACAAATCACCTGGCCCTGATAATCTACACCCCAGACTGCTGTTTGAAGTCAAGGAAGGTATAGCTGAACCACTAGGCATCATTTTTAGCCAATCTTTAACACAAAAAGTAGTTCCGAAGGATTGGAAGAGCGCCCTAGTGAGTGCAATATTCAAAAAAGGGAATAAATCACAAGCAAAAAATTACAGACCAGTTAGTCTCACCTCAGTGGTTTGTAAAGTAATGGAGAAAATTATAAGAGATATATGAAAAAGATCAACAACACTACAACTATTAGAGGTAAAAGATAAATGGACAGAAGCTATAGAAAATGGCTATGATATTGACTGCATATATACAGACTTCATGAAAGCTTTCGATAAAGTACCTCAAAGGCGACTCGTTAAGAAAATCGAGAAATTTGGGATAACAAATCCAATCCTAGATAAGGTTACAGATTTTCTGTCTTATAGAAAACAACGAGTATCAGTGAATGGAGAAACATCAGAGTGGAAAAATGTAACATCAGGAATTCCACAAGGCTCAGTTTATGGCCCCCTGTTATTTGTTCTATACATAAACGACTTGCCTGATTGCGTGACATCAGATGCCTTCTTATTCTTGGACGACACAAAAATCTTCAGAATTATTGAAAGCGAATCAGATCAAATTATACTACAAAATGACCTAAAAAATCTCAAATGGATTGAAACATGGCTGTTGAAGTTCCATCCAGAAAAATGCAAACACATAAATATAAGTAGAGGGGTGAGAGATGACAAGACAAGTTATAAGCTATTAGGTCATGATATTAGCAAATGTAAAGAAGAGAAGGATATTGGAGTAGTAATTGATGAAGATTAACCTTTGAAAAACACATATGCGAAAGAGTTAACAAAGCTAACTCAATTTTTGCTGCAATCAGAAGGACATTAACCTTAGTGAGAACACACTTAGACTATGCTAGTTCAGTACGGGCACCTTTCCATTTACAAAATCGAAAATGTACAAAAAAGGGCAACACGCCAGATACCTGGATTCAATAAATTAAGCTACACGGAAAGATTGAAAAAACTTAAGCTGCCAACATTGTCATATAGAATGGTCCAAGAAGACATGATTGAGACATACAAGATACTTAACGGTAAATACGATCCAGAAACGAGTTCATTTCTCAAATTATTTCAAACACCGAAAATAGGCATAGCACAAGAGTAAATGGAAAAAATCATTCACCAACGATTCAAAACAAGTCTGAGGAAAAACAGCTTTTCAGTAAGAATTGCCAAATTATGGAAGAAGTTACCGAATAAAGGAACAAAAGCGCCATCTATAAACGCATTAAAAAATAGATTAGATAAGTACTTCGAATACGAAGAAATCTATTTTTCTGATTATCGAGCTGCAATAACCGAAAGCAACAACAGAAATAATAGAGATAACAATCAAACATATGAGTCTGGTGAAGAGGAACCGTGAGGATCCAGTACCGGAAAACATCATTAAGTAACATTAAGTAAGTAAGTATCGACTCCCGCTTTACACAATGTCATTTAAGGTGTCAATAATAGCAGTCTATACTGTGATTCCATGCATGGTTGGTTTCCATATACTTTTGTAAATTATAAGGGCGAGCATTTACTCCGTCCGATTTATCACTTCCGGTGTTATTTGATATGTATATGTTACGTCATACTGATTCTACAGTAATTTTTAATGGAAATACACAGTCATGCAAATTGTCAAATAACAACTTTAGTCATGAAAAAAAGGTTAGTTTATGTCTAATTTTAATAAAAATTGAGATGATTTACTTCTTTTAGTTCAAAGAATGTCACTTCCGGTTTCTTATGATATTTCATACTGATTTAAAAATATATTGTAGTGGGTATTTTTCACATAAAATTGTTGAAATTCAACTATGACGACTTGTGATTTATAATTGACCACTTCCGGTTGACTTGATAGCAAATGTGAAAATGTATTAAATCAAATTGACATATGACTTTGACTTCAATGCCAAGGTCATGGGTCGTGGTTCTCAAACACATGACATAGAGCCTGTTATATTTGTGGTTCGGTAGTTTAATCTACTAAAACAACTTATTTTATTGTTAACCACCACCGATATTCACCCAGTGCTACAAAAAAGCAAAAAAAAAAAAAACAGGAATGTGTCCATAGTACACGGATGCCCCACTCCCACTATCATTTTCTATGTTCAGTGGACCGTGAAATTGGGGTCAAAACTTTAATTTGGAATTAAAATTAGAAAGATCATATCATAGGGAACATGTGTATTAAGTTTCAAGTTGATTGGACTTCAGCTTCATCAAAAACTACCTCGACCAAAAACTTTAACCTGAAGCGAACGGACGGACGCACAGACGGACGCACGGACGAACGGAGGCACAGACCAGAAAACATAATGCCCCTTCTACTATCGTAGGTGGGGCATAAAAATTATAAAGTACATTACATACACTTACTATTTATTATTATACAATACTTTGAACAGACGATCGTCGGCTTGGAGACAAATCGGCTAAACAATAGTATAGATGCATGCACTGGTTCAATAAGTTCGATAACATTATAAATGTATAATTTAACTTGTATCATATGACTTTAACTGTATTTTGTATTTTCACAGATGAATGAATAATTTTTGTTGATGACAACACTTACTTTAATGCAGTCACACTTAACAATTTCGACATGGGTGAAAGTATTTACATTTTCATTAAATGTTTATATAGACGTTATCTAGCCGTGAAAATGATTTAAAATGTACAATGATTTAGCTGATAAATACAGTAAATTATTTAACGACGAGTTACGACCCATATAACGGCTTCGGTCTTACTTTGCAGTCCAAACTTGAACTTCAGACCCAAGAATTCACGTATTTAGTTTTGTTCATCTTAACTGTTACGTCTTCATTGATCAGACACGGATTTGGGTAGAAGCACACAAAACACAATTTAAAGTACAGGTATCATGCATTTAACAATAACAAATAAGAGCTTTTTAATTATCGTTCTGTATTCTTACAGACGTAAAAAAACAAATAAAAAAGCAGTTACATATGGGCAATGAAGAAGAATAAGTGAATAAAAAAAGGACAACATCATGGTTAAGGGGTGAAGTGAGAACATTCAAACAAAGGAGCTACTGAACGTCAAAAACAAAAATGAAAGACGGCGAAAAGACATACAAGTTCACAGAAACTACCAGGCAAACTAAAGATTAAACAATACAATCCCAATCAAAAATGTGGGATGATCGCGGGTGCTACAGAAGGTTGTGCAGATCTTCCTCAACTAGTGGCACTATCTTGCATATACAAAGAATAATTAATAAATTAGTGTAATTATGTTCAGATAGTATCATGACTGAAATAAAAGTTTTTATAAGATATGCTGTAATGTCAGGTGACATTAAAAATATAGTGTAGACTTTAGTATGAAAGCTATTGAAAATGTCAATGCTGAATATATATACATAAATGTATCCAACAATATGTTATAATTTTGGAAGTTATATTTCACACGAAACCATACATTTTGTTAAGAATTCCCACGCGTAAAAAGTGCAGTTTGTTGATTAATTCTTAATAAGAAAGCTGATAATTATTTTCTGCTTCAAATATTGAGATATGAAAAAAGTATAAACGGGATTTTTTTTCAGCATTTGAACTTGGATTGGAATCCTTTTCCGTAATGGCCGAATACTCCCGATGTTTTCGTCTTGTCTTCTATATTATTTACCAAGTTTAGTTGTAGGATCAAGTGTGATATGTGACGTCCATTTGGATAATTTAGTTGAACCAATTTCCAATTAACAACAAACTGTTTCAGCATTTAATGATGTTTTGTAAGGAATACTATCAGGTCTTGTTTTACAGAAAAAGTTAATGAAGTATTGTAAATGCATGTCTGACTATGTAACACACCTTCTTTATAATATTTCCCTATTAAGGTATAAGTTCTCAAATACAAAATCAATACTTCACATCTTGTAAATCTTCTTTATTTTTGTTTTGTTTTATGCTGCCAATCAAGTCGAATATTAGGTGGGTCTATGCCAGTTGTTATAGAGACTCGAATGCATAAGGCTATTTGATAAACGCCTCCAAAAAAGTCATTTAAAGTTTTAAGTTGTTTAACTTTATGTTCCTAATATTCATTCAAAGATGTAATATGTAGATTCAGGTCAAAGTGTATTTAAATTGAAATTTCCAATATATCCGATTCCGGTGTATTCTGGGATGACAAACTAATCCAAGCAACTTATGTTAAGTCAACCAGTTGTATACTAAGATAAGCAAAAGCAAAACCGTGAAGAAATATGTAATAAAAATCAATGTGCTACTTATAGGAACTGCGTCTATAAACATATATGTACATTGTATGACAAAAGACTTTTGCAGGTAAGGAAAATAGATAATTTTCAAAATATTCAAATATTGAATTGTGAATTAAAGACAATATAACCTGTTCATTTCATTGATAACCAGTTAATGCATATCGTCATTATTAAGTTAAATCAATCTACCATATATTCTGGATATTATTGAAGTACTTGAAATGTGATATTAAATGCAAATATTTTCTTAAATACATGTATAACAGAATGCAATTCATTTAGACATTTAGTCGTTATATTATCGTGATTTAAGTATTATATATGAAAGCATCTTTTAACTTCCAGCAAAATACGTCATGATTTACATTTTTCATATGTAATAAGTGTGTATTAAAATGTAGTATTTACAGCTCATAAAAAGTCGTAAATTTTTTTCCATTTGCAAATTTAACGAATTCCTAGTAATATTTTCGTAAGCGTACACGTCATTCGTAACTATAGTTATTATGAAAAACCACATAGGACCAACATTCAACTTAAGCATCATTCAGATTGCTTATGGCAAGCACAATTTAAACAGAGCTTCAAGTATATCATTTTGATCTAGGTTATATAGCCTCCTTGTTTACAGAAACCATATGTCATGGAATACATGACAAAATCTTTTAAAATGGATAACAAAATCAATTCTTAAGTAACAAGTGGAATATGAAACAAGTGTTATCGTCATGATATATGGTTTTTTTTAATCTTAAGTTAACTGAAACTGTACAGGAAACATACAAATATGTATAAATTGTTTCGTGTTTTAGCTGCATAATGAGTGACCGAAAAGCTGTTGTTAAGAATGCTGATATGTCAGAGGATATGCAACAAGATGTTGTTGACTGTTCTACACAAGCTCTAGAGAAATTCAACATTGAAAAAGACATTGCCGCATACATTAAAAAGGAATTCGATAGGAAGTATAACCCAACATGGCACTGTATCGTTGGACGGAATTTTGGCAGTTATGTTACACATGAGACCAAACATTTTATATATTTTTACTTGGGACAAGTTGCAATACTGTTGTTCAAATCTGGTTAATAAAGGAAATTCAGTTTACAATTAAACATATTTAAAACGCATAAGAAATCGTTGTCATACTTGCAGAACTTGTTTGAACTTAGACCAAATTTGAAAATAACTATACTTTTTTTACATAGATATGGCCGTAAGTTTTCTCGTTTGAATTGTTTTACATTGTCTTTTCGGGGCCTTTTATAGCTGACTATGCGGTATGGGCTTTGCTCATTGTTGAAGGCCGTACAGTGACCTATAGTTGTTAATGTCTGTGTCATTTTGGTCTTTTGTGGATAGTTGTCTCATTGGCAATCATACCACATCTTCTTTTTTATACCAATTATAAAAAAAAAACACAAATAATATATGTAACACAAACAAAACAAATTCTCGTTCTTCTGTGCTGTGTTTGGTGCGCATTTTAGAATTTTCCATTATCAAATACGCTCATGGACTTGTTCCATGTCCCTATATGTGTTTGTCGCTAGGACGGACTACTTACCTACCCGTATGTTGCATGGAAGAGAGAATCATCTAAATGTTAAAACTGTCAAATATTTATAAATGCATTGAGAGATACATTATAAAAATGAACCTTATTTACAGGCTGAAATGTACTAAACTGTTCCGTAATTTTTTATTTTTTATTGAAATTCTGACTTTAAATTTACCCTTAGATGTTTTTTGCGCTGTTTATCTTTTAAAAGAGGGACGAAAGATACCAAAGGGACAGTCAAACTCATAAATCTAAAATAAACTGACAACGCCATGGCTAAAAATGAAAAAGACAAACAGACAAACAATAGTACACATGACGCAACATAGAAAACTAAAGAATAAACAACACGAACCCCACCAAAAACTAGGGGTGATCTCAGGTGCTCCGGAAGGGTAAGCAGATCCTGATCCACATGGGTCACTCATCGTGTTGCTTATGTAATAACAAATCCGGTAAATAGTCTAATTCGGTAGGTCACATTCATGAAAGGGAAGGGGATTGTAGTTACGACTTAAGGAACATATCCGATGTCATTTGTGAAACGGTTATTCCATAACGGTCAACCAACTCGTGATGGCGTCCGTAAAATTAACGAAGGGATGATTTCAACTTCACCATTTGGAACTCTTGGTTTAATAGTGTCCTTGTGAGCAGCAACCCTCTATCAAGAAAATCATGATAGGAAATGCAAGCACGGGAATATCGTATCAATTGGGAGATATATACCCCGTATGCAGGTGCTGCTGGAATGTTGCTACTTAGAAATTGAAAGTTCACAATTGGAAAGCTGAAATCATCTCTTTTGTCGTAATTTTTTGTTTTCAACCGACCCTCATTGTCAATTTCTAGATGTAAGTCAAGATATGAGGCCGACTTAACTGTATCTGTAGTATCCTTTATCTCTAGTTCGATGGGATAGATGCGTTCCACATAGTCACCAAATTTTGCATTATTTAGTGAAAGAACATCCTCTATATTGCGGAAAGTAGAGTTAAAGGATATTGCTAACTTCTTGTCTTTCTTCCTAAGAAGTTCCTGATTGAAATCAGCCTCATAATAATAAAGAAACAAGTCGGCAAGTAGAGGGGCACAATTTGTTCCCATTGAAATGCCGACAGTTTGTTGAAAAACACGTCGTACGAACGTAACAAATATGTTGTCAATCAAGAAATCAAGCATCTTGATAATATCAGTATCAGAGATGTTTTTGTTTGAATCAGAGTAATCCTTTACAAAGTAGGATTCATCCCTCCCTAAGACAAGATACTTGTATCTTCGTTGGCCATTCTTTATACAATCTACCTAGAAGTTCACCAGACGATATATATAACATTGTTTTATGGCATAATGTCAACATCAGATAATAAAGTCTTGAACCTAAATGTTTTCCTCCGCATTCTGAGCGAGTTCTGTTGTACAACTCCCCTTTACACTTTACATTCCTCTGAGCGAGATAAAATGATGAAAGGCTTAGTACTTAAAAAAACTGTTTTAATCCTTACTCGTGTAAATGTGACAATCACAAACGCAGTTTGCGTTTACTTTATCTAAGGTATGTTTACTTGTGATTTAATGATACAATAACAAATTAGTTGATATCTCTTGTCTAACATTTAATCACATCTGGTTATTATACAATCATTACATGGTATTTCTATATACTAAATAGAGGCATGACCAAAAAATAAACAACACAGATTTCATAGGCGAAGGCCAATTGCTAAAAAAGAAAAAGACCAAAAGACACATACAAAAGTGGACAAAACACAACCAAGAAAACTTAATACTGAGCATGCAACACGAACGCCTCCAGAAACTGGGGGTAATCTCAGGTGTTCCAGAAGGGTAAGCTTATTCTGGTGGCACCCGTTGTATTGCTCATGTAAGTATCAACTTAGTGATAAGTCTTTTTCGGGAGAAAGGGGACGGGATTGTAGTTAACACAAATGGAACATATCCGTCGGCATCTGTGAAACATGTATTCCATACCGACCATCCGACTCGTGATGGCGTCCGTAAAATTTCGGGGTAATGATTTTATTTTATGTTTAGATTCAGAACACATAAAAATGAGTTACAAGTAAACAAACACTGTATGTTCTGCAGTTTAATCAGCAATACCTTTCCTGAACAGTTTTTGGGTTATAGATGTTTTTGATTTTAGACATAGTTTATCAATTACGATATGAAAATGATTGAGCAATACGCACAGCTTATAAAAGTTCTCTCTACATTACATGAACAAGGTATTAATCATAGGTTAACAACTTTTAAAAAAAAATAGAAGAACTCAGCACACATAAACAAATATATATTGACAGTAGTACTTACAAAATATATATTATAAGTTATATGGTTCGCTACTGCCCCCATACGAATCCATAGAGGGTTAGTAAATTCCATAGAGGTGAGGCCGGAGGCCGAGTCCCCTATGAATTTTATTCACCCTCTATGGATCCGTAGGAGGTCAGTAGTTAACCATATAACGAATTTATCGGACGCTGGACTTTTTCTGCGGCGTTTTGTTGAAAAATAAACAATGAAACACGACAACATTAAAAGATGACGTCGCCATTAACGCGTCATGAACCCCATATGAAACTAACTAACCCCATACGGTCTCATAGGGGGTCACCACGTGACAGCGTTTAACCAATCACAACGTGATAATTCATCTGTGGTCCGATAATAAAATCAACGATACCAATTATGTGAGCAATTAATCTTCGGTTATTCAAAGTACATAGAAACTTGTATATATCAACACCCTTTATATTTTATTGGTAATATTTATTAACAATAAGGTTCCGAACTAAGCAGAGCAGATTAAGTGGAATAGATTAAATAAAAAAAGGAGTATCACAGATATATTTCTGAACAGATTTTGAAAAAGCGATATTGTGTGTTTGTGTTTTGAGATTCCATGTACATTTTGGCAGTGCTTCCGATGACGATTATATCAAACGTTACACACTTTATTTTCGTTTCCAAAATTTCTCTCTGTTGCTTTTTTTTCGCATATTGAAATTATTCGATTTTAAAATTTCTGTTATCGCCAACAAAATCATTATTTCATCTTTACCAGAAGAAACTAAGGCAAAAATCACGATGTAATATGTCTTTCAAACCCACATCCTGAATAAACGAACTAAATAGTATATAAAATATAATTACATACATAGTTACTGCTATTGAAATCCATCACAGATGAATAAACTTTTGATAATGATGTAAATACATTCCTTTTATGTCGTCACACATAACAGTTTTGATATGGATGAAAATAATTTCATACTTATTTCATATTGATGGCGGTTAAATAGGAGAAAAAGTCATCCATCCGAGGAAAATATTGATTATAAAATGTATCTATTACTAATGGCAAAGGTAAATACAATAAGCATTTTAAAAGAAATACATTAGTTATCTGTAATTTCAAATGACAAAAAGTGGCCGATGCCACTTAATATACCAGATAATACGAGTCAAGTATATAGTCTTTTTTGGTACTGTTTTTGTAAATTTTATTGCATCTGTTATTTTCTTCTATGAGCACGCGGGATAACATCACCCTCTTTTTAATGCTTTATTGTTACTCACCAGAAAATATTACCAATCCATGGTCAATATAGTGTTTTATTTTCATTGGTACTTGAAGTAAATGGCTAAGCTTATGACATTCTATCGGTGCTATTTGAAAATAAAACTGAAAATTCAAGACTTAACTTACATAAGCTTTTTTTTTTATTGTAATACATAGTTAAATATTTTTATTCGGAGTAAAAAGCATCGGTGGTAGAACAGTTTAATAATAAGATATGAAATATATTCAATATCATAAAAGTTCTGATATTCTATTGAATTATATGAATACTTGTGATTTCACAACCAATGAACAGACATTTAACATACAATTTGATTTCATTGAATAGTTTAAAATAATTGATTACGCATTTTTGGTTCGAAATAGTTTAAAAGAACTGGTTATGTATTGTTTGATTGGGATCGACTAAAAAGAAAGATTTGATAAAATTTCAGATACTTTCGAGGCCAACCAGTTGTACAGTGTTTAATAAAAAGTTAATTTAATAAAAAGTTAATGGAGTGCCATTAAAAAAAATAGAAAAAATAAAGTTAAATTGATAAATAAATTTCAAATAACTTCGTTTACAAATAAACAAACGGTGGTAATGAAATGAAAGTTAAAACACAACTGCTATCATCTTATGGCACACATCATTTGAGGTAAGATATAAGGTAAAACTCTAAGTGATTATCTACAGATCTGTATCAAAAATAAATCACGGACAGATTGATTTTAATTCAAACTAATGACAGATACTAGGTTATAATTTGGTACGCAAGACGCGATTTCCTCATCAGGTGCGCTCGAATCAAGGAGTTGGAAAGCGAGATCAAAGACAAGGTTGAAGAGCATCGAAAACAGATATTATCTATCAACTTATTATAGAAAAACAAGAATTTTAGTGCAGAATGTTTGGTACCATGTTTTTTAAACTCAAGCTTACTTGCAAAGAGAAGTAAAACAACCAATTAACAGTCATTGGTCGTTGAAAAAAAGCATGGTTAAGGTAATGAGATGAACAGTCGTCAGTGATAAACAGCTACAGACATATACAGCCGCACACAGTTAGATTAAGAACTATTACTAAAAGCAGGTGCGTTTTTTTTTAAGAAAGAGTCTGTAAATGGTACAATGTGGTATTTAAAACTAGTTTACCTCACCACCTTCTTTGGTCTTTTACCTACATTAATTATGACTTACACTGTTTAAAATTTATGTTTTCCATCTTTTAATCTTCATACTGCTTTACCAGTAGCAAGTATGTATTAAACAGTAAATAGTGAAAGATATTACAAAAGCATATAGACTAAATTATGGCAATGTGGCCACATACGTTTACTAAAGTTTGCAATAGTTGATTCAGAGGAAATTGTTAAAATGTTTTTGTTGTAAATTCGGCGCGAACACAACGCGGGAACGTCACTTATGTCTTATATTGTAACGTCAAGACTTTGTGACGTGTCACTTGTATACTTGGGTATTATATAGATCGATTACATTATTAGAACATGCAACGTTTTATTCCTTAATTTACGTATTCCCGACATTTTGGTGCCGTGTCCAATGGATTTGAATAAGCTGAAATCGATTAGGAAAGCGAACAGAAGTGAAGTTACAAGACACTTACGGAAAATCGACGATTTGAAAAACGAAGCGGAGTTAGCCGGGGTAGATCTTTTAGCAACATTTGAAAGTGTGGAACAGAAGAAGAAACTTTTAGAAGATTTGAATCAACAAATTATAAGTGCAATCGATGCAGAGGATATTGAAGAAGAAATTCTCAACACAGATGAGTATACTTTAGATTTAGAAACTAAACTAAAACACTTGCGTATATTCATACAGAGTTTAGACAATTCGAATAATCATAAACATCAGCAGTCTACTTCATCATATCAAACATTAAATTATGAAGCGCCACCTTTTATTCCTACTTCATGTATTGAAAATCAGCAACAGAGTTGTATTGCACCATCACTGTCAACGTTCAGCAGTCAAACACACCACCTTCCGAAATTAACTTTGCCCCATTTCAGTGGAAATATTATTGAATCGCAATCTTTCTGGGATTCTTTCGAATCAGCAGTACATATGAACCCGAGTCTACCAGATATTCAGAAATTCAACTATTTGAAATCACAACTCGGAGGTGAAGCTTCACATACTATTGATGGGTTCGCATTGACAAACGCTAATTATAAGGAAGCAATTAACGTATGAAAAGAAAGATACGGACACTCGAATAAAATTATACAAGCACACATGAAAGCATTGCTAGACATTACACCCGCAAATAATGAGTTAGCCAGTTTACACGTATTTTATGTTCGCATAGAGGCATCCGTACGCGGATTGGAAGCGTAAAGGCCAATCGCAAGACACTTACGGCACATTACTAGTCCCAATAATTTTGAGCAAGCTTCCCGGAGAAGTAAGGCAACATTTAGCGAGAGATCATGGATCAAACACATGGTATGAAACTAAAATTGAAAGTTGACAACACAGAAACTATACAACTATCATGCTTCGGAGACACTGGCAATACTATACAACACCTAGGTAAAGGTGCATTACTGGTCGAGACAGAGACGAAACAGAAAATACCAATTGATGTACTTGTCGTACTGAAAATAGCCGTTCCGTTCAAAAATCATATCCGCAAATTAGACTTGACTGAAAACAAGTACATGTATTTACAAGGATAAAATCTGGCTCATCCGATCACAGACGAAAGCATATTAGAAATTGACGTTTTGATAGGAGCAGATTACTATTGGCAGTTTGTTGGAGACCAAATCATCCGCGGAGATGTACTTACAGCAGTAAAATCAAATCTAGGCTACCTTCTATCCGGTCCGATAAAGGAAACAGGTATCGCGAAATCTTATGACAATACAATAAAAAACAAAGAGCAAAGAAGTTTCTTTGCAAGAATTGATGATCTTGACCACATTTTCATGGTCATATACCAAGGACCTCAAATCAAAAGACCCTAGGTCTGTAATATGTATGGATAATGAGTTTTATCACTTTACTCATTATTCTCAATATAAAAGGGGGGAAATCAATCATTTACTGCCAAGGTATCCTCGCAATCAACATTCAAGTGTTAAGACATGTCGCAACTAACAATTTAGTGAAAATAATTTGTTGATATATTATATGGTTTTTGAAAATAAATGAAAATAAGCCAAAATCAAAATTAAGAATATGACCTTGACCTTTGACCTTGACCTACGTTTTTTTTTATAACTCTCATATGGAGTATCCGTAAAGCTGTGGTCCAAATGAATATCCTAATCCTGAAGATGTAACGAGCAATTTGGCAAAATAAATTCGTCGTAATCTTTAACGGTTGCGAAGGAGTAGTGGCCAAAAGAAAAACAGTGTTTGGGGAGATAACTCTTACAACGTAAAGTATTTGGTTACGCGGTTGTAAATTTGTAAAGCGTATAAACTATACGATATCATATTCCAAATATTTAAGCGACATCTTTTGAAACATCAATACTACGCAAGAAAAAAATTTAGGCGGAAGAAAAAAAAAATAAAATGAAATAATAATTATCAGAACAAAATCAATAGATCTTTCCATGGAATGGTGGAAAGACCGAATTACAAATATTTGGTTAGAAAATTAAAAGAATTAAACACATTTTATATAGCGGTTATTTAAGAAATAATTCATGCAACCTAACATCATTTACCATTTCATATTATCACAAATAATTTGTATATCATTTTATTCTGGTATCACCTAAGTTGAATTATAACATGCTGCAAAGGACAAAGTTCACCTTAAGCCAAATGTGGCCTTTAATTTCAACTTTATCATAAAATTTCAAAACGACCATAATTTGGTTCTTAAATGGATCTATTTCAAAAGCCTTACTTCTGTGTTAAAACCAATCTCTTCATAAGAGTACATTATTGTCTTTAAAATCAGTATATTTTGGATATATTGTAAAAATACGATGATTTTGTGCATTTTGCGGACCTTAAATCTTGAGAAAACCCTTGGCCGCAACTTAGGATCCTAAATATTCTGTAACCAAAAGTTGCCAATGATGATATTGAATCCCTAGACATAAACACGTTCTGGATCATGGATGGCGGCTAATGTAAATTACCCTAAAAACTGTTTAGAATTATTAAAAAAAAATACCAAAACTGACGTTACAACACAAAAAATGCACACTTAAGGAGTCAATACTTCGTCATTTGTAATGTGATGTCCCAAAATGAACTTTTTTGTATTAATAGTAATATCACAACTATTTCTATGTGAAATATGTAGTATTTTGGCCTGATCATCAAAATCTTAGGGTCAATTTTAACCCTACTTGAACTTACTTCTTTCAGTTGTACCGTCAGTGGCTCTCCGACATACATAATCAAAACTCTTAACTAAAGCATTTAGACTAAATTTTGGCAATGTGGCCACATACGTTTATTCAAATTACCAAAGTTGATTCAGGGGGTAATGTTTAAGTTTTCTGTCGTCTAAGGTATTAAGAAAAAAACTATGGTTCCAAATGGCGAACACATTCAATTTTCGACGGGTTTAGCGGACTGACAGCATAATTCCAAATTCCCTGATTTTTTTTCACACCAGAATTTTTGTTTTATTAGTTTACATAATCGAAACACTTACTCATTTATTACATGCTTCAACATAGTTTCCTTCAACATGTTTAGTTTTATTACCATATTTCATAACTTTTTAACAAATACTACTTTTAATAGATTCACACATCAAAGCGTTTAAAAATTGCAGATATCCGTTTAAGATGAATGCTGGGATGAAAAACTAATCCAAGATATTTTCGTTACGTCTACCAGTTAAAACTCACGATAGGCATATGTAAGACAGTAAAAAATTATGCTATTAAATCAGTATGCAACTTATTAACAATACTTACAGATAAATACATACAGTGCATTTTGAAGGACTTTTGCGGGTAAGAAATAATGACATTATTCCATATATTTAAATATTTAGATATAAATTATACGATGTATTCCTAATTGTATGATAAATCATCAGAATACTGTTACAGGTGAAATATTGATAAAATATAATATAAGAGTATTGATAGTTTAATTATTGACTGGATGTGTTTGTTAGGCGACAGTTGGTTCATGCATATTACAACACAATTCATAAAATGTAATTTTTATATTTTATAATACGTGAGGACTCGTAAAATTAGTGTATTCCATGATTTGTATATGTATTGTTCAAATAAATGAAAAAGGCCATTATTTTAAAATGTAAATCTACCTTAAGTCATCACTGGTTTTCGATTTATTTTTACAATTAGGTAACAATATGTCCATCAATTATGCAATTCTTTGAAATATGTTCACAGGTTAGGGGCATTTACTACTTTATTATAATAAGCATATCCTAGGCCCGAGGATATTAATAGTTGAATAGTCAGTGATTTGGTGCTAACACGATTAATAACTCTCAGTTGATTTATTTAAGTGTTTCTGTAAATTAAGATGTCTTTTCCCTCATGAAAGGTTGACCTGACATGGATTCAGTTATTCTTGTTATGTCCTTTTAGTGATATAGCTCTTTCCATATTCAAGTACTGGTACAGCCTTTGCTATATTAATTTTGGTTTAAGTGTTCCTGTTGAATCAAAGTGCTTCGGACGCAAAAAAAAATATTAACCGTTTTTTCATTATTATTTGTTATTACGCAGAAACCGAAGTGATGACAATTGTTTCGCCTGATTTGATAATATACCTTTTAGAACTGTTATATCTTCCTAACACAAGCGGACATTAAATATAGGGTATTGAGGAATACCAAAAATTATCGTGTACAACTAAAACATAAACATTCCTATATAAGTAATTTCCATCAATGTTTAAAATATTTGCTGAAAATACCATTGAGGCAAATCAATTAAGAACCAATTAATGTCCAATTAAACTTTATATCAATATACTAATAGACTACTGTAAACACAAAAAGATTTAATATGTCAAAAAAATATCGCATCACACTCGATACAGTAGTAGAATCTATATTTTTAAGATTGGGAAAATAGTGTTTGGAATGGATCGAAGCTAGTCGACAATGTATACTACTGTTGCCTTGAGTTGAGGAAATAAATATATGTTAAAGGAACAGATTGAATGTTTATTCTGCTTCAACATGTTCACTTAGTATCAATATTTCGTCTCCAATCAGTAAAGTTAAGTCATGCGACCTGGTTATGCTACTCTAGCATATAATTAACTTCGTAAAAGCCATGTATAGTGAATGTGTTTTAATGGAGATATTATATAACATTCAGTTCATATTTTATGGTTCACACATAGTGATTTTGAAAATAAAAATAAAGAAAGAATTATTCCGTTTAAATTATCTAAACGTAACAATTGAATATATAGGACATATTCCTCGTTCTTATTAAAATTTCACAACTCTTAAGATATGTATTGCTATAATAGTTGTTGGAAAATGACATTTATAGTTTTTTAAATTATGGTTGAACTGTTCTGTATTAGTTTCATACATCAAAAATATACGAAAAAGATTTTAAGATGACATCAATGGTGTCAATATTTATTCTTCGATATAAAGCTAAATTTTTCGATTGATCGTGATATGGACTTGTTTTGTATTTACTTCAGCTGACACCATGAGTGAAAGAAAAGCTGTTATTAAGAATGCTGACATGTCGGAAGATATGCAACAAGATGCGGTTGAAGCTTCCACTCAGGCCTTGGAAAAATTCAATATTGAAAAAGACATTGCCGCATTCATCAAAAAGGATTTTGACAAGAAATATAACCCAACATGGCATTGTGTCGTTGGTAGGAATTTTGGAAGTTATGTAACACATGAAACCAAACATTTTATTTATTTTTACATGGGACAAGTTGCAATATTGTTGTTTAAGTCTGGATAATACAGACAGATAGATGTGTTTTAAATTAAAATTTATGGTCTATATGTATATTCAAAGGATTGTTTTTTTATATCTATAAAAAATAAGAAGATGTCGTATGACTGCCAATGATAAAATTCTCCATCAAAGACCATAGGCAATAACAACTCTAGGTCACAGTACGGCCTTAAACAATGAACAAAACCCTTACCTTTAGAAAACTATATAAAGACCCGAATTGATCTCTTTTCATATAAAACGTAAGTTGGATATCTATGGATTGTATAGCACAGGTTTGGAATAATAAACTATTTCGGACCAGACAAAATAAATGTCATAAATTACCAGACGATCGTACTGCAAAACAATATCATTAGACAACAACAAGGCATATCAAGATCAATGTTAGATAAATTTGGGGGGACTTATGAACGAGCAATTCAAATGGTCTACATAAAGGTGATCAGAATAGAGAGAATAGAAAAGAACTAATAAGAGAAGAAATTTCCTATAGAATGATATAAATGAGAATTTTGGTTCCTTTCCACTGTTTCGATTGAGTCGTTGATGAGTCTTATCGAGTAAATTTGTATCTGGCGTTCCATATTTTACGTATTGTATCTTAAACAGTCACTAGGTCGATGCAACTGCGTAGGTTTCGTCATTGTGGGTATAACCAGCCCAGTAGTCAGCACTTGACATGAAATATAATTTATAAGATTTTTTTTGTAAACTATAGGCCTGGTACCCTTGATGTGTTTTACCTACGGTTATTTGCTTGTCAATGCGCCTTTCCCCATCTAGGAACCTTGACTGTTGTTGTTTCAGTCCTGTTAGGGGGGATTGGTAGATGTAAATTCTACAACTGTCATTCATAGCCGAAGTTTGTAGCATTTAAGGGTAATGAATGGACCAATGGAATCAACACAAATGTTAAAAAACAGTCTAACAAATACAACATGGAAATACAATCAATCAGGTTACTAGACCCAAGTTAAAACAAATCTACGGATTAGTACCTCAGGTGATCGTTAAGGGTGAACAGAAACTGATACATTCTAAAATTCAGTTTGATTTAATTTTGAAATTCGGTTTATGTATGCGTTGAAATTCAACGAAGCTACATTTTGTATTGCAAATGTCGTTACTCATAAAAGGATTCACTCCGCACACGTCTCTTTAATTACTGTTAAAAGCAATACCCTTTCCAACAACAGTGTTAATTTTCTTAAACCTGTAAAACAATTATTGTATAGAGTGAAATTAATTAAAAATCGCCTACCTATCTTTTTTATATTAAATTTATTTCAATGCATTCATGTGTGTAGATATGGTAAGTGTGAATGGAGTTTCGAACCAATTTACATTTAGTTGGTCAGTGACCTTAAGTTTGCGTACTTCATAATTTTGTACACATGTTAGCAAGTTTGGTGGTGTATTTTGAAAGATGGATTTAATACAGGTATGAATAATCTAGTCTTATACGTCAACAAGTCTTTGGACTAGATATGTTATTCTGTTGAAAGAAAGGAAATTATTATCGTTATTGTTTTTATTCATTTTTTTTTAATATTTATCAGAATGGACCAGGCCATACACCATCACAAAAACTTTGCACCTCCCATAACACAAAATGAGTTAGACCATCCTTTCTATTGTTGCCGATCCCCTTTTGATTCTGGAGCTTCAACACTAGTTATCCATATAATGTTTCTCAAACGTATGGTTCTGATCTTCCGTGAGGATGGATTGGAAACTGCGTGTTGGATTCACGGTTTATTATAAACATTTATTATATTTATAATTGATACATAATGATTCTACCACTGTATCGAGTGTGATACGATATTTATCCACTCGAGACAGTTAAATTTTTGAATTTAAAACGCGAGGCTCACCGAGCGTTTTAAATATTTATAATTTAATTGTCGAGAGTGGATAAAGATCGTATTACACAAGATTTAGTTAAGGAATCTCTAATGATTTCTAAACAATATGCGGGCAAACTTATTCTTTCTTTTGAAATGAACTGCAACAAGATGTGTTCTTTCTATGTGATGTCATCAAGCATGGTTGCCTTTTTTTCATGCCGTCACAATTGGAAATTTAGAAGAAGGCAAGAAAGTTTGACGTCATAATCGAATTTTGACCAATGAAGAACTGAGATCAAATAAACCACACGTTGAATAATTAAAAATAATCAACAGATCGGGTAAAGGATAAATCGAGTAAGAATTAGAGAAATTTTGTTATGAAAACAATCAAACTTGAAACTACAGAGGGCAAATTTAAACTTAAATAGTTTTGGCATTTTTTTAAGTCCCATTA
This sequence comes from Mytilus galloprovincialis, assembly GCF_965363235.1. Lineage (NCBI taxonomy): Eukaryota > Metazoa > Mollusca > Bivalvia > Mytilida > Mytilidae > Mytilus > Mytilus galloprovincialis. Next base: position 7,212,830 of record NC_134842.1, read on the forward strand.
AATTATATAGTGTTCCTATTTTTTTCCTAATTTGTCTATTTCAACTTTAGGATTTGAACGTTAATCATTTCAAAGGTTCATCCATAAATGCTGATAGATCGCATCGAGTACATTTTTATTTATTATAACACGATTTTGAATAAAAATAATTTGGTAGAAAAAGAGTTGTCTCGTTGATGCCAAGACACGATTCTACTCCTTTTTAGCCGATATTCAACATAAAGCATAGTCACTTAGAACAGTACAAATGAAATATATAAAGCGTTTTGTATAACAAGAAATTGGAAATTTACCTCAGTACTTTATTTTGCCTTTAAAAAAAATGATTCGAGCGTCACTTATGAGTCTTGAATAGACGAACGCGCGTCTGGCGTACAAAATTGTAATACTGGTATCTATGATTATTTAATTCATACACGTTGATTTAATTCTTGAAAGGTCCGGGTGAGATACTAGCCTTAGTTTGCCTAACTTTTTAATGAAATTTGAACGAGTTTGTTTTTACCCATGAAATCACATTTAACGATGTCTTGATGTCACGAAAATGCATAGTTTTAGCTTGCAATAACCAACAATATAAATGTACCACAATGTTTGTCTTAATAAACAGGAACTTTCCCGTAAAATGTAATTGAGCTAACTTGCGCTTGTTTTTTCCTGAATGATAAATATCAATGAGAATCTGCCAACGATGTCTTAATAGAATTTCAATAGAATGTCGCAACCTTTAGAATATATAAAATCTCTATAAATATTCATCATATTTCAAAAATATGACGCTTTAAACTTTCTCATACTTAACGATTATTTTTAAGTTTAATTTTTTTTAATTTTTTACCTAAATTTTGTATACCAAAAGGGTCGCTTAGCGCATTTCCCCCTTTCTGTATATACTTTAACCAACTCTACTTTAGTGATTTTCTAACTTTGTTGATCTTGAGGCGCATTCAAAACGTGAATATTCGCGTTTATTTTCACTCGCAAATTACGAGATAAAACAAAAACTCTCGCAAAGTTAATTGGTTTGAATTATTTTGTTTCAGTGTTAATTTAATATTTGTAATCATTTCGTCGAATTATATGTCAGAGATATCGTTTCATGATCATTTAATTTTTTAAACACGAGAATTTTCATCTTTATCTGGCAAAATCCCTGTGAAATATTAATTGCAAAGTTTTTCAATTCAACTTAAAAACTATATTTTCATTTCTCAATTTTTCGTTTGAGAACTTTCTCTGAAAGAACTGTTAGCTCATGAATATGTATTTACATGTATGTAACAAGGTTACAGTAATTTTGAATTACTAGGGTGTATAGATATTTCCTGAACTTTTTAAAAAGTATGTATAATCTCTGGTTCATTAAGGGATTCAATATACTCATTTCATTATGCACAACTAGAACAAATGTTTTTTCATGATGTATAATCACTAGAACAAATGTCAGATATTATAACTAATAACTGGAATGAGGGGAAAAAAAATTTTAATATAGAAAAGTTAATAAATGTATAATATAAACTCATATAACACCTCTTTACAAGCCTAAACATCAAAACGCTTTTCTGCATGATTATCTTTTTGATTCACACCGCTTCTGGCTACACCATCCACATTTATAAAAAAAAAAAACATGTTCTTCAGATTGTAAATCTGACTAAACTGCACATCGAAGAGAATAAAGACTGAAATAAATAATCTGAAGTTGCCAAGCAAACTGAATCAGCCATCTCGAATTAATCCTTGTGCAGGGTCCAAGCTAAATTCCATGTTAAGTAGACACGATATTAAATATCCTTTTTATATTTAATGATGACCAATATATTTTTGAGGTATCCTTTACTCGGTCCACATGCTGAATCAGTATCAAAGCATACCAGTCAATGTCGGTCTCATCCAAATTTTGCCTAATACGTTCCGCCTCATTTTCCAGATAGTTGTGTAGGCTCTCTTTGTTTTAATTACTTAGACACATATATTTTGTCATAAAATATTAAACAAATAAAACAGATGTAACATAACATCAGCAATTTTTTGTGTACTATAAATTACTCATATGCACAATATGCATTGACATTCAGAACATGAATATTCGTGTGCTGCCAGTTTTTTGCAAACCATACATTTTAAAAACTATATTTTCATTTCTCAGTTTTTCGTTTGAGAACTTTCTCTGAAAGAACTGTTAGCTCATGAACATGTATTTACATGTATGTTACCAGGTTACAGTAATCTTGAATTACTTGGGTGTATAGATATTCCCTGAACTTTTCAAAAAGTATGTATAATGGTTTACTTTTATAAATTGTTACTTGGATGGAGAGTTGTCTCATTGGCACTCATACCACATCTTCCTATATCTATGAGTTATCACTATCAATCTTAATAGTAATTACTTATTTGTTTATGATGAACCGGGGTTGAACACAGTTAAATAGCATATCACTGCAAACTTACAAAAAGGATTTCACAAATGGATACGGAGTGAAAACTTCATTTACACTTTGAAAGGATAATTGGTTAAATGGTGTTTGTATTATTGTATTGATAAGACCTAAAATCATATCAGCGAATTTGTAAAATAATTATCAAATTTTTTAGTCACTATATAAGATCGGTGATTATATATAATCTCTTATAAAATTAGTGATTATGCATTATCACAGGAAAACTGGGATATTTCACAATCCCTAAAAACCAGGATTCTACATATTCCTTGTAACATATTAACCCTACAATTACGTATTATCGATATTGACACCCTCACCCCTCAATTTACAAATTAACAAAACATATTTCTACAGAGAAAAGAAACATATTTCTACATAAAAGGAAAGGATGAAGATTTGTTGTTTTGGTAACAGGAGGAAGTGGATTCCTTGGCCAACATGTTGTACAACACTTGCAGATCTATGCTGAAAATGTTCGTGAAATTCGGGTATTGGATATGGTGTCTTACGAACAAAAATTAGATAGGTGGCTTACAAATATTCATCTTTCTTATTATGTATTTTTTTGTGAACTATAACATCTAAATCATTTGTTCCTTTGACAAACTAATGTGACCAGTACACTTATTTAACACAGGTTATATAGCTAGCATGTTCAATATAGTAAAATACATTTTTGTTTACGACTAAATGATTTTCAATGTCCCTTTGGTATGTTTCGCCTCCTTTACACTTTACCAAATTCTCATACATATATTATAAGATATAAGATATTGAAATGTTGGCAGAATTGACCATGTCATGAGAACATTTGAACTTAATGTAGTTCATTTTTTTAATGGCGATTTATAGTTAACACATAAGTACAATAATGTTCGAAAATACCTGGTCTGAATATATATATGTATAATCGCAGACTATTTTCAAAGTTTCATTACGATTCACATGATAGGTTAAGGTCTAAATCGATCTTAAACTAGAAAAGGTAATACATTATAACATCTACTTCTTAGCATTAGAAAAATGTGAAAGGAAAATGTTATCCAATGAATGAGACAGACGTTTACACATTACAGGGGTAGCTCTACAATGAGATCATCTACTTCAGTCAAACATAGCTTAAATGTATTTCGTATTTATTAAAATCTTTCTTATCATATTTCGTTTAATACTTTCTAGTTTCTTACTTTTATTGATTTTTCAGACTTCCAGGCAAGCAAACCCTTGCGTATCTTTTCTGGAAGTATAACGGATAACAAGTTGGTCGGAGAGGCATGCCGTGAAACTGATATTGTTCTTCATATTGCTTCCAAAATAGATTATTCCAATTTCCCCGACAAAAAATTATTACAAGAGGTGAACATAAAAGGTATATAATTATTTGAACTCTGAAATCAGTAATTGTAAGGATCAACAATATTCTAAAACGAGAAATCAACCTACGTTAATGAAGGAATTCGTCATTGATTAAGTGAAACAAAAAAATAGATATAATGGTATATGTGGATTAAATAATACCGGTTCCAAAGAGTTAAGAAACTTTTCTGAATTGTTATTTGTACATTTTCTACTTCAACTGACCGATATTCAAGGGGTAGGGTAGATCATGTACCTGCCCCCATGTCATGACGCTCGTCAGCGGTTGTCTTCACTTTTGTTTATCCCGTTTTTGTCATTCAGGGAGTTAGTTTTTTTTCTGTGCTAGATCTTTGGTCGTTTTCTTTGAATTTTTTTTTTTTACTTTCGTCGCTTTAATTATATATTACTCTTGTTCCTTGTTGAAGACTATATATAGATTTCTATTTTATTTCAATGTGTCGTTGAGATTTTTAATTAGACAAAAAACGCATAACACAATGGATTTTCAGTAGGCTGAACGTTTTATATAGGAACGTTTGTTCCTGCAAAAAATAAATCATAATCAGATGTAAAAAAAGACTAAATTAATATTATCATATTTAAGATTTTATTAAGAAAATAACAACAAAAAACTTTATTTTTGACGAATGTTTAAAGCATTCGACTAATATTTTAAATGATATACAACAAATCGAACTTTGGAAAAATCTTGTTAACAACGTTTGAATAGTTATGATCATAGATTATTTTTGGAAGAAATATCTGTTTACAACTGTAAAAGATATAATAAACTGGAATTGTAAAACTATAATTTACTGTTATGATTTGAATTATTTATGTCAAACTGGTAAACTCTGTTTGTTTTCTTTTTAATTTGTCCTATAAATCTTATAATGTCCGCATAAATCAAGAAAACGGTTGTATCATCCTAAGGATAAGAAAGGAGGTTAACAAACCTGTAAAGTAATTTCTTATTGACAAGTAAAACCGAAGGGATCGTTGACATCTTCACTATTTTCATTGATAATGACCTCAACAAACAATAGTGAGCAAATGAATAAGTTTGTACTATATACTATAGATAAACATAATGCCTTGGATTGTAACAGGGACAGGTCAAGCAACTGTAAAAATTGCTTGACCTGTCCCTGTTACAATCCAGTATATACCTCCCAAGTGATACGATATTCCCGTGCTTGCATTTCCTATCATGATTTTCCTGATAGAGGGTTGCTGCTCACAAGGAAGCTATTAAACCAAGTGTTCCAAACGGTGAAGTTGAAATCATCCCTTCGTAAATTTTACGGACGCCATCACGAGTTGGTTGACTGTTATGGAATAACCGTTTCACAAATTATATCGGATATGTTCCTTACGTCGTAACTACAATCCCCTTCCCTTTCATGAATGTGACCTACCGAATTAGACTATTTACCGGATTTGTTATCACATAAGCAACACTACGGGTGACACACATGTGGAGCAGGATCTGCTTACCCTTCCGGAGCACCTGAGATCACCCCTAGTTTTTAGTGGGGTTCGTATTGCTTATTCTTTAAGTTTCTATGTTGTTTCATGTGTACTATTGTTTGTCTGTTTGTCTTTTTCTTTTTTAGCCATGGCGTTGTCAGTTTATTTTCGATCTATGAGTTTGACTGTCCCTTTGGTATCTTTCGTCCCTCTTTTTTTAAAGTGATGGTCGTGGGTTATAACCGTTGAAAAATGTTATAAACAGTCAGGAGCAGTACTTAAACAAGTTATTAATTTCAGTACATTATATAGGTGATTTTTTTTTTTTAAATTATAAAATAACTCAATAGAGTTATTTTCAATTTCAATAAAAGCATGGACTAAATGTCGTTTTCGTGAATTTTTAAATCATTTTATATCATAAAATTAAGACTTTATTAAATTTCAGAGGAGTGAAGAAATAAAGTGTTACTTTAAATATAATGACAATAATATTACTTAAATAATTCATTTTATACATCTTTGAAAGAATTAGTAATGACGCTTATTTAAGGTACATATGTAATTGTTTAAGGTTACAAATTATAAATAACTTCAAGTCTTAATTAAATCACAAGTTTCCATCTATTTATATCTTTCTACTTTCAAGGAAAATGATATTTTAATAGTCCCAAGAGAATAATCTTTGACCCTGAAGCGTCGATATGAAAGATAAGTACGTCAGAAAGGCAATTAGTGATTCAGAAGGATTAGATTTTATATTTCAATGGAAAAATAACCAGATGACTGTGAAAATTTATTAAAGGTAGTAAAATCTTTTTAATTGGACATATATTTGGAAACATTACTTATATTATAAGTAATATTAAAAAAAGCCCCGTTTTCAACTTGTATAGGTAATTCTAAACGTTACCTGTTTAAGTAATGCCCCTGACTGAAAAACAACTATTTGTTGGATTCATTTCAATTTCACGAATTTACCTTTAACGTAACAAAAAACTCATATATAATGACGTTTGCAGTCAGATAGTTTCATTGGGGTCTAATAGTTTCCTTGACCGGTCAAACAGTTAATCGCTTGCAAATTGAAAAATAGTCAAAATATCGTGTACTTTTTTTATATAGAAAATGATAACTGAGGTATAATGATATAGAATATTAAATTAAGATCCCAAATTTAATGTAAAGGTGCATTTGTTCTATGATCATAATACCGATACCAACCCAAAAAAAGCAAATTAATGTAAAAGAAACAATTTCCTAATCTTGAACTATAACCAATTGTGTCTTCATTAAATGACATCTTTACTATTTCATTGATAATTACCTACCGAATCAATACTGATAAAATTATTCAATTCATACGAACTCCTCTTGATAAACAATGTTCACTGTATTTAAACCGGGACATGTCTAGCAAATGTGAAAGGTGATTGTGGTCTAAGGTTTTAGTCATCGAAAATAAAAGGGTACTATCCAGGCCAACTATACACAACGCTTTTATTGCTTCAAAAGGCGCACGACCCAGTTCATATTCTAAACGGCTCATAATACCGCTTTGGATGGAGTTCGTTGTAAGTTGGTGGTATATATGTACATTGAAGAACACAGATACCCTATACCTACTTATTAAACGGGGACAACATCTAGAAAATACTTCTATATTTCCTAAAATTTCATTTGAAAGAAAAAGAAACTTGTTCCATAAATACAGTGATAACTAAATGTGACTATCTATTGAACAATTGATTGAGATAAATTGGGGTTTTTTTGCTTGAATGAAGTTTTTTCAGCGAGTTTCAAGAAAAATGCAAAACGCATTGTCTAACCAGTAAGAATGATACAAAAAGGAAATAACATATTAGTGTATGTATATTACACTAAATTTTCCCAAATTCATGTGATACGTCTCCGTAAGATATCTATATAATAGTGTCTTTTTAGGAACAGAAACTGTATTGAATGCTTGTCGGAGAGAAAATGTTCCATATTTAATTTACTGTGGATCAGCTTCTATATATTTCGGTGGCGAAGAAGCAAGCTAGAGCAGCAACAGAGACTAACATTCAAACTCCATCTAAATTATGTTTTGGGAAATATGCAAAAACAAAAACAGAAGTACAGAATATGGTTCTATCGGCAAACAATTCTTATTTACACAATGGTTATTATAGAAAAGTAATTAGAGATAAAATTTTCAACACTATGGTGTCAGTATTTTCTCTTCATTCCAATTGCTATGTCTATCACCTGTTACAAAGAAAGCATCGCTTGAAGCGTCATCAACACTTCGAAAAAATTTAACCAAGTACAAAGGAAAAGTAAAAATACAAAAATACTGAATTCCGAAGAAAATGTAAAACTGAAAGTCCCTCATCTAACGGCAAAATCAAAAACTCATACACATCAAACCAATCGATAACAACTGTCATATTCTTATCTTCGATCAGGCATTTTCTGATGTAGTAGCTGGTTAATCAAAACTAGTTTTATGGCTAGCCAAGCTTCTTTCTTGAATGACATTCGCATCAAAGATAAGAAGATGGAAATTATCAGGAACTATGATTTGAAAATAAAACTGATAATACAATGAAAAAGTCCTAAATGAACATACAAAATAAAAGATTACAACAAAAAATTGGGATGATCGGGCAATTTGAATGTGTGATAAATAATATCCTCCACTAGTGACAGCTATTGTGTTTTTAATGTTTTAATCTCTTGGTAGTTACTCGTAAAGAACGTCAATCACATGAATTGTGTACTAGCTAACTGATTAGTTGTAATGCTTTATATATCACGATTCTATTTCAGGAAAACGATTGAAGACACTTGCCCTTCTCCCATTTGGAATGTATGGTTAACTAGATTACGGTAATATTCCGGCAGCAGTTCGACCATTCAATGGCAGAGCATTTCCACTAGTCGGTCAAATGAAAGCTAAAATACAATACAGTTATGTTGGGAATGTGGCAATGATGTTTGTAAAAGCAGTGGAGAAACTTCCAAAGTATCCAAAATAAGACGGTCAATATTTCTTCTCCGTAGATGACACACCGCCTGATACTGTTCCGGGTGTTTTTAAGCCTTTCCTGGATCATTTTAGCAGTAAGCCCTCGTCATGGTATATTCCGTATTGGCTTGCTATTGTTATTGTTTTCTTAATAACCTGTTTGACATTTTTGTTGAGATGCTTTACAAATGGTCATTTACTACTGTCACATTTTACATTTGGAAACATAGCATATTTGAATACCACATTTTATGTAACAAACGTTTAAGCCAGAAGATTACTTGGATATACGCCCGTTTACGATTATAATAATGCAATTGCGCAGTCAAATAAGTTCTATGAAACAATCATTTGAAGGTAAACATTTTCAACAAATTTTATTTTTAGAGAATGTGAAAATTCAATAGTCACACATCTACTTTTTTATTTTTTATTTGTATTTCTTATTTCCTTCAATGCTGTTAAATGTATACTACCTCGTGCTTAAAGCTACATCAATGTCATCATATTTATCTTCATAGTCATTGTCCTTATCCGCATCATCATAATCATCATCAATCTAGACTCACACAAGTTCTTTTAGCCATGGCAATATCTATTTTCCCCATGTTAATTATTATCAAATACTTATATATGTACATTTAAAGTCATACGACCACTTGTCTATTTAATGTCCTGTTTAACAAATACAATGACTTTATTTGTAAAAAAAATTTCTAATGTATTTTTTTATGTACTAGTGATTTGACTCTTCCGGAGTATGTGAACACACTCTGGGTCCGTATTGATTGATCTTTAATTTCTAATGACGTTGATTTGCTTCTCCTTTTTCCCTCTGGTCAGTAAAATTTATATACATTTTGTATGTTCTAGACTTGTAGTTTTTATCGACATCGAAATATGTCTTGGTTTTTTAAATATTAAGGTCGTTATCTCCTGCCTTCACGATGAAAACATTTCAATTCTTTTTTATTTGAGATGGATTAAAACCAGATTTATTTTACCATTTTCCAACTGACTATAGCAAGTATGGAACTGACAGTTGTAATCAATTCGTTTGATGTGTTTGAGCTTTTGAAATTGCTATTTGATTAGACACTTTCCGATTTCAATTTTCCTCGCAGTTTGGTATTTTTGTAATGCCTCTTTTGCAATTATGCATAGGTTATACAGGTATTTCTCTTTCTATGTCATCATGCATTCAGTAAAGGTGTTCCTCGGTATACATACATTAACCATTAACTTGAATTGCTGGTCTCTGAATCGCATCCAAGGAAATGGTTCGGACATGTTAGCATGACCTGCTTTATGATAGGTTTAGCGATACTAAATTTCTTGAATACAAAACAAAAGCACCCATATGGAACGTATTGCAATCACTGACACAGTTTCAAAGCTTGGACATGAATATGCGATATTATTAAAATAGTAACGCTCGGTTTTGTAATTATTTGGGTTTATTTTTCTTATCAAAAAATATCGTAAAATTAATGTGGAGACAGTCTAAAAGAGTGAAAAGGAGGAAGGGACTTTTGTTAGTTCAACATAGTATATTTTGTCACTTCCTCCTGTCAGCTTCTCACTCTGAGGCATCGATACAATATGTAAACTTGGAACTGCATTATGTGTTATCAAAGAATTAAAAGAAGACCTGTTAGTTTTTCTGAATTTTTATTGAAATCGATGACATATCTAGGAACTAGTAGTCGTATCCTTGGCTGTAATCTGCAATAAAAGAGAACACAAAAAGTACATACAAAATCAAAATTCTTTAGTTATGTTAGGTTGAGTAATTATCACATGATTAATCAATTTAAAGTTGATTAACAGTGGCAGACATTTTTAAAGAATATAGTTCATGCTTTTTGTTCACTAACGGATTTGTTTATATTATCGTGTAATGCATAGAAACAACTGACAGTATGTATATAAAGTCCACAACACACGACACAATTACATGTATCTTAGCCATGACTTGTTATGTAACAATTCATGCTTTAAAATGAAGGTTCCACATTCAATTTGTTGAATGTGTACTAATTGATGCTCAGGAGAGAATATAACTTATCACGTAACGGGTGGAGCAAGAAAGCCAGAAGATGGTTCCATCCAAAAGTTTGCCTGTATTTATTGGAAAAATATATATCTCATTCCTGTTTTGTTTTAATACACAATATAAAAAAGAAGATGTGGTATGATTGCCAATGAGACAACTATCCACAAAAGACCAAAATGACACAGACATTAACAACTATAGGTCACCGTACGGCCTTCAACAATGAGCAAAGCCCATACCGCATAGTCAGCTATAAAAGACCCCGATAAGACAATGTAAAACAATTCAAACGAGAAAACTAACGGCCTTATTTATGTAAAAAAATGAACGAAAAACAAATATGTAACACATAAACAAACGACAACCACTGAATATACAGGCTCCTGACTTGGGACAGGCACATACATAAATAGTGTGGCGGGGTTAAACATGTTAGAGGGATCCCAACCCTCCCCCTAACCTGGGACTGTGGTATGCCTAAATTATAATTCAATTTACCTGCATTTCTTCTATAACCTGTAATGTTAGCAAAGAGATCGAATGAACGTTTGACTATAAGTGACATACTATATGAATATCAAATAAAAGCTATACCAGTACCATTCAATAGTGAAATTTACTATTGAACGAAGTATTTCAAAATCTGCGTAATTGAAATGCATCTGTAGTCTCAAACTCCATACACCGTTTCGTTCGGGTGTAAAGAAGCGTAGCCAGATGTCACCGCTAGTTCGGGGTTTGCTGTATTCTATGATCTATGACATCGTTTGGTTTTTTTTTTTTTCTCAATCAATTTATGACTTTTATACAGCAGTATACTACGTTTGCCTTCATTTGTTTTGTCCAAACTTGAAAAGAAAAAATGTGTAATGTAATACTTAACTATAATCATGAATTTGAAAAGATCGAATAAAAAAAACAAGATGGTTATTCCTGAACTATATATGTCAAAACCATCATAGTAGAAAGTGGCTTTTACTTTGAAGTCCATTACTTGATATTAAGGTTTCGGAGGTAGTCAGAGGTTTGTGACAAAGTGTTAAAATTTAAACAATTTTTTTTTATTAAACTTAACTCTTATTTTCATCAAGAAACAAATTCGTGACGACATGCGTATCTATATTAATTTCCTATTAAAAGCGAGGTATGCACATATTGTATGTCGAAATATTATTTGATAAAATAAATATAAATCTGATTTGTACTTACGTCTTTTTCCTCCCATCATGCCTCCCATCCCTGTAACGTTGATAAATAGATAATATTATAGAATTTTGGCGAAGGGTTGAAACGCTGTGCCATATTAAAACTTTATTATATTTACAACTGATGCAGATGTTTTGTCGAACCACCAGGCTCATGAGTGCAACTTGAGTGGAAAAGCGAAAAAATAACAAATACAAAAAGACATTGAACAGGATAAATAGCATGATCGGTGGCAAATGAATAGCAGGAGATAATCATCCTGTCAACATACCTCGTCATATACTGTTCATATGCTTATTCTTCTTTTTTTCCTTTGTATTCAATATTCTCTTGTGATAATTTACAGTAACATTTGATTAACAACAAAAGTAACAAAGATATATATTAATCAAACTGCTATCAATAGAAAACGGTTCCATCTTCTAAAAAAAACATACATTAACACACGGTGCTGTCTGGTGTAACTGGATACCTAAGATTTAAGCATCATTTTGGTAAAATCAGAAAAAAAAACAATCATAGGAAAATATTGTGATAATGAATTCATGAAATTTTGTGATTTCATATTTCTTCTAGGTGTATTATTTCATACTTGCTGTTCGTCCAAAATCAGGGAAACTCTATAGCTAGTTCTGTCATTTAAATCATTACTCGTGTAAATGTACCAATCACGAACATAGCTTGCCTTTATCTTTTTTTAGTCATGATTAATTGATACGTGATTTCTTGAAATATATTTTTATTTCGGAAGAGAAAAACATGCAAGCAAACGCCACCCAGAATAAACGATGTAAATAGTATATAAAATAAAATTACATACATAATTACTGCTATTGATATCCATCACAGATGAATAATCTTTTTTATAATAATGTAAATACATTCCTTTTATGTCGTCACACATAACAGTTTTGATATGGATGAAAATAATTTCATACTTATTTCATATTCATTGAGATTACATAGGATTGAAACCTACCCATCCGAGGAAAATATAGATTTTGAACCGATCTATCATGTTTATTACTAATGGCAAAGGTAAATACAATATGTATTTTAAAAGAAATATATTGGTTACCTGTAATTGCAAATGCTAATAAGTGGCTGACGGAACTTAATATACGGGATAACATGATTCAACTGTTTAGTATTTAGAGTATGAATTACCGAAATCATTTACATTTAAGACCTGTTTTATTTCGCCACTTTCTTTGGAAAGTTTGTTAACTCACTCGACTCCAATCTTAGCTATATATATAGTTGAATAGGATAGTCAGTTTTCCTATCAAAGGTCAGTGGGTTTTTTCGGCCACTCCTGCTTCCTCCACCAATAAAAACTGGGCGCACCTATTCATAACTAAATACAAACGTCAGTATGCATGACCATAATATCCAAAATAAAACAAAAGAATTTCAGATCAGGAATACTACAATATATGAATGATAAAAAGCTAGAAAGTATTTACATAATGATATAATTGAAAATATAGTATATGAATGGGCTACTTAGGTATTCATATATTTGGAATTAATTCAGTAAAATATTACTTACCGTAAAATTATTAAAAGGAACCTATTGATGAATTGGTAACCTTTTACAATAAGTTTATAAGATACATAAGTTTATTCGGATTGTATCAACATTTTGCGCTCTCGGTTAACAGCTTCACAATAAAAGTTAGGATGAGCTAATCTGTTTGAAATATGTTGTGTCTGTTTGTTTTGTTCGCGCATCGGTGGCAATATAATGGAATTTGATGCGACTGTCATACAAGTGAGAGGTTTAAATAGCTATAAAACCAGGTTCAATCCACCATTTTCTACATTTGAAAATGCCTGTACCAAGTCAGGAATATGACAGTTCTTGTCCATTCGTTTTTGATGCGTTTTGTTATTTGATTTTGCCATGTGGTTATGGACTTTCTGAATTGATTTTCCTCTGAGTTCAGTATTTTTGTGATTTTACTTTTTTCTACAGGTACAGTCAAACCTGCAAAGCAAATCTTTGTACCTATAGAAGAATTTAGTAAAGTATTTTTGTAATTTGTGGTAATGAAATCCCTGACTTAATAAATTACTTATAAAATAAAGATTACGCTCATTGAAATTCGAAACGGCAGTACAGAAATGTGTAAAGCGAACGAGTTTGGATTTATACATGTTATTAACTCCATAAGAAAGTGCTGAAGCAACATCGTCGTCCAAAACAGGAAAAACAAGAATGTGTCCCCAGTACACGGTTGCCCCATCCATTTGATTGGACTTCAACTTCATCACAAAATACTTCGACCAAAAACTGTAACCTGAAGCGGGACGAACGGACGGACGGACGAACGAACGGGTGCACAGACCAGAAAAAATAATGCTCATAAATTTTGTGTAGAGTGGCTGGTGCAACACACAAATATCTAAATATAGGAAAAGACTTTCATATTAGATGAATTTAAAATAAGAACCTTTGAGTAAATTTCATCACTATTTGTAGAGATTTCTTAATTATTTAACTGACAAAAAAAATTCAAAAGATACCAGTTATATGTTTTAAATTTACCAATAAGTTGACTTTAAACGATTCTTTAATAGGTTTGGTTATAAACAACTAAGATAGTGATATTGACAAAAGTGTACATCTAAGTGTTGGAATGTATCATAGAAGAACTAATTGCAAGATATATACTCCATTGAAGCAGAATTTGTCTGTGTGATACTTTTAGTTAGCGTTATATGAAATTGAAAAATACTACTGGCTTCTTACATATTTTATGACGCACCTGTGTCAACATCTTTAAAATACCAGGAGTAGATTTCACAAAAAAACTTAGGACTAAGATTGGTCTTAAGTCATGAACAAAGGAGTATACGTGTACTTACGATCAATCTTAGTCGTAAATTTTTTTGTGAAATCGACTCCTGATATCTTCATGACAAATTTTGAGCATGGACAAAACAAAGGTGGTTTGTTAAACTTTAAACAACGGCTATGATACTGTAGGCAGTGGCTGTATCTATAAGTATACTGGCACCACTGTCAATGTGACATTTATCAACAACTATTCACCAAATACCCTTCGAAGTAAACAACAACAAGTACGGCTTTTAACTATAAACAAAACCAACAATGTATGTAAGTAATAAACGGTTTTTAAAATATCAAAGTATTAAGCAAAAGAGGGACGAAAGATACCAGAGGGACAGTCAAATCATAGAGGTTTATGTGTTGCTCAGTCTTTAGTTTTCCATGATGTGGAATGCGTGATATTGATTATCAATTTGGTCATTTTTCGTTTTCTTGCAATGACATTGTCAGATAATGTTCAATCAACTAGTTTAAATATCTCTTAGGTGTCTTCTCCTCCCTTTATTGCATATGATAACGTGAACAAGCCCAATGAAGCGAAAAATGAAGACGATTGAAAACGTACTAAGATGTATTACTGTAATTCCGTTAAACTATTGCATACAATTTGCCTTGTTAACAGAGTCAGGAACCTATATTGATATTGCAACAATCTATTTCAGTTTTCAAGCATATTGTATGAAGGATTATACCAGATCTTTATTATAATCACATCACACTGGGTAATGTTAACTACCATGGACAGTTATCCGATACATCTTACACAATTTAGAACTTCTGACAAAAACATGAAAATGCTGCAAAGGAGTAGGTCCGGTAAGGGCAGATTTTGGCCTCAAATTTCAGGTTCGTCTAACGATAGATTTTGGACACTTTTTTAACACTTAAGGGTCTATTTCAATTAATTTGAGTAATGTTTGAGAAATATTTTAACTGATTTAGTCATTAAAAACGCTCCGATTCAAGCTTAAATATGAAAAATCTATCAAATATGCCAAAAAAAAACCTCACTTTTCAGATGGTTTTTGTCAAAAATGAAAGTGGCCGCATCCGTGTTTATCCTCAACCTTTACATATGTTATGTATTATCATCAACTTCAACTTACATTTCAATATTATCAATGAACACGAATGCGGCCACTTTCATTTAAGACGGAAACCGTCTAAAATTTTACTTAAATGCTAAAATTGTGAAGATTTCAGTAATTTAGCACGACTTAATGATGCTAGTACCCGTTATATGTACATTGTATTGTCAAAAACAGCCTATAGTTATGTAGCAGGAGCATTCTACTTTCCAATAAATAGCTAAAAGATTACGATTTCATAATTTTATAAAACTGCTGGGGCCAAAAGGGGGTCTTACTGAACCTACTCCTTTTTGTTATAATGTCAATAGCTCTTCGACGCCATACTCGAAACTATTATCTATTTTATAAATGCTTCTACATGATATCTTTCAACATTTTTAGTCAGATTTCTTTAGTTCATAACTTTAAAACTAATTATAATAGTTAAAGTTGATATTAAATTTTATGTGTTTCACACTTCAAAGCGTCAAATTGTAAGTATACAGATAGCTATATATCCGTTACTAATGAATGCTGGGATGATAAACTAATCCAAGATAATTTTGTTACGTCTACCAGTAAAAACCACGATAGCAATATGCAAGACCGTGAAATAGTATTAAAATCAATATGAAAAGTATTAACAATACAAACAACATATACATACATACATACAGTGCATGTGCAAGGACTTTTGCGGGTAAGACATAGTGACATTATTGAACATATTTGAATATGTGTATATAGATCATACGGTGCATACTAATTTTATGATATGTCATTCTATACTGTTTTCTGTTACAGGTGAAACACTGATAAAATATAATAAAAGAGTACTGATAGTTAAACGACTGTAAGTACATGTAACGTGTGTGCTAGGTGACAGGTATTTCATGCATATTATCACAAAAATTCAAAAAATTTGTTTTTAATTTACATTCGTGAAACAAGTGTATAAATTAACCTGTAAATATATTTGGTTCAAATGATTGAAAAAGTAAACCATGTAAATCTACATTCATGTTATTAGTTTTGATATATTTCCGTTTATAATTCAACATTTGTGTTACGTTTAACTGTTTAATACAAATACTATCTTACCGTCATTGTCATTCCAATCATCCGCTCACAAGTCAGGAATTCTGTACACACAGAAATTATTCCCATTATATTTTCTTTTTTTTAAAGCTCCTTTTTTTCCTCAGACAGCAACGTTGACCTTATATGGATTTGGCTATTCTTAGTTTGTCCCTTTTGATGATATCCTCTTAAAAATGCTTTCTACTCTGGTTCAAAATAACAAGTTTTTAAAAGAGACTATTATAAATTGAATGTAAATAAATAATGGAACTACAAAGGCTTAAAAAGGAGCTTCTTTTCAAGATATAAGCTATTAAAAATATGGCTGGAAATGATTCTCTCAAGATTTTTCATACATTACACATTGGCACTTATTTTGGTCAAAAAGTATGAAAAATAACAGGGATTTAATAAGATTTTCAAATATGGCCTTTATAGTATATCTATATGTTATCAAATTATGAAAAGAAAAGAAGGGGTTAGTGGGTAAATTTTTGAATAACACTACATGGATAAAACCAGAAGATAACAAATATTTCTTAAAAAAAGAGGTGCGACTATCCTTAACATATTCAAGAACTAACACTTTCCTTTCAACGCCATTTTGGTTTTTAGCGTTCCTGTAGATCCGAAGTGCTTCAGACGCACATTTAATCTAAATCGTTTCATTGTTTTTATTTACTATCATCAAATCATGCGCAATAATTGTCATGGCATCAAAACCTGTATAAGTTTGTCTAGGGGCGGGGGGAGTAGCTTGGTTTACCTTGAGTTTCAAATTTGAATATAGCTAACTCTTAACAACACGTATCGCATCACACTCAATGCCAACGATAGAATCTATGATTTTGAAATAGGAAATGATATAAATTTAAAACTTTCCAATGACAATCGAGCAGCTGAATATGTGTTTAAGGAACACACGCGCATGTTTAATTATCATCAATGTTTTGCTTCCAAGCAATAGCGATACAATGTAAGTCATGCTACATGGTTACGCTACTCAAGCATATATCTATCTTCAAACAGTAAATTTGTTTTAATTGAGATGTTACATAATCTATATTCAAATTTTATGGTTTAAACATAGTAATTTTAAATAATAAAATGAAAGAAAGAAATATTACGTTTAAATTATCTAACCGTAGCATTTGACTATATCGGATGTATCCGATCTAACTTTATGTTTGTCTTAAGATTTACTTGATATAGACTGATGTTTTTTATTTACTTCAGCTAACATCATGACTGAAAGAAAAGCTGTTATTAAGAATGCTGACATGTCTGAAGATATGCAACAAGATGCTGTCGAATCTTCTACTCAGGCATTGGAAAAGTTTAACATTGAAAAAGACATCGCTGCATTCATCAAAAAGGATTTTGACAAGAAATATAACCCAACATGGCACTGTATCGTTGGCAGAAATTTTGGAAGCTATGTTACACATGAAAGCAAACATTTCATTTATTTTTATATGGGACAAGTTGCAATACTGTTGTTTAAGTCTGGATAAAAGAGAAAGATAAATATGTTATAAATTAAATACATGGTTTTAAGATGTATATATTTAAAGTATTTTTTTTTTTATGTATAGAAAAATAAAAAGATGTCGTACGAAGGTCAATGAGACAACTCTCCATCAGGGACCATGTAAAATAACAAGTGTATGTCACAATTCAACCTTCAACGATTACCAGAAGAATGCCTCCCCGTGCTTCAGGTCTATACTAGATTATACAGTGTTTGTCCGAGCGAGAACTTCTCTAATATATTCATTACTTTAAGAACATTTATAAAAAAAAATTCAGCCCAATTCTACTATTAAGATAAACGTCACACTCTGGTCTGATCTACTCTATCTTTTGTTTTATTTTTTCGGGTGATTGATGACAAATAGCGTTTGACGTCTTAATCCGAACAGTTTTATCATTTTCAAACAATTTAATTTATTGTGTGCTGGTTCATATTCTGGACGCCAGATTTTACTTCTTTCTTATAAAATCCACATAATCATTCGTACATATAACTCAACATGCAGACATCTTATAAGTTCACGTATTTCACATTCAATCTTTAATGAAAATATTCTTTACAAAGCACAAAGGTATTCACTTCAAAAGCTAACACAACCTTTGAACAGACTTATTAAGAAGGAATATAGTTACGATGATGTTGTCAGGTCATTAAATATTGCATATTTTGGCTTTGGTATTGATTTTCTTATACGTTCATTACGTCGGAATTAAACACATTTATTCTAAAACAAGTTGTTGGCATGCACGGGTTATATTCTTCTCATATATTTTATGAGTCTATAATACTAAACCCCAAACTTGAGGGATTGTGCTTGATATTCATATGATGAAGAAATAATCGTTCGTATCTGACGTTCCATGTTTTGCGTATAGTACATGTGTGAGTTAACAGGTCGGTCGACACTGGTGAGAACATTACTTAATGGATATTGTTTGTGAACTATAGGCCTGATACTTTTGATGTGTCTTGATCAACGGTTCATATCCATGTCAATGCGCGTTTCCAAAACCAGGAAATTGACTGTGGTTGTTCCTGTCCTGAAAATAAATTGCTGAATGTAACTTTATTTATGACCTATTTAAACGTTTGTAGCACTAGAATATATTTAAAAGCAACGCATGAACCATGAAAACTACACACATATCACAAAAATGTTAACAAGGTTTAAATACAACCAGACTGGTTATAGGACCCGATTTAAAACAAATATATTGATGAATAACTCAGCATGTGATCGGTAAGGGTGACAGTTGCATATGGGATATATATATCCCAACTTATTCGATATTCAAGAGCTTGCAGCTCCTACTCAGACTTTGTAAAACGTCATCAGTGTCTTAGTAGAAAGTTGATAAACCAGGGGTATGTCAAAGAAAGTCTCGTCCTTTTTCGAAAAAATTTCATATGAAGGTACCAAGACCTTGTCGATAAATATTCTGTATCAACTTCACAAATACATGATGGTCTTGGTGTATAGATTATGCGTACTAATGCTGTTAATCATCTTAACAACGTGTTTTGTTCTTTTATTTGTCTTTGTTCTATTATTAATATTACTTTTACTGTTGAATTGTTTTATGTGATATCCATTTAACGTGCCTCGGTACTAAAACATCCCGTCAATGTGTTTGTATTATCTTTCATGTTTTGCTGGTGTGTTTTGTATATGCGACTTTTTGTGTTTCTTTGGTTTTTATAACGTGACTCTGTATTTTAATAGATCCCGTCAGTATGATATTGTTCTATTGTAAGTACCGGGCCACGTCCATTTGTATTTTTGTCCATCTGATGAGTTAAGCCTTTTTCAACTGATTTTTATAGTTCGTTCTTATGTTGTACTGTTATACCACTGTCCCAGGTTAGGGGGAGGTTGGGATCCCGCTAACATGTTTAACCACCACCACATTATTTATCTATGTGCCTGTCCCAAGTCAGGAGCCTGTAATTCAGTGGTTGTCGTTTGTTTATGTGTTACATATTTGTTTTTCGTTCATTTTTTTTTTTTTTTTTTTTTTTATTTTTACATAAATAAGGCCGTTAGTTTTCTCGTTTGAATTGTTTTACATTGTCTTATCGGGGCCTTTTATAGCTGACTATGCGGTATGGGCTTTGCTCATTGTTGAAGGCCGTACGGTGACCTATAGTTGTTAATGTCTTTGTCATTTGGGTCTTTTGTGGATAGTTGTCTCATTGGCAATCATACCACATCTTCTTTTTTTATACATTATGATATATTTCTATTGTGAATTAGAAAATACTTTGAACCACAAACGTCAAAAATGGTTCAACACGTAGTACTAGTAGAATGAACTATATGTCGATTCTTATAAATTCTGTATAACTTTTTGGACTATTTTAAATCTCGGTCATTTATGAAATTAGTTCTTTCAAACTTTTGATTTTTTAACCCTGTATGCTAAAATTACCCATGTGGAATTTTAAAATTGTTTGTATATACATTGAACGACAAATTTATGTGACGTAGAAAATTTTCTGACGTCAGACATGCGAATCAATGAATGTGTTTGTAGATAGATGTTTTTGTGTTCTGTTAAATTGTTCCTTTTAAAAATTTACACGATGATGACTGCTGTACCCGTATTTTGATTATTTTATTTATTATGTCAGTTTAGTTCACGCATCATTGTAAATTCAACGGAATTTGATGACACTGTCAACAAAGGGAGAGGTTTAGCCTATAAAACCAGGTTTAATCCACCATTTTCTACATTTGAAAATGTGTACCAAGTCAGGAATATGACAGTTCTTGTCCATTCGTTTCTGATGTGTTTTACTGTTATACCACTGTCGCAGGTTAGGGGAGGGTTGGGATTCCGCTAACATGTTTAACCCCGCCACATTATTTATGTATGTGCCTGTCCCAAGTCAGGAGCCTGTTATTAAGTGGTAGTCGGTTTTTTATGTGGTACATATTTGTTTTTCGTTCATTTTTTATATAAATAAGGCCGTTACTTTTCTCGTTTGAATTGTTTTACATTGTCTTATCGGGGCCTTTTATAGTTGACTATGCGGTATGGGCTTTGCACTTTGTTGAAGGCCGTACGGTGACATATAGTTGTTAATGTCTGTGTCATTTTTGTCTCTTGTGGGCAGTTGTCTCATTGGAAATCATACCATATCTTCTTTTTTATATTTGTCATTTGATTTTGGCATGTGATTATGGACTTTCCGATTGGATTTTCCTCTGAGATTTTTTTTTTTAATTTTTATTCAACAAATTGCACTTTCTATTGTGAACAATATACCTCACTAGTTCAGCATACCAGTGAAGAGTCCCTGTTTGTTAATACCAGCAATCCAGGGTTGTTTTCTGGTAAGCATCAGTATATTAAATCAACTTTAGTTTTATAATGTAACAGCTAAGTTATAAAATTATCAGCAATGAAATAATATATATATCATCTAGCAATAATGACTTTGAAGTATTGGTTTCCGGAAATTTCCTCTGAGTTCAGTATTTTTGTGATTTTACTAATTGCTGATCAAAAGATACATTTTAAAATTCACTTTGATATGATTTTGATATTGGGATTATGTTTGCGTTTAAATTCAACGATTCTACATTTTGTACTGCAAATGTCGTTACTCGTAAAAAGATTCACTCAACACACTCCTATCTTGTAACTGTCAAAAGCAAACGACCTTATTTTTACAGCTAGCCCAACCTCCAACGTGTATGACAGTTTCACATGCGATCGAATTTTGGTTATAGATAATTAACATGTAAGGACTGGTTAAACAAGACACATTAAACGATCTGATTAAAAATGGAGCCTTATAATTAGTTCTGATATTTTAAATAATTTTGTATCAACGATCTGACTGCTTATCAAATTTTGATAGAGAACCTACTGCTCTTCATGCGCATTGGCAGCAGACGTCTGGTATCAGCTTCCAGAGATAAAATAATCGTAATATATTTTTATGTTTACTATATTCTGGCTGTTTGGGTTTTTAATAAATCAGAAGTAAATTTGCCGAATCAAAACAACAATTGTTTCGTAGTAATGGAATAATTGGTCTTCTTTCCAAAAACATTTTGAAGGTGCAAAATATAAGAAGCGTTTCAACAAGTGAAGCCTAATCTGCGTACCCTTTCGGAGCACCTCATATCACCCCAAGTTTTTGACAGGGTTCGTGTTGCTTAATAATTCTTTAGTTTTCTATGTTGTGTTTTTGTGCTATTGTTTTTCTGTAAATCATTTTATTCTTTTAGCCATGGCGTTGTAAGTTTATTTTCTACTTATAAGTTTAAATGTTCATCTGGTATCTTTCCCCCTTTTTGTAACACTGTACTTCGTGGGATAAAATTCATGGATATATTTCACCTTTAAATCTACAAACTAAACTGATTAAACATATATCTTAATTTTGCAGACGGTTCGCAAAAAGCAATCATATTTTGGACAAGTTCGTAACCAAATTTATCTATCTGTATTGCTTATGTGTGTACAGAACAAAGTTGACCGGTTAGTGTGCATTGTGTCTAGCCTATAAAGTCTGGACTATAATAATGTAATCTGATTATGTTAAAATTAAAGATTAGCAAACCTTTGATATTTGATGATACACAATTAGTTTATTCATCTCATTAACAACATTCGAAGCGGGTGAGTTGCATACGAATAAAGCATAAAGGACAAAAGTAAGCTGGTACGTTTTCTTAAATGTTGTAAATTAGTATTGACCACAAACCCAAAAGAACAACTGTGGTCTTTGTTTGAATTGGAAAATGTAAGATTTTTTCTAAAAAAAAAAAGAAGTTATCCATATGATTTTACCCAAACGTTTGGTTCTGAACTGCAATGAATGTTAACTGAAACAGCGTGTCGGATGCACGGTTTATTATAAGCATGTATTCTAGTTTTATTAAATTTAAAATTACAAAGCGCAACTTAAAGCTAAAATATTTTTTGGTTTTTGTTTTTGTCTCATTAAATTGTAAAGAGACATTGAGTTTTTCAACTTTAGTATTTGAACATTAATTGTTAAAAGATTCCTCCATAAATGCTCAAAGATCGTATTTAAAGTATATTGCATTTATCATAGCGCTATTGTGAATAAAATTGATTTGCAGATTTCAGGTTAAATGAACGTAAGAAGCTGAGAGGATAACAAAGTCACTTATAACAGAGGAATGAAATTAATCAAGCTTGATGTATAAAACAAAATTGGAAATTAACTTCAGCAATTTCGTACTTTATTTTGCCTGAAGAAAATATTGATTTGAGCGTCACTAATAAGTCTTGTACAGAAAAAAATACATCGAGCGTATAAAATTACAATCCTGGAATGTATGATGAATTGCATTTATTTCATACACGTTTTAATTCTTGAAAGGTTAGGGCACGACATTAGTTTTTTCTTTATGTTAAGTTTTGCAGAACTTTGAACTTTTATGTCTGTTCTTAAAACGTTGTGAGACAATATTTACAAAAAAAGATTTACTGAAACCGTTACATTTAATGATGTTTTTACGTCATGATAATGCATAGTATAAGGATGCGAAAATGGAGTGCGCTTGCAATAACCAACACTATTAGTACCGAAATATTTGTCATATAAATACAAACTTTCCCTTAAAATGTGTTTTGGTCTATCATACGTTTGGTATTCCAAATAATAAATTTCAATGAAAATCTTCCAACGTTGTCTTTATTTGAGAATATTATTTTGCTACATGTACCTTTAGACTTTATAAAATCCCTCTGAACATGAATTTTATTTCATAAATAATACACTTAAAACATTCCCATACTTATACTTAAAGATAATTTTATCTGTAAAAATATCTAGTTATGTACAAATTCTTGTTGTATACCGATGCAGTCCCTTCTGCATGTTTCCATTTATATATTCATATATTCTTTGAACACACTTTACTATAGCGATTTTGTTTTAACTTTGTTGATGTCGATGCACATTCGCATTTTTGACAATCGCGTGATGCGAGATGAATAAAACGCTCGTATTTTGGTGATTTTTTCCTTTTGCAAAGCAAGTTGGTTTGAAAAATTTTGTAATAGTGTTATTCTAACATTTGTAATTATATCGTAAAATTGTAAGCCAGAGATATTGTTTCATGAACATTTATTTTTTAACACTAAAAGTTGCATCTTTATCTGGCACAATCACTGTATATAAAGGCAACAGTAGTATACCGCTGTTCGAAATTCATCAATCGATTGATAAAAAAACAAATCCGGGTTACAAACTAAATCTACAGGGAACACATGAAAACTTCACATTTACGCTTGAAAGGATAGTTTGTTAAATGATGTTTGTATTATTGGAAACTCCTAAAATCATATCGACGCTTTTTTAAGATATTTATCATTTTTTTTAAGTTAGTATATAAGAACAGTGCTCAAATATAATATCTTATGAAATCAGTGACTATGCATAATCCCATGAAAACCGGGATATTATACAATCCCTGAAAAAAACCGTGGTTCTACATATTCCTTGTAATATATTACCACTACTTGTTATATTTATTATCGCTATTGGTATCCCCCTCTCTCAATTTACAAATAAACAAAACTTATTTCTACAGAAAAAGATATGAAGAAATTTGTTGTCTTGGTAACAGGGGGAAGTGGATTCCTTGGTCAACATGTTGTAAAACACTTGCAGATATATGCAGAAAATGTTCGTGAAATTCGGGTATTGGATATGGTGCCGTACGAACAAAAACTAGGTAGGTGACTTACAAAATATTTATAAATTTTGCCTATTGTGTATTTTTTTCAAATATAGTATCCTGTTCTTTTATCCTTTTGAGTTCTAATGTGACTAGTACATTTATCTTACACAGGCTATATAGTTTGCATGTCCTATATAGTAAAATACAATTCTTACGCTTGAAAACTTATGAATGTCTTTTCAATATCTTTCTCCTCTTTTACACTCTACAAAATTAGCATTCATGTACTAAAAGATATAAAATAAGGACGATTCATATCATGGCGTTGTCAGTTTTTTTTCGATTTATGAGTTTGACTGTCCCTCTGGTATCTTTCTTCCCTCTTCTTTAATATCGATTATACCTGGTTTCAATATATGTGTATAAAGATTGATTAGGATTCACATGATATGTTTAGGTCTTAACTTAAATCTTAAACTAGAAACTTTAAAAGTCCAACAGCTTCTTAACATTAGACAACCATGAAAAGGAAAACTTGACCGAACGGATTAGACAAACGTATACTCATTAAAGGATTAGACAAACGTATACTCATTAAAGGATTAGACAAAAGTATAACTCATTAAAGGATTAGACAAACGTCTACTCATTAAAGGATTAGACAAACGTCTACTCATTAAAGGATTAGACAAACGTCTACTCATTAAAAGGGCTAACTCTACCATTACACCATCCCCAAGGAAAGGATTAGACAAACGTCTACTCATTAAAGGATTAGACAAACGTCTACTCATTAAAGTGGTACCCAACACTTTAACTAGAATTAATTTGGCTCGTTTAATTTTCTTAAAATTTTGACAAAGTATTTACTTTGACCCTTTGACAAAGATATAAAAATTTCAAAAAATTTGAACCAACCGTTTTATCAGAAAAATTACACTGGTTATATAGCAGTTTGACAAACACTTATTTTGATCATTGAGAAGCTTAATATTCCCTTAACAACACAACGTAATTAAAACGTTTAGCTGATTTTACAGAGTTATCTCCCTGTAGTGTTAGGTACCACCTTAAAAGGGCCAACTCTATTAGAGCCATCCCCAAGCGCATTTTCTGTATCACCTTCAGGAAAAAAGCGTTAATGTATTTTGCATTCAAAATATTGTTCTTATTCTGTTTCGTTTATTACTTATTTGTTTGTTACTTTTATTGATTTTTTTAGACTTCCAGTCAAGCAAACCATTGCGTATATATTCTGGAAGTATAACGGATAACAAGTTAGTCAACGAGGCATGTCGTGGGACCGATATTGTTCTACATATTGCTTCCAAAATAGATTATTCTAATTTCCCTGACAAGAAAGTATTACAAGAAGTGAACGTAAAAGGTATACGTATATTTCAACTCTGAAGTCAGTATTGGTAATGATCAACCTATTCTTTAAACGTGAAATTAACCAAAGTTATTAATGCAGGTGGTAATTGATTGAAGGTGAAACATACATACATGGTGTCACATGGGCATTAAATAATAATATTGACAAGGCTATTAAGTAATAAGAAATTGTTTAACTGATGTTGTGTTACTTAACTTATATTTAACAAATATCGTAAAGTCTTGATATCATATTATCGGTTCCAAAGCGTTTAGAAATATTTCTGAATTGTCATTTAAGTTGTACATTTTCTTCAGCAATTGACCAATATTTAAGGAGTAGGGAAGATTAAGCAAAGACCAACAGATTTTAACATCACCATATAATCATTTTCCTTGCCGCAAGTCTTGGCGCTCGTCAGCGGTTGTCTTCACTTAATTTTTCTTTCTCCCGTTTTTGTCATTTAGGCATTGTTATTGTCTGGTTTTGTTTTGATCGTTGGCCGTAATCATTGATTTTTTTATGTTTATTTCCGTCGCCTTTATTATGTATACCTCTTCTTTGATGAAGACAATATGTAGATTTCAATTTTATTTCAATGTGTTTTTGTGTTGTTAAGTTTTTCTAATTAGACAATAACCGCAGAATATAATGTATTCTCTAATATTTGTGCTACTTTAACATTTCCTGACCGGTGTGAGAAATATATTTCTCCTCACCAGTGAAAAATCTGTTCTCGGCTAATGATTGGTTGAAATTTGATTGTGACGTTAAATTTTCTAGTTTTCTTCTGAATTTTCTAATTGTGACGTCATGAAAAAAGGCGACCATGACTGATGACGTCACATCAAAAGTACACAACTTTCCTCAAATCTTTGAAAAGGAAGGATAAAAGGCATAAGAGAAACAGATTCCACCACTGTAACTCGTGTATTACGATATTTCTCCACTCTCAACAGTTAGATTTTAATTACTTAAAAAGCTCGGCAAGCCTCGCGCTTTAAATATTAAAATTTAACTGTCTCGAGTGGAGAAATATCGTAATACACTTGTTGCAGTTATGGAATCTATATTTCTCAGTAGGGTAAACATTTTATATAGGAACGTTTGTTTCTGTAAAAAAATAAATAATAATCACATGTAAAAAAAGAGGCTGAATTAGTTTTATCATATTTGAAATTTCATTTAGAAAATATCAAAAAACAAACTTCATGTTTGACGAATGTTTAAACCATTTGATTAATATTCTAAATGTTATACAACAATTGCACTTTGGAAATTTCTTGTTACGGTGACCTATAGTTGTTAATGTCTGTTTGGTCTCTTGTGAACAGTTGTCTCATTGGCAATCATACCATATCTTCTTTTTTATATTGTAAATCTATAATTAACTGTATCAGTTATGATTGGAATAATGAATGTCAAACTGGTAATCTCTGTTTGTTTTCTTTTTAATTTGTCCTATAATTCTTATTAAGTGTTCAGCAAGCACGAAAACGGATGAATCATCTTATGGACCGGAAAGGAGACTAACAAATCTGTATCTTAATTTCCAGGTCGTTGACATCTTTACTATTTTCATTGATAATGACCTAAATAAACAATAATGATAAAATGCATGAAGTTATACTATAAACAGTTGACAAACAAAATACCTTGGATTTTTACAGGGACAGGTCAAGCAACTATTAAAGGTAATGATCTTGGGTCATAACCGTTCCAAAATCTTATAAACAACTATTTGTTGGATTTTTAACACTGTCAAGAAGAAACCTTTACCCCGTTGCTTAAAAACTCATATTGCAAGTTAAAGGCAGCAACTTATTTTGCCTTTTTTCTTAATTTTGTTGTAGATGTTATACATTACGCTAGTTCTGTGCCTCAAAAGTGTAAATGGGGGAGGAAATCAACGAATTTCACACTTGAACGATGGAAATAAAAAAAATGCCCGAAAATTTCATTTGTAAATTAAGACACAATATCGATTAATGAGTTATCAAAGGTGTATAATTTGAATAAACATAAAAACAAATAATCCTGGTATCTATGATGAGTTTATTAAATACGCCAGACGCGAGTTTCGTCTACATAATAATTATCAGTGTCGCTCCGATCAAAAAAGGTAAAAAGTCAAACAAGTATAAAGTTGATTATCCAAAATTCAAAATAAGGTTGTGCCAAATACAGCTACGGTAATATATGCCTGGGATAAGAAATATATGAAAAAAACCTAATCATAAAATATTGAATACATGAGTCAAGTTGTCTTGAAGAATCGCTGTATACCTATATCTACTTCTGAAAGCCGCAATGTTAAAAAAAAACAGTAAAATATGTATAAGAGCCAATTTTCTAATTTTGAACTATAACCAATTGTGCGCTCGTTAAATGACATCTTCACTATTTCATTGATAATCATACCTACTGAATCAATACTGATAAAAGTATTGAATTCATACAATATCCTACCGATAAAGAATAACCACAGTATTAAAACTGGGACATGTCTAGCAAATGTGAAAGTTGGTTACTGTCTAAGGTTTTATTCATCGAAAAGAAAAAGAGATGATCCAACTATACACAACGGTTTTTTTTTATTCGAGAGGCACACGACCGAGTTCATATTTAAAACGGGTCATATGACCGCTTTGGACAGAATTCGTTGTAAATTGACGCAGATTAAATAATACAGATACCGGGCAAGGGTAGAAAACTGCTTTCTAAACGTGAACATTATCTAGCAAATACTTCTATATTTCTTAAAATTTCCTTTGAAAGAAAGCGAAGAATATGTCTATTAAATATTTACAGTGATAACTGAATGTAACTATCTATTAAGCATTTGATTGAAATTAACATATTTTCCTGAATGAAGTTTTCAACAACTTTCCAGAATCATGAAAAACGAAATGTCTACCCAATATATTACTTTAAGCAAAATATTAATGTATGTATTTTAAACTTAATGTTCCCAAATTCATGTAATACGTCTCCGTAAGATATTTAGATAAATGTGTTTATTTTTAGGAACAAAAACTGTATTAAGTGCTTGTCGGAGAGAAAACGTTCCATATTTAATTTACTGTGGATCAGCTTCAATATATTTTGGTGGCGACGAAGCGAGAGCAGCAACAGAAACTACCATAAAAACTCCATCTAAATTATGTTTTGGAGAATATGCGAAAACTAAAACTGAAGCACAGAATATGGTTCTATCGGCAAACAATTCTTATTTACACAATGGTAATTATAGAAAAAAAAAACTCGACATGATTTTCAAATGGTGGTATCAGTATTTTGTCTTCATTCCCATTGATATATTTGTCAATAGTTATCAAAGGTGTCAACTGTCACGATTGGAGTATCGCTTGCAGCGTCATCATCACTTCGGAATATTTTACTCGACATGAACTACGAAAAAGTAAAATAACAAATGGCAAAATTAAAAGATCATAAACGTCACACGAATTGAAAAAAAACTGTCATATTCCTATTTTGGAACAGGCATTTTTCTATGTACAAAATAGTGGATTAAAACTGGTTTTATAGCTAGAGAAGCCACTCACTTGAATGCCAGTCTCATGAATCAGTTGGAAATTATCAGCAAAGATGGTTCAAAATTAAAACAGATAATACAATGTAAAAAGTACAAAATGACCATACAACATAAAATTTCACAAAAAGAAATAACCATGGGGCAATTTGAACCACAATGCGTGATAAATACTACCATCATTTGCTCCACTAGTGACAGCTGTTGTGTTTTCATGTATTAATCTCATGACATGTATGAGTGAGTAACTACATAAGGAATCATAAACAAGGCTTTTTGTAGATGATAACAATTTCTACAAATTTTTGAAAATAAAAATGGAACCCAACATCCACATATTCCAACATCCTTATTTAACTCATGTCAAACATTACTTAACCTGTCTAAGGAATACAATTATTTCATTGCTGGTGATATTTTAATATATTCTAGAAAATCACTAGAACTGACTGAATAAATTTATAGAATTGCTTGCATCGAATCCATGTTGTTGGGTTCCATTTTTATTTTCAATGGATTGGATGCAAGCAATTCTATAAATTTATTCAGTCAGTTCTAGTGATTTTCTAGAATATATTAAAATATCACCAGGAATGAAATATTTTTATTCCTTAGACAGGTTAAGTAATGTTTGACATGAGTTAAATAAGGATGTTGGAATATGTGGATGTTGGGTTCCATTTTTATTTTCATTTCAAAAACTCAGAATGTATGTTCAAATGTGACGTCATTAATTGGTCATTTTTTAAAATTTCTAATATGACGTCACTTGGCGTTGAGTTTAAACTTATTCGAATGTTTTGCATTTTTCCTGTATAAATTAGTTAATACTTCAGTTTTATGATGTACGTCTTTTGTATAGTCATTTTATTAAATTTACTGTTTGCAAAAGTATAAATTATTTTAAATAAGAGGGATGTTCTGGTACCTAACAGAAAACCCTGGCCGTTTTTGGCACAACTGTTTTCACCTTTTGGTCCTCGATGCTGTTCAATTTTGTACTTGTTTCGGTTTTCAAACTTTTGTATCTGGGCGTCACTAGTAAGTCTTTTGTGGACAAAATGCACTTCTGGCGTATTAAAAATTTTAAACTTGTTGCCTCTTGTTAGCTATTATTCGTGTGTTTCTTTGTCAATTGTGTTCTTCTATTTATTTATATTGTAGTCCTGTAATATTGTGTTGTCATTTTAATGTTATATTTCACATGGCCATAAAAGAGGGAGGTTTGCCACAAAACCTGGTTCGATCCACCATTTTTTCCTTTAAAAATGTCCTGTACCAAGTCAGGAATATGGCCATTATTATATTATAGTTCGTTTCTGTGTGTGTTACATTGTAACGTTGTGTTTCCGTTGTGTCGTTTGTTTTCTCTTATTTTTGAGTGTAAATTCACATTACTATAAAACGGGTCACGGTACTTATCTATCCAAAATTCATGTATTTGGTCTTGATGTTATATTTGTTATTCTCATAGGATTTTGTCTAATGCTTAGTCCGTTTCTGTGTGTGTTACATTTTAATGTTGTGTCGTTGTTCTCCTCTTATATTTAATGCGTTTCCCTCAGTTTAAGTTTGTTACCCCGATTTTGTTTTTTGTCCATGGATTTATGAGTTTTGAACAGTGGTATACTACTGTTGCCTTTATTTGAAACCTTACCTTATTTGGAATATGGATAAAAATAATATGCTGAAGGATTTAGGTCATTGGAACTGCCACCCTAAATTAACCAAAACACGTCTAGCTCTACATCGTCCAAAGGCTTATGCAAATGATCAATAGATTAAAAACTCCGAACTACAAGGTAAAACACATTCTGCTTCAACTTAAACGAAACAATTTGGCACCTACTGCTAAAAATCCTTCCTTTTGAGAGGCACATGAACATGTGGCTTGGTTTAACAAGTTTTCAAATGTCCCAACCCTGCCACTTTAAATCTCAACCAGTAAACTAACAAAACGTGAAAATATTTTGAGATGTTTCTATTTAGCAGCTATGCATTGCACGCTACATAATAATATATCAATGCAAAGGTTGAACATTATGATGACTTTGATTTGAAATGTTTAAGAAAGTTACTCGTAAAGAACCTTTTTACACCTATCTCTTATAAGCTAGCTGATAAGATTTATTGATTTATATCACGATTCTATTTCAGGAAAACAGTTGAAGACACTTGCCCTACTTCCATTTGGGATGTATGGTGAATTGGATTATGGTAATATCCCGGCAGCAGTCCGACCGTTCAAAGGCAGAACATTTCCACTGGTCGGACAAATGAAAGCTAAAATACAATACAGTTATGTCGGGAACGTGGCAATGATGTTTGTAAAAGCAGTGGAGAAATTACCAAAGAATCCAAAACTAGGCGGTCAATACTTTTTCTCCGTAGATAATACACCGCCCGATACTGTTCCGGATGTTCTTAAGCCGTTCCTGGATCATTTTAGCAGTAAGCCCTCGTCATGGTATATTCCGTATTGGCTTGCTATTGTTATGGTTTTCTTAATAACCTGTTTGACATTTTTGTTGAAATACTTTACAAATGGTCATTTACCACTGTCACATTTCACATTCGGAAGCATAGCATATTTGAATACCACATTTTATGTAACAAACGATAAAGCCAGAAGATTACTTGGATATACACCTGTTTACGATTATAATAATGCAATTGCGCAGTCAAATAAGTTCTATGAAACAATCATTTGAAGGCAAAGATGTTTTTTTTTTTATTTTAATAGAATTTGAAGATTCGATAGTCAAACAGTGATCTTTTTGATCTTTTATTTGTAGACCTTATTTCCTGCAATGATGTTTAATATATACTACCTCGTCCTAAAATCTACATCAATGTCAGCATACATATTATCATAATTCTCTTCATTATCCGCATTGTTATATTCGTCATCAATGTAGACTAAAAACGAAGTTCCATAATCCATTAGAATATATTTGTTCCCATTTATATAATTACATTAAAACTCATGTAACCACTTGTCTATTTAGTTTCCTGTTTAACAAATACAATGACTTCATTTAATATAATTTGCTTTTTTTCGAATGTAAATATTTTATATACTAATGAATTGGCTCTTCCGGGGCATCTGAACTCACTCTGTGTTTGTAGGGCCTGTGTTGAATTTTAGTTTAGTTTCTTGTGAGTTAATGTGTGTCTTCTTTTTCTTTTGATCAAAGTTCTGTTGTATTTCTTTGATTTGTGGGGTGGTTGTTCCCTTCGTAATATATCCTATTTTACAAAAAGTAGTTGTTATATCCTGTCTCGGCGATAGAAACATCTCAATATTGTTTTTCGATTGAGATAGTTACAGTAACATTTCATCGACCGGTTTTAGTTTGTAACCTGGATTTGATTTTTTTTTTTTGTAATCGATTACGTCTTTTTAACAGCAGCGTACTACTGTCTAAAGTATAGAAGTTGATACGATAAGCTCAATCGCATCGCACAGAAATGGTTAAGAAATTTTAGAATAAATTTATCAAATATCTGCAGATTATCGACAATAAATTTTCAAAAAGGAAAAGAAAACATCACCCTGAACACCTAAATACAATCACTGACACAGTTTTTAAGTTTTGACAGGAAGATTGAATAAAAATAATATCGATTGTTTGATGTTTTTGTTATTTTATTTCAATTTATACCTTATAGTCTAATTCTAAGTGTGGGGACATTCTAAACGGTTGACAAAGGATAGGAATCTTTTGGAAGTTTAACATAATACTTTTTTGTCTATACCTCTTGTAAACTGTATATATTCAGGGAGTCAATGAGTAAAGTCATAGAATTCGAGCTTCATCATGTGTTGTAAAACAAATTATAAAAAAAGAAGATCTGTAAGTTTTCTCTGAATATTTATTGAAATTGATGACATATCCAGGCACTAGTAGTCGTATCCTTGGCTGTAATCTGCAATTAAAGAGTATACCAAATGTACATACAAAATTGTAATTCTTTTGATAGTCAAGGGTATTGTCACATGATTAATAAATTTAAAGTTGATTTAAAGTGACAGACAATTTATAGAATATAGTTCATGCTATTTTGTTTAATAAGTAATTTGATGATATAACCGTATAATGCATAGAAACAACTGACAGTATTTATATAAAATCCACAACATACACTACACAATTTGATGTGTCTTAGACATGACTTGTTATGTAACAATACATGCTTTAAAATGAAGGCTCCACATTTAATTTGTTGCATTTGTACTACTTGATATTCAGGAGAGAATATAACTTATCACGGTGGAGCGAGAAATCCAGAAGATTGGTTTACATAAAAGTTTGCCAGTATTTATTGGAAAAATATGTATAAAATTGAGAATGGAAATGGGGAATGTGCCAAAGAGACAACAACCCGACCATAGAGCAGACAACAGCAGAAGGTCACCAACAGGTCTTCAGTGCAACGAGAAATTCCCGCACCCAGAAGCGTCCTTCAGCAGGCCCCTAAACAAATATATACTAGTTCAGTGATAATGAACGCCATACTAAACTCCAAATTGTACACACAAAACTAAAAGTTAAAATAATACAAGACTAACAAAGGCCAGAGGCTCCTGACTTAGGCAGGTGCAAAAATGCGGCGGGGTTAAACATTTTTGTGAGATCTCAACCCTCCCCCTATACCTCTATCCAGTGCAGAAAAGTAAACGCATAACAATACGCACATCAAAGTTCAGTTCAAGAGAATTATGTCCTTCATGTTTATTTTACTACACTAGCTTAAACTATAATACAATTTACCTGCATTTCTTCTATAACCTGTAATATTAGAAAAGAGATCAAATGAACTTGTGACTATAAGTGGCATAATATGAGTATCAAATAAAAACTATACGGCACCATTCAATCGTAAAATTTACTATTGAACGATTTACTTCAAAATCATCGTAATCAAAAATTTGTATTCTATGATCTAAGACATCATTTATTTTTTCTCAATCGATTTATGACTTTTGAACAGCAGTATACTACTTTTGCCTTTATCTATTATGTCCAAACTTGCAAAGAAAAAAATATGTAATGTGATACTCTAATTATTACTGTGAATGTTAAAAGATCGAACAAAAAAAACAAGATGATTATTCCTAAACAATATATGTCAAAACCATCATTACTTGATGTTAAGGTTTCGGAGGTATAATTAAAACAAAACATTTATGTAACTTAACTTTAATAATTGTTATCAAGAAGCACATGTGTGACGGACATGCAAATCTACTCATGTCCTCTTTAAAGCAGAATATGCAGATATATTATATGAAGAAATTATTTAAATGATAATATTAGTCTAATTTTTACTTACGTCTTTTTCCTCCCATCATGCCTCCCATACCTGCAATGTTGATAAATAGAGCATATTATACGACTTTTTAAATATCACACATGTGTCATCCCAGAACACCAGTATGATGCTAAAACTCTGATAGAGCCCGATTTTGGTGAAGGGTTGATACGGTGTTCCATATTGAAACATAATTATATTTACAACTGGTTAAGATGTTTTAACAAAACACCAGGCTCAACAGTGCCACTCGAGTCCAAACAATTTAAAATTAACCAATTTCAACAGAACTCGTTGGATAATGTTTGTTACTTTATTTGCTTTGAATTGTTGCCTAAGACAATTAAAATACTTTCTAAAATGCATTCTATATACAATATGCTCATATGTTAAAAAACACCATAATTGAATTAAGAGAGAAAGTAACGTAGTCATACATGCATCAACATTTTTTCATCGAACATAGTTGTATTTACTAGATGCAGTCCGGTTTCAACAACGAGTGCACACTTATTTGGCAACTGATACCTCTCACAAACTTAAGCTTGTACCAACAAATTTATTTTCTTGATATTTTCCATCTTCAGATTTCAAGGTTAACCTTTTGTTTTTGTTTCTGTATAGTTTTTTAAATCTAGTTGACTTAATTAGACTAAAAAAAACTTACCGCCCATCATACCGCCGCCCATTCCACCCATCATGCCACCCATCATCCCACCTGGCATGCCACCCATCATACCACCGGGCATACCACCCATCATGCCACCGGGCATGCCACCCATCATAGGATGCATTCCTCCCATCATACCCCCAGGCATACCACCCATCATTCCTCCTCCCATCATACCGCCCATGCCGCCGCCCATGCCGCCGCCCATGCCGCCGCCCATTCCTCCGCCCATTCCTCTACCATATCCGGCGGCATTTACTGCCACAAAGCATACGGCAAAGACTGCAATAACGGTTTGTAGAGGATTCATTCTGAAAATAAATGACTGCATATATTAAGCTATATTCATTAAACATTAATATTTACCATTGTATTTCTTTCCTTGTTATTCAGGTTGAAAATACCCGCGGACCAAATTCAGTTAGTGCAACTTACATACATATTATATATTTTGTTTTATTTGGACACCGATCAATAATAGTGAAAAGGTCTTTGTTTATTCAAATATAACTGACACTATACTTAGGCCATTTTCCTTCCAAACGTTATGTTCTGTAAACACGTTCACAATTAGTTTAAAAATTAAATTTGTTCTTATTAGTACAAGGGGTTTACTTACGCGTACATGAGATTTTTTACACGTGTAAACGTAATTTTGTATATTTGGATGTTCTTGTATATAAAAAACAAAAAGTTAAAAAAAAAATTGTGGAAGGCAATGTTGACCTTTAGATTTATCGATGTTTTTACACAACATATAATCTTTCTGAGGTATGATACCGAATTTGGTAGCCAACATATGCATGTTTTTGAAAAAAACTTTGATCACATACGTTATAAAGACCAAAATTCTGCTAAAAACAAAAATCATGAGTAGCAAAACTAAATCAGCTTAAATTGGATGATGTCATTTTAGCTTAACGAAGCATAACGAAGGTGTAACCTTTGGGTAAATTGGAGAATTAAATGAAATGAAAATTAATAGCCATCATGTATCATTAAAACAATACTATACCCCGGATCGGTTTAATCTGATTATAAAAACTATCAAGTTATACTAGTATTAGTTAAAAAAAAAAAAAAGATTTTGATTTCGTGAACATAGAAAAACTACAAATCGATCACTAATCTACAGTAAAAAGATTTTTACTCATTTTATTCTGCAATTTTTTTATGAATCTATTTTACATACCTGTGTTAGATGTGGATCCGATGGGAAATGACGGCAAATAGTGGAGTAAAGATCGATGGTCAGTTTGGCATTTATATAGTAAAATAACTCGGAAATACAGACATTAAAAATAAAGTAAAGTTACACGATTAACAATGTTAAAATGTCTGTGATTACTTTCTATGTCATGTCTTACATGTTATATGTAAAACTTTCATTCAACTGTATAACTTAAAGATTGAAGGTTAAACAAATATGTGACTTTATAACTGTAGTATTACATGAACTAGTCGTTAAGATTGTGTAAGATTTTTTTGTAATAATCACAGTAATCGTTATCCTGTTGTACAGGAAGATAACAAGATGTTTCTTGTAAATGGGAATGACCAATCGAAACAAGGAAACGGTGTTTTATCCCATTAAATGTGTCAGAAATTTAAAAGTCGTTTGTGTTTATACATGTAATAACTATACGAAGAATTGTTCGTTTGTCTGTCATTGTTTCTTTTAATTATTTTTGGGTTTTTTATATTCTGTTGAGAGGTCTTATATAAATTGTACCCGTTCATTCGCCCAGGTATTAACTATATAGTAAAGATAATACTCATTCCAATGTAATTCTTGTTTTCCACAACAGTCATTTTAGTTCGTTTTAAAAACGAGTGTGGTTTGGGTGGAAGGGCATTTCAAAGGCTAATTATATATTTTGCCATTTGTATTTTGTCAGCTGTCTTAGAAACCTATGATGTGTCAAATATTCAATCACAATCATAATTCAGAGACAGACCGTCCCTTTGGTATATTTCGTCCCTAATTTACTGTTATT
Organism: Mytilus galloprovincialis; assembly: GCF_965363235.1. NCBI lineage: Eukaryota > Metazoa > Mollusca > Bivalvia > Mytilida > Mytilidae > Mytilus > Mytilus galloprovincialis. Next base: position 7,250,506 of record NC_134842.1, read on the forward strand.
GTATTTAAAACGAAAACCTTAATATGAAGATGCAAGATTGCAAGGTGTGTAGAATACATTACCTAACGGAAAACAGATGCTGGTTTATGTATTGAATATATATGAAAGTGTGTATTTTATTTACCCATTTGTATTCTTCCGTTGCAAATGGAATATGTAAAATAAAAGCAGGGAACCCTCTGGCAGCTGTCCTGGTCTGCTTTTTTAAGTATCCTGGTGATTTGAAGTAAAGATGATAACCAAATAAGCAAACAATTAAAAATAATTGTTACAGTAGTACATATACACTTACACATCTCCATTATGTAAATAATATTAATATTGTATCGTTATATGGATTGAAGATTATGATATTGTTATTATATATTTCTAAGTGAAACAAGTCATCATTTACACAATCAAACAAAATGTGTCTTTTGATGAACACATTACAGACTGTTATTTCTTTACTATCTTAATACGATAAGCATTTAGACAAAATTTCTTCAAATCAAAACAAAATACATTACGGAATATATAATCTTGGACCAGGAGACTGTAATATTCTGTAATAATTTTGTAGGCGAAACGGGCGGCTGGCGCAAACAAAATCCAATCTTGGTATCTATGATGAGTTTATTTGTTAGTCCCCCAGGTTCAACAAATTGTCATTAGATAGTAAATGAATACATTTTACAAACAATCACAAAACAAACAAAAATTTCGTTTTGACAAGGCATAGAATAGATTGAGTCATATTATTTTTTTTTAAACCAACATGTTGTAGAAGCATTGTACAGATTGGGTTATTCTATTATTTTAGAAACGTAAAGGTATACTGACTCATGTGGCTATTGCCAATAACATTAGATACTCTGTTATAATGCATTACTAAGAATAAAGCCTGTACACTAAAGTTGTAACTCAGGGGTGAACCTAATGTTTTATAAGTAGTTATTCGCTTTGTAGGTTGCAATTCTGTTAATATACACAATGCAATTTCCCACTTCTTTTGCGGCTAAAACAGTACCATTTTTACTATGAAGTTTTGTGAAAATTAGTATCCCAGAACGGAAAGTTTATATGCACTACTATTTTATTCAAAGGTCAAAATATAGGGCTGGGTTGCATATTTTCAACATGTATATGCCGTGAACCTCTAAGAGTTTAAACTTATTTTCTAATATGACGTGCTTCTTTAGCTTTGTAAAGAAACCATACTTTATTATCCAATAAAATTAGTTTTCCCATGCGTATATTGACTACGGCAGAAAAATGAATTTTATTAAATTGGTATACGCATTTAATGTATTTCATTAACTTGGGACACTTTTAAACACTAAAATATGATACACATTTTGTTACTAATACTTTTTCAATGACAACAATGTGTTACAATTCGAAATTGACATATTTGACCTAGATACCGCAACGTTCATGTTGGCTGTTCTAACTTCAAAACCCCTCCCACTGAAAAACACGTTTCATCTATCTTGTTAAAAGGCATGTATATAATAATTTCATTAAAACATATGATCTGACGATAAAATATAAAATAAAGTATAGGTTAATTATAACTGTTGTACTGAAATAACAAAATTGTTTCATATTTATGATAAAATGGATTGACCCTAGCAGGGAATCGAACCCCATTCTCCTATATAAAAAAATAGGCGTAATTACCAATATACCACCAAGGTTTCCAATCCATTTTACAAATGCAACAAGATTGTCTCTCAGTATTAATTTTAATCATCATGTAATACAGCATTTGAAATCGTCAGATGCACAAAGGCGTACGTGCCCTTTTATCAACTTTACAGAGTGTAGCTACCGCAAGTTTAGTCCAAATAATTATGACGTCTGGCAAGGCTATTTTTTTTTTTCTGGGACGCCGTTGAAGGAAGGCGTCCCAGAAAAAAATTAAAATAGCCTTGCCAGACGTCGTAATTATTTGGACTACCGCAAGTATAAATGAATCTCTGTCAAAGGGCCCCTCCTGCCAAGTCTCGAATGTCAGCACAACTTTATCAAGGAATCCTCTATCAGATATGAACATATTTACCAATGCTACAATAACCGGCGGAACATTTACCAAATTAATTTAGTAAATAAAGATCGCACTACCCGATTCTCCTTGTGCGTCCACCGCCATTGACAACTGACTTGAAAATGTGCGTGTCAGAAATTGACCTCAAAGAAAAAGACGTTGAATTATAACTTTTCCGTTATTTTGTGACACAAATATTGTTTAAGTTAATAAATTTGTTAATTTCTGTTTCAATTTTAAATTTTAGAAATACACAACTTTGCAAAATTAAACTGGTTTAAACTAGTTGAATAAAAATCGACAGGGAGGTTGATGGAAGAGCCTACACAAATATTGTACCCTTGAACACAGCGAACATAGAAATTACCGTAATTGTCCTAATCAGAATCGAAATAATTGATGCCAGCTATACTTTATTGTAGTTTTAACATGGGTAAAATGTTAAAACTACAATAAAGTATAGCTGGCATCAATTATTTCTTAACTAAAGTTCTATACTACCCTTGCCTTCATTTTTAGACCTCATGAGAATTAAAATTTAGGCACTACCATGTTTCTGTCCTGGTTACATCTCCAATTGATGTCTCTTTGAGATGACACACAGAGATCATTAATGGGAACCAGTACGTCAACAAATTAACATGTGAATGAATATTATATATCGCCACAAAAAAGGAGTGGTTTGAGAAACAGTTGTCTTTACAAAGTGCAACCTCTAAGGTTTTTGAACCAAAGTGAGTTATCTGTGTATATTGTTTGCTGTATCATTTAATAGCTGACTATATGATACGGGTTTTTCTATTGTCTAAGTCCGTAAAATAAAGCAGATACGTAAATCCAGTTCATTTATTTCGATTTTGAATAGAAATATCAAGCTTTTCGTAGTCTCTTTTTTAATCGCGTAACGGTTAAAATACGTTATTCAGAAATGGAATGCATACAAAAGATTACTTTTAATACAGGAAACATATATTAAATAACATGATATAGATAAATTTTATGCTAACAAGGAACACTGTATATTCTTGGATCTTCGTTTTTATATCTTTATCAGGAAGCTTAATACCCCAATTTATGATAGAAGAGAAGATTTTTCATTTCAATGCACAAAAATGTCGACATTTACCTCAAAAGCTAGCATAACCTTTACAAATTACCTATTACGCAGCAATACAGTTAGGGTACTGTAGTGAGATCATTTAGGATGGCAGATTTTGTTACTAATATTGATTCACTAATAGGGTTTTTGAAAAGAAAAAAACACATTTGTTCTAACACTAGTTGTTGGCACGATACGGGAGACTTTCATTTTAGAATTTTCATGTAGCCCGGTATTTTTGATATTTTACTTTTCACTAAACAGAAATAACTGTGCATGTTATGTAAGCATTCAGAAGGCTGTAATTTGGACCATTTGTTATTGAAACAAAAACTCTTTATGATAAAAAATATTCAAGTTTTCAAACAAGTATTAAGTTTTATAAGACATACAAATATTTATCGAGGTATAATATCATTCATGCAAAACGCATTTCGTTTTCATTATCATCATAGTCATCCGAAACTCTGTCAGTAGTTTAGTAACATGTAAGCTGTTTATACATTGTATAATATACTGTGGATTCATTTATTTTCGTGGTTTTGCCGGAGTCAGCATATTAGCCTTTAGTAAATTCGTTGAATATTTAATTTCGAGGTTCATCTGCATCCACTTAATCCACGAAAGCTGGTTTCAAACCAAAAATAATGAATCCACATAATATATGTTTATATTGTTTTGTGGCGAAAACATCATAAGTATGTTTTACTTGATTAGTCCTTTGTGGTTCCTTTGTGCCTGGACGGTTTTATTTATTAAGAAGATGTGGTATGGTTGCCAATGAGACAACTCTCCACAAGACACCAAATGACACAGACATTAACAACTATAGGTCACCGTACGGTCTTCGACAAAGAGCAAAGCCCATACCGCATAGTCAGTTATAAAGGGACTTGTTCTTCAGTCTGTTGCTTAGGTCTCTAAGTGTCTAGGCATTTTGTATTATGAACATTAGGCAATTAACATTCGTAGGAGACACGTACTATACGTAGTGTTTTAGGACGGTTTAGTTGGTGAAGTTTTTACGGTGTTGAAGTTTTTACGGTGTTGTCTTATTTGTAAAACTACTGGTGGTATCGTAGTTATTACAAATTTATATAGTCACTCGTCTCTTAGTCTTTTCTATTTTTTGTTTAATTTCTTTTGTATTAGGCATGTTACGGTCCTCTAAAATGCTGCTATATTCAGTGCTGTACAACTTTGTACCTTTTTCACTTTCGATCTTTTATATCTGGGCGTTATGTATTCGGGTTTAGTTTTCTGTAATTAGTTAATGCTTCAGTTTCTTTATGTATATCCCTTTCATATTCATTTGATAAAGTTTACTGTTTGCAATAGCATGAATTGTTCTATATAATAAGAATGTTCTTATCCCGGGCATAAAAACAATGCCGTATTTGGCGAAACCTTTTCAACTTTTGATCTTCAGTGTTGTACAACTTTGTACTTTTTTCACTTTCGATCTTTTATATCTGGGCGTCACTTGTAAGTCTTGTGTGGACAAGGCGCGTTTTTGGCGTATTGAATTTTAAACCTGATGCTTTTTGTTATCTATTAATCATGTTTTTCTTTGTCTAATATGTTCTATTAATTTGTATTGTAGTCCTGTAATATTATGTTGTCATTTCAATGTTATATTTAACTTTGCCATTAAAGTGCGAGGTTTGGCATGCCACAAAACCAGGTTTAACCCACCACTTTTATTCCCCTTTAAAAGTGTCCTGTACCAAGTCAGGAAGATGGCCATTGTTATATTATTGTTCGTTTCTGTGTGTGTTGCATTTTAACGTTGAGTCGTTTGTGTTTTCTCTTATTTTGAGAAATTGAGATAAGACGTGGCACGGTACTTGTCTATCCCAAATTCATGTATTTGGTTTTCATGTTATATTTGTTATTCTCGTGGTGTTTTGTCTGATGCTTGGTCCGTTTCTGTGTGTGTTACGTTTCGGTGTTATGTCGTTGTTCTCCTCTTATATTTAATGCGTTTCCCTCGGTTTTAGTTTGTTACCCCGATTTTGTTTTTTGTCCATGGATTTATGAGTTTTGAACAGCGGTATACTACTGTTGCCTTTATTTACTTTTTAAATCTAAGGTGAATAGTTTCCTTGTGATCAGCAACCTACACGGATAGAAAAGGGAGATATATCCTCTCTATATAAGAGCTGCTGGAAAGTTGCTACACAGAAATGGATCTGTAATTGTGAGATTCCCTGTTTTCCATTTGTGTTATAAAGGAGCCATGTTTGTGTGTATTCAATATTCTTGTGTTTCACCTGGCCATTTTAACTTTAGGAATATGAATGTGTAAAAGTCTAATTTTCTGCTTCACCAGATACAACTAAGTCATCTGAGTCATAGGGTTCTTTGTTCATTAATTGTACATCACATGCATTCATCTTACAATTAAATATACTAACCCTGGAATAACAAATAAACAATGGTAAAGATAATAAAATAAACGATACAATTCAATAGCTTAAAATACTAGTCTATTACATTTCTATTATCATTTCAGTTAACATGTTCTTATATAGTTAAAACATCCTATATTTTAACCTTTAAACTCATAACCGTTTCTCTCAATCGATCTGACTGAATACATACAAACATCATAAATTCTATACAAACGGTATACGGTTTGAAAATATCAAAATTTAAATTTACAAACAATAAACAATAACTTCGTGCAAATTATCATTACAGATAATTTGAGCTTTGTATATAATTTCTTTATAATATAATATAAATGAATTATCATTTATCATCAATAAAAACATAATTATTTAACTTCATGTGAATCTAGCTTGAATGTTCATAATCAGGGAAGATAATCCCAGTGTAATATTTCCAAAGTGACAATGAAATATCTGTCATAGTCAAGTTATACAGGTAAACATAAATAAAATACAAATGCAATCAATTTACACAGTTAAGTAAACTCACCAATTTGTGGAACTGAGTTTGTACAATATATAACATCAACAGCTACACTATTTAACTTCTATCCTAGTGTCCTTATACATGTTATACATATCAATATATCATGGATCTATGGTCAATACATAATATCGTTATCTGAAATCAATAATATAATTATAAGTACAAGATTCTATTAATCAAATAAATCTTTACAAAAAGGTACTTTCATTTATAAACAAACATAATATCATCTGACTTGTTTACCTTTTAATGTCTACGTCATTATTGACAATACCATACTATACATAGGTCAAGGTCACTGTTAAAATAAATCAAACTCACCCGTACAGCGAATACACAAAAGCTCTTAAAACAACCAAATCATATAATCATCTCTCAAACTAAAATCTCACACTCACTTGGACATTAGGGAAACTTACTTTTACCTTGCATGTTAATGAAATATCATAATCAGGATTCATACTTCATCCATCTGTCAGAACAAAGGCTCTCAATGTAAATAAATGTAACTTACTAAAATATGCTATATTTGTGGTTCCTGACTAAATATAAGTGTATCCAATATCACTGAATGATTCAATCCTTATATGAAAAGTAACTACAAAGACTGGATACTAAATAATTAAACTATTTAAACTTTTGTAAACAAAGACCAAAATTGACCAGCCATTTAATTTGAATTCCCTCTATACAAATGCTATAATGTCACAAGACCACCAATGACCAATAAAATAAGACCTAATCACAAGTAGATTGCAAACGAATCACCTACTTCAATAAATCATCTGCAAGAGATATTTAGAATTAGTACATATAATATAATCAATGCATCCAGGGTAAATGGCAGAAAATCCACTCTACCACAAAGGTATGTACAGTTTGAAATGTGCTCACCTTTCTTTTTTACGGTAGATTTACCAAAAAGACCTTTCCAGGTTTGTTTTTTTTTTTTTGTGTTGATTGTATGTCGTTGTGTCACTGGCGTTTACCCAAACATCTTTTTTATTTGTAGACATGAACTTGTTCAAAAACATTACAGAAATAAAGGCAACAGTAGTATACCGCTGTTCAAAACTCGTAAATCTATGGACAAAAAACAAAATCAGGGTAACAAACCAAAACTGAGGGAAACGCATTAAATATAAGAGGGAGCAACGACACAACATTAAAATGTAACACACATAGAAACGGACTAAGCATAAGACAAAATCCGATGAGAATAACAAATATAACATCAGCCGTTTCATTCTTGTAAAGGAGATTTGAAAATTCAAAATCATATTTTACCCCGCCATATGCTTTATTCTCCTTTGCCAAACTATGATCAAGTTCTATGATCATTAGTTGACGTCTGACTTACTCGATTTACGGATATTGCTGTACTTAAGATTAGGATGTTGTTTTTCTGTTTTAATTGTGTATTTATTACGATAATACCTTATAATAACTTATTATATATATATATATAAATGTGGTATGATTGTCAATGAAACAACTCTCCGCAAGAGACTAAAATGACACAGAAATTAACAACAATATGTCACCGTACGGCCTTCAACAATGAGCAAAGCGCATACCGCATAGTCAGCTATAAAAGGCCCCGAATTGACAGTGTAAAACAATTCAAACGAAAAAACTAACTGCCTTATTTATGTATAAAAAATGAACGAAAAACAAATATGTAACGCATAAACAAACGATAACCACTAAATGACAGACCTATACATACATGATATGGAGGGTTAAACATGTTAGCGGGATCCCAACCCTCCCCAAACTTGGGACAGTGGTTAGAAAAAAACTAGAATGTTGAAGACAAAATTGGAATTACTCCTAAATCAAGAACGGACATCGGCATGATAATGCACATTACATGTCCAGTCAAGTAATGGATGACAGTTCATGACCATGTTTACACACATGAAACATTCAATTATGAGTTTCGTGTTGTTAATTCTTTAGTATTCTATGTTGTGTCATGAGTGCTGTTATTTGTTTGTCGTTTTCATTTTTAGCCATGGCGTTGTCGGTTTGTTTTAGATTTATGAGTTTGACTGTCCCTTTGGTATCTTTCGTCCCTCTTTTTACTATCATCATAAGAATACAAATCAAGTCAGATATATGTTTAAACATTTATTATACAAGACAAAGATGGAATGTTTATGACAAATACTGCTCACATAACGGTGTTCAATAGTCGTATGAATAAGAATCTGAAAGAAAAGAAAGCCAAAATAAGTAAACGTCAGATGGAAATAGAAATATAAATAAAAATGTTGACATTAACTATTGCAGCGTGTATCATTTATTGTTATTCTCTTTTTTTTCTTTTTTTTCTAATTTGAAGCAAATAAAACTTCACATTGATTTTATCTATTGACTGCAATAAAACAAATTAACTAAATTTTGTGTTCTTATTTAGCTCTTGTTGTGACATGACCTTTTGTTAGGCTTTCATCAATCAATCAATACATGAATCTTAATGAGATGACAGGTACATTTGTAGCAATGACAGTCATGCAGTAATGTATGTTTTACTTTAATTTGCCATTTGAGACAAAAAATTAGTCTTTTTTAAATAAATATAAATTAATTCATTATAATAGATATCAGGCTAATATTGTTGTAAGCCAGCTTCTCTTTTCGTCCTTAAACGACTCTTACGTGATGTTTGAATAAAATAATCAAATAAAGTACGAAGTTGAAAAGCATTGAGGACTCGTAATTCCGATAGGTGTTTCCAAATAGAGATAATAACTATATTAAATGTGAGTTATAAATACCTGTGGCTCTTTTATATCCTGCAAAATAATATATATCAATATACCAATATACTTAGAAATATGAATGTGTGTGTTAGTAACAACATGAGATTTAGTGATTTGTTTCGTTGTTTCAATTGTTTTCCTCGGTTTTTAGTTTGTAATCTGGATTTGTTTTCTCTCAGTCCATTTTCGAACAGCGGTATACTACTGTTGCCTTTATTTTAATGTGTACTACATGTTCAACTCAATATGAAAAGTATTAAAAACAATCATATGAAATGAGAACAAATAATGAAGGATCATTCTTTAAATAATTCACAAAAGAAAAAGCAAGTGTCACGAAATCTTAATATGACATTTCTATTCAATTGTTCAGATACAAATAGAACATTCGATAACCGTATAGTACATTATAACAAATTGAATCTTCAATGGACTATGACTTACTTTTGCCACCTCCCATGCCTCCGCCCATACCACCGCCCATTCCTCCCATACCACCTCCCATAGCTCCGCCCATTCCTCCGCCCATACCTTTAAGAATAGAAAACATATATTGAAATAATACACTAAATCTTCCCATAAGAACATGTATTATTTATACAATATACATGGGTTTTTTAAAACTATTATAATATGTTGGACTATTTTGAGATATGCATTTTACTTTGAATATTATTTTGAATATACGCATGTATTTTTGCAAATCAATTAAACCCAAGTCCATTTTTTATGTGCTTTTCCACTGTCAGGTGCCTTTTACTCAATTCTTGTTTTTGGTTGCTGTATGCCATGTACATTTATTTTTGTTAATTGTCTTGTCCTAAATCAGGCATTTAGTTTTCTCTTTTGAAAACATTTATATCAAGGAAAGCATGATAAGAAATACAAGCTCTCGAATATTGTATCAACTGGAAAAAAGTATATATTAATTATACAGAAAAAAACGTAAATGTAGTTAGCTTGAACAAATTGAAATGGAGAAACCAGCAAGTCCTTGACACATTTGTAATAATTGCTAATTATGTGTTCACTTATTTTCAATAACATCTTTGTATTAGAGGTAATAATAATCCATGACAGTCAGACATAAAATGCGTTTTAATTACCTCCCATCATAGCAGCCATCATTGCACCTCCCATCTTTGGCATTGGCATAGGCATAGCCATTTCCATAGGCATTGGCATTCCCATTGGCATTGGCATTGGCATCGGCATTGGCATTGGCATTGGCATTTCCATTGGCATCGGCATCATCATCTTACCCATACCCATACCACCTCCCATACCACCCATCATACCGCCCATCATACCACCGCCCATTCCTCCTCCCATACCACCGCCCATCATCTTACCCATACCGCCTCCCATGCCACCACTCATCATACCGCCTCCCATACCGCCACCCATTCCTCCTCCCATCATACCGCCCATACCGCCACCCATTCCTCCTCCCAACATACCACCTCCCATGCCGCCTCCCATCATACCACCTCCCATACCGCCTCCCATTCCTCCTCCCATCATACCACCTCCCATACCGCCACCTTTACCATAACCAGCACCATTAACTGTGGCGAAGACAGCAATAAATGTGACAACGGTCTGGATGGGATTCATGATGAAAGACTGAAATAAAACAATTAAAAAACATTATTTGCAATTATATTTATATTTAGTTTATTGTTTGCTGATATTGAAAATGATTTATTTTAACCCGTTACGTGCTTTTAGTTTTGGCTTTTATGTTTTTGAGCAAGATTTTTTATTGTTTCAGTAGGACAAAACAATCTTAAATTATTGAAGTTAGTGTACATTTGATGTTACTTTTGTTTTTTGCGTAAAATTAACACTGTTTATTAACTGCTAAATCAATTTTAGAAATGAACTTTACCTCAGTATGATACAAACTTTAAATACCCATTATTTCACCCAAAAATAATTACAGATGACACGTATTAATTTGTTTTTTTTTTCAATTTATTGGATGATATTCAGATTGCACTAATGATGAGAGGCATTTCTAATAAGGAAATTGATTTCATCTTGAGGAGTTTAAGACTGAAAAAGTGAACTGTAACGTTGTTTGAAGTAAAATTACAAAAATACTAAACTCCAAGGAAATATATAAAGAAATGACCATAATCAAAATGCAAAATCAAAAGCCCAATCACAAATTCATCAAACAAATGGATAAAATGTGTCATATTCCTGACTTGGTACAGGTATTTTCTTATGTAGAATAAGTGTGGATTAAAACTCGTTTTATAGCTATCTTTGTATGACAGTCGCATCTAATTCCACAATTTGACAATGATGCGTTAACAAAACAAACAGATACAATAGATAAAATATCAAAATAGGGGTACATCAGTCAACATAAAGTTATTAAGTAATTGAGGCAAAATTTATACGAAAAAAACGTCTGTTTACTTTATTTGTTATTGTATATTATATAGTATCCCTGTAAATATGTTAGCTTCAAGGGAATTGAAAACAGGTATATGTTTCAGATAAGATTTAATTAAATGTCAAAATTTTGATATGAGCGTCACTAATGAAACGCGCGTAGACGAAACGCGCGTCTGGCGTACTAAATTATAATTCTGGTACCTTTGATAACTATTTTGCATTTTTTTCTCAACATTTTACATAATACATTTAAAAAACTTGTAGAATGTTTTAACTAAAATTAATATCTGCTTATCAAATGTCTAAAGGGCAATTTTATCAACTTACATTCACGATATAAATAAACACACATTCACGAGACCAATAAGTATTAATTCATGCTTATTGTTAATAAAATTAACGGTACCAATTTTCTTGCACCAGATGCGCATTTCGACAATCCATGTCTCTCCAGTGATGCTCGTAGCCAAAATATTTGAAATCCAAAGCTTATATAAAAGATGAAGAGCTATATAATCTAAAAGGTCCAAAAAGTATAGCCAAATCCGTGAAAGGAATCAGAGCTTTGCATGAGGGAGATACATTCCTTAATTTATAATAATTTCTATCATTTTGTAACAGCAAATTTTAATAACACAAACAATTCGTATTTTCATGCCAGTACCGAAGTACTGGCTACTGGGCTGGTGAAACCCTCGGGGACTTATAGTCCACCAGCAGAGGCATCGACCCAGTGGTAGTAATAAAATTAACGGTACCAATTTTCTTGCACCAATGCGCATTTCGACAATCTAATATATTTGGTTAACAAAAAGAGTTCAATCATTTGACCATTTACATTTTGATCCTATATGGTTCCACAATTTATTTATTCACATAAGGTATGTACCGAATGAATTGATAGACACAAAATATATGTTACAATGATTTTCACTTCTATCCCTTTTAACTTTTATGATTGCACTCGTTTTTTGTTTATTTTCATCATGAACGTTTAAGGCCAAATATTTGATAGCTTAGGATGAATTGAATGTTCAAATCCCGTAAACAACCAGCCATATGACCAAAATGACAAATATTTATAGCCAAACAGTAAGGACATTGTCACCTAATGGATGATACACCAAAGTTAACTGTTGAAATCTATATCTTAAATTCAAGTACAAACAACATACCTTTAGCTGTAGGGAGGACAGGTTAAATTGTGACCATAATCAGAAACTTAACATCTTTTATAAGGAATTAGCACAGGAAATAGTGAATTCAACTTTAACAACTTGTAAAATATAAACATGCTAAAACATAAGTAATATTTTTATGTGATCATGTATAACTTGTACCTGTTAATTTTATTGTATGTTTTAACATGTCAAACTAGTTCTTGTTACACGGTATGATTGATGTTATGTTGGTCTTTGATTGTAATAGGCGTGTTACGAAATAATATATACTTGACGCTGAGGTTGACAAATTTGACTTTGAATGTTAGAATCGTATCAAAACATAAAAGTGATTTGAAGATTTGATCTAATATACATCAATTAAAATTTAAATTTTAGTGTCTATTTGTTCATATAACAGACTTTTTTTTAAATATTATTATAGACAATGCTGTTGTGAATATTTAAAATTCTATTAATTCATAATATGTGTAACGAAGCCAAGATAAATTATTTTGGGGAGATAAAAACAAATAACCTGTCAACCTTGAAAAAAAGCTTTATATCATTGGTGTTTTTTTTATCTTGCGTTTTCAATATTATTAGTGAAGGACATTTCAACATAATCAAGGTTAGATCTTTTGAAATTTTAACACACAATGTAACCCCGTCTTATCATATAATTAAAATAATATTAGCGGTGGGCCGGATGACGAATATCTTAGCGGGATCAGTTACCCACTTTAATTTGTGTAATTTACTTATCTGACAGTGTTAACCTAGGGCTTTTTAACTTTGCACAATCTGTGTAGTATGTACAAAATAAAAAAATAAATGTGATCGTCCCTTTATAGATACATTTCGTGAAATATACTTATATACTTGAAAATAAAATAAAATTTGTGATTTTTAACGAGCTCTTGTTACTATTTGCAAATGAACTTATGCATATTTATCTGTTCATATATTCGCCAGGGACACAATTTCGCTGTTTTATGATTGTGTGGTGTAAAAACGTATTTCTTAGTATTTTTTTGACTGATTGCCCCTCATTTCACTTCTTTTCACCTTTCAAATTTCTGGTATTCATCTAAAATGAAATTGATTTGATAAATATTGTTTAAAGCAACGGTTATTGGGTTTTAAATAGTTGTTTAAAAAACGGCGAATATGTGTCCCCCTCTGACAAAACATCAGGAAATTTTAAATAGCCTTTAAGCTAACTTTTCAGCTAGATATAATATTTCCCATATAACTTAGAACGTCTATGTGTAACATTAAACATGTTGATCAATTTCTGTTAAATTGCTTGTGATTATAGAATGGGGATTATATTCATATGTACGGGTGAAATACATTTTCCCAGGAATGTCGCACCAACTGGGATATACATACTCCGTATGCATGTCCTGGAATGATGATTCATAAAAAAACAAAAAACATAATTGGGAATCTGAAATCATCTTTTCAGTTCTAAAGGTTTGCTTTCAACTGACATCATTGTCAATTTCTAGTTGTAAGATATGAGGCGGACTTATTTGTATTCTCTTTCTCAAGTTCGGTGAGATCGATTTGTTCAACAAAGTCACCAACTTTTCAATTGTTAAGAGAACATAATCTATATAGCGAAAAGTAAAGTCTGAGGATACTGCTAACTTCTTTTACTTAATGCCGATTGTTTGTTGAAAAATACGTCCTCCAAACTTAACCAATATGTTGTCCATCCCGAAATCAAGCATATGCAAATGTCAGTTTCAAAACAAATGTTATTATAATCAGAGTTATTTTTTACATAGTAGGAATTCGTCTCTCTAAGACACGATACTTGTACCTACGTTGGCTATTCTTTTGTCAACTAATCAGAGTCTAGTATATTTCTATTTTAATCTTTAATCAATCCCAATTCTATCTTACTTTTGAGATATAGTTTTTCATATGTGACGTAATTTTTCTGCTGTTTCAGAAATTTTATATATTCATATGTGACGAAATTTGTAATGCTTTTTCACCATCGTATGTGACGTAATTTTTAATGCCTTTTCACCATCGTATGTGACGTAATTTTCATAATTTACTGCGTTGAGGCCTGGACTGAGTCGGGTGTGTCTATTCTGTGTTGGTCATTCATTATGTATTCGTGTTTGTTTTATGTAATGAGTCAATACTTCAGTTTCATTATGTATATCTGTTATATTCATTTGATAAAATTTACTGTTTGCAATAGCATTAATTGTTCTAAATAATAAGGATGTTCTTATCCCAAGCATAAAAACTTAGCCGTATTTGACACAACCTTTTTCAACTTTTGATCTTCAGTGCTGTACAACTTTGTACTTTTTTTCGCTTTCGATCTTTTAAATATGGGCGACAGTGGTGAGTCTTGTGTGGACGAGGCGCGTTTTTTTGCGTATTAAATTTTAAACCTGATGCTTTTTGTTATTCATTAATCATGTGTTTCTTTGTCTAATACGTTTTCCTATTTATTTGTATTGTAGTCCTGTAATATTATGTTGTCATTTCTATGTTATATTTAACATTGCCATTAAAGTGCGAGATTTGGCATGCCACAAAACCAGCTTCAACCCACCATTTTTTCCTTTAAAAATGTCCTGTACCAAGTCAGGAATATGGCCATTGTTATATTATAGTTCATTTCTGTGTGTGTTACAATTTAACGTTGCGTCGTTTGTTTTCTCTTATTTTTGAGTGTAAATTGACATTGCGATAAGACGTGTCACGGTACTTGTCTATCCCAAATTCATGTATTTGGTTTTGATGTTATATTTGTTATTCTCGTGGGATTTTGTCTGATGCTTGGTCCGTTTCTGTGTGTGTTAGTTACATTGTAGTGTTGTGTCGTTGTTCTCCTTTTATATTTATGCGTTTCCCTCAGTTTTAGTTTGCTACCCCGTTTTTGTTTTTTTGTCCATGGATTTATGAGTTTGAACAGCGGTATACTACTGTTGCCTTTATATATAACACGTCTAATACAACGTTACTGGGTCATTATCGTTACATCTACATCAAGATTATATTCTTTAAAATGTGACCTTTAGTTTGTAACCAGGATTTGTTTTCTCTGCGGCGATTTATGACTTTCGAACAGCGTCATAGTACTGTTGCCTTTATATACTCCTTTGAATGTCAGGAATTTATACATCATTGGATGCACGGAATTCATACATCATGTCCGATCTTTGCTATTATGTTTCCTAATGGACAAAAAGTGAAGATTACGTTTTCGTTACAATATATAGTTTGGTCTCTTTTAACTGCATGTGATTAGATGTTAACTGTATGCAATTGAAACTGATTGTATTTTGTTTGTATTTTGTTGATCGCTTTTGATATAGAATAAGGATTGTTGAATGAATGCCACAGAAACGGCTATCCACTAAAGTCCGAATGACATCATTTGCAACTACATTTATATGTCACATTCGGAGTATGAAATGCTTTTCACTTTACTTGAGGAACTACTTGGACTACTCACTTCGATGTGCGATTGCGTTTGATTTAGTTCCACTTCAGTATTTCTATTATTCTGGTGTTTGCGTCGTTAAATTGATTTGTGTCTCTCTATTTTAATTTGTAACCCGAATTTGTTTTCTCCCAATCAATTTATGCCTACTAATTAGCAACATACTACTAATGACTTTTGTCTCATAAACTAATAGACAGTTGTTCGGCGATGACATGATTTATGAAAAAAGCTTTCTACAAATGTCCGTTTTTAAATGTCAAAACTATAAAGAAACTTAGGTTTCAACTCCCTCAGGCTAATTTGACCATAGATGGTTTTTTTTTTTGGTTTTTTTTTTGTATGTCTTTTTTGTAAAAACTAGTTGTCTTGAATATAGGCCAAGAGACTTTAGAACGTTATGTTATGTAATTGTTTTCCGTACTTTCGCGCTCACTGTTTTATCTAATATGTAACTTAACGTTATGTTACGTATCTAAAAAGTAAAATCGCAAACAAAACTGAACTTAGAGGAAAATCAATTCGGAAAGTCCATAATCACATGGCAAAATCAAATAACAAAACCCATCAAAAACGAATGGACAAGAACAGTCATATTCCTGACTTGGTACAGGTATTTTCAAATGTAGAAAATAGTGGATTAAACCTGGTTTTATAGCGCTAGCCCTTTCACTTTGATGACAGTCTCATCAAATTCTGTTATATTTAAATAGATGCGTTAACTAAACAGACACAATAAATAAAATAGTCAAAATATTGGTACATCAGTCATCATCAAATAACAATTTTAAAAAGAACAATTTAACAGAAAACAAAAGCATCTATCTACAAACACATTCATTGATTTGTGTGTCTGTCGTCAGACATTTTTATACGTCACATAAATTTGTCGTTCAATGTGCATACAAACAATTTTAAAATTTACATAGGCAATATTTATCTTACGACCATAAAGCATCTTAACTAGGAAGACGTTATTTTCTTTCACAAGTATTTCAAAGTTAAAAACCCTCAAGATACTCGTCAATATGACAGTTCTTGTACATCTTTGGCTGTCAAATATTTGTTTTTGCGTTTTCCTATTGACGATAAATCCCGAAATTTGCTGTAGACGAATGTATTTTATAACGTGTTGTTTTTATTTTTACAGCTTTCATCAATGGGTAAAACCCGACCAATTATTGATGCAGGTAAGTCCTGCTGAGTGATTCGGATACAAAAGGGTTTTGTTTTAACAACGTTGTTTCCATTCGTTACCTTTGTGCTTATGTTTTTGTTTATCATTGTTTTAATATTGTACGGAGTCTGTACTGCATCGGGAAGGTGTGGGATGATATGGTAAGTACAGTCAAATACAAAACCATTGTTATTGACGTCTTTGTCGATATAATCTCAACAACAAATATACATTTGTATGTCTGTTTGAATTTTTTAGTCATTTGTGATGAATGTTTATTTGTGACTTCTACTATTATATCCACGATGTCTGTTTGAGTTTCGCATTCAATTTTGTCAATTTCACGGAATTATACCCGTCATACAAGTAAGATTGTTAATAAGATAATAATCAGTTTTAAGGTGATGTGGGAGTCTAAAATAAAAAGGATAGAATTTATTCATTGTTTGCCAAAAATTAGTATCTACTGATATATGTTCAAAAATATAATAAAAACGATAAGTCACCGCGCATTTTCTCAAGCTACAAGTTGTGACAAAATGACACATTTTGTATGGATTATACAGGAATAACACCATTTTGTGATTAGAATCATCAAAAGAAAAGATAGGGTCACCGTATGTTTTTTTCCCGCTAAAATACAAAACAGGAAAATTCAATGTAGATTCCTTCAGAAAATGACCTGTTTTAGAGTTACCTCCCCTTAAAATGCCAATTTTAAAAAAAAAATGAAAACAACCAAAGATAATCTATACTTGCAAAAATATTAATATTTATAAGTTATATTCTTAAAAATTGGTTCTTTTTAATGAAATTCATATTAAATATCCGCATTCCTGCATCAAATTTTGCTAACTTGATAGAAAATCTGAACCTTAGATTGTCTGATTTTTACAATCCAAGATGGCGAAAGGCACCCATACCACCTTAACTCACCATTCTCTTCGGATAATGTCTGTATTCAGGATTATGGCAGTTATGTTCATTCGTTCTGTTGATTGATAACGTTTGATTTTGACAGATTCAACCCACCAATTTTTTCTTAAAATGTCATGTACCAAGTCAGGAAAATGGCCATTGTTATATTATAGTTCGTTTTTGTGTTGTGTTTCCGTTGTGTCGTAGTTCTCTTATATATGAGCGTTTCCCTCAGTTTCAGTTTGTAACCCGGATTTGGTTTTTTTCTCAATCGATTTATGAATTTCAAACAGCGGTATATTACTGTTGCCTTTATTTAAGCACTTGCTCTTTTTTAATCAACATAGCAGTTATTTTTTTAAACAATGTTGATACCATGGATATTGTCTTCTCTCAGACTTTTTGATAAAATGATTTACAAAGACGCTCCTCAACAAACTTTCCTTATTGTACATATGGAGCATTATATAGAAATTGTTATAATCGACAACATGACTTGCATAGTATTTATGTCACGTTTTATGTGTCGTAAATCAAGATACATGAGTTCATCTAGATCTAAATAGGGTGTATGTTTCTTCATTTCGTGTGATGTATAATGAACGCATGTTCGGTTTGTGGCGTAAAATGTGTATTTCGTGTGATGTATGATGAACGCATGTTAGGTTTATGGCGTAATATGTGTATTTCTGCTACTTTTATGTACTGGCAATTGCATTTAAGGTGTGATTGTAATGACTCAACGCAATTCTGAGATAGTTATACAATATGGTAATGGGCCAATCGTAAGAGACAAGGAATTTACCAAAAAAACTCCTGGTTTTTATTGTGTTGTTGGGTCATTTTTCTATGGCATTTTCCTAAACATCTATTTTGAATTATTTAATTTCAATTATATTTAAATATGATTGCCGTATTACTGTTGAAAGGGATAATTGTGCGGTCACAATCATGCACACACCTAGCGATATTCTTTATACGACTGTCCCAAACCATGCTGTTGGATTTTTTTCTCTTTTAAATTGTTTATTTATTTAGACAATGTCGTCATGAACAATTATCAAATACTTATTACAATGAAGAAACCAATAATATTGTCGACAAAATTTTTACTAGCTCCTTATTCACCAACCGTGTCATGATAAAAGTTGATGCATTTGCTGAACAGTAAGGAATAACCCATGACAATGTTTCCTCCAATGAATAAAGGTGTTGTATCGACTAAACAGTAATTCATATAAGGGGTGAACATCATAAGAAAACAATTTAGAAACATGTATAAACATTTATTATAATGTACAACAATGGTAAGTTTCGGACTAATACGACTTCTATGGTGGTGCTCAGTAATCATATGAATAAGAATCTGAAAGAAAACAAAATCCACATGAGTAAACAATAAGTATGAAAAAAAAATCGACTTATGTTTCCTTATGCTTACTAAGGGGGGTTCTCAACTCTACGACTAAAATAGATTTTGCTTGTTTATTTTCAAAATTCTTTGATAAAATATTTGCTTTGACTACCATAACCACGTGGTTGTTAAAAGTGTGTTAGCTTCTATTGTCGTACCTCTAATGTTTTTTTTTCGTAATATATTGTAGTTGTATAAAGTTATAGAGCATTTGTTCATTTATGTATTGATTTATGTATATTAACCATTTGTTCACTGCTGGTGTCTGAGGATAAAAAAACTTGAATCTGATACAAAATAGTGTAATTCCCTTTTAAGAAATGATTATAGTCTGCTAAATAAATATAAATGCTGGTTCTACATACCAGTAGATCTTCTATATCCTGCAATTTAAAAAATACGTGTTTATCAATTTATTGACTTTTATATTGATACAAGATCTATAAATATTTACACTTTCTATATAAAATTATAAAAAGACTTTGTATTTTTGTCAAATAAGTAACCACAAAAAAAGTTCAAATAATGATGATATAAGCGATTCAATAGTTCATTATTATAAAAATTATTCTGATATGATATGCATATCAAAGAATACGTCAATATGATTGATTGAAAGGGTATTTTGTAGAGGATCTGAAAGTCATTAATTTGTAGACGACGTTGACAGACAAGTTAGTTACGATAATGAAACACACTGTTTCGACGTTTCACATATTTATTTTCACTTCGCGTTCATCTTCTAATTAAACAAGAAACACAAAACATTTATTTGAACCAAAAAAATATATGAAGAAGCCATGCCAATTCAGTGACACAAATATACAGACAAAATAAAGGATCAAAAGACTTTATGAAGGATAATATTGTATTTTTAACCGAACCACGTCACTCATAAACATATCATAAAAGTCCTTTTTACTCTGATTAAATCTTGAATGAACTATGACTTACTTTTGCCTCCCATTCCCATTCCTGCCATTGCTCCTCCCATTCCTCCCATTGCTCCACCCATTCCACCGGCCATTCCTCCTCCCATTCCCATTCCTCCCATTGCTCCTCCCATTCCTCCTCCCATTCCTCCTCCCATTCCTCCTCCCATTCCTCCCATTGATCCGCCCATTCCACCGGCCATTCCTCCTCCCATTCTTCCGCCCATTCCGCCGCTCATACCTATGTGGAAACAAGACATATATTGAACATCATATACACTTTACATAATCAATACAAGTAAACAGATATTGTGTACAATATCAACGTTTCATTCATAAATATGATAATGTGTGTCTTACTTTTATGCATGTACAACTTTAAAATATATAAAATTCATCTTAGCTTATAATCGTGTCTAAATGTATACATTTATTTGTTAAAAGCATTGTCATTGATATCATTATAAAATGTACATTACATGTATCATGACTTTTATTTTTGTATAAGTCTTTTTCGTATTTATATTCGTATTAATTTGTAGGTTTTCAATACACCCGCATGAATCGGTTTTTGTATCATTTGTGAAAGGTACGCATCTGGTGCAAGAAAATTGGTACCGTTAATTTTATTACTACCACTGGGTCGATGCCTCTGCTGGTGGACTATTAGTCCCCGAGGGTATCATCAGCCCAGTAGCCAGTACCGAATTTTTTGTGTTATTAAAATTTGCTGTTACAAAATGATAGAAATTATTATAAAATAAGGAATGTATCTCCCTCATGCAAAGCTCTGATTCCTTCCACGGATTTGGCTATACTTTTTGGACCTTTTGGATTATAGCTCTTCATCTTTTATATAAGCTTTGGATTTCAAATACTTTGACCACGAGCATCACTGAAGAGACATGTATTGTCGAAATGCGCATCTGGTGCAAGAAAATTGGTACCGTTAATTTTATTACTTGTAAACATATATATTATGTCACATCAATGAATGGATGATACAAAATGGTGAATTTTGTGTTTTCTCCTATACAGCGTGCACAACAATTAATTGAAAAGTAGGAGAAGAAAATGAAATCAATTTTATTTACCTCCCATCATGGCAGCCATCATTTTAGCTCCCATCATTTTTGACATTCCTGGTGGCATTTCGATTTCCATTTTTGGCATTGGCTTTTGCATTGGCATAGGTTCTGGCATCATCATCATTTTAGCCATAGCTGCGCCCATTCCTCCCATACCACCTCCCATTCCACCGCCCATACCGCCTCCCATTCCACCCATACTGCCTTCCATTTCCATTCCAGCGCCCATTCCTGCGCCCATTCCAGCGCCCATCATACCACCGCTCATGCCGGCGCCCATCATACCACCGCCCATTCCACCGCCCATCATTCCACCTCCCATCTTTGGCATTGGCATTTCCATTTCCATTTTTGGCATTGGCATTGGCATAGGTTCTGGCATCGACATTGGCATTTGCATTGGCATAGGCATCATCATCTTACCCATACCACCGCCCATTCCACCGCCCATACCTATATGACATGAAAATAAATAAATAATATCATTAACACTTTACATAACCATAAATTATAAAAATAAGGAGATGTGGTATGATTGTCAATATCCACCAAATTAAATTAAAAAAGGGATTTACATTAATATTGAACACAATACAAATCGGTTTTGTTTATGTAGGTATCTTACGTTTTCACTTTCCCTAACTTCAACATGAAATACATATTTTTTTTTTTAAATATATTACATTTAATGTCAGACTTACGACATGAAATTTATTACATGTAATCGCAAACTTTCGACACGATTTACATTGATTTTTTTATTCAATTCGTATCTGATCGTTTTTGATTGACTATATTTAAATGACAGGTGAATTATTTTTGTAAGAGGTATCATGCTTAAACATATATATTGTATTATCTGCGGGCAATGAATGGATTATACAAAAGGGTGAAGTTTCTCGACCGTACAGCAAACAAAACATTGAATGGAAAAATGTAATTTAAATTTTAAAAAACAATTCTAATTACCTCCCATCATTGACATTGGCATTTGTTGTGGCATTGCCATTTGCATTGGCATCGGCATCATCATCATCTGACCCATTCCACCGCCCATTCCACCCATACCACCTCCCATTCCACCTGGGCCGGCTTCCATTTCAACCTGCATTCCTTTTCCACCGCCCATTCCACCGCCCATTCCACCGCCCATCATCCCACCCATACCGCCCATCATCTGACCCATACCACTGCCCATTCCTCCCATACCGCCTCCCATTCCACCGCCCATCTTGTTACCAGCAGCTGGAGCGGGTTTCATTTCAACCTCCATACCCATTCCGCTGCTCATTCCTCCCATACCTCCTCCCATTCCACCGCCCATTTTGTTACCAGCAGCTGGAGTGGGTTTCATTTCAACCTCCATACCCATTCCACCGCCCATTCCTCCCATACCGCCTCCCATACCACCTCCCATACCGCCGCCCATTCCACCGCCCATCTTGTTACCAGCAGCTGGAGCGGGTTTCATTTCAACCTCCATACCCATTCCACCGCCCATTCCTCCCATACCGCCTCCCATACCACCTCCCATACCGCCTCCCATTCCACCGCCCATTCTGTTACTAGCAGCTGGAGTGGGTTTCATTTCAACCTCCATACCCATTCCACCCATACCGCCTCCCATACCACCAGGAGCGGCTTCCATTTCCATCTGCATACCTTTTCTACCGCCCATTCCACCTCCCATTCCACCGCCCATACCACCACCCATCATTTTACCCATACCCATACCACCCATACCCATACCACCACCCATCATACCGCCGCCCATACCGCCACCGTAGGGAAAACCATTTACTGTGACGAAGACAGCCATAAATGTGACAACGATCTGAATTGGATTCATTATGAAAGACTGAAATAAAAGACGAAATGGTTGTTAGGAAAAGAAACAAATATTTGTAATTCATTTGTTTTTTCTTTATTGTCTGCTAATATTGAAAATAATTTCATTAGAAGATATTGTTTTGCTTTCCTGACATCGTGTAACATGTGTAATCTATTAACACTGTTTAATATTCGCGCAAGAGGCAAAAGAAACAAAAAAGGGAATTTAAACTCATAAGTAAAAAAAACCATTTTACGTGTATCTATTATTATTGAAATAGTTTTAGGCAATAAGAATATTCATGAAATATATTTCAGTGATCTATAGAATAAAAATAAATGATAAGACCAATCAATTTTGTTTTTATGTATAATTTTGATTAAAAAAATCTCTATGGGTAACCATGTTATATTTCAAGCTACAAGTCATGCAAAATTTCTAAAATGTGCATAGATTTTTAATGAAAAAAAACACAATTATGTAAGAAAAAAAAGTTAGAATTTTGCAATATGATATCAGAAGATGGGTTTTGTTGGGAATATGGAATATATCTACACATTACTTTGTGTCTCAAAATGTATGCAATAAATTATTCTGATATTTGACTGCTATTCAACAATCAAAGATAACAGAATACAGTTCAGCTAGATTAAGTGATATACTTATTATGTATTCAAATACTTAAACATCCTTGCTTTTTAATTTTTCTTTGTGTGGTTTGAGCACTCCTGGTTTATCTACATAACGTTTTTCAAACGAATCATATTTATAACGTTCAACATTCATTTTTATTGTAACGATATATGAATGTCTATCAATATATGTAAAATAGAGACAAGACAATTAATGATAATGTTTTGGTTTTAATTGATGTTTTTTTAAACCTACATTAGAATAGTTACAACAAATTCACGAGGGTATTTTGCATTTTTTAATATGCAATGATTATTGTAAATGTGTTAAAGATATTAATCAAGTTATGTACAGCCTTATTTCCTTTCGGTTTAAAATGTATGTATTCAACAGTTTCTTATAGGAACTATCACCTAAACGTTGAAGTAAAGTTTGATGCATATTGAATCTATTCTATGTATAAAAAAATCAGATAAAAACCAGGAAAAAACGAGGAAAAATTCCCAGTTATTGATTTTAAAAATGTGGTAGTTCAGACCTCATATTTTTATTTAAAATATATCGAATAAAATTTCTATATTTTCCATAAAATTGAGAATGGAAATGGGGAATGTGTCAAAGACACAACAACCCGACCAAATAAAAAACAACAGCAGAGGGTCACCAACAGGTCTTCAATGTAGCGAGAAATTCCCGCACCCGGAGGCGTCCTTCAGCTGGCCCCTAAACAAATATATACTAGTCCAGTGATAATGAACGCCATACTAATTTCCAAATTGTACACAAGAAACTAAAATTAAAATAATACAAGACTAACAAAGGCCAGAGGCTCCTGACTTGGGACAGGCGCAAAAATGCGGCGGGGTTAAGCATGTTTGTGAAATCTCAACCCTCCCCCTATACCTAACCAATGTAGAAAAGTAAACGCATAACAATACGCACATTAAAATTCAGTTCAAGAGAAGTCCGAGTCTGATGTCAGAAGATGTAACCAAAGAAAATATACAAAATGACAATAATACATAAATAACAACTGACTACTAGCAGTCAACTGACATGCCAGCTCCAGACTTCAATTAAACTGACTGAAAGATTATGATTTCATCATATGAACATCATGCACAATCCTTCCCAACGTATGTTTCTGTTCAGGAAAACGAAAAATAAATGTTGGTTCGTTAAAGGATACTACTAAATGTTTTAAATATGTCATGTACAATACTTATGCATTGTATAATTTGAAGACGAAATCGTTCGGGGTGTTTTTTTTAATTGCAGTTAATGAAATAAGATATTAAGTAATTTCAGCTGAATTAACTGGTAGCCTGTTCTTAATTAACTTTCAATCAAAGTCAAATATTTGAAAGCTAGGTATGAAAAATGAATATCACGAACCCTCATATGCTTAGCAATTCCTTTTAAATAATAAACCAACCAATCTAGGGTCATTATTACCTGATGGAGGCGAAACCTTAGTTAAATTGTCAAAACACCAAATAGTAAATTTCTATTAAAACAACCTACCTTTACTTGTAGCAGTGAGATGCTATGGTAATCAGGGAGGACAATCAAGTTGTGGCCATATTCAGAGACTGGACACCTTTTATAATAATTTACTACAGGAAACAGTGCGTTCAACTTTAACGCCTTGTAAAGTAGAAACATGCTAAAACATTAGTCATTTCTCTTTATTATCATGTTTGATTTGAACCTGTTAGATAAATTATACATTTTAGCATGTCAAACTAGTGTGCGATAGATGTAACGTATGTAATCGATTGTAATTAATATGTTACGAAATAGTGTACACTCGATGCTGAGGTTGACAAATCACACGTTTAATTTGGGAACGTATCAAAACACAAATTAAAGTGATTTCCAGATTTGAACTATATGTACGTGTGTGTTAGTTGAATTTTGGATTTTAACTGAAAAATATACTGATTATTTTTTTTATAACTTTTTGAAAACATTATAACAATTTTCTTATAGATATCAATTATTGAATTCGAATAATTCATAATATAATTTGTTGTGAGAATAACGGATTTATAAATTTCTTATCTATGTTCCTTTCATAACACTAAAACTTTTAGCTGTTAAGGTATTGCAATTTCAACAACAAAAATATTAAGATGATATCGGCTGTTTCATTTTACTTCCTCATAACTAGTTGTGTATGCCTTACACTACTATATATCTTTAATATAGATATGATATTTTTAAAAGTTGAATACTGGTACCTACGTCATTTTAAATGTAAAATACATTAAGCCTAGCTTATTTCAAATTAACTCTTTTCAAAGCACCTCCGTGATTTTCAAATATGTTCAAATAAAAGGAGACAGATATGATATACTTTTTAATGAGACAGGAGACCATCATAACAATAATATCAAACGTCATTTCGTGATCTACATAAGGTATCAAACAAAATATATATGTTCTTAGATTCTTAATCTCAAAAGTTACCTTATTCTTTTATCTTTATGAGATACTGAATACTAATATATTTTGTAGTTTTTAATAACCAAAATCATGTGTATTTTAAGTTTTTTTCTGAAATTTGTATAACGAAATATGTTACAGTTTGTATAGCAAAGCACAAATTCCTTTATTCCAACAAGCGTCGAATTTGTCCTATGCAAGGCTTTGATCAATATGCTTGTGGACGTGCATTGACGCTAACTCGTTTGACCGATGTTCGGTCATTTTGGTTATTAATACGAATGTGACTATAGAATATGTCAAATTCAACATTGTCCTTATTCTACAGAAAATGTATTTGTATTCTTGGCTTGCTTACATTATCTAAAGGTCAGCTTAACTACTATAAACGTCGATATTTTCCGAGCAGTCGTAAACTCTAATAATAATGGCTTTTACTTCATTGTGACATATGATTTAACGTCATACCAGAAGGGAAACAATACTTGTCCTATGGTCGAAAGAATCTGCAATGAAGAAAAAAACGAACGAAACAATAAAGTTTTTTTTTAGATTGTGATGAAAATGTATATGTTATTTCGTCGTTATGAAACACGCGCTAAACATTTAAAGTTATTATAATCATATGAAGACATCTGAAAGCGGTGTAACATTAAGTTAATTTGATTCAAGACAGGCAAATGATACCAAAGGGACATTAAAGCTCATAAGTCGAAAATGAAATTACAACGCCAAGGCTATCACAGAAAAAGACAAACAGTAGGACACAAATCATAGAAAACTAAAGACCGAACAACTAGAACCCCACCAAAAGCTAGTGCACCGGAAGGGTAAGCAGATCCTGTTCTACATGTGCCACCAGTGTTGGACTCATGTTAAAACAAACTCGGTAATAAGTCTAGTACGGTAGATCACATTCGACATAAGGAACATATCCGCTATCATCTTATGAAACGGATATTCCATAACAGTCAACAAGCTTGTGATGTCGCCTGTAAAACAACAGGATCATTTAAACTTCACCACTTGAAACTCTTGGTTTAACACCTCTTTTGTGATCAGCATCCTTCCATTGAGGAAATCATGATAACAAATAAAAGCCCTAAAATATCGTATCAATTGGGCGATATATACTTCGTATGTATGCACTGCTGAAATGCTGTTACATAGAAATAGAAACTTTACAATTGGGAAACTGAAATCATCTGTTTTGTCGAAAAGTTTTGTTTTCAAAAGACGCTCATTTTCAATTTTTAGATGTAAGTCATGATATGAAAGATACTCAACCATATTTGTTGTATCTTTTATTTCGTGTTTCATGTCATAGATGCGTTCATCATAGTCACCAATTCAGAGTTATTTAGTTAGAGAATATAATCTATATTGCGGAAAGTAAAGACTTTCCCTTAGAAGAAGTTAATGTATGAAATCAGCTTCAAATGAATGAATCGGAAGGAAGAGGGGAAGTTGGTTATCATGGGAATGCTGAATGTTTGTTGAAAAACGCAACCTCCAAACGTATAAAGTATGTTGTCATACAAGTAATTTTGTATCTTTGTAATGTCAGAGAATTTTCTGTTTGAATCAGAGTGATTATTTACGAAGTAGTATGTATGCCTCCGTTCTTGTATCTACGTTGGCCATTATTTTTATGAAATAAAGCAGGACCAATACCTTCAATTTTTCTTTTAGTTTGTATTTGTTTAAATACTATAGCGAGATGAAAGAGTTCCTGATTGCAATAGTTATGCAAGAAGTATTTAAGATACATAGCCGGTCAACAACACGAATATGGTTTAAATTGTTACTGTTAAATCGATAATCAATGTTTTGACACATTCCCTACATTAAAAGTATAATTAGTCAACCTTAGCGTCTGGTATATACCTTTATTAGTACGTCTGATACAATGTTACCGGGACACGACTGTTACAACCTACAATGTACATCAAGATGATTATATTCCATAATAAGATTTTGCAATGAAAAAAATGAAAAGATGAACTTATGATTCATATCATGTTTAAATGATTCAAATGGGATAACATGTCATAGAAAGGTGTTTTCAAACATATCGATCTCCGGATATATTGCATCACTGGATTTCTAGAATTATCTCACTTTTGGATATCAGGAATGTATACACCATTGAAAAAGGAATAAATACATCATTGGATGTTATGTATTAATGGCATATGATACAGTTAAAGGAGAGGTATAGATGTTGCTAACGTAAAAGTTATTTATCGTGAAATCAAACTGTGACATATCGGGAAAAGATGTATGTTTCTTATTTATCATTCGAACGGATTTAACTTGAAAACGAGTTCAATGACCACTTTTTTAATTGATATTTGGTTTGATTACGTACGAAGATTATCTGTAGCAGTTTTCATGAGAATCTCTACGATGATTTGGTTTTAGATAAGGTAAATAAGCAGCAACAAAAGTCCGGGTTTTTTTCTTAAATCCTGAAACTTTGGTTAAAATATTGTATTTTCATAAAATTGCTTTACAAATCTAAAGCATGCTCATGTACAGAAGAATTTTCGAATGTTTTTACAAAAATCTGCTTCTGTTTATTTTTCAAAACAAAAAAGTAAGGTAATGTCTATCCAACAGATAGAACTGTAAAAATAAACTAATTGTTTTAGTAAATGCCTTAATTTCAACCCCAATTATCTTTTTATAGTAGCACATGAAGGTATATCTTTTATTACATATTTGAAAAAGTCTTAGGTAAAAAAAAAACTTGTATGAAAGTTTTGTCAAAAATTCAATGTGGGATCGAAACTGGATCGTTTGCCCTTTATTCAACTATTAATTTACTGAATTAATACACCATTGCGTGTAAGGATTTAATAAACCATCGGAAGTAATGTTCAAATTCAACTTCGGGTGTAGTGTAATAATACACACATTGGATGTAGGGAACCTTTACACCATTTTATGTTTGGAATTTAAACACCATTCATATAGGAAATAAAGACAACATTGGATGAAGGACAATTTAAACACTATTGAACATAAGTAATATATACATTACTGGAGGTTATGTATTTGTTCAACTTTAGGTGTAGTGAATTGATACTCAGTAGTGTGTAGGAAATTAATACACCATTAGAAGTAATGTATTAATTCAACTTTGGATTAAGTGACTTAATACACAAATTGGGTGTAGGGAACTTTTACACCAATGCATGTAGGGAATAAAGACATATCTTGATGCATACATTTAATTAATAATACACATTTGGATCTAGGGAACTTAATTCTACACCACTATATGTATAGAATAAATACACCACTGGGTATAAGGTATTACAACAACATTAGACGCAGGGAAACCATACACGATTTGATGTATAGAATTTTAAAATACACCATTAGATATAAGCAAATTATACACCATCAATTGTAAGGAATTAATACACCATTTGATATTGAGAAAGAATGCACTATAACATGCAGGGAATTATTTCACAATAATTCGATCTTTACTGTGAACACTATCTTTATTATTGTTATAGATCACTATATGTATAGAATGAATACACCACTAGGTGTAAGATATTACAACAACATTAGACGCAGGGAAACCATACACGATTGGATGTATAGAATTAATACATTATTTGATATAAGCAAATTATACACCATCAATTGTAAGGAATTAATGCACCATTTGATACATGAAAAGAATGCACTATGACATGCAGGAAATTATTACACAATAATCCGATATTTACTGTTACGTTACCTTATTGAAAAAGGGTGAAGACAATCTTTATGTTTTAATATTTTATTTATTTTCTTTTGTTTACATATTTTTTAATACCAAGTACCAAGTACCTGTGCCAAGTCATGAATACAACAGTTGTTATCAATTCCTTTGATGTGTTTGAGTTTTTGATATTGCCATTTGCTTAGGAACAAACCTTTAAGAATTGTCCTCGGAGTTCGGTATTTTTGTTATTTTTCTTTTTTAGTGTATGTAAATGAACATGTTGATGTCTAGTTTGTTGTTTGTTGATCTCTTGTTACAAGGATGTGCAATGTGATTGCGATTGCGATAACTATTTACTAGTGTCAAAATAGCATAATTTGCATTTTTATGTCTCATTCGAAGGCATGAAATATGTAACGTGTTGTTTTCATTTTTAAAGCACTCTGTTGACCATCTGCTGGAAGAATACCAAGTCCTCGATGGTATTATCAGCTCAGTATTGACTACTCCAATACTGATATTATTTACATAACAAACTTCCTTCAATTGTCAGTTTTTGATTTTAATAAAAAAAAAAAAAAAAAATAAGGTTTCAACTTTTTCAAGCAAATTCACATTAGATGGATTTTACTATTTGTTAGTGGGTTTTTTTTTATTACATAGATCTTCAACTGTTTTCGTATATCCTATACACCCTTGACTTTTATATATCTGGCTGTATTTGTCCGTTAGAATGTAAATCCTAAAAATGATAAAGTGCTGTTTTCCTTCGTTGCTTCTTTCAATAAAGACCAAACTCATTAGAGAAGGCAATTCTATAAAATAAAAAGTGGAACAATTCAAACGAAGATACAGCAACCTGATTAAATATAAATACATAAAATTGATATTTATTTTATAGATCCAAATGTAAAATAAACCACACTCACTGATAGGTCTATCATTATTGTTGCCATATAACCAGCAAAATATGCAAAAAGGATTATATTTGCTGTTTTCGTGCAATTTCATCTTTTAACAAATGGCAAAAAAATCATGAACGGTTCAATATATTCAAAAACATAAGTGTGCGGTTATTTACATCACTAAGGTGCAACAATGTGCCAAATATGAACTCATTTTGTAAAAGTGACATTCCGTCGCTTTTGCATGGTTTTCCGGCAGATTGGAACATGATGCATCGAGAAATTGACAGTGAGCACCCGTTGATAACAAAACTTTAGATCAAAACTAAAAAGAGGACCATAATATTCCCATTCTCAAATAAACATGTGTTTGTAGAAATCTGCGTCATAACCATCTGCATATTGGTTTTATCTCTAAAATATATAATGAACAAGGGATTTGTCTGAGACATTTTTGTCCTTTTTCAAAAATATTCCACGGAGAGTACCAAGACCTATTAATAAATATTCAGTGTCTACTTCACAATTAATGTAAGTTGGTCTTCAGTTATTGATTATTACTGAAGTTGTATTTTTTTGCTTTACAGTTTTCCCTTTGTTTGTCTTTTTGTGCTATTGAGTTTTTTATCTCATGATTAATGACGGTATTTATGCATAACGCTGTTATGGTTTTCTTTTAATAACGGCAGTCCCGGTTCAGGTTCAGGTGGGTCCTGATGAACTATAAGGAAAAAAATAGGGATTTATTTGTGTTTTGTTTTTTACAGTGTCGTTTCTATTCGTTTTACACAATGTAATTTTATCTGCATCCTTGTCCCCATACTATCAACTACGAAATCTTTTATTTGCGTCTTTCGAAGATTTAATTGTACGTGTATTTGCATTTTTTGTCAGTTGTAATGCAAGGTAATATGATATTGACTGCGTATCCCAATTATCGTTACATTTACATGACTTATTCGATTGGTCTCCCAATGTTGTCAATGTAACAGAAATATAAACAAGTGTTATTCATGTGGAAATTTTAGCTAGCTAAAAATCAGGTTGTATGTTTTCCATGGGCAGCAAGTGTGCCTCTTCAATGGCAGACATGTACCTTAGCTAGCTATAAATCGGGTTGTATGTTTTCCATGGACAGCAAGTGTGCCTCTTCAATGGCAGACATGTACTGTTGCTAGCTATAAATCGGGTTGTATGTTTTCAAAGGACAGCAAGTGTGCCTCTTCAATGGCAGACATGTACTATTGCTAGCTATAAATCAGGTTATATGTTTTCCATGGACAGCAAGTGCGCCTCTTCAATGGCAGACATGTACTGTTGCTAGCTATAAATCGGGTTGTATGCTTTCCATGGACAGCAAGTGCACCTCTTCAATGGCAGACATGTACTGTTGCTAGCTATAAATCGGGTTGTATGTTTTCCATGAACAGCAAGTGCGCCTCTTCAATGGCAGACATGTACTGTTGCTAGCTATAAATCGGGTTGTATGTTTTCCATGGACAGCAAGTGCGCCTTTTCAAAAGCAGACATGTACTGTTGCTAGCTATAAATCGGGTTGTATGTTTTCCATGAACAGCAAGTGCGCCTCTTCAATGGCAGACATGTACTGTTGCTAGCTATAAATCGGGTTGTATGTTTTCCATGGACAGCAAGTGCGCCTCTTTAATGGCAGACATGTACTGTTGCTAGCTATAAATCGGTTTGTATGTTTGCCATGGACAGCAAGTGCGCCTCTTCAATGGCAGACATGTACTGTTGCTAGCTATAAATCGGGTTGTATGTTTTCCATGGACAGCAAGTGCGCCTCTTCAATGGCAGACATGTACTGTTGCTAGCTATAAATCAGGTTGTATGTTTTCCATGGGCAGCAAGTGCACCTCTTCAATGGCAGACATGTACTGTTGCTAGCTATAAATCGGGTTGTATGTTTTCCATGAACAGCTAGTGCGCCTCTTCAATGGCAGACATGTACTGTTGCTAGCTATAAATCGGGTTGTATGTTTTCCATGGACAGCAAGTGCGCCTCTTCAATGGCAGACGTGTACTGTTAGTAATCACAGTTTATGACCAAACTCAGTAAAGACCCGTTTAAATTCCATTTAATTGATAAATCCTGCACCACTTATCTTTATTATGGTAATACTTACGGTGAAAAGGCGTGTCATTTTGATGCTGATAATTCCGTGGGACAAAACAAAAATAAAACTAATTAACATTATTTGTTGTGGAGGTGCGCAAAGGATTATCACAAAACTACTAATTTGCATTTATGATTGCTGGGCACACACAATGTTTATGTGACGCATGTTTTGGCATGCTTAAAAAAAAATTGGAAGTCGGACGTAAACACTGTATCACAGCTGGTTAAAATTGTGTACAATTCTGCCAAATGCAATAGGTCAGAAGTTTATAATGAAAATGACTATGACGAAAACAGCTTGAAGTGGTACAGATGGGATAATTTCTTAACTAAATATTTTAAACCACTCAGAGGTATAGGAAAATTCCATCACTTCAGATTTACCATTGATGAAGTAGAAGTCGTTTTTGCGAGAGAAACTCTTGAACAACCAGAGAAAATACTGGTACTCCTTAAGGAAAGCTCAAACGTACCGGAGTTGCTCACGACACTTACAGAAGTTTTTCAGCCAGCAGGATTCACAGAGGAGAGAAGGCGTTATCTGTGCAATGAAGTCCGTCCTTTTGTTCAATTTAATTTCCGTGACAATTTTGTCCTCGTGCTTCAGAGGAGTAACATTTTACATAAACTGGTTAAAGTTGGATTGAAAACTTGAGAATCATGTATTGTTTCATTGTAACATGCTATAATGACGACTTCAGTATGTATACTAAAGAAATTTATCCTGTAGAACTTACTTTAAATAAAGCTAATGATAACAATGACCACTGCCCTTTCCTCGATCTTGATATCTATATCATAAACGGGAAGCTTAATACAAAAATTTATGATAAAAGAGATGATTTTTCATTTCCTATTGTTAATTATCCATTTTTAGATGGTGACGTTCCCTTGTCACCATCTTATGGTGTTTATATATCTCAACTTGTACGATTCGCTCGTGTATGTAACAATGTATTAGATTTTAGCGAGAGAAATTTATGTATTACTGAAAAATTATTATACCAGGGTTTTCGATATCACAAACTGGTCAAAACATTTACTAAATTTTATCACCGGTATAAGGAAATAATTCGTAAATATAACTCAACATGCAGACATCTTATACGTTCAGGTATTTCACATCCAAAATTTTATGGAAATATTCTTTATAAAGCACAAAAATGTCAGTATTCTCCTCAGAAACTAACAAAACCTTTAAATAGACTTATTAAAAGGGGATATAGTTACGATACTGTGGTCAGGTCATTAAAGATTGCATATTTTGGCTTTAACATTGATTCACTGATAGGGTCTTTGCATCGGAACTAAACACATTTATTTCTAAAAAAAACAGTTGTTGGCATGACACGGGTTATGTTCTTCTCATATATTTTATGATAGTATGATACTAAACCCCTAACGGGAGGGATTGTACCTGATATTCATATGACGAAGACATAATCTTTCAATCAGTTTAATTGAGGTCTGGAGCTGGCATGTCAGTTAACTGCTAGTAGTCTGTTGTTATTTATGTATTATTGTCATTTTATTTATTTTCTTTTGTTACATCTTTTGACATCAGACTCGGACTTCTCTTGAACTGAATTTTAATGTGCGTATTGTTATTCTTTTACTTTTCTACATTGGCTAGAGGTATAGGGGGAGGGTTGAGATCTCATAAACATGTTTAACCCCGCCGCAATTTTGCGCCTGTCCCAAGTCAGGAGCCTCTGGCCTTTGTTAGTCTTGTATGATTTTAAATTTTAGTTTCTTGTGTATAATTCGGAGTTTAGTATGACGTCCATTATCACTGTACTATTATGCATATTTTAGGGGCCAGCTGAAGGACACCTACGGGTGCGGGAATTCTCGCTACATTGAAGACCCATTGGTTGCCTTCGGCTGTTGTTTGCTCTATGGTCGGGTGGTTGTCGCTTTGACATATTCACCATTTCCTTTCTCAATTTTATTATAAATTGAATTAAATATTGTATACAAATGTATACATGTATTTCCATGTCTCTCTTTATTACGAGAAAAGGACCTATACAGAATAAAATTCATGCACGATAACGTTAATTTCACCACGTTGTCGTGAGATTCTGATGTTAAATATATACATGTATGTATCCGTCAAAACTTTAAAATGGCGAAACTTTGTAAAGAAGAAAGTTAGAGTAAACGTTTTTGTTGTATTCAAATTGTATGACTATAAGCAAAATTGATATGAACAAAACTCAAATTGAGATTTCTATTCGACGCGGCTCATTTGTAGATAAATAATAAAGAATTTTATAAAAATAATCGATAATAACTATCCTTTCTTAGTTCAGATATTTCAATTATACACGAGAAAATATACACTAAAATATACGACCATAAGGGATGGTGTTTGTTCCCTATTGTTAATTTCTATTTTTAGGACTACGGTGATGTTCCTTTGGTACCAGCTTACGGTGATTATATGATCCAAACTGTTCGCTATGTCCGTGTTTGTTGTGACGTTTCTGATTTCAATGAACATAATATGTTTATAACTGGTAAAATATTAAGTCAAGGATTTCGTTTCTACAGATTTCTTCTAACCTTTACTAAATTCTTCCATTGATACAAAGATTTGGTTTTGAAGTTCTGTTGTTCTTGATTCAAACAAAAGTAGCACATCATAAGTTTACGATTATATTATTTACCGAGCCATGAAATTTATGAGAGCTCCAGGAAAACTTATAGATCCTTCTAATTAGTTTTTCTGAAAGGTAACCAATTCAACACTATCAATTGTAATCTTTGAAATATTTATTTTATATTAGAAATATTTAATATTTTATTGCTATCAACATTGATTATTCTATTAGTTAATTTAAATCAATTACTTTTATATAGATACAGTTATAAGAGGCAAATTCATGGCTCTTGAATCTGTCGATACCTGTATCGTGACATTGCACAATGTCATCTCTTTTTCTGACTGTTAATGATGTATTTATGCTAAATCCATAAGATGTTGCATGTGTACTTATTAATACGTTTATCTTAGATGCATGAGTTTTATTTGTTAGTCGTTATTGGCTTTGAACTAGCTGTAAGTAACTGCAAGTACTCTCACAACTATATGTAAAACCTTTAAAGTGTGGGGTGGATAAGTACCAGTCTTCGACCGCTCTGCGTTTTCTGTCAACAAAACTTTGAATTTTTCGAAAACCTAAGGATTTTATTATCCCAGGAATAGATAACCTGAGCCGTATTTGGCACAACTTTTTGGAATTTTGGATCCTCAATGCTCTTCAACTTTGTATTTGTTTGGCTTTATAACTATTTTGATATGAGCGTCACTGATGAGTCTTATGTAGACGAAACGCGTGTCTTGCGTACTAAATTATAATCCGGGTACCTATTCTTGCTGTTTTTATATTTGTATCCATCTGATGGGTTCAGCCCTTTTCAACTATTTTTTATAGTTTGTTCTTATGTTGTACTATTACATCACTATCCTAGGTAAGGGGCCATCAACTGAGTATAGTCCCGCCTTATTTTGTATGTTCCTGTCCCAAATTAGGATCTTGTATTGCAGTGGTTGACGTTTGTTGCTGTGTAACATATATGTTGATCGTTTATTAATTCCACATAAATTATGCTATTCGTTGTCTCGTTAAAATTGTTTTAAATTTGTCTGTTTGGGTTCTTCTGTCACTGACTATGAAATATGGATTAGACCGTAAGTTTTCCTGTATGAATGGTTTTACACTAGTTATTTGTGGGGGTCCTTGTTGTTCCGTTTGAGTTAAGGACCCATGTTGAAGAACGGTCTTTGACCTATGATGGTTTACTTTGACAAATTGTTACTTGGATGGAAAGTTGTCTCATTGCCACTCATACTACATCTTCTTACATTCATTTGTTCATTGTTGAAAACCGTACAGAGACCTTTAGTGTTAATTTCTGTATCATCTGGTCTCTTTTGGAGAGTTGTCTCATTTGCATTAATATCATGCATATCATGTTCTTATTTTTTACCCACCATTTTGATCTGAAAATGCAAATTCAAAGTCGGAAATATGACATTTGCTTTTCACTCATTCCGTTGATTGATAACATTTGATGTAATCTGTTTTGAAGGACTCCCCCTTTTTGCATTAACACTGGAGTTCAGTATTTTTATATTTTTTTTGGTACAATGGCTTAAGATTTCTATCATGATTTTGAATAAGATGATTTATTTTTACAAAAACATTACTTCACCAAAAGTTCCTGATAGAAAACATGAATCATGATATCGAACGTGTTATATTTGACACCATGATGCCTGACCATGACTTGTTTAGTTGATAATTACTGAATATCGATGTTACAGCCCTCCTCTTTTCTTTGTACGTGATGTATAACCGGATAAGATTTATCATAATAACTCCATTTCAATTTTTCGTGTGGTGTGTATTTCTTCGATGTTAAGTATTTGCTGTCCTTTGGGTTAATTTGTTTGTTTGTCTAAATTGAAGGCAAAGGAACTTTGTTATATGATATGCCATTTGTCAATCGTAGGAGATGGTAAATTGACCAAAAAGACGTCTTCGTGCTATTGAGAATTTATTTCATTGACGTTTTCCCAATCATCTTTTTTTTATAAAAACATATTCCTTTGTTAGAAAATATGGTTGTCGTGTCACTCTTGTATTGGTGAAATGAGAACTCACAAACACATTGAATCCAGCCCTAGTCGTTATTCGTCTTTCCTTAATCACAAATGCACAATTTAGAAGCTGCTGCTTCTTACAGTCTGATCGTTTTCTATTTTGATTTATGTGTTTATAACTTTTATGCCCTACTAATAAATTACCATCATTATGTTTTATTCATTGAAGAATCCTTATAAAAGCAAAGAGGATGTTAATGAGACAACTTTCCACAAGATACCAACTGACACAGAAACTAACAATTATAGGTCACCGTAAGACCTTCAATAATGAATAAAATCCATACGGCATAGTACGCTACATGTTTGAAAGGCCCAATATGACAATTGTAAAACAATTCAAACGAATAAACCAGCGGCCTGATTTATGAATAAAAAAAAGAACATCAAAAAAATATATGTTATACAGGCATTACGAAAACTACTGAATTACAGGCTCCAGCCTTAGGACAGGAAAATGCAGAATGTAGCAGGGTTAAACTTGTTTTAATTCGCGGCAACCCTCTACGGGTCTTAATTTCTGATAATGGCAAGTGTTTTACTGTAGAGAATGACATGTTATCATTTTAACATCAATCAAAAATCATATATAAAATAAATCATATTGGTGATTAATATCATGAGTAAACGATCAAGGTATGTATAAACATTTATTATATATTACAATGATGAAATGTTTCTGACTAATCCAATCTAAATGATGTTGTTCAATAGTCGTATGAATAAGAATCTGAAAGAAAGAAAATGGCAACATAAGTAAACGACAATAAAAAAATAACGAAAGGTGTATATCAGTTTTTTTTTCCTTGATATGTACTTTTGAGATAAAGTTAATCGAGGAAAATAAAAGTTTAAAATAATTTTCATGTACAATGTAATTGATTAAATAGAATATAACAATGACTACATTTCGAGTTTTAAATGAGAGGCTAAAAATATATGTAATGTCCTCTATTTGCTAACACGCATTTGTGGAGATGCCACGTTAGGTGATCAATCAATCAATCATCCAACCCTTCAATCATTTAATCACTCAATCAATCTTATTAAGATGCAAAGTATTCGAGTAGCACTGACTATTACACGACAACGAACGTTTTCTTTAGTGTGGATTCTTTTGATTTTCGTGGGTTCTAATTTTCGTGGATTAAGGAAACTTGCATTTTCGTAGATATTTAGTTTCGCGGATTGCCAAAGAATAGAAAATTTTTAGTTCGTTGAACTGTTAGTTCCATAGTTCACTCGACCCAGCAAATCCCCGAAAATTGGTACCCAACGAATATTGATGAATTCACAGTACTTTAATTTGCAGAATTTAAGAAATTATGATATTCTTTTAGATAGAAATAGATGGCGAGTTTTACGTACCAGTGGCTCTTCTGTATCCTGTAATTAAAGAAATATATTTATAAATGGAAGTCGTATAGGTTTGATTAGTTGAATATTAGACATAAGACAAAAACAAATAAATAAAATTTCACTATAAATCTAGAGAAGAGAATTTTAATTTTTTTTAAATTATGTTTTAAATACAAAACTAAAATCAATGTCAAAATACTCAAAGACTATCAAAACATTCAACATATAAAGGAGATGTGGTATGATTGTCAATGAGACAACTTCGTCAAAGTTCAAATGAAATAAATGTCAGCAAATATAGAACATTCTCACAAAGTAAAGCTACAATAAACAAAGACTTACTTTTGCCACCTCCCATTTTACCGCCCATTCCTCCGCCCATTCCTCCGCCCATTCCACCACCCATTCCACCGCCCATTCCTCCGCCCATTCCTCCGCCCATTCCTCCTCCCATTCCTCCGCCCATACCTCCCATCATTCCTCCGCCCATACCGCCCATCATTCCTCCGCCCATACCTATATGAAAAAAGAGACATATAACAAATATCATAACAAGTCAATAAATAATATTAACAATAAAGATGTTTTTTGTTGTTATTATAGTAATATGTGTATTTCTTTTTCTTAAACATGAAATATATCAATGTATAACTTTCGATGTTTGAATTTGAATTCAAATTACTTTCAAGTACTATATATACACATGTAAAAAATAATTAAAAGTGATGTCAATAGTATTACACAATTTACATTCGAATGTTCACAAATAAAAGTAACCCAACCTTATTCTTTATAAATGATAGCATTTTATTCAGTAGAGAAAGACATAAAAGTTCAGCTTAACTTTTGCGGCATTAATAAAATTGAGTTGAAATTTTGAATGTCACACCAAGAGCGTGCTAGACATATTTGTGAGTTATTTGTGTATTTAGTGTTTGTTTTTATGTTAGCGGTAGTTGTGTATTCCTCACGTTCATCAGGCAAAACATTGAATGGAATAAATAGTTAAAAGTAAGAAAACAATATTAGTTCAACTTACCTCCCATCATACCTCCCATCATACCACCTCCCATTTTTGGCATTGGCATTGGCATTGGCATTGGCATAGATTTTGGCATTGGCATTGGCATTGGCATCGGCATTGGCATCGGCATTGGCATTGGCATTGGCATTGGCATCATCATCTTACCCATACCACCCATACCTCCTCCCATACCGCCCATACCTCCTCCCATACCGCCCATACCTCCCATTCCACCTCCCATTCCTCCGCCCATACCACCGCCCATCATCTTACCCATACCCATACCACCCATCATACCACCGCCCATACCTCCCATCATACCACCACCCATACCACCTCCCATTCCGCCCATCATTCCACCGCCCATCATCTTACCCATACCGCCTCCCATGCCACCACCCATCATACCACCTCCCATACCACCACCCATCATTCCCCCACCCATACCGCCCATCATTCCACCGCCCATACCGCCTCCCATTCCTCCTCCCATACCGCCGCCCATACCGCCACCTTTTCCATAACCAGCACCATTAACTGTGACGAAGACAGCAATAAATGTGACAACGGTCTGAATTGGATTCATAATGAAAGACTGAAATATAAAAAGGGAATTTTGTCAGTAAAACAATCACTCAGTAGCATTCTTTTTGTGTTTCCGAAAAGTATTTCAAACGATAACGATGTAACATCATAAAAACAAGCGTGATTCTGTAGATTCCTTTTGTTTTTGTATAATTTATTAACACTTATAAATTGGCAACACGTTTTTTAAACATAATCTTTATAAAAATATGAAATGAATCCTATAATCTCCCCTATAAGGCAATATATGTCACGTAAATATCATTTCTTAAATATATTTGTTGTTTAGTAGATGACATTTATTATGAAAAGAATTTATATTAAGGAAACAGAAATTAGCTCGCACAGTAGGAGAGGAAAATATTCAACTAAATATGAAAAAAGTTTACTATAACTTTAAAATTAAGTGTAAATGTTATACAAAAATAGTAGCATGTTTACTTTATTCCATTTACAAAATTTAATGTTATCATTTTATGTCATTCCAAAAAAATATATATTGACTCTTTCTCTTTCTTATAGCGACTATAGGAGTGATAGCTGAACATATTGTCCCTGTACGTTTGTTAGCGTAAAGGGAATAATAATCACTTAAATACTTCAAACCTGAATATTTTACCATTGAAATATTCTTCTTTTAAAAAGATTTACAGAATAAAATAAGAACAAAATGAAATGTATGTAATACGAAAATGTGGCAACAATTAAAGACAAAACATAACTGAATGATATTTTCAAATCTGTATACATGGTGTTTCGGTGTTTTGTTAAATTATTGAATCAAACACATCTTTTGATTCGTATTTTAAAAAATTTAGTAAAATTATGTACAAATCTTTATTGATATTTATTTTTTTAATTCAATAAATTGCTCAAACATATTTGCTAAATATTTCAATACATTTATTTTTTTTTAAATAATAAAAATATAAGAAGTATTGAAAATATATATTAGGCAATTAAATTATACTTCGACAGCATTTTTTATGTTATTGCTTTTCAGCTGTGTTAACGACAATGAATTACCAAATGTATGATATAAAAAATATATAAATAAAATATATGAAGCTGTTTGTGTATCGAATAGTAGTTCCCTTTAAGTGATTTAGCTTCTTACGTATATTAGAGCTAGCATTTTATTGGTTTTAAGATTAGGGGTTGAGGGATATTGATAAGAGTAAATGGCGAAAAATCGTCCTCCGACCCATCGAATTTATAAAGCGTAAATTTCATTTTTTTAACAATATGCAAGTGACAGTTTCTAAAACAAATTGTTTCAATATACA
Organism: Mytilus galloprovincialis; assembly: GCF_965363235.1. Classification (NCBI taxonomy): domain Eukaryota; kingdom Metazoa; phylum Mollusca; class Bivalvia; order Mytilida; family Mytilidae; genus Mytilus; species Mytilus galloprovincialis. Next base: position 7,292,531 of record NC_134842.1, read on the forward strand.
CAAGACATTAAAAAAAAATTATTTCACAAATATTTTATTAATATTATCTATTCGACGTAATCCTATAGGAAGACAAGGGATCTCAAAAAACATTCACAAAGGAATGAGATATTAATAACAACGCAATGTTAATCGTAAATTCATAAGTTTGTTTCCTATTTTAATTTTGTTAACGTAAATAATAGAATTGTGTCGAACTTATTACAAACATTTTACAAGCATTTTTCAAGGTAAATAATATAATATTGATTGTTTTCTGTGCATTGCAAAATCATATGAACATTTATCCAAAATGAAGTAAATACGTCATCGAGTTTAATTCGTGATAATTCTGACTTTGTATTTGCAATTCAAAACGCTAAAATGAAATCACTTTTTAAATATTTCGCATTTTGGTCTGTTTTGTTCAACACAACGAAAAGAAATATAAATAATTCATAACTGGTCTTCCCAAAGACTCTTTTTGAAAATACAATGTCAAAGATTATTTAAGATTAAAGATTTAAACAGAAAACTGATGATTTCATCAGAATAGAAATTATAATCAAATGCTTAAGCAGATGCACGTGTTCAACACATAGATTTAAAATGAAATTAAGTTAAAGTGTTTATATCAGAAACAAGTGTCGGTTTCGTTTAACTCTTTATATTCAATACTGAATAACAAATTAAAAAAACACTGTATTAATGTATGTAGTGACGATCGTTCTGGAATTGTCTTCACCAGGAACGTTTAAAGCCGAAAACTTGAAAGCAAATGATGTTTAGAAACAAAACACGCAAAGAGCAATATGACTTAATAATAACAGCCAAATTCTTCTAAAGTTATTATAACATTAGTTAAAAGGAAAAACGCAAATCCTAATTTACTATAATACAACATACCTTTAACTGTAGCAGTGAGAGGGTATAGTATGCAAGGAGGACAAGACAAGTTGTGGCTAAACTCAGAAGCTGGAAATCTTTTATACGGATTTACCACAGGAAGCAGTAAATTCAATTTTAACAATTCGTAAAAGAGAAACATGCTACAACATAAGTTATATCTTTTTATTATCATGTTTAATTTGTACCTGTTAATTTGATTGTAAGTTTGAACATGTTGAACTAGTTTTTTGTAACCTATGTCGATTGATGTTACCTTGGTCATCGATTGTAACACAATGTTACCGGAACACGATCGTTCTATATACCTTGTACATCAACATTTTATTCATTTCAGTGTGAAACGTAAAATGAAAAGAAGAACATATGATTTATATCATGTTTTTATATCTATATTGGATACATGTCACAGTTAGGTGTTTTAAAACATTTTTATGTTCTTTAAATGTAATCCATTAAATGCTTTTCATTTCATAGTGAACATCGAATGATTTGTAAGTTATGCAAAATGATTTTGTTCTGACAATATTTGTAAAATTCATATTCCTTTTTATCCAGGTTTAGATTAGTTGCGCGGAATAATAGTTTGTAAAGGATATGAAAATTGTTTTAGTCGGTAGACTAAAATTTCAAGATGTTAATGTTAATATTAATGCTTTTTAATTACGATTATCACTTTTTGGAACCGCCATTGCTGGTCTATTTGAAGCGCAAGAGTTTCCATTTGGTTTTTGTTTGATGTTCAATCCTAGTTTTCTTATTTAGCTGTCATTTTTTATGGTCACCTTGGCATCCACCTTTATTCTACATACAATGTGAATAAAGAATGGGAATATTTTGAATAACAAGATTTGTTGTATTAATAATATGCAATGATCGCTGCAATTATACTTGGGAAGAAAAATTTAGGCCGCATTTCTTTCTTACCACAATTTTGTAAACGTTGTGCCGCGTTTGTTGGTTTTTCCTAACTGCTACAAAAGTAGAAACAAATACATCGTGTAACAAGTCTTTACTGACCCTGTTTGAACTTTCAATAATGCATGCACATGTTGTTGGTAAACAGACTTTTTACAAACGTAGATACAAATACTTCGTTAAATCAGATTGAAGTTAGAAGCAAATGTAGTGTTTGCGCTAACAAACGACAAACTGCAGACGCATTTTTAGCGTTTGCATAGTTTGTCAAAGTTTATGTAAACTTTGCAAACTTGTGTTTGAAAGAAATGATCAAAATATGTGCGCGCTTAGCCGTTTGCATCGTTTGTGTTAGAAAGAAATTCGGCCTTAGTCTTAAGATAAGGCGAAATATCATATATAAAATTTAGCATAAATAAATATCAATATTTTTTATTGGAGCGTTATACGTTTATGTTCCGGACCATATGAATATTGGACCATACGCGTATGGTGATGACCATATGGGTATACACTCATATGGTCGGGTTAATTAACACTCTGTTACAGTTTACTTTTAATACTTCCAAACTCTTCATATGGTATGAATAAAGGCAACAGTAGTATACCGCTGTTCAAAACTCATAAATCCAGGGACAAAAAACAAAATCGGGGTAACAAACTAAAACCGAGGGAAACGCATTAAATATAAGAGGAGAACAACGACATAACACCGAAACGTAACACACACAGAAACGGACAAAGCATCAGACAAAACACCACGAGAATAACAAATATAACAAGAAAACCAAATACATGAATTTGGGATAGACAAGTACCGTGCCACCTCTGATCTCAATATCTATTCAATACCGTTCATTAGAAAGACGATATCATATAGTTAATTTTATTATTATATTATATTAAAAAGATAAGCTAAATAAAAATTAAAGGTTCACAAGGTTAATTTTGCTTATTTGTCAAATTCATAGTAAACATATTTTATACCGATGGTCATTAGCGATTTGTTATTACGAGTGAATTGTAATATGTCGACTAAAAAAATTCCAAAGTTTTCTTAATGAACTGTTACACAAAAAAAATCAGTGGAAAGTAACATAGTTTTTTTAAAGTTGTCTTGTGAATATGGTGTATTGAAGTCATTTTACGATATTTGAGATCTATAGCTTCTTAAAAACACCGTAGAGATCCGAATGGTTAAAGACCTCGGTTTCACTGTACGCAACTGCATAAAGGCTAGATTTTCACTCGCAAACAAAAGGTGTAAATGAAAAGGATCGTGCACTAATTTCTTGCACTGCAACAAAGCTATGATACCGTTTGGAAGTGAATGTCACACCAAGCCTACATGCAAGAATGTAACCAGCGATGAAACTAACTATGGCATCAATATTTAATTTTTAAGTAGTTTTTGGTTTATAAAATTAATAAACTCTCGTGTAACCATCACTGGTTGTTTTAGATAAAGTTTTTGTATTATTGAAACGTTTATACTGTAGTTTAAAAAACAAATACCTTTATGGTCAAAATAATCATATGGTCCGGTCCGTTAATAACCAAACGAGTATTATACTCGTATGGTCGAACCATATGAGTATACGCATATGGTCATGACCATACACGTATGGTCCAAATACTCATATGGTCCGGAACATGTACATTACACATTTAACATTAAATTGTACATACGAAACAATAAAAGTTTTTTAAAAAATTATTCAAATTCAGTCTTTCTTAAATTATACTTTCATAAAACGCTTTGGCTCTTTCGATGCATGACCCATATTCATAAAGAGGTTTATATCCAAGCATAGTTTTCGCTTTGTCGTAAGTGACATAGAAAGTCGTATTAAGAAAGGCTAAACTACCAAACGAAAAATGTACTGTCGGCAAAGTTATTCTCAGGAACCGTAAAATAAATAGTATACAGAAAAACAGAAACATTAAAGACATCGCAATCCAATATGGAACATGCCATTTAGAGGTCTTAGTACCAAAATGGTTAAAAAATGGTTTCATTGTTTCAGGATATGAGGCTGGTGGTGTATCGTCGGCGGCAAAGAAAAAATGTCCTCCAAGCGACGAATTATTAGGTAAAGCTTCTGCTGCTGTGACGAACATCATTGCAGTGTTTCCAACATAACTGAACTGTACTGTAGCATCCATAGGTCCAACCACAGGGAATGTTTTACCCTTGAATGGGCGAACGGCAAGAGGTATCTGTACGTTGTCCAATTCCCCAAACATAGGCAAAGGTAGAATTGCAAGAGTTCTCAGAACATTTCCTGCCATAAATAATACAGTTAATAAAATATATGTTAAATGTTATATTAATTTATTTGGGAATAACCAAAGTTTTAAATCTGTCAGTCTTATTCCTTAATAATATCATGATATATTTCATTCTTAAAAACATTAAGTTATCTTTTATTTTTATTATTATTATTATTATTATTATTATTCGATATTATTATTATTATTATTAAATTAGAGGTCTTAAATATGTGAGGATCGATTTTTCGAATACATGTCCTCCTCGTGACGTCTGTTAAAAGAAACATGTGTCAATCAAATTATAATTTCTAAATTTGGAATTCTGTATTCTCGGAAATTACATTTATTCCTCCGGATTCATGTTGATAAAATGCATACATGGCTCACTTAGTCAAACATAGTGTATGATCTCAAACGACACATGCAATTCAATTGCATCAAGCTATAGTTTAGTACAAAATTTATATTTTGGGGATGCTGAGGACCACCTTCGCGTTTAGGATTTTCCTGCTGCATTGCCTGTCATCTGTATCTTCCCCATTTCCATTCTCAATTTGAGTTGTTCCTTTTTTCTACTTAATTGTTGAACATAATACATATATCACTACTATTCGGTCAAATTTTTAAACATGGCGTAAGTACTTACCATTATTCAATTTAGAACCATTGGCAGATAAGACCATATCTTGTGCTTTAGCTTTAGACGAGGCATAGGCTTTATAATAGAATCTAGATGGTTGTGAAACAGATGTTTCTGTTCCGTCCATCACAGCCTCCGGACCAAGATATAATGAACTAGAACTACAGTAAATAAGGTACGGCACATTCTCCTCCCGACATGCATTCAATACGACCTCTGTACCTGTTGTGGAAATGTTAACAATACAAATTAGATGGGTTTCAAAGCATTAAGAAGTTTTACTGGGATACATGCATAGCAGAAGATGCTTTTTCGCTAGAAATGCTCTTCACCTCGAGTTTGATTTGTCTTTTTAAAAACGCCACTTTTGAGTCAAATTAAAGCAAACTTGGGGGTAGAAATGAACTTTACCATTAGTCGTCAAACTATCATTTTCAGCTACAGTTAGCGTCAAATTGATTGAAATGTTACACTGATTCGTCTAAATATTAGGGATGGCAACGAGTACTCGAGTACTCGGGTACTCGCTCGGAAGGCCGAGTACTCGAGTACAGTTTTAATACTCGGATACTCGTTTGCCTGTTATACATCTTTCACATTTCCACTAACTTTAACTCCATTGAAATATCCACTTCGTAAAACTAAATAAAATTAATTAACAATATAAATCTGTTTATCCTGAGGCTACTATTTGTTATAGTAGTCCCATCAACGGCCTTTCCTTCCGCGAGGGAAGGTTTTCATCTGCACTACTTGTAATACTTTCATGAATTAAAAATAAACTCATCACAAGCCGTAAAAATTTCTTTTGTTTGTTAATCAAGAATTCTATGTAAACGTGATTGGTATGAGATATACATTTAAATTAATTAAGATTACCCGCATGCGATTATGCGCAGACACTGCCTAACAGAAACACTGCATCCCACCTAAAAACTAAACTTTTCAATAGACGTTTTAGATTCATCCGAGTACTCGCGAGTACTCGAGTATCATGACCGAGTATCCGAGTATTAAATTTCAGATCTTTTGACATCCCTACTAAATATCCTTATCGTGATTCGTCAGAGGTCTAAAAAAAATTATCGTTGCGGTTTTTATTGGAAAAATCTAGCGTCGTCATTCGAAAAAAAATCAATAGATTTTTTTATCGCATAGAATAGAGTACATTTTATTGTCATGAATCATAGATTACCGTTAACGTCATTCGGCAACAATTTTTATAGTTATTCGTCATGAGGGTATGCCTATTACGAGCATCAAACATGCGTCCTGTGTAATGATTCATAATTTTGTGTTTTTGATAATTTTCACGATGATCAATCACCCGATCTCCTTTCATTTTGAGTTCATGCCATTCCATCAAATTTCTCTTTCATTTGTGAACAAAGCCAATTACAAGGTATGACTAAGACAACTACATGCTTTTCGTTGTCCAATTTGTCCCCATAAAGATTTTTGACGATATGGAGGCAAATAAGGTCATCATCACAAAAAATGGTATACTGTCATAAACGAAAACATTGAATGTCTTTAACTAAATGTTGAGCTACCTTGAAATAGATTTATTAGGTCTTCATAAATTTGTTCTGTTCATTTATATATTTCTTATTTAGTGTGACGTCCATTCATATCACTGAACTAGTACACATTTTTGTTTAGGGGCCAGCTGGAGCACGCATCCGGGTGCAGGATTTTCTCGCTGCATTGATGACCCATTGGTGGCCTTCGGCTGTTTTCTTTTTGGTCTGGTTCTTGTCTCTTTGACATATTCTCAATTATCATTCCCAAATTTAGTTAGTCTTATAAATGAAGGCTACCTTTGACATTAACTTCATTTAGAATGGCTTGGTTAGGGAACTGGTTGTAGTCAATAATGGACGCAACATGTAAAACAATATCAACCCCATGGCAAGCTCGTTCTACTAAATCTTTGTCTGTTATACTACCGGTAAATGTTTGCATTGGCTTCTTAATCTCAAATTCTAAAAAATGAATTAAACACAATAATATCTTACATAACAGCGTTAATGTACATATTTTTCATTGGTGATACATACACGTGCATCCTTTTCATTATTGTCATCATCTGAACGGCATTGGACTAGCTTTCGGTAACTACAATTACTCTCAGATGTGTGTATTTAAGGGTTGATAATTTATTTTTGGTGTTTTGTATCGTTCTAAGGAGATATGTACTTATCAAGTACTTGTTATAATAGTGTGCTCTTACGAAAATGTCCCAGGGGATTGGATGCCCGCATCCATATATAATATAGTATTCTGTGATGCCTTTACTAGTATGTAACTCAGGGGTAATCGTTTGTTCTTGTTCATAATATTGTTTTTTCGCTTATTGGTTTGTAAATCAATCAGGTCGTTAGTTTCTCTCAATAGATATAAAAAGAAAAGCAAGTTATAAAGGGATTTAAACTGTTTTAATCTGTCCTCTCGGTGACTTTTGAAGCTTTCTCTGCATTATATGTTTTGTTCATTGTTAAAGGTCATATGGTGACCTACATTTCTCAGTCAATTGATCTCATGTGGCCAGTTCTCACATTGACAGTCATACCAATTCTTCCTATTTTTTATATTGCAGTGCGTGGTTGATCTATAATTTCTTAAATACAGCTGTAATTAACTGTATATTCAATTCTACATATCAAACCGATACACCACTGTTGTCTCATTTTAGTAAAAATAACGTTGTTAAAAGTATCAGTATATATATTTACCTAGCTTTTGCTTATAGTCGACCACATCTAACACTCTAATTTCTTTAACATTTTCTCCATAGAGTTGTAAGTGTTTCACAACATGCTGACCAAGAAATCCACTCCCGCCTGTTACCAAAACAACGTGTTTCATGGTTGTTTCCTGTGCGAAAACAAACAAAACATTTGCATAAATTTTCTAAAATTGTCCCATTTTAATATTTGCATCTGCACAAACAAAAATCATAAAAACTACTTCTAGTGTGTTCATGTTAGAAAAAAATCTGGTTCAGAAAGAGACATTTATTAATTTTCCAAGGTTTGGAGAACCATGGTCATTGAATAAAGAATATCTGTTTTTTACATAAGCAATACGACAAGTATTATAAGAGGAGTAGAAATAACTGACCTTACCAATGCAACAGAGTTCACCCTCGGTATTTCGTGAGTTTCATGTTGACTATACTTTTGGTTTCTGTATTAATTGTTGTGTGGGCTTTGAAATGTCTGTTTACCTTTTTATTAGGCACGGTGTTTTGCTCTATTTCGTCAACTCTTTTTTTTAAAGTCTTCTAATTAACTTTTCCACTTTGCAACTACTTACCCAACAGATGTCATGTACTCCTTGTCTTCGTTTTTGTATAACTATGCTAACTTGCTGCACTTCACTTTTATCAATTGTCAATCAGGTTATCACCACAATATTTTATCAGTCTAGACCTTGTAGTTGTTATCAGTTATTTACATCCCGGTTTGTGTTATTGCCAATAAACAAATTGTGCACAGAAAATTGAAAATAAATTATTAGATAACAAACATAAAAGAAGTCGAAAACTTTTAATTGAAGAATTGCAATAATGAAATAAGTGCATTTTAACGTTATAAACCATTTTGCATTTGAAGTTTTTTACGATCGATCGGGCAACAAAAAATGTATTCTTTAATTTGCTATTCTTCATAACGGTCATTTTTAAATGGATTGTATTGTAATGCTTCAACAAATGTTTTATTTTGGTTGATGCAGTAAGACATGATTTCTGTTTGTGGCCTATCTTTAAAGGAAACATAACTGTGGTACAGCATGTATGATGTCACAAATCTCGACTCTGATTTGACGAAATTTTGGACTTGAATAATAACTCACAAAAAAAACTGCATATGTTACAACAAAAGGAAAACATTCATGATATTACGGACATAAAATCAAACATAAAAATGACATTATCCAGATGAATGAAAATAAATTGAGATAAAGAAGGTTTCATTATCACCACTGTCATAATATTTCGTGGGTTTGTTTTCGTTTATAATGCCTTTTATATATATATATGTTAGTATTTTAATATCACCGACAGGTCATTAGATCTGCAAGGTCAATGAACTAGGCTATTAATAGCTCGAATGCTATAAGTAAATATCTTATCTATTTTGAGTACTTAAAAGTGCAGTCCACAACTTCGAAGGCGTAATAATTACCTCAAATAGTTACAGATGATACCTCGCTGAAGTACGTCAATTATTTATATTCATTATTCAAAATTCAATCATGTACATAGCTAACTATATGGTATGGGTTTTTTCCATTTCTGAAAACCGTAGTGTTTGCTATAATTGCTAACATCAACTTCATTTGATTTTTTTTTTTGGATAGGTGTCTCACTGGCAAGTATACCACACCTCCTTATTTTTTTTATATAAACTTTCATGCCGACTGAGACCTTACGATTTATTCAACTTAGTAGTGACTCTGCAAGAATATAAAAAAAAATACCGAGCTCCAAGGACAAAAGGAAAACACCGGTCATATTCTTGACTTGGTACAGGCATTTCCTAGAAATGATGGATTAAACCGTATTTAACAGCTAGCTGACGTCTCTATTGTATGTGTTTCTTTGCCTAATACGTTCTCCTATTTATTTGTATTGTAGTCCTGTAATATTATGTCGTCATTTTAATGTTATATTTAACATTGCCATTTAAGTGCAAGGTTTGGCATGCCACAAAACCAGGTTCAACCCACCATTTTTTTCTTCAAAAATGTCCTGTACCAAGTCAGGAAAATGGGCATTGTTATATCATAGTTCGTTTCTGTGTGTGTGTAACATTTTTACGTTGTGTTTCCGTTGTGTCGTTTGTTTTCTCTTATATTTTAGTGTGAATTCACATTATACTATAAGACGTGTCATGGTACTTTTCTTTCCCAAATTCATGTATTTGGTTTTGATGTTATATTTGTTATTCTCATCAGATTTTGTCTATTGTTTAGTCCGTTTCTGCGTGTGTTACATATAAATGTTGTGTCGTTGTTCTCCTCTTATATTTAATGCGTTTCCCTCAGTTTTGGTTTGTTACCCCGATTTTGTGTTTTGTCCATAGATTTACGAGTTTTGAACAGCGATATACTACTGTTGCTTTTATTTGTATAACAGTCTTTATCGCTATTTTGTGCATTTTTCCTCTGATCATTTTTGTGATATTTTTCATATCATTCTACTCGCTTGCGATGGAAAATTGTAGCTAGAAGCAAAGGAGTCACGTGGCGTTGCTAACGAAATTGACATGAAATCGAATCGCCGACCAATCGTGGGAAAACTGGAAAGCCGGAGTGACCTGCATGAATCGCCGACCAATCGTGGGAAAACTGGAAATAGTGGCATATTGAATGATTTAACATCATAAGTAATGTCATGCATATAAACTACGCAACACAAATTATAATTCAACTTTTATAAAATAACTAACAACAGAAACGATTAAAATGATGTATGACATTTTTTTTGTCACCCAAGTAATGCATTAATATAAGAAATCATGGAAAATATTAAATAGCGTCTATAATCCATTGTGGATGTGGTGAACAAGTGACCAATAGCCTCATCCATCCAATGTCAAGGATACATTTACTTTTTTATTTATTTTTTATTTTTGTTATGTGTCGTTAGTTTTCTCGTTGGAATTGTTATACATTGTCATTTCGTGGCCTTTTATAGCTGACTATGTGGTATGGGCTTTGCTCATTGTTGAAGGCCGTACGGTGATCTATAGTTGTTAATTTCTGTGACATTTTGGTCTCTTGTGGAGAGTTGTCTCATTGGCAATCATACCACATCTTCTTTTTTTTTTATATATACTTGTGTATTTATCAAAAATGTAAATATAGTATAGTATTTTTAGTATAACATACAAAAGAGATTTTTGCACAGTATGATTTACAATGACTACCACTTGAATTCTTTTGACAGTTAAACAAATTTAAGAACTTACAGAATTACAGTAAAGTCGTCGTTAAATCATTGCGAGACAGTAGTATACATGGAAAGATGAGTGTTTGAATTCAAAGTCTTCAGCAAAAAATATTAAACAGTATTTTATTTCAAATTATCTTCGAATAGAAGGTATTTGATCGTCTGACTGCAGTATCATAGTCATAGATGGGTTCGTATTCTAGCAATGTCTTGGCTTTGTCGTAAGTAACATAAAAGGTTGTATTTAAAAATGCTATGCTCCCGAATGTGAAATGCAAATTTGGCAAGTTGACTGGTTTAAACAGACGAACTATATAAAGTAAACAATAAAATAAAAACATCATAAACATCGTAAACCAGTAGGGTATATACCAGGTTGATGGTCTGGAACCTACTAGATCTAAAAATGGTTTCATTACACCGGGCAATGTATCTGGTGGAGTGTCGTCTGCAGCAAAGAAAAAATGGCCGCCAAGAGCTGGATTGTTCGGTATTGATTCTGCTGCTTTCACAAACATCATTGCTGTATTTCCAACATAGCTATATTGTAAAATGGCTGTCATACGACCGACTAATGGATAAGTTGTTCCTTTGAAAGGCCTTATTGAAAGTGGAATAGCCATATAGTCCAATTCGCCGTACATTGGTAACGGTAGAATGGCAATTGTTCGAAGCTGTTTTCCTAAAATGATAAGTTAAACTGATTGTTTTATTTTGAAAAGAAATTGATTTAATTGCTTTAAATTATGTGTAGTGTTAAAGTCTCCATGTTCCAGACATTTTACCAGAATAAAACTCAAGGTTTTTAAAAAATAAATCAGATTGCGTGTTTCTGAAGAAAAAAAAACAAACAAACACACACATACTTTCATTACTGTTTTAACTCTCGTTTTTTCTTTTCAGATTTATCTCAATATCTAAAACTACATCAATCGTATTTAAGCATATTTTTATGAATTGTACAAGAATCTTCATGTGTGTTTGAAAATACCTTTTCCAAGTCAGGAAAATTACAGTTATTGTCCATTCGTTTGATGTGTTTTATCATTTTGCCTTTTGGTTAAGATCTTTCCGTTTTGAATTTTCCTCGGAGTTTGTTATTTTTGTGATTATACTTTTTAGTTTTTTTGTCTGTATCAGTATCAAAGAGAAGATTTCCTAAGTTCAAAAAACTTGTATCTGATCCATGATTTCTAGGCTTTAAACAAAAATATACTAAATGTTATGCAACCAATTCTCTCATAATTATAGTATGATGTAAAAAATATAATAACGAATATATACCATTGCTTAGTGTTGTTCCGTTTGCAGATATGACTATGTCTTGTGCTGTAAGTTTTGAATACGCATATGCATCAAAGTATAATTTTGATGGATGTTTTACTGTCGTTTCCGTTCCTCCACGTGACTCCTCCGGTCCGGCAAAGATACCACTGGAACCACAGTATATTAGATAAGGAACATTCTCCTCTCTACACGCTTCAATAATAGTCTGTGTACCTTTATAAAATATGAGTTGAACAGTAAATTATATTTTATATGAGATACAATGAATGAAATGCTAGTGTTATATACTAAAGAGCATTTTGTTTCTTTCAATTTCTTTTAGTCAAAATGTATGTTTTTTCGTGTGTTAATTGCTCTGTGTGTTTATGTTAGAATTGATTGTTAATGTCTGTATCATTCTAAATGTTGTTTCATTTTTTTTTTTTTTCGTGAGGATAATTATGTGTAATGACTTTTTAAAGGCTGAGTTTTGTGAGATTTAAGTAGTTTTCATTTACGTATGAGGTTTTGCGACGGTTTTTTTTTTAATTGTCGTGTCTTCCGTTACAATAATGCCTGGCTTGTGTTATATCATTATGCCTTATTAAGTGTCGAAGGACAATAATGTCACGCATTCGAAAGTCAACCCAATAATGAACACGCACAATGCTTAGCAAAATAGTGATTTTACCTAATATATTTACTTCATGTAGAATCTTTCTATTCGGAAATAATGACCAGTCAATCATAGAGGCTATATGTAGAACAATGTCAACACCACGACAAGCTTGCTGGACAAGTGCCTGGTCGGTTATACTCCCTGTATACGATAGTATGCTTTGCTTTGCTTCAAATTCTACAAATAAATCCGAAATTCGTATCATTTGCATCCGTTTTCTTTCAAATCAAATAATTTCATAAGGTACTGAATTATAATCATGAAATATAATTAAAAAATAAGCATTTTGTGGTTTCCGTTTTAATGTAGAAAACTGATAGTTTCAAACGATTTTTGCAACTGAATTCATATTTCATGAGTAAAAACATTATCATGAATGCCAGAATCGTCCACGGTCATACTTGCCTGAGGTAATTGCAATCTTAGTTTTTACATAATGTTTTTAACTTAAATTTATACTGGTTAATTATAAAAACCAATACCTAGCTTTTGTTCATATGGAACCTTGTCTAAAACTCGTATTTCTTTGACGCTATCACCATACAGCTGTAAATGTTTCACTACATGTTGTCCGAGAAATCCACTTCCACCCGTTACCAAGACAACATACTTGCTCATCTTGCATAATTCATTCTGTATGAAAAAATGTAATAAAATGTTTGTCATCTAAAAGGTGCGACAAACGTAGTTATAATACTTGGAAAAGTTGTTAGTGGTTGATATTTGATGGTTAATATTTAACACCACTATCAGCACTCCTGGCTAAATCATAGGTCAATTTGTTGAGTGAGTTTTCTCAACCGACCTATAACAGGAAAAGGGGCAATCTTATTCAACTGAGATCGAAATCGAGAGCATCTTGCCCGAAGTCGGGTTCGACATCATAACAGAAGTGTTAGCAGACCAGTAATCACTGAAGATGGACCACTTCGAGAACACACACCCCTCCCCCCTCCCAACACCACCCATCCTCGTTGCTATAGGCAATCTGGTATGATCTCAATATCCACTATATACCTAGTAATAATTTTTACATTACAATTAAATCAAAGTCCTTTTAAATTTGTTCTAGATGCTGTCCTAAGTTAACTGTCGTTCATGTTATTTTATTAATCAAATATTTAATTGAGTCTTAACACTATCTCTTTATCTAGACAAATATTTCAAGCAGTTCTAGCTTAAATGCATGCCTTTTTTTTAAATCAAGAAAACAATGTATACATTATATAATGATGCAACTACTACTTACAAACTGGATCTATCAATACTATACTAGACGGTCGATGTCCAACTGTCTATCTTAGAATCAGTATAAATATATCAAATTAATATAAATAGTCATAATATTTAAATATATTCGTTTTTATTTATATGAGATAACATTTTACACGTATCGATATTAAATTCAAACACCTGTGCCACTTTGTAAGAAATTGAAAAACTAATAGAATATATTTCTCTAAAAAGTAACATTTGAAAATGAATAGGATAAACTCGGATGAGAAAAAAACCTGTGAACTATATTTGTTCCATTGTCAATCTCAATAAATGAACTCGATTGATTTGAATGATGTCGAAATTTAAACATAGTTTATGCGAAATATGCAGCTTATTTTTTTTTTGGACTGAAAAAAAGAAGACAAAGAGCATTGCTGACTAGGGACAGGCACATACAGTTATTGTTAGATTAAACTACTAGTTTTTTTTAAATCTCAAATAAGAATTAGAAGATACCAAAGGGGAGATACAAAATCGTCAGTAGAAGAGAAAATGAAAATATTACTGAAAAAAAAAACTAAAATCAAGGAAAACGTGGTAAACTGAAGACTTTGCAACACGCACTGAACTAAAAAAAAAATACACTCATCATGTCTTTCAAGAGGTATAGGAACGAGAACTCAAAATAATCTGATTTTTATTTTCATAATAATGTTTAATAGACTTATTTTTATATATTTTTTTTAAGTCTGAAGTTTTATTACTAGCAATTTGCGTCCTTCTAGACATATTATTAAAGTAATTCATCGGAAATGGGGAATGTATCAAAGAGACAACAACCCGACCATAGAGCAAACAACAGCAGAAGGTCACCAACAGGTCTTCAATGCATCGAGAAATTCCCGCACCCGAAACGTTCTTCAGCTGGAATACATGCATACATATGCATACATGTGTGGTCAAAAGTTTGACATATCAAATTAACTGTCAAATACTGCAGGCTTGAGATGAAAAAGACGATATTTATTAATAAACTTCAAATAAATGAATAATAATATACTAACTCTCCAATCTCAATTTTATTAGTTATAAGTTACAAAATTAATGAATATAGAAAATAGTTTCATTCTACTGCACTTTGTATAGATTTCTATCGGGACTTTAATCATTCATTATTTAAATAGTGTCAATGCGTGATAAATGTGATAACACAAGGTCACGTGGGTTATAACTAGTTCACTAGTTTACCATAGTACTTAACTACTTTTAAAAATATCACACATAACAAAGGTAAGAATGTAAACTATTTTTAACATGTTTAACTTCCTGTTTTTCTTATATACTAGTATTATTGGACCGAGTTTATTTTATATAGCTAGCATGATGGTTGAATAGATCATTCATCATCTGGAATTTATAAAAACTACATTATAGTAGAATTTGGAAAATACGTAAATGAGACGAGAAACACTGTTTATTTTTTTTTATAAAAAGATGGCCATTGGAACCTTATGTTATTATGATTCAAGCTTAAGTAGGCCTTAAAAAATTATTATGCAAGTTCACGTTTTAAAAAGAAAATTGTGTTAACATTTCCCAATCTTTATTATGTGAAACAGAAGACAACTCAAAAGAAAGATGGCTAGTGGTGTTGTCTTGGTAACTGGTGGGAGCGGATGTTTAGGACAACATATTATCAAACATTTACACCTTCTGGGAACTGATGTCAAAGAAATTCGTATTTTAGATGTTGTGAAATACGAACAAAAACTAGGTATGGCCTCATAATAATATTTCATAATTCCTTTGACAAATGCATCATGAACATTGAAAGTTACATGTGATTTATCTTAACTGTTACAATGTTTTTTTTTAACATGTGTAATAAAGTTTAAGAAAGTCGCCATATCAAGAATAAGTAATATTTATTTAAATGTTTTGAACTTTGTGAACTTTATTCTCACAAAACTACATGTCATAGTTACAGAGAAAATATATATTTACAATTACATATATGATTTTATAAGCATGCACATGTGTGAACAAATAACGTAACTTAACTTGGAGGACTGACTTTCACCAGTATTGTTTTTATAAACTTACATAATTTTTCTAAAATGATAATATTGTCTGAATTAAATAAACTATCAAATTTGTATGTATTTGGATTTTTACAGCAATATTCAGGTAGAAATTTCTTTCTCTCTAAATGTAAAGATTTACAAGTCATTATATAATGATATTCGTCACCGATTTCACTTGAATTGCATAGATGACAAAGTCTGTCGTTTCGTGACAAGCCTCGCCATCTTCCCGTCTCAATTGGTAAACGGTGACTACCGCATCTAAATTTGCAGTATACAAATAATAAATTATTAGGCAATATGTTGAGATAATTCTCAAATTTCAGATTATTTTTAAAAATTCTATAACATAGACATTTAGGTAAGGTTTCTATCTGTGACAAACATAATTGTGTGAACTGATCTTTAAGCTTTTGTTCCACACTTTTTGATACCCATTTGTCAGCAAAATGAAGGTTCCAAATATTAGACATTCCACAATTATTAAAAATATTTTTAATATAAATCAACCATTTACTTTCAAAACCATAGTTATTTAAATTTATAAGTAATAGTTTATAAAGAACATGAGCAATTTTATACTCTTTACCGTTTATAATTCTGCCCCAAAAATTTATCATACGAACTTTTGCATAAAGAAATAATGGGAATCTGCCCAGTTCTGCATAAACTATACAATCTGGGGTTGATTGCTTCAAATGTAAAATGAGTTTACAAAATTTTAGGTGTACTCGCTCTAACAAGTCAAAGTTTTCAAACCCCCAAATCTCTGATCCATATAACAAAATAGGTACAACAGCCTTATCAAAGAGATCTAGTTGACATTCAATAGATAAGTTATTAATTCTACTTTTCTTCAAGATAGAATACATAGCCTTTATTCCTTGATCTCGTAAGTATTTTCTAGTTTGTAAAAAAGAACCACTTTTAGAAAAAAATATTCCTAAATATTTATAATTTTTAACAATCTCAATTTCATTATCATTAATAAAAAAATTCAAATTTTGTGGAAGTCTGCCATTTGCAAAAACAAGAATTTTTGTTTTATCAACATTTACCTTAAGTTGCCATTTGTTACAATATATGGCAAAATTGTTTAACATATTTTGTAATTCAGTGCTACTATCCGCTAATAAAACAGTGTCATCAGCATATAACAGTAAGAAAATCTTAAGATACACATCTAGT
Source organism: Mytilus galloprovincialis (assembly GCF_965363235.1). Classification (NCBI taxonomy): domain Eukaryota; kingdom Metazoa; phylum Mollusca; class Bivalvia; order Mytilida; family Mytilidae; genus Mytilus; species Mytilus galloprovincialis. The sequence continues at coordinate 7,309,642 of NC_134842.1, forward strand.
TCATTTTCTAGGTCTGCACTTATTGACTGTAAACCTTTTGAATCTAACTCTTCTAAAAATGCTTGTAAATCGTTTAGATATACAGAAAACAGAGCAGGCGATAGATTTTCACCTTGCCGTACACCAATTTCGCAAGGGAAGAAGTCAGATTTCTCATTATTGAAAACAACACGGGATTTTATATCATTATACATATTTTGTATAACTCGGAAAAATTTTCCGTTAATATTATTATTCAACAGTTTAAATAAAAGGAGATTTCTTTGAATAGAATCAAAAGCTCTCTGAAAATCAATGAACGCACAAAATAACTTTTTCTTCTTTAATTTCAATAGCTCGAAAAAGGCATAAATAGCAAAAATATGATCATTTGTGTTGTATCCTGGTCTAAAACCTGCTTGGTTTTCTTCTAAAATTAAAAACTCATCTAAATAATCACCAAGTCTACTGCTTAAAATGGAAGTAAATATTTTACCTAAACTTGATAGTAATGTTATTGGCCGATAGTTTTTCGGTTCCCTTTTACTACCTTTGTTTTTAAACACTGGAATAACATTTCCTAAAAGCCATATTTCAGGTAAAAAACCTGTATCAAAAATTAAATTGAACATATATACATATATATCTAACATCAATTCAGAAGATGATGAAATATACTCATTTATTATCAAGTCGTCACCAGGTGACTTATTATTTTTAACACTTTGTATACCTTTGATAACCTCGTCTCTTGTTATTGTTTTGTTCAAAAAATAATTTGATCTATCACCATCAAAATTGTTATCTAGTTCAATATTTGCTCTGTTAAGAGTATCTTTATTCATTTCTTTAAAAAAATCATAAAACTGTTTGATATCAATGTCATTATTCACTGGACATTTAAACTTATTAAAAAATTTCCAAAAATCACGTGGCTTTTTCATACGTAATTCTTTCATTTTCTTCTTCAAGTCATGATTATAGAGACGAATGCTATCATCCATAGTTTTTTTATACATTTTTTCACTATTTCGTAGTCTAACTTTGAAAATATTAGAACCGTAATGTTTATACAATCTTAATGACTTTCTATAATCTCTTCTACTATTTTTACAATCGTGATTAAACCATTCTTTATTGTTATATTCTTCTTTTGAATTACTACAATCTTTCGTAACTACACCAAAAGTTTTTTCTGCTGAATCAAGCAAAATTTTAGTAACATTGGTAACAATTTCATTTACACTGTTTTGATCTACTTTACTTATATCATCATGTATTTCTAAGATATGTGACAATAAATCATTAACCTCATCTCTGTTTATGTTACTTTTAAAATCAGTACTCTTTTCATGTTTCCATTTACCTATGTATTTTTCATTATTTCTGATACATGTATTTTCTTTTAGCATATCTGTTTTTACATTACAATCTAATTTTAAAAAGATTGGTTTATGAATATCCGAATATAAATTGCTAAATTGCATTATTTCAAAATCAACAATTTTCTGAAATATATTTGCCGAGCCCATTACGTAGTCAACTACGCTTGAGTTACGACTTGTCGGGTTACCAACTTTGTCAGATAAAAATCGACCGTTCAATATAAATATGTTGTTATTTTTACAAAAACTGATAAGCTTTCTGCCATATGTATTAACTGTTTGATCTTGAGAATTTCTTTTCCTCGGTATACCAAGGTCGTCTAAAATGCCTATTTCAGAAAACTCATTAAAATCAATCAATTCATTTACAAATGTATCATCAAAATCATCTATATCATAAAAATCAGCTAATGTACCAGTACGACTATTAAAATCGCCAAATAAGCAGACATATTGTGAATCTTTATACATATTATGCAGTTCTATTTCTATCTCAGATATAGCATCATCTGCTGTATATAAAGTATTAATAGGTGGAATGTAAATAACACCACATATTAGATCTTGTGGTAACTGTACTAATTTCTTACAAATTTTAAACCAAAAGACAAAAGGACAATTTGAATCAATTGGAGTGATATAATTGTTTAAAGAACTTTTATGTCCAAAAGCTAAACCACCTGATCTATAATTTGAGATTTTTTTTCTATTTTTACAATAAAAAGTAAAATTTTCTAAAGATATATCATCTAAGTCATCTAATTTGGTCTCTGAGAAACAAACAATATCATGCTCTTGTAATAAATTTCTAAATTCTGGATATAAGAGTTTAGACTTTAAACCACATACATTTAGTATCAATAATTGTAATTTATTGTTTTCTTTAGAAGTAAAGTCAAGACAAGTCAAGTTTATTAATACACTCAGGCACATATTGTGTGCAACAAGAGCAGCATTATGTAGTATACAAAATAATAAATTGCTCAATAAATATTACAAATAAAAAATAACGCAAACCTTTTATCACTACGGGTGAAAAAGAAGTTTTCAGTATCTGTGAAATAAGTTTAGGATAGTACTAGCGTAGAAATAATTTTTCAAGATAGATTATTGATAGAGTTCATGCACTTCGCACTAATTTGTATAGGCCAGGCTTTAAATTACGTATCAGGTTCGTCAGAATTAATTCTATTCCGCTTCAGCATTTCCCGCAGATTTGGTATCGGACGATTCCATGAGTTAAAATCACTGGGTCGGGTCGAATTAATTAATGGACATTTATCCGATAATTCATCGGCTTCAAAAATTTGGCTGTTTCTGTTCGGTATTTCCTTGCGATCCATGTATTTTGATACTCTGTCATCGTTTGTTTTGTACAATTCTCCTTCTATGAAAAGTTTATCTCTTATCAAAACAGCTTTCTTTCGGTCTTTCTTTGCCTGCTTTAAAACAGGATATAGGCTTTTCCTCTTCTTTTCAATTTTTACAGGAAATTGTGCGCGGACAGAAATGTTTGTCCCCTTTAATTTGTGACAGTTCCTCATGACTAACTGTTTATCTTTCAAAGATACAAACTTAATCATTATATATTGTCTTTGCTTTCCGAAACGATGTACAGAAACGAAATTCATATTTTCAACGATTCCGAGTTTTTTGCGGATAAAATCCCTTACAATGTTCTCTGTATCCCAATTTGGCTCGTGCTTTAATCCGGATATAATGATATTGTTAGTCATTGATCTCCATTGTAACTCTTCGACATCGCTCTCCATATTTGACAATCGGTCATTGACGCATTTTATATCGAATGTGTTTTCTTTGTTATCTTTTGCTTCTTCTAGCAATGATATTTTCGACACATTTTCTTTGCAGCGATCTATAATTTTATGCACAACCGTACTCATTTGTTCTCCTTTTTCTTCGATCATTTTATTTCGGTTCAACACAATTTCGCACTTCTGTTCCACGTGTTCAATTCTTGTTATCATTGCGTCTAATTTCCCCTCAAATTGCGATATCCTTGAAACTTCCCGCTCAAGCTTTCCACATTTTGTCTGGAGATCTGCCACGACAGCAAGTACAGAGTTTAATATAGAGATAGTTTTGGTATCAAGTGCTTTGTATTCCGACATTATTATTCAAAATATATATAATAAAGTTATTGTTGTTGCAATTGAACGCCGAGAGAACAATGGAGAACAATCAATCTCCACTAACAACCCGACGACGTTAGCAACATTAGCATTAGCTACAAATCTCTTGTAGTAAACGAAATATTCAGAATATTTTTCATTATTGTCGTGAAATCTGTAAAGTTGTTGAAAAATTAATTTTACCGTTCGAATAAAATCCTCAAAATCTATGACTCCATTCCATTTGTTAAGTTTATATGCTGGCCTAGATCTTACTAGTTAGAGTTTTTGCCGGAGCAAAAAAAGCATGACTGTCCTTGCCAGTACTTCCGCCAATCAGTGAATAGAATTAACACTTTTACTACGGTGAAAATCTGTTCCGCTTGAGTAATTTGGTTGACAACAACTGTTCTTTAATCCTCCTTGACCTCCTTAACTTGGGGTTTGCGATTTACGGGGGTCTCGACCAGTGTTTCTTGTTTGATTATTAAGACCGTGGATGGAAGTTTTCGGGCGTGCCCCTCGTCCAATATATAGTTGTCTTTCATTTGTCTCCATTCTTGCCTCGTCGCTTCTGTCAGGTGGGATGAATTCAGCCCCGTCAATAAATAAACGATCCTTTTTTAAATGAACCTTCCGTTTTTGACTTTTGGCTTCTTTGAAGTAGGGCCACAGTATCTTTCTCCTGTCATTAATTTCTTTGGGAAATTGTTCATTCACTCCAAAATGGGTCCCTTTCAACGCCGAAGCAGCGTATCGAACTTGCTCCTGTCTTTGAAGTTTTTGAAACGACAAACTATCGGTCTAGTATTGTATAAGTTTCTATTTTGTCGGTCTTTAACAGAAGATTCCTTTCCAAATCTGTGTGCCCTATGGAAATCGATAGCGGAGTCCATTTTCATCTCATTTCTCATGAATTGTCTCAGTAAGTCCTCCGTATCCTCTGTTTCATTGGTCAGGGGTAGTCCAGTAAACACCAAATTCTCCCTCATAGATCTGGTTTGCAGATCTAAGTGTTTATTATGTAGGTTACTGAGATCAGATTTTAAATTATCAACATCAAGTGACATATCATTAAACCCAGCTTGTAACTGAGAGACTGAAGAGGTGACTGTCGTATGATCTGTTTTACTTATTTCAAACTGTTCATTGACAAATTCCATGCTTTTTTCGACATCGTCCATACGTTTAGAAACTTTATCAACATTTTTGACGAGATTATTCATGGTTGATTCAAATTTACATAGTTTTTCATTAACTTTATCTAGGGTTGTGAGTTTTTCAAAAATCTTATCTACTTTGAGTACTAGGGCCTCTATTATACCCTGAGTATCGGTACCTTGATTCATAGTAGATTGCATAACAGGTTGCATCATATTAGGGAAAGGACTGGAAGTAGTGCCAGTAAAAAAATCTGGTGATCTCTGATTGAACATCTGCATATTAGACTGTGGTATTTGCATCTGTTGCACATTCGGTGACATACAATAGGTATTCATATTCATCTTTTTTTGTAGATAGGTTGTCAACAGAAGTGGGTTTTCCCTCAGACTTTGATTTATTTACTGTTTTTATTTCATTTACATTGTTTGTTTTTTATTTCTAGCGTGAGCACTGTTCGTCGTTAACTTACTTGGGTTTTCTCCACTGTCATTTTGTCCTTTCGATTTTTTTCGTTTCGTCCCAGATTTGCCATTTTTCTTCGAATTCATGTATTACACTAATATGATCATTTTATGGAGTAAAAGAGAATCTCACATAAACCACTATAATGTTAATTAATCCATTTTTTTTAAATTTTCAGACAGAGAAAAAATGTATGCCTCTTATTTCTCGCACATGCGCACCCACTGTTTCATAATTTCTTAACAGATGAATATACATACAAGTATACGCAAATGTGCGAAGCATGAAGAATGTCTTGATCTCCCTTTTAATATTTGGTTTGTTCAACTTGAAATTAATAACATACGATTTACACATGAAAAACATCAAACTCATGTTTCCTTCGATTTTCAACAGAACTTATGATTAAAAGGGGATATGGGGTATATGTCTTGAGTTCATCTGGCATAGATGGCAAATACAGGGTAGGTTAAGGTAAAGGTGGCAGCAACACAGTTTCATACAAGATAGACCTGTAGGTTCTTTGAAGTATTTATAACCCCTTATTTTTCGGTATAACTCCGTGAATTTCGGCACGGGTTACATCAAAGTCTGTAGGTCTATAATTGACACTGTGGCTGCTTTAAACGCAAGGCCGTATACAATAGATACAAATTTATTAACACAAGTTTACAGCTTGAAAGCTAGGGGAAGACTGCCACAGCAATAGTTTACAAAACATACAAAAATTCATTAATCCCAAGTTAAGGACCTTAAGAACATTATAAAAGGCTCTCATGCAATATATCTTTCATTGTCTAATCTTTTGCAATAATAAACGGATTATTGTCCTCCGGCTTAACTTAGCAAAATAGCGATCATTGCATCTTTTGAACGGTTGAGTATAAGTTTCGCACTTTTGACAGCCATCGGATTCAATAATATTTATGGTTTATGGTACCGGATAAGATCTTTCCGAGCACTGAAGCTGAGAGAGGAAGAAATATTTTGTCTTACAACAGGCCACTTAAGGACCACTCTAGGAGTTGTTATACAAATATTTTTTTGCGTTCAGAGAGCACGTTAATCAACCTATTACATGAAACTTCGGATTAAATGTCGTCTCCATTACGAACAAAAGTGTCTGCGTATGTGTACATCCCACACAACCTACTATATACCACACTTTAGCAAGGGATGGGAAATCTTTAGTATGAAGAGTTAACCCGTGTTGAAACCAATATTAATTCTAGTCCCCAATAAATTATTTCTTAAATAACCCACAATGCCGTACCATATATAATGCTCGAGGTTACAAAAGTACTTTATCACTGATATCATAGCAGCCTATGATCATCATTTCTACTATCAATAGCTGTCCTTCACATTTAATGTCATATAACAATGTCACAAACTGACATTAAGACACCGCCTGTTTTAATGCAGAGAAAAAAAACTGTACAAATTTTGAAAACAGAAAAACAAAAAGAACATTTTGATTATTTCTTTTCCGGAGCATCTAAGATCACCTTAAGGTTTTTGGTTGAATTGATGTTGCTCCGTCATATAGTTATTTTTTATGTTGTGTTTTGTGTACTATTGGTTTTGTCTGCTGGTCTTATTCTATTTATAGCCATGGCCTCGTCAGTTTATTTCGACTTAAGTGTTTGGTTATCTCTTTGGTATATATATATCGCATGTCTTTAATATCGCTTTAAACTCTTTTAAATTGGTTAATTGATGCGCACCCAAAATAGATTAGATAATCTTTATGTATAAAAGTCCTAATAATGTTGATTGGTGAATGGAATAAATCTAGTGAAGATTACCAAAAGTTTGTAAAGCATAAATGTTTCGTTCATAAATATATAATGTTCTTACATTCGTTAAACCATTTCTTGTGCATGTCTGTTTCAGATTTTGAAAAAAGTAAACCAATGAAAATGTTTGTTGGAAGTATCACTGACCAATCAGTGGTCAATGAAGCATGTGATGGCGTGGATGTTGTTCTTCATATTGCATCACTGATAGACTGGAGGTTATTTCCTAATCATAAGACTTTACACGAGGTTAATGTCACAGGTAATGGTGAATAGACAAAAATAAATTCGTGCCGCGAAATTGTGTTTCAGTTTAGAAAAAAATGGTAAAAGAAAAAAAAGTACTTCTTATTTGGTGTAAAAATAAGAAGATGTGATAGGATTGTAAATGAAACAACGCTTTACACAAAAGACTAAATGGCATAGAAGTCAATATAACAGTATAGGTCACCGTATATATGAAATAAGAAGTTGTGGTGTAATTGTCTATGAGATGAACAAAATCCATATAGCATAGTCAGCTTTAAAATGCCCCGAAATGATAAATGTAGAACATTTCAAACGATAACATGTACAAACTCAGTATATTTCTCGGTAAGTATTGTATGCAAGTCCAATCAAAGAAGAATCCGAATCTACATGGCTACAGTTATTCTAGTATAAACATGTAATGCAAATGATAACACACTTGGAATAGGGAATATCTATAACCTTTAATGAGATCTGTTCAACTTTATAAGACATATACATGTATTAGCAAACATCTTTAGATATTTTAACCCTGCTTCGTACTCGACTGATTTACTGAATCGTTTTTTTTAACGGCCTAGTTTAAAGGGTAGTAAGAATTAAGTCAACTGAAAGCTATGTCACATTTATTGTGGTTATATTCGTTATACAAATTATTCTGATTTCGAGCCGGCTAGCCTTTGCTCCTTTATGTCGTGTGTTAAGCGGAGAACCGGCAAATACCAACTTTAAAGTCTTTCGTTTGATATGACCGGGTTTCGAACCCATGACCTCCTGCACTTGAAGGGAACACGCGTCCATGAAACCATCGAATCGGTTACGTAACTATAAGATATTTAAGCAGCCTGAGGGAAACCGCGAGAAGAGAAAACGAGTACTCCTTATATTAGGCAAAAATTTATGTTATAAATACATTATTCTATTTTTGAACTGCTTATATTTTAGTGTGCTTCTCCGGCCCCTATGCCTTTGCTCATATCTTGAATTTGCACCTCCATGCAGTCAATATATAGTGGAAGTTAGTTACAAAGATTTGAGCTGGTTGATCAAATGCAGACAAAACTACATAGAAACATATCTAAAATGTACTTAATCTGATTGTAATTTTTACTTTTTATTTGAAGGAACGGAAACTATTATGAAGGCATGTAAGGATAAAAATGTACCATACCTAATCTACTGCAGCTCTCTTAGCATATTCTATGGTCCACGGGAAATAAAGGCGGGAACTGAGACTTCAGTGCAACCACAGACTAACTTGTACTTTGGAGCATATGCTAAGTCAAAGTCAAAAGCTCAGAAAATGGTGTTAGGAGCAAATGGAAGTAAACTCAAAAATGGTAAATAATACATGTACATGTAATGTGTAGTATCCAGTCGACAAAGTACTCATTTTAAACAAATTAATACCTTACACAGAGTAAAAATATCATTTTGATTACCAATCTTTGGTACAAGATTTTGAAGTGAACGATATTTTTTGTCTTCGTGTTACGATTTTTATTATAACCTATAAAACAGTTTCCTACATATTTCAAAATGATGTTAAACAATCAAAATAACAACTTTCTGTAAGCGTACTACATTTATTACAAAATAACATGGAGGCCAAATTAATGCATTATATATATATATCTGGGAACATAAAATTATGTTAGTCAGCTCAAGATTTGTTTTAATCACTAGCGTTACACAGTTTATTGTTAGTTTGTACTAACGAGTACTCCTTATATTAGGCGAAAATTTATGTTATAAATACATTATTCTATTTTTGAACTGCTTATATTTTAGTGTGCTTCTCCGGCCCCTATGCCTTTGCTCATATCTTGAATTCGCACCTCCATGCAGTCAGTAACCATAGGAATAATTTGGAAGTATTAAAGAAGCTGTAACAGTAAAAACCAAGCAACTTATGAAGTTCAATTTTGAATCATTGTATAAAATTTTATAACTTGAAGCACTATAATACAATAATATCTTAGCGTCTGTAAGGTCGGATTTATAAATACAACAGTATCAATGCTAAAGAAAATATTTAAATTGATTATTAATTGGTAACTCATGATTTTTATATAGGAAAGTCTTTAAGAACATTAGCAATCCTGCCACTACCACTATATGGCGAACTTGACTACCACAATATTACACCAAGTGTTCAACCGTTCAAAGATAAAACGTACACTCTGATTGGACCAATGACAGCACGTGTACACTATAGTTATGCTGGTAACTGTGCTTATGTGTTTATCAAAGCAATAGAAGCTATTCAACGGAACCCAGAAGTTGGAGGTGAATATTTCTTTGCAGCAGACGATACACCACCGAACATATTCCCGGAAACCATCAGACCATTCTTTGAACAGTTTAATGTCAAAACGTCATCCTGGCATGTACCATACTGGTTAATAATGTCATTTGTATTTATTGTTTATTGTGTATTTTATGTTATACGATTCTTTACACCTGTAGATTTAGTAAATTTAGGATTCACAACCGGAAGTATATCGTTTCTGAACACCACGTGTTACGTCACGTACGATAAAGCCAACACGTTACTGGGATACAAACCATTATACGACTACAAAACTTCTATTGAAATGTCTAAACAGTTTTACGCAAAAGTTGTTTGATGAATATAATTTAGAAACGGATGTGTCAGTGAGATTTTTTTTTTTTCTATAAGTATGACTTTTTAGTATGGCATGATATTAATACATGTAATTCAGCAGTGATTTTCGTTGTTAGTTTATCATACATGTTGTTATGGTTACTTGGAACATTTCTAGATGATTATATACTACATTAGTAACTAAGTAAAACAAATTATGCATCTACTTTATCTGATCATTAATAAATTTGATGAGTAGTCTTGTACCTAAAAATCATTACGGACGTTGGTGCAGAACACCACTGCTTGCATATTATATTTCAACATCTGTCTGTTTTCTTAATCATAATTCATATGCTGTCTAAATTAAATGTCAATGTTTTGCGTTGTATATGTATACATTTAAAATTTAACATGTTTAACACTGACTAACTTTTTTTTTAAATGTTCATTAATTAGTATAGTGATTATCTTGGTAATGTTGTGTGCTCTTCTTTCTGTTTATTGGTGTTTTAAGGATGTTAATCTTATTCAAATAACTGTATCTTTTGCGCCTTTTTTTTTTTTTGCATCAGTATAGTGATGCTTGTGTATGGATCTGTTACCGATTGATCTGAGTAATTTAATCTTCAGTAATCACTGACAACACATTGGTTGTGAGTTCGAACAACACACGTGGCAGGAGCGTTTGATTTCGATCCTAATTGACTAGGATTGTCAGATTTCCTGACGAAGGTCGGTGGTACTCTCCAGAATCATTCATCAAAAGAAAAACGACCTCCATGATATATAACAAAACTGTTGAAGTAGGGTCAAACACAATCAATCAATATAGTGTTTGGTAAATCTTCTTGATTAGAAAATCTTGTTACGAATGTTGCTAGTTTGTTCAATTTCAACATTGATTTTTATATACGTCAAAGAGGGACGAAAGATCCCAGAGGGATAGTCAAACTCATAGATTGAAAATAAACTGACAACGCCATGGCTTAAAAAAAAAAAAAAAAATAACAGACAAATAATAGTACAGAAGACACAACATAGAAAACTAAAGACTAAGTAACACGAACCCCACCAAAATCTAAGGGTGATAGCAGGTGGTCAGGGAGGGTAAGCAGATCCTGCTCAACATGTGGCATCCGTCGTGTTGCTTATGTTATTACAAATCCGGTAAATAGTCTAATTCGGTAGGGCACATTCGTAAAAATGAACGTCTATCTTTCTAACTTTCCGTCAAACATGTCAAACTAAATTATCATAAAACATTATGATAATAGTGAGAGGATGGTTCAATAAATCGATGGCACTCTCTCGACTGTTGTATCAAAGCCATTATTGGCATCCACAGCATACTCATACAGATGTAGATATTATTCAAAACGTTTCGTCAAACGTCTACAAAAACCCGATGTAGTCACAATTCAATGGCAGCAGAAAAATGATTCGTATATCAATCTGATTGAAGGCAGACAGAGATTAAAATAATGCTTTCATGTAAATATGTACACCAGAAACGACAACGACACAAATTACAATACAGTGCATATTTGTACCCTTTCGTCACTTGCCATACACTGCAATACAGTCAAATTATCGAAGTTTAAAATAAACAATTTCGCTTGTACAAATGTATTTACCAGCGGACGGTAAAGCTATAGACGAAAAAGACGAACTAACTAACTAAATGGTCACAAATGGACGTGTGTGTTTCAATGATGAGTCAGATTCACAATTGAACCAAGGAAAAGGAAGATATCGTTCAATTAATTTGATAATTGGTATATATAATTCTTTATTCGGCTGATATTATATAGCAGGTACTTGTTCCACCTAGTGTACAGAGCACAACTGTATATCCCTTGAGAAATGGCAATGCTATCATTGTTCCGTTTTGAAGATTATCTCTTACTAAAGAATCTTTCATACCATTAACTATTAGACTATAGAATCATACCAATTTGTCCCTTCGAAACTCAGACTCTATATCAAAATTTAAAATCTAAGTAAAAAGGTTAAATACCACAAATAAAGATGTACCTAAGCACTTTCTATATGCACCGAGGAAACTAAATATGATTCTAACACAATTCAGATGCTACTCATCTTTCTTGAACTATGACTTGTTTAGAGTCAATATAATTGCTGATCCATTTTGTTTTTGTTGATGCAACATTGAGACTGTACCCCATGTCCTTTTCGACTGTTCTTTATATACACATCAGAGAGAAATTCTGATGAACAATCTAAGATGGTTTCCTGATGACCTTATAATGAATGTTAGGTTACTAACATCTGGTAAGCCAATCCTCTTGTATGAACAAGACGTGAATATATTTTAACATGTATTCGAATTTATTAAAAGTCCTGAGAGATTTCTTGGTATGTAGAAAAAGTGTATTTGCAGTACATTCACGTCATCATCATCTTCATTACAAATTTTTACGTTATTTCGATTTCATCTTTTCAATTGATAGATTTGTAAAGTATCGTATATTTTCAATTATTGCATGCTCATATTAATATTGTATTGTAATTCATTGTTATTCGGAGCGGACTTCATAAGTATGGCTTACTTGTGTCCAATCAGTTTTACTTTGAGTAAATAAAATATGTTTAAACTAATAGCAGGTACTTGGTTTTATTTGTGAAAAAACACAATCTTATTTTCAATAAAATATGTCTATCATTTCATCCAACTGTATGAACTGATTTAACGTGTTCAGCTGCATTGTTGTATTCACTTACTGCACGTGAGAGGTTTAGCTAGCTATACAACTAGGCGTATTCCGCCATTTTTTACAAGAAAATGTCTATACCAAGTCAGGAATTTGACAATTGTTGTCATTCGCTGGTGTGTTTGAGCTTTAGATTTTGCCATTTGAATCAGGACTTTCCGTAATGAACTTTCCTCTTGAGTTCAGCATTTTTGTGATTTATTTTTTCCCAATATCACCCCTCTACTAGCTACACTGGGGCTAAATAATAATAAAAAAACAACACTTTATGGTAACAGTCTTGAATGGACATAATGTCAGATTTTTTTCTCTTTCTGGTTCAGAATACCGAAAATTTTTCCTTTTCTATTATTATTATTTAAAGCTATACTTGATACAGAGATTTTTTCTGTGTGTTTTTTCTCCAACTATATCTCACATATCCTACATCCCCAATGAATGTGGTTGTTAAATTTGATAGATGCTTTTTGAGCTTCTTTTTTAAATATTTGTTTGGTTTGAGATTGTGACAGTGATGACTGCTGTACCCATATTTTGACAGTTTTACCTTTTATGTCTGTTTTGTTCACGCATCGTTGTAAATGTAATGGAATTTGATGTGTCATACAATTGAGATATTTAGCTCTATAAAACCAGGTTCAATCCACCATTTTCTACATAAGAAAATGCCTGTACCAAGTCAGGAATATGACAGTTGTTATCCCTTCGTTTGATGTGTTTGAGCTTTTGATTTTGCCACTTGATTATGACTTATATCTAGAAATTGAATATGAGGGTCGGTTGAAAACAAAACTTTACAACAAAAGAGATGATTTCAGCTGCCCAATGGTGACCTGTTCAATTTTAAACCAAGAGTTTAGTTAACTTAAATCATCATTTTGTAAATTTTACGAACTTAGCACGAGTTAATTGACCGTTATGGACTATCTGTTATAATAGATGATATCGGATATGTTCCTTATGTCGTAACTACAATCCTGTTCCCTTTTCACAAATGTGACCTACTAAATTAGACTACTTACCCCTATTTGTGACATTTTTACTTATTGTGTCTGTTTGTTTCGTTCACGCATCATTATTACTATTATAAAGGTTGATGCAACTGTCATACAAGTGAGAAGTTTAGCGCAATAAACCCATGCTCAATCTACCATTTTCTACATTTGAAAATGCCTGTACCAAGTCAGGAATATAACAGTTGTTGTCCATTCGTTTGATGTGTTTTATCATTTTATTTTGCCATATCATAAGTGACTTTTCGTTTTGAATTTTTCCAGAGTTCAGTATTTTTGTGATTTTACTTTTTTTCCATATATCCTACATCCCCATTTAGAGGAGAAAAGATTATAGTGACATAATGGCATAGTTATGATTGACTTTTGATGATTACATAAAGCGTTTGAGTTACTGTCCGACATATTGACAGGTGGACTACAATATACAAAAAGAGTTCCTGTAAACAGAGCCATGTTTACAAACGATGTTTCCCATCTACCTTGCATAGAATTAAATAAATCAGAATATGTAGTGTTGTTTGTTCCTCTTAAGTTTTATCATAAGTTTGTATCACCTAATGTATAGTTTCAAAAGAAAATGTTTCTAAATGTCCTTCTTTTCATCTGTCCTAGTTTGATCAATATCTCAATATTTCTGATTCTGATGAAACATGTGTGTAGGCACCTCATTAAACAAATTGGTAAAGTTTCCTTTGTGTTTGGAAACCCTGCAAGGTGTAAGAATTAATAAATTAAATGAATAAGTTGAATTTCAAGTAAACCAACATCTTCCAAAATTTACTGTTACAACCAAAATTAAAGAGTAACATTGAACTTTATACTATTACCTCTTAAATTGATACATGTCATCCTCTTACCGATATCTTCTTTCATATATCTACGTTTTATTTCAACTAACTTACAACCTGGAAACCAATTTCCCCCAATGTTTTTATTTATATTAACAGTGCATTGGACTTGTTTCATTCTTTCATATATTAAAAGGCTTCTTTTCTTATCTATATTTTCCATCTGTTCAAATGTCATTCCAATCAGACAGGGGAAAATCACATTAAAACCAGATGCTCCGCAGGGCGCAGCTTTATACGACCGCAGAGGTTGAACCCTGAACAGTTGGGGCAAGTATGGACACAACATTCAAGCTGGATTCAGCTCTAAATTTGGATTGTGATTAAATAGTTGACACAGCATAGGTTTCTGACACATAATGAATGTGGTCTAATGAACTTAAAATTTTTTTTGCCTTTGAGCAATTCACTATGCTGTTGAATATTAATCCTCTCAAAAAAATGTTTGAAGAAATTTTTTTTTTATTTATGATATTTGAAATGAAAAAAAATTGAACCCCCCCCCCCCCAATTTTTTTTTCACATCCCCCTTTCCCTTATTCCAAAACTGATCTCAATTCAAATTTCTAATGGAGTTTGCAACAATAACTACTCATCTAAATACATATTAAAATGTAAAAAAAGTGCTTGTTATCACTGAATGGTAAAGATTGTTTTAATTTATCAGTTGGTAGTAAAAGTGAATATACATTGTATATTGTATAAAGCAATGATTTAAGTTGATTCAACTACTATTCTGGACAAAGAAAGATAACTCCAATTGAAAATATGAAAATTTCTTGCTATTGCACAATATTGTGCAATTAGATATTTCTTGTTATTGTGCAATACTGTGCAATTGAAAATATTTGCTATTGCACAATACTGTGCAATTGAAGATTTCTTGCTATTGCGCAATACTGTGCAATTGAAAATTTCTTGCTATTGCACAATACTGTGCAATTGAAGATTTCTTGCTATTGCTGAATACTGTCCAATTGAAAATCTCTTGCTATTGCACAATACTTAATATAATAATTTTGGATCCTGATTTGGACCAACTTGAAAACTAGGCCCATAATCAAAAATCTTAGAACATGTTTAGATTCAGCATATCAAAGAAGCCCAAGAATTAAATTTTTGTTAAAATCAAACTTAGTTTAATTTTGGACCCTTTGGACTTTAATGTAGACCAATTTGAAAACAGGACCAAAAATTAAGAATCTACATACACAGTTAGATTTGGCATATCAAAGAACCCCAATTATTCAATTTTTGATGAAATCAAACAAAGTTTAATTTTGGACCCCGATTTGGACCAACTTGAAAACTGGGCCAATAATCAAAAATCTAAGTACATTTTTAGATTCAGCATATCAAAGAACCCCAAGGATTCAATTTTTGTTAAATCAAACTAAGTTTAATTTTGGATCCCCTTGGACCTTAATGTAGACCAATTTTAAAACGGGACCAAAAATTAAGAATCTACATACACAGTTAGATTTGGCATATCAAGGAACCCCAATTATTCAATTTTTGATGAAATCAAACAAAGTTTAATTTTGGACCCTTTGGGCCCCTTATTCCTAAACTGTTGGGACCAAAACTTCCAAAATCAATCCCAACCTTCCTTTTATGGTCATAAACCTTGTGTTTAAATTTCATAGATTTCTATTTACTTATACTAAAGTTATGGTGCGAAAACCAAGAAAAATGCTTATTTCGGCCCCTTTTTGGCCCCTAATTACTAAACTGTTCGAACCTCAACTCCCAAAATCAATCCCAACCTTCCCTTTGTGGTCATGAACCTTGTGTTTAATTTCATTGATTTCTATTTACTTATACTAAAGTTATTGTGCGAAAACCAAGAATAATGCTTATTTTGGCCCTTTTTTGGCCTGTAATTCCTAAACTGTTGAAACCAAAACTCCCAAAATCAATCCCAACCTTCCTTTTGTGGTCATAAACCTTGTGTCAAAATTTCATAGTTTTCTATTTACTTAAACTAGTTATAGTGCGAAAACCAAGAAAATTCTTATTTGGGCCATTTTTGGCCCCTAATTCCTAAAATGTTGGGACCAAAACTTCCAAAATCAATCCCAACCTTCCTTTTGTGGTAATAAACCTTGTGTTAAAATTTCATAAATTTTTATTCACATTTACTAAAGTTAGAGTGCGAAAACTAAAAGTATTCGGACGACGACGATGACGACGACGCAGACGACGACGCCAACATCATACCAATATACGACCAAAAATTTTTCAATTTTTGCGGTCGTATAAAAATGAACAATCCCCCATAAACCTTCAACAGTGATGGAGGAAAAATATATTAACAAAAGTACAAAACTCCGAAGGTATTCGTTATAGAGAAAGTCTGATAAACCTGATAAGATTGAACCCTTGACTAGATCAACCACCTGATTGATTGGAAAACAAGTGTCATATTTCTGACTTGGTATAGGCATTTTCCAAGAAAAGAAAGGTTTAATCTGGCTCTACAGTCAGTTAAACCTCACATTTATACGTAAATAACTTGAAACAAAGAACACTGAATATTTTAGTTGCTGTTGTAGTTTTTGGAAGTTTATTTGTAATGGGTAAGAAATGTGCTTTTATAACAATATGAAGTCATAATTTGAAAATAAAACATCTGGTATTTACTTTATCAAGTTATTTAGTTAGACATTACACATGTATAATGACCAAATATGCCTGCTGACCTTTTATGTACAGATAGAATAAATAGCCAACACAAATAGTATAAATGCTCAATTAAACTGAATACAAATACAAAATATTGAAATATTTTTTCGTCACTATAACAAAAGCTACACTCTTATAACTACATTACAATAAAATTGATTCATCAACTCACAATAAACATTAGATTATAAAAATAAAATATTTTGTCCTATCTGGTTACTCATAAGAACTGGTTCCTTTCCATTTTGCCAAATAAATATAAGTCCCCTATCCTACACTAGTATAATATACACAGGATGATAATGAATTTATGTTAAAAAAAATGTTATCTAGATATAAAAAAAAAATCATAGAAAGGCCTTTAGAATACAAAAAATCTCTGGAATAAAAAAAAGTAAAAAGTCCAAATAAAGTAGGAAACATAGGAGCATTGAAGACCCAATATTCCAAAAGTTTTTGTCTAAACCAGCTACACTTATCTACTCCTGGGGCCATCATCTAAAGCATTTCTATAATTCAAGTTCTCTTCTAAAAGTTTATTTTACAGCCTATATTTAAAGTTTACCGTTAATCCCAAAGATTTACCAAATTTGCTAATTTTGTTCAGTATTACTGCGAAATATTGATTGTCTCTAGACATATTCTCCTGTTGTTAATAAAACATATTAAAAGTTTCTTGTCTACAGGCTAAAATATTCAACCAAAATCACTCTAATGTAATATAACACTTGATAAGTTTGTCCAAGTGCTTTCATGTATACCTTTATGAGGAACACTCAACCCAAAAATTAGAAAGCGAATAATGTATAAAAAATACCTTAATATGGCCTGAGATATATAAACAAAATAAACAAGAGTGAAAATGAGTCGCCAAATTCATCTAAGGTAAGCTGGACCTGAGTGAGTCGGAACCTACATTTCATAATAATTTCTTAATTTATCAACAAATTTACTGATTAAAATAAATGGCTAAAACAATAATGAAATGTTTATGGAATGTGTGACATGACTGTAAACAAAAACAAGTAAACATCCCCACAATAAGTTGTATTTCTTTATGAACTGCTTTTTGGCATTAATCAGTTAAACTGACTTAACAAATAAATATATAACTACTATCAAAACTATCAGAATTAAAAGCTAAATTGATGATTATTTTATGATTCCTTCATTCGACCGCTCATTAACATAAATCAATTACAGTAATGGATAACTTATACAAATATGCAAATCATTATACCATAAATTCAGAAAATAATGCTTGAATTTATTATAATTAATCCTTAACTCTTGCAATAATGCAAATTTTAATTATGTGATTGCTAAAATTTAATGAAGAAAAATCGTTGCAGATATTTTGAATGGGTGATTTTATTGAATTCATGAAACATTAGCATATTTTGTATTAATAAAAAAAGCAATAATATCTGAATTAACAGTAGTTTTTGATTTATGCATTGACCTTTCTGGATAAAATATTCACAACATGAAAAATTTATATCAACTTAAAATAATATTAGTTCTTTCTCAAGATTGAAAATAATAATGTACATGTATTTCATCTTACCTTATAGATAAAAATATAAATAAAATCAAAATCATAAAAACATTTAAAAATCTGTTTTCTGAAATAAATTTTTTACAGCACTATGTCTTAGAGACTTACAATATAAAAATATACATTATATTGTGATTTGAGCTGAAAACACCAAAGTTTAATGTGAATAAATTCACAGTTACAACATATACAAATAAATCTGATTTAATTGACAAACTTCTGACATAAGGATGTGAACATGTGAAGGTGTACACAGGAATGATTTATGAAAGTGAAATGTTATAAATATTTCATATCACAAATCTCACTTAACCTCTCACCAGCTCATCTGTCACTTCACCTGTCAATGCTGTTTCTACATGGAATCTCATACTACATGTTTATGAGCTACCATAAAGCCTTTATTTATCAAATTTTTTTGATCTTCACAACTTTACACAAATAATGGGTTACTTGTTAATACTTATAATAAACAAGAGGTGTACAAATGACAGCAAACTTAGTTTTCCTTACATTACATTACATTACACTATCAAACAAATCGATTGACATTGGAGACTATAATTTTTTCTAATGGAGAGATTCGTTTCACCCATTATTTAAATTTTTGAAATAGGTCCAATTGAGAACAAATCAGTGGTCTTAATAATTTACATGCCTTTTTGATAAAGTTGAAATTTAGGTCATATTTTGCCAAAAGTGAAAGAATTGTTTGGACTATTTAAACATTATAATATGGAATTAAAGCAGCATTGAATATATGTCTGGGAACTGATTATCACAAAATGTTTATACAGATATGATTATGGAATATTTAAAGTTATTTTCTATGTATCATCCACCTTAAAAACATAAACAAAATATATCAAATATACTAACTATCTATCCTTCTACCATACACAAAAACATGGTTTTGCAAATTTTGAGGTTATATATCATCAAATTATGCTGTAAAATGCTGATTTCAAGTATTTGAAAACATTTCTCAAAATAGCATGAAAGCTACAAAAAACAGTAAATTCTAGATACTTAAATTCTACATTTAAACCTAGTCTACAATCAATACATTAAACAGACTACATACAAAACACAGATGGATAGTGCTTCAATGAATGCATTAAATGTATGAGACAAAAACTGATGTATAGAATATATAAATGAATATGCTGTTTCATGATATTATGCATAAAATGAATACTGTGGATTCATTATTATTCATGAAATACCAATTATTGTGGAATTTGTGGGTACAGGTGAGCAACTAATCTAAATATTCAATAAGTTACAAATTTTCTATAGGCTTGTATGGAGACTTTGGCGAATCCTTGAAATCAATTATCTGTGAAAATACTAGTTATCCTCAATCCACTTGGTACCCAGGAAAATAACTGAATCCTAAGTAGTATGAGACATCTCAGTATTTCTGAATGTTTTGATCTACTTGTCAACATGGTCAATGCAGAAGTAATAAAAATGACAATGAAAATATTTAAAATAACAATTTAAGGATGTACTCTTCTGACTTTTCTATTAATATCATTCCTTTTCTATTCTTTTCATCAATCTAATGTCATATTTTCAACTGTTCAAAGCAGTTAACTGGGCTATTTGAATATATATCTTATTGTTTAACAATTTTCCTTGTTGTCACCCTTCAACAATAGATATTTCATAACAAATTCATTAACAAAACAAGTACATATAACTTTAGCTGCCATTTTCATTTGAAACTGGTGAATTCCACATTTTCACAATTTACTGTATTTTGACTAGAGGTCTTTCCCTTTTCAAGTTGTATCAAGTCGAATCATTCTGAGTTTGAAATTGTCCGCTAAAACACAAGCTGCCTCATTAGATCCACCACAATATCCCGAGGAAGAAAAGACAGTTAATAATTTACCCTGTTGCTGAACCTGAAAAATAAAAATGATTTATGAATGAAGTCCAGTGGCAAATATTTCAGGCATATTAAAGGGGGAAATATAATAATGTGATATAAAGATGTTTTGTAGTCTGCACAAAGACATGCCAACTACAAGACAAGTTATATTATTCTTTGAACTTTCTATTAAAGTGTGTATGTTGGCAGAGCATGCACACCAGCAAATATTCATTTGAAAGTCTTTGGTTTGACTGGGTAAAGTCATTAAAAATCAAATAATGGTCATTGGGATCCATTGCAAACCAATTTTCTGGTAGTTCACCATTTATTTAGTCTCTTGGTTTTCACCAAAAAACTAAATACAATAGCAACTGCATGTATGAACTAGTCAAGAATTATTTGAGTATTTTTTTTAAACCTCTGTTTTCTAACGCCATACAATGAAAAGTACTTTTTGAACCTCTATTACCCTTGCACTATTTACTTAAGTGCATTCCACATTGAACAGGATTAAATTTGGATAACTGAATAAATGAGCAGAATATAACAATCTACAAGAAAGACATATTGTTTAAAAGACTGCCAATTGTTTCCTTCACAGTTGTAACCTTTACTGTTTAAAAATCTTATACAATGTTTAATAATACTGTTAAAAGAGTATACTTTTTTTTAGATTTCAAGCTACTTCTTTTATGCTTGAATAACTTATTTTTCATTCACAAAATGAAATTAAATGAAAAACAAGAATGTGTTCATAGTACAAGGATGCCCCACTCGCACTATCATTTTCTATGTTCAGTGGACCGTGAAAATTGGGGTCAAAACTTTAATTTGGAATTAAAATTAGAAAAATCATATCGTAGGGAACATGTGTACTAAGTTTCAAGTTGATTTAATTTAACTTCATCAAAAACTACCTTGACCAAAAACTTTAACCTGAACTTCGCACTATCATTTTCTATGTTCAGTGGACCATGAAATTGGGGTCAAAACTGTAATTTGGCATTAAAATTAGAAAGATCATATCATGGGGAACATGTGTACTAAGTTTCAAGTTGATTGGACTTCAACTTCTTCAAAAACTACCTTGACCAAAAACTTTAACCTGAAGCGAACGGACGCACAGACGGACGAACGAACGAACGGAGGCACAGACCAGAAAACATAATGCCCCTCTACTATCGTAGGTGGGGCATAATAAGCCAACATTATTGATGCCATGATTTACCTGAAAACCTGCCTCCTGTACTTCATGTGCCCTGATGACATGTGATAGTCCATTTATATCTAGAAATGAGGTTAATGCTTCAATACTAAAGAAATGTGCCGTCCCTCTCCGTGAGTTATACACATAACCTTTCTGTTTCTCTAACTCCTCCTTTAACTCTGGTGTAACTTGCTCTACACTGGAAGTCACAAAAATAATGCAATTAAAACAAATTCCTAATGAACACTTTAGTATAAGATTTTGTAAAATTCTGATATAAAAAATTCAAATTAATTGTTTAATGTGTGGATTTTCAAAATTAAAAACAAGACAAGACCATACTTTGATTTAAATATAATAGTTTACTTTTATAAATTGTTACTTGAATGGAGAGTAGTCTCATTTGCACTCATACCACATCTTCTTATATCTATTGTACTAATTTTTAAGGACATGTTCCATCAATTCTTGTTATCAAGTTATGTGTTTCTAAAACACAGCTAAGAATGTTTCCAGGGTTAAATAAGTAAATAAAATTTGAATATCAATCCTTGCATTCTCATTTTCTACCAAATATAGCAAATGCAAAAGCACTGAGCATCTCACAATAAAGAGCTATATCAAAATATCATAATTTTTCTCAGAATGTGAAAGGTTGTTACCTTCTGTGTCATTTGGTCTCTTGTGGATAGTTGTCTCAAGAAAATGTCCACTAAACAATGTTTGAAATATGATTAAGGGATAAAGCTCAATACAAACCTGATTGGATCACTCCACATTATTTCCCAAGCTAATGGACTTTCTATTTCTGGGTCTCTCAGTGGACAAGGTACTTTGTTAATGTTTTCTATCAAACAACTTTCTGATTCAGGCCCTGGTATACCTCCATGTACACAAAATATCTACAATGTTCATTGGTCAGTTATAACTACTGTATTACTGTATTAGGTCAAGATAAAGGATTGCATCATGTATTACTCACTTTACCAAGTATCTAAACAGAGGACTTTAGTATTTTTGCAATTGGAAGTCTCCCTCCAAAAATGATATTGGTTGATGGTTGATACAGCAATTAATAAAATGTACTATAAACTATTGATTCTTCAAATTAAACCAGATCGTTAGGTTATTCTTTAGTCTAATTATAAAATGTCATTCAGTAGGTTTATGTTTTTTTTCCTCCCATTTCATATCTTGGCATACAATCAAAGCATTCATTTAAATAGTCTACATACCCTATCATCTACAGTAGCTGCTATTGGCATACAATCAAAGCATTCATTAACAGCATCCCAGATCTGAAGACCAATACTATCTCCAAATTTAGCAATACACTCACTGTAATACAATATTAGGACACTATAGCTAGTAGTATTTATTATGATTAGACCATCAGCACAATTTAATTTTTTCCTTCAACACTTCATACATGTACTGTAAATTCAGAAATTATTTCTTGAATTATTGTTGCAATTTTGAAATGACCAATCAATATTAGAAATTTATTATTTCAATTTTTGAAAATGCTGAATTCATTTTATATTTTTCTGATGTGTTAATCTTTGCAATATTAGCTTTACAAAACTTTATAGACTTAGTTGGTGGTTGGTGTTTTACCATTTAATATTTTTGTTTATGAATCTAAATATCCTTTTTTTTTCAAAATAAATTACAAAATGCCTGTTTATTTCTATCTTTGTGGCCTTCCACATAAGTGACATTTCCAAATAAGCTTTTTTTTAAAAAGTAAATGAATTCAATAGTGTGGTAATTTTTAATATTGGAATTTATAATCATTTCATTACAATCATACACCTTTTAACCCTGTTTTGTAGATTATACTTACGTTTTAAACGAGAACATTTCTTGAACACTTCTGAGTTCATGGTTACCTCTTAGAAGTACAAACTTTTCTGGTGCTAACAGTTTCTCAGCAAATAAATAGGAAATCACCTGAATTCAGATATGAAGTTAATGAAAGACAACTTTGCAATTTCTTCATTTTAAATATTAAAACATGGAGAAATTTTAAGGAGGATTTCTTATGCAATTTAAAAACATTCTTTTCCAAGGACGAATGTAAGACATTAACAATTTGATAAAAATAAAACTAGATCTGTGTTCGTTTTTTTTATCTGCAAGTTTTCATGAACTAATTTCTTTAGGCAGAAAAGGATGTCTCTGGATTTTTAAATTGAGATGTATGTCAAGAAATGATTAAAAATATGGAAATATCTAGTCAGAAAAAATAGTTTTACCTCAACCCCATATTCTCCTCTATCTACATAATCACCAAGAAACAAGAAAGAGGCTGGTGTCAACATTGGACCCATCCTCCACAGGGCTTTCTCAAAACACACTAAATCTCTGTAGTTACCATGGATATCACCTGAAACAGAGGAATTTCAAAACTGAACCAATCATAATAAAAATTAAGAAAGGACATTTCAGTGAAAAGAGTTCTGAATGCATGCAAAATAATGGCTTATTTCTTTAAATATTATATTAAAGGTTAAATTGATATATTCTAAACTTCATAGTCACATTTTTCACATTATTTTGTGATTTTATTTAATGATACCCTTTTTGATTATATAACTTTTGACATATTTCAGGTCTTAAACATCCTTGGCTTTCATATTTTATACACTGAGGCCCTAGATTGTTAATCCAGAAACGCACTTTGGACACATGAATTTTTTTTGTTTTATACATAATGCAATTGGCTTTATTTGTTATTAACAGCAAATCATGTCTTCATTTAATGAAAAATGTGAACTGGATTTTCTGAAATTAAAACGGCAAACCAGCAATACAAAAAAAGGACAGTTAGTTTTCTTTTATACAATTTGTTCCGTATATAAAACTGCACAATATTTTGTATCAAAAGTCTTTGACTGAATAAAAATATTAAATTGTATTGTATCAACTACAAATAAATATGATACCTAAAATATAAACAGGGGAGGTCAGTTTGACAAGCCTTGGTTCATCAGATAAGATTTCTTTGGTTTGTCGACATAAGGTTAGAAGGCATTTAGCTAAAGCATTCTTTTCCACTTGTCCCCAGTCAAAAGCTTGCTGCAAAACAGAACAATAATAAATTAATGACAATACACATCTCTACTTTGACGGCAGCATTAATATAATTTTGTATCATTTTGAGTAGGTTATTTTATCACATGAATTGTTAAGAAATACTGTGATTCCCTTGTCAAATAAAAAAAGATATATATTTCAAATTTGAGTTAAATCCTGAAAATTTTAACACCATACAACAAAATGATGTTGTCAAAGAAGTGAGAATACATAGAAAAAGATAAAGACAGTGCTCATGCACAATGCCCATTTATGAATTAAGGTGTTGTTCTGTCACTTGTTGATTTTTTTTTTATTCATTTGAGTTTTTGAATTAGTTATTATGGAAGATTATTCTGATAAATGTAAGAACATTCTACAAGGACAAAATAACCAAAACATATATATATATATAACTGCTAGTAGTCTGTATTTATGTATTATTGTCATTTTATTTATTTTCTTTTGTTACATCTTCTGACATCCGACTCAGACTTCTCTTGAACTGAATTTTAATGTGCGTATTGTTATGCAATTACTTTTCTACATTGGCTAGAGGTATAGGGGGAGGGTTGAGATCTCATAAACATGTTTAACCCCGCCACAATTTTGTGCCTGTCCCAAGTCAGGAGCCTCTGGCCTTTGTTAGTCTTGTATGATTTTCAATTTTAGTTTCTTGTGTATAATTCAGAGTTTAGTATGACGTCCATTATCACTGTACTAGTATACATATTTTTTAAGGGGCCATCTGAAGGACGCCTTCAGGTGTGGGAGTTTCTCGCTACATTGAAGACCCATTGAAGGCCTTTGGCTGTTGTCTGCTCTATGGTCGGGTTGTTGTTGCTTTGACACATTCCCCATTTCCTTTCTCAATTTTATTTTATACATTAGTTTATGCATTTCCAGTACCAAACAAATCCATTTTTTAAAAGAGTTACTAACAATTTCCTTCATATTTAAGTCTTCATTACATTCTGGATCAATTTAGTGTTTTTATTTTAAACATTCATTTATGATTTATTGCCAATAACAAAAGATCAGTGAAAGATTCATTTGTCTTAGAATAAACGATATAATATTATATTTGTCATCTCAATAAGAAAGACAAAACACAACATAAAATGTCAATTACAGTAATCCATTTCTATTGGTTAAAACTCTCACCTTAGCAGGACTTCCATTATCTCCCTTTAAAGCTCTTTCAAAATATCTTAGTCCTGTCAACATTTCATTTGGATGTGACCTCTATCAAATATAAATATACAAATATAGAGAAAAAATATTGAAAGAACTAAATATCTTCATAATTTAATATGCTGTGTTCAAAATGTTCACTTTTCTATTTTGGTTTACCAAAATAAATACATACCAAAAAAAATATGTCAACATGAAAATTAAGCTCCTTTTTTAAAACAAGAGTGCACACGCTGAAATGTCTCGCCTTCTATACTAATCATTGATATTATGTTGATAGTCCTAAGTATAAAGCTTAGTTTTATTACAACTGTCTCATAAACTTAACATTAACCAAGATAACTAAACAAAGACCAATGAACCTTGAAAATGAGGTCAAGGTCAGATGAACCATGCCAGGCAGACATGTACAGCTAACAATGCTTCTATACAACATATATAGTTGACCCATTACTTATAGTTTAAGAAAAATAGACCAAAACACAAAAACTTAACACTGTGCAATGAACCGTGAAAATGAGGTCACCGTCAAATAAAACCTGCGCGACTGACATAAAGATCATAAAATATTTCCATACACCAAATATAGTTGACCTATGGCATACAGTATTAGATAAAAAGACCAAAACTCAAAAACTTAACTTAGACCACTGAACCATGAAAATGAGGTCAAGGTCACATGACATCTGCCCGCTAGACATGTACACCTTACCATCATTCCATACAACAAATATAGTAGACCTATTGCATATAGTATGAGAAAAACAGACCAAAACACAAAAATTTAACTATAACCACTGAACCATGAAAATGAGGTCAAGGTCAGATGACACCTGCCAGTTGGACATGTACACCTTACAGTCCTTCCATACACCGAATATACTAGCCCTATTGCTTATAGTATCTGAGATATGGACTTGACCACCAAAACTTAACCTTGATCACTGATCCATGAAATGAGGTCGAGGTCAAGTGAAAACTGTCTGACAGACATGAGAACCTTGCAAGGTACGCACATATCAAATATAGTTATCCTATTACTTATAATAAGAGAGAATTCAACATTACAAAAAATTTGAACTTTTTTTTCAAGTGGTCACTGAACCATGAAAATGAGGTCAAGGACATTGGACATGTGACTGACGGAAACTTCGTAACATGAAGCATCTATATACAAAGTATAAAGCATCCAGGTCTTCCACCTTCTGAAATATAAAGCTTTTAAGAAGTGAGCTAACACCGCCGCCGCCGCCGGATCACTATCCCTATGTCGAGCTTTCTGCAACAAAAGTTGCAGGCTCGACAATAAATTAGGACACAACAATTTACATCCTATGAGCTTTCTCAGTCAAATTGCAAATATTTTCAGTGTCACATGTATAAAGCCATAAAAGCTAATGAATGACAAATATTCGTAGTTACTGTATGTCCTATGATAACTGAAAAGTTTATTGTTTCTATTATCTGTAGTCACAATAAATACGAATAAAAATTGTCCTGAAGCTTAGTTTCTTTAGCTCATACATGTTTAAGAACAAAAATAAAGATGACATCCCCACATAAATATAAATTTAAAATTTAGAGTCTTTAACATTAACTACGTGCTTCTTTTGAGCTATGAACATTAACATTTAGTTTATGGCATACACACCTGGTTAAATGAGTCGATTGATCCCATCCTCTGAAATCTGTTGATATCACCCTCTAGATGACTAAAAGCACTCCCAGATACTGCTGTTGTGCCTAAAAAGTAAAGAAATAGATAAATAAGGTATGCAGAAAGAATACAATAATCAAATTAAATTCCTACTTTATTATGCAAGGCATGCTGATTTCATGAAAAAGTTTCACCTTAAGGTTATCGCAAATGCTACAAAACTCAGCAAATTTTTACACATGACAGAATGTTACTTTGTATTTCTTTGGAGGCTACCTTCCATAGATGTCTACGCAAAGGCCATAGTTGATGCAAATAAATAAGAATTTTCAATGTTCATGTTTTATGACCAAGGGTAATAATTTTTCAACTTTAAACTTTAAGGATCTTACCTTGTAAATCCCATAGCTTGACCACATCAGCCAGTACACCTGTTCTCCTGACTTTGATGGTATGGGTAGCTAATTCATATCTAGGTAATTGGGGATGTTTCGCAGATAATGGTCTAACATCTGGTAACTTAAATAATTCACCATCTGTATCTGAAATTTAAGAAGTAAAAAGGTTCATAATTATTTTACAATTGTAAAAGAAGTGTTATTGGCACTCATTACTCATCCTCTTATATCTATTAACATAATATTTTATTTCAATAATCCTGTCTGTCATTCTGTAATGAAAAATTAAGAACGAAAACTACTGATCAAATTCACAGTTGAGTATAATAAACAAAATTTACACTTTTGGTATTTAGCTGTATTGTGTCTCCAAATGACCTGTAAATACGTCATAGCAATTTGTAAAACTGAACCAAAACTTCCAAACTTTAAGCTTGTGACTGTGAACCCACATGTGTAAACATTTTGATGTCAACAAGTTGACCTAACATTGTCTTTTAATGTTTATATGTACAACTGGGTGTTCCTAAACTCCATGTAAGCCAAACAAAGTCTGAATTTACAAGCATTTTGAAACTAGCTCAAACCAAGTGTAACAAAAGTCTCAATACTCAAACTATTTTGCACAAACTGGGAAAATTGAATTCAAAAACTTTATATAATTTGATAATAAATGAGAAATTTTCAATGAATAAATGAAATTTGACAATAACCTTGATAACTCATAATTTTTCAAAGTTCAAATTTCATACAGTATATAACATGCATAAAGCATTTTTTTTTAATTTATCAGCTCATACAATCTTTTTAAATATGTAATTTACAAATGATTACTAAGAAAAGATTAATTCATGCATATACAAGCTTAAGAACAACCATTAAAAAGTCTAATGCAATTCTGCAATAATTTTATACTAAAATGATAAAAATGTCATTCCTAAAACAGTTACTGTAAATTCAGTAATTATTGTGTGCATTTAAAAATTGCAATTTTGTCATTTTAGACTTAAATGCAATTTTAATTATTACGATTTTGAGAAAAATCCTGTTTAATTCATTTAAAACATTTCAAAATGCGAGTTTAAATTATTGCGTTTACAACTCTGTCGCATTTTTCGCAATAATAAAAACCTCGCATTAATTTCTGAATTTACAGTAAATGATTCATGATTATCTACTCTACATAAAATCACAGACAGCATATCAACTTTTGAGACTTCAATAAATGTGCATATATTCATTTTTTTCGACTGATTTTATATCATTTTAAAGAGTAATGCTAATTTTTCAAATACCTTGCTTTTCATTAATTTATATAATGGGATTCCAAAAATAGGGCCAAGAATATACTCTGAACTTGTCACACCAATGCATGGTTGTGCAAAATTCCCATATTTTGTTTTCAAATTTACAAGGGAAATCTCTTTTAAGTGACTAGAAAGAAAACTATCTGTAATTCTGAAATAATTTATATGCTGATAGTTCTTAATAAATACAAACAAAATTAAAGCATAAAAAGTGTTTACAGTACAAAATGTACTAATTTTCTTGGTGCCTAACAAAATTGATCAAAGCCAACAATCAATCTATTGTTTGAATAACCTACCTTTATTATAAATAACATATCATTTTATATAAATTTTCCTAAGAAATAGTGCATAGCTGTATAAAAATTTATTAAGTTATGTAAAAGTCCACATATGACATTTGTAATCCATGATCATTGCAGAATGCCACATATGACATTTGTAATCCATGATCATTGAAGAATGCCACATATGACATTTGTAATCCATGATCATTGCAGAATGCCACATATGACATTTGTAATCCATGATCATTGAAGAATGCCACATATGACATTTGTAATCCATGATCATTGCAGAATGCCACAAATGACATTTGTAATCCATGATCATTGCAGAATGCCACAAATGACATTTGTAATCCATGATCATTGCAGAATGCCACAAATGACATTTGTAATCCATGATCATTGAAGAATGCCACATATGACATTTGTAATCCATGATCATTGAAGAATGCCACATATGACATTTGTAATCCATGATCATTGCAGAATGCCACATATGACATTTGTAATCCATGATCATTGAAGAATGCCACATATGACATTTGTAATCCATGATCATTGCAGAATGCCACAAATGACATTTGTAATCCATGATCATTGCAGAATGCCACAAATGACATTTGTAATCCATGATCATTGCAGAATGCCACAAATGACATTTGTAATCCATGATCATTGAAGAATGCCACATATGACATTTGTAATCCATGATCATTGAAGAATGCCACATATGACATTTGTAATCCATGATCATTGAAGAATGCCACATATGACATTTGTAATCCATGATCATTGCAGAATGCCACATATGACATTTGTAATCCATGATCATTGCAGAATGCCACATATGACATTTGTAATCCATGATCATTGCAGAATGCCACATACATTGTTTTATCATATACTCAAAAGTTAAATTATCATTGTCAAATTATGACATGCATAACAAACTGTATAAATCAAAATAAATTACAGTAAATTTCTAATGGCTCAACAATTTAAAGTTTAGGAGGGCATTAAAAAAAAAAGAACAAAACAGAAAACAGGTTCATTTGAAAATGAAAACTAAGTAAGAGACATTCAAACATTAAAACAAAATATGCATTTATAAATGTCTAAATATTAAACATATTGTACTGGTAAATATAGCCAAATAAAATAAACTGCATTTCATTAGCATATCATTTTTAAATGAACTACCAAAAATACCAGTCTTCGTAAAATATCTGTTCAACTCGTCCATAGACAATTCTGTAATCATAGGTTTACCAGGGATGACATTCATAATATAAACCAAAGAAAGAGTTATAGGAAGAGAAGATGAGTTCAAACAGTTTCATTAAAATTATAACAAATGAAAAGCTTAAAAAGTTTATAGTGAAGTCTGATCTAAAATGATGGTTTCAGTCTTATCTTCCTAAAATAGTATAGTTCTATAGTAAGGTGATCAGTCGCACTCGCTTATAAGGAATTATACAATCTATACAAGATAGCAATGTATATTTTCAATTTGATTGCTTCATAATTTGTGTTTTTTTTTAATATCTTCACCTATCTTTTTTTATTGTTTTGAAGTTAAGGTTTTATGATTTTATTTGAAATTGCATGTTTCTTCCTGGAATTTTTTGGAATTTTCACCTTTAATGTTTCATAGGATTTTCTATAGACATAAACCTAGGTTATTTATTTCATATAAATATGTTCCCATTAAATATAAATAAAAAACTATTCAAACACCAAAACTAAGCATACAAACTATGTGCAAACCAAGTGTTGCTCACCATACAAATCATATTTATATCAACACCTCTAAATACATAGAGCAGTTATTTGATAAACTCCACATTTACAGTGACTCAAAAAAAAATCCCCTCTTTTTAAAATATCAATCACTCACCACTGGTTACTATATACAAATATGTAAATGCAAAATGTTCTGTTATTCAATCACTAGTTTTAAAAATATGTTCAAAATGGGAATGATTCCTTTGTTTAAAATATGTCTATACCATTTTAAAACTTAATCTTATAATTAAGCAGTTAAATAAAATAGTATTATCATATTTCATACAGCTGCTAACCAGATGCTCCGCAGGGCGTAGCTTTATACGACCGCAGAGGTTGAACCCTGAACAGTTGGGGCAAGTATGGACACAACATTCAAGCTGGATTCAGCTCTAAATTTGGATTGTGATTAAATAGTTGACACAGCATAGGTTTCTGACACAGAATGAATGCGTTCTAATGAACTTAAAATTTTTGTTTTCTCTTAGAGCAATTCACTATGCTGTTGAATATTAATCCTCTCAAAAAAATGTTTGAAGAAATTTTCTTTTTTATTTATGAAATTTCAAATGAGAAAAATTGAACCCAATTTTTTTTAATCACATTCCCCTTTCCCTTATTCCAAAACTAATCTCAATTAAAATTTCTAATGGAGTTTGCAACAATAACTACTCATTTAAATACATCATAAAATATTAAGATGTAAAAAAACTGCTTGTTATCACTGAATGGTAAAGATTATTTTAATTTATCAGTTTGTAGTAAAAAGTGAATATACATTGTATATTGTATATAACAAAGATTTAAGTTGATTCTGGACAAAGAAAGATAACTCCAATTAAAAAAAATCTTGCTATTGCACAATATTTTGCAATTAGATATTTCTTGCTTACTATTCTGGACAAAGAAAGATAACTCTAATTAAAAAAAAATTTGCTATTTCACAATATTGTGCAATTAGATATTTCTTGCCATTGCGCAATACTGTGCAATTGAAAAGACTTGCTATTGCACAATACTTAATATAATAGTTTTGGATCCTGATTTGGACCAACTTGAAAACTGGGCCCATAATAAAAATCTAAGTACATTTTTGGATTCAGCATTTCAAAGAACCCCAATATTTCAATTTTTGTTAAAATCAGACTAAGTTTAATTTTGGACCCTTTGGACTTTAGTGTAGACCAATTTGAAAACAGGACCAAAAATGAAGAATCTACATACACAGTTAGATTTGGTATATCAAAGAACCCCATTTATTCAATTTTTGATGAAATCAAACAAAGTTTAATTTTGGACCCCGATTTGGACCAACTTGAAAACTGGGCCAATAATCAAGAATCTAAGTACATTTTTAGATTCAGCATATCAAAGAATCTAACTGATTCATTTTTTGTCAAAATCAAACTAAGTTTAATTTTGGACCCTTTGGACCTTAATGTAGACCAATTTGAAAACCGGACCAAAGGTTAAGAATCTACATACACAGTCATGACAGTTAGATTCGGCATATCAAAGAACCCCAATTATTCAATTTTGATGAAATCAAACAAAGTTTAATTTTGGACCCTTTGGGCCCCTTATTCTGTTGGGACCAAAACTCCCAAAATCAATACCAACCTTCCTTTTATGGTCATAAACCTTGTGTTTAAATTTCATAGATTTCTATTTACTCATACTAACGTTATGGTGCAAAAACCAAGAAAAATGCTTATTTGGGTCCCTTTTTGGCCCCTAATTCCTAAACTGTTGGGACCTAAACTCCCAAAATCAATACCAACCTTCCTTTTGTAGTCATTAACATTGTGTTTAAATTTCATTGATTTCTATTTACTTAAACTAAAGTTATTGTGCGAAAACCAAGAATAATGCTTATTTGGGCCCTTTTTTGGCCCCTAATTCCTAAACTGTTGAAACCAAAACTCCCAAAATCAATCCCAACCGTTCTTTTGTGGTCATAAACCTTGTGTCAAAATTTCATAGATTTCTATTAACTTAAACTAAAGTTATAGTGCGAAAACCAAGAAAATGCTTATTTGGGCCCTTTTTGGCCCCTAATTCCTAAAATGTTGGGACCAAAACTCCCAAAATCAATACCAACCTTCCTTTTGTGGTCATAAACCTTGTGTTAAAATTTCATAGATTTCCATTCACTTTTACTAAAGTTAGAGTGCGAAAACTAAAAGTATTCGGACGCAGGACGACGACGACGACGACGACGACGCCGACGCCGACGCCAACGTGATAGCAATATACGACGAAAAATTTTTCAAATTTTGCGGTCGTATAAAAACCTGTAGGGGCATAGAAAAAAAGTTTTTGAAAATTTTGGAAACTAATTTTATACATGTATACAGAAAAGTAACGAATGAGAAATAAGTTTTAGAAGAAAATATTGAGAAAAAAAAATATATTTCTCTGACAACAAATTTCCAGTTATTTTAAACCTGATATTTCTATTACCTGTCATATTTAATTTTCTGGGAGGAGAGTTCCTGATAGAATCTAACATCTTTGGACGAAGTCTCTTTGATGATGGTGGTTCCATACTTTCGTCTTTCATAGGTGAGGAATTCTCAACTGGTTTTTCTAATCTAAATCATAAAATAAATACTTTTTGATTCTTGCTCTTAGCGTCTTAAGTAAATACAGTGGAGTCTATATGTGCACTTACTTTCAGGCAAACAGAAACTGTTATATTTTCTTCAATTCTTCTATCTATATTGTTATCATGTATATGTATGATGGATTTTTTTTAACTGGAGGAATTTTCAACCCATATGGTTCAATTCTTGGGGTATAACATGAGATTAAATTTTCTTTAACATCAAACAACCATTATCAGAACCACCCTTTATACCGACAAACGCAAAAAAAAGATGCCCCTTCATTTTTTGTATGACCATATTTCTTCGTTATCCCTTTTTTCATATATATATCCAATGTAAAACCTCAAGAATAAAACATGGAAAATAAATACATCCTTTGTGATAAGACATGCAACTAGTTTTTCATACAATACTGCACTTTTAAGTTACTGTGACTTCATTAATTTTCGTTTGTACCAATTTTCATGGATTCAGTAAAACTTGCATTTTTATGTATACTCAATTTTGTGGTTCATCAATTTCTGCATATTATCATATACAAAATTGTATTTCTTTGCACATTTGAATTTGTTGTTCGCCTGTTTATACACGACATCCAAAAAACTTGGTATCCAACCAATAATAAAGAATGCACAGTATATCAAAAGCTGCATTTGCTAAATTTTGAAATATAAAAATCTTATTCAAACAATTATTTACTTGCTAAATAAACTTACAATTTTAATGATGTTGTAGATGAATGTTGAAGTCTGAATAGTACTGATGTTCCTCTAAACTTCAATTGTCCTACAGCCTGTAAAAACTCTCCTAATGGTAACTTATTCTTACTCTCAGCTCCAAATAATCTGTAAAACAATATGAATGTAATAAAAATACATTGTGAATTGTAAAATGTACCCATATGAACATGATGAAAGCATTTGCTGTTTAGTTAAATCTTATGCATGCTGAAGGATGTATCATGTAGGAAATGGAGCTCTCGCTGCATTGAAAACTCATTGGTGGCCTTCGGTTGTTTTCTGTTCTTTGGTTGGGTTGTTGTCTCTGTTTCCATTCTTAGTTCTTTTGTGATTTAAATACAAAATGTACCTTTACTCTTGCATTTGCTGTTTAATATGTTTCAATCTCATGCATACTAAAGGATGTGTCATGTAGGAAAGAAGAGCTGTCAGTATATTTTTAAATAAAAATTAGCTTTATATTTAGGACCAGATCTGTCGATCTTGGTTCAAGATAGGTTATTAATTCTACAACATCATAATGTACATGTGTACTTAGTTTCAAGTTAATGTAACAACAAACTCCTTATAAACTACCTTAAAAACTGTAACCCTAAAAGGGACACACTAACAGACTGACTGAATGTCTGACAAACAAAATATTGGATGGAAGAAAGATTGGACAGATAGAATATCAGACAGATGAACAGACCAGGAAACATTGTGTTCCCTTATGGAAGAAAGATTGGACAGATAGAATATCAGACAGATGAACAGACCAGGAAACATTGTGTTCCCTTATGGAAGAAAGATTGGACAGATAGAATATCAGACAGATGAACAGACCAGGAAACATTGTGTTCCCTTATGGAAGAATGATTGGACAGATAGAATATCAGACAGATGAACAGACCAGGAAACATTGTGTTCCCTTATGGAAGAAAGATTGGACAGATAGAATATCAGACAGATGAACAGACCAGGAAACATTGTGTTCCCTTATGGAAGAAAGATTGGACAGATAGAATATCAGACAGATGAACAGACCAGGAAACAATGTGTTCCCTTATGGAAGAAAGATTGGACAGATAGAATATCAGACAGATGAACAGACCAGGAAACATTGTGTTCCCTTATGGAAGAATGATTGGACAGATAGAATATCAGACAGATGAACAGACCAGGAAACATTGTGTTCCCTTATGGAAGAAAGATTGGACAGATAGAATATCAGACAGATGAACAGACCAGGAAACATTGTGTTCCCTTATGGAAGAAAGATTGGACAGATAGAATATCAGACAGATGAACAGACCAGGAAACATTGTGTTCCCTTATGGAAGAATGATTGGACAGATAGAATATCAGACAGATGAACAGACCAGGAAACATTGTGTTCCCTTATGGAAGAAAGATTGGACAGATAGAATATCAGACAGATGAACAGACCAGGAAACATTGTGTTCCCTTATGGAAGAAAGATTGGACAGATAGAATATCAGACAGATGAACAGACCAGGAAACATTGTGTTCCCTTATGGAAGAAAGATTGGACAGATAGAATATCAGACAAATGAACAGACCAGGTAACATTGTGTTCCCTTATGGAAGAAAGATTGGACAGATAGAATATCAGACAGATGAACAGACCAGGAAACATTGTGTTCCCTTATGGAAGAAAGATTGGACAGATAGAATATCAGACAGATGAACAGACCAGGAAACATTGTGTTCCCTTATGGAAGAATGATTGGACAGATAGAATATCAGACAGATGAACAGACCAGGAAACATTGTGTTCCCTTATGGAAGAAAGATTGGACAGATAGAATATCAGACAGATGAACAGACCAGGAAACATTGTGTTCCCTTATGGAAGAATGATTGGACAGATAGAATATCAGACAGATGAACAGACCAGGAAACATTGTGTTCCCTTATGGAAGAAAGATTGGACAGATAGAATATCAGACAGATGAACAGACCAGGAAACATTGTGTTCCCTTATGGAAGAAAGATTGGACAGATAGAATATCAGACAGATGAACAGACCAGGAAACATTGTGTTCCCTTATGGAAGAATGATTGGACAGATAGAATATCAGACAGATGAACAGACCAGGAAACATTGTGTTCCCTTATGGAAGAAAGATTGGACAGATAGAATATCAGACAGATGAACAGACCAGGAAACATTGTGTTCCCTTATGGAAGAAAGATTGGACAGATAGAATATCAGACAGATGAACAGACCAGGAAACAATGTGTTCCCTTATGGAAGAAAGATTGGACAGATAGAATATCAGACAGATGAACAGACCAGGAAACATTGTGTTCCCTTATGGAAGAAAGATTGGACAGATAGAATATCAGACAGATGAACAGACCAGGAAACATTGTGTTCCCTTATGGAAGAAAGATTGGACAGATAGAATATCAGACAGATGAACAGACCAGGAAACATTGTGTTCCCTTATGGAAGAAAGATTGGACAGATAGAATATCAGACAGATGAACAGACCAGGAAACATTGTGTTCCCTTATGGAAGAAAGATTGGACAGATAGAATATCAGACAGATGAACAGACCAGGAAACATTGTGTTCCCTTATGGAAGAAAGATTGGACAGATAGAATATCAGACAGATGAACAGACCAGGAAACATTGTGTTCCCTTATGGAAGAAAGATTGGACAGATAGAATATCAGACAGATGAACAGACCAGGAAACATTGTGTTCCCTTATGGAAGAATGATTGGACAGATAGAATATCAGACAGATGAACAGACCAGGAAACATTGTGTTCCCTTATGGAAGAAAGATTGGACAGATAGAATATCAGACAGATGAACAGACCAGGAAACATTGTGTTCCCTTATGGAAGAATGATTGGACAGATAGAATATCAGACAGATGAACAGACCAGGAAACATTGTGTTCCCTTATGGAAGAAAGATTGGACAGATAGAATATCAGACAGATGAACAGACCAGGAAACATTGTGTTCCCTTATGGAAGAAAGATTGGACAGATAGAATATCAGACAGATGAACAGACCAGGAAACATTGTGTTCCCTTATGGAAGAAAGATTGGACAGATAGAATATCAGACAGATGAACAGACCAGGAAACATTGTGTTCCCTTATGGAAGAAAGATTGGACAGATAGAATATCAGACAAATGAACAGACCAGGTAACATTGTGTTCCCTTATGGAAGAAAGATTGGACAGATAGAATATCAGACAAATGAACAGACCAGGTAACATTGTGTTCCCTTACTATAATTAAATATCTTCATACTTAGCACTCTTAACAGCATCTTCTTCCACAGACTCATCATCTAAACTCAAATTCTTAAAGCTTCTGATGTCTTTAACCATGTGTCTGAAATACAACAATAAACACTTTTTAATCAAAGCACATATATAAATTATTGTGTTTTTAAACAAAAATAAAACATTGCTACATGCAGCTTTTTCAACTGTGAAGAAATTTAAACATTTTTCATTAAATTGGTTTAGTGCTGCTCTACCTGTTGGTGTACTCGTAAGGTCTTCAATAATATATTAAAGATTCATTGTCAAATAAACAAAATTATTTTAATAAAGTTGTCTCATTGGAAAACTTACATCTTTTTTACTAATTTCTTGATCTTTATTCAAAATTGTGTATGTATTAAAAATTTAAGTAAAATAGCTGAGAGAAAGCGGTCATGGTCAATTGTAAGTTTGATGTCAATATATAAACTACCTGAACTCATCATATTGTAAGTGTCCATCAGAGTTTTTATCATAGAATCTAAATATATATCTACATCTCATCTCAGCAGGCATACCACCATGCTGTGTACTGGGTTCTAATGCAGCTAATCCTAATAATACTTCCTTGAAGGTCAAAAACTTTCTCTTGTGAAGGTCAAATGCTCTGAAATAAAATATTATAGATCATTAAAACTTTTAAGTCTTTTGTTTCATGGAAACAATGACCTCTAGCACTATAACAAGCATACTACACAAGACCACAGAGGAATACAACATTTACATTCATTTTAAGGCTGTCCTAACTTTTGTTATTCAAATTTGATTGTTTGATCTATAAAACTGAACATGACTGGATATTGACCTCTGTTATGGCATTGACATCTGTTATGACATTGACCTCTGTTATGACATTGACAGCTGTTATGATATTGACCTCTGTGACTGGATATTGACCTCTGTAACTGGATATTGACCTCTGTTGACCTCTGTTATGACATTTTTGATCTGCATTTGTATTTTCTTCTGAATAGCAAATTTTTAAAACTAAAATAATTGACAATCAAAACATTTTCTTTTTTAATTACTGTTGCAGCAATATAAATACTTCAAAGTGTGCATCATTAACAAAAGTGAAAACATTCAACAAATTTTCTTTTCCTTTACACGAGAAAATTTGAGAATATTCAAACACAAGTGTAGAAAAGAAAGAATCACTACAAGTAAAGTTTAATTACCTGAAGAAATCTGTGACGTTGTCATCAACTTTTAAACCTTTAAACTGCATGTACTTCTCAAATACCTCATAACTCATATAATGACTTGGTAAACAGAAATCCATATACTCTTGGAAATACAAAGCTTGCTCTGGAAAAGTGAAAAGATGTGTCAAATAAGATTATGAAATGTTTTAATTTTTCAAGTATTATTAAGAACATCTAGTAAAAGGATTGTGTGACTTCAGATTTCTATTAAATAAATAATGGTGATGATATAAGAAAAGATCAACTGAACATTTTTAGGAAAAACTATAAATGGATTTAATTTGAGATAACTGGCCTTACAACATAAGAACTAATAAATTCCTACCTTTCTTGCCAAACTTGGCAGATTTGACCCTGATACTAATATATTCCTACCTTTCTTGCCAAACTTTGCAGATTTGATCAGTGATTCTGGAGCAGTTAGTTGTGATGAATCTACTTTCTCTGTTTCAATGTATTCCACGCAAGTCTCAACAATGCTGTTACCATGAGCACCTGGTATTCAAGTAAAAACTATATGTACTTTTATATCATAATATCATACTACTTTCCTCCCCTTACCTCTTTGCAAAAGGTTAATTGTATTTCAAATTTATCTTAATCATGTATGAAATCTGCAGTGTATCAAAATAGGGGTTAGATTTAAATCAGCAGTTTCTCACTATAAACCAAAAAAATAACAAATTACATAGCAATACGATTTCTTTGTCTCACTGTTGAACTGGTCATGACCAAAAATGAAAGTGAGTCATATATACATGATATAAGATAGCTATCTCTAATAAATATAAAAGAAATGAATCATTTAAAGCAGTATGGGCTTTGCTCATTGTTGGAGGCCGTACAGTGACCTGTAGTTGTTAATTTCTGTGTCATTTTGGTCTCTCGTGGAGAGTTGTCTCATTGGCAATCATACCACATCTTCTTTTTTTATATACATAATAAAATAAACAAATGACCTGAAGTAAAAACATGTTTAAATGTTACCCCCCCCCCCCCCCCCCTTTCCACCCTCCTTTAACCCCGCCATATTATGTATGTATGTGCCTGTCTAAAGTCAGGAGCCTGTTGTTTAGTGGTTGTCGTTTGTTTTGTCATATTTTTTTCCTTAAATTGTTTTGTTATAAATTATGCCTTTATATGTTCTCAATCGATCAATTACTTCACATTTTTAATGCAGACTATATATTATGGGTTTTTCTCATTATTGAAGGCTGTACGGTTGCCTATAAATGCTTACATCCAGTGCATTTAAACATTGGTTGATAATAGTCTCAATGGCAATCATGCCATACCTTCTTATTATGATGTATGTGTTTATTTACAAAACATTCACATGGGTGTAAAGTAATCAATGACCTTGACACTTAAACAAAAGGTAACAAACCATCGTGGAGGTTTTTGACATAATGCAAGGGTTCCAACCCCAGTATTCCTGATGGAACAATCTTTAATCTGTCTTCCAGTTCTTCAAACGAAAGCCATACTGCTTCCGGTACACACTAATATAAATATAAAGAGAATATTCATAAAATATATTTTTATTGATTAAGGATTTTCGCTCGTCATGTTTTGGAATTTTTGTCAGATTTTCGGAATCCCCTGGTTTTTATCCATTTGAATGCCTTTAAAAAAAATTGCCCATTGACCCCCATTTTTCTTTTTATAAATCTTTTGCATGTATATTTTTAAGCCATTTGTCATGTTTGTAAAAGTCTTAAAAAAATCTTATTTATATTTTAATAGTTTTTGAGAACTTTAACTTGTCAATGATAAAGCTATAAAAAATCAAGAGAGAACATTTTCCTGCCAAAAAATCAAGCACATTGACCTCTATATATTTTTTTGCTTTTTTGCTTCCTTAATTAATCCCCTAACAATATATACTAATTTTATGAATAGCTTTTTATTTTGAAACTGAGTAGTGAACTTCCTTATTAATCAAACAAACTTCATCAAGTATAATTTTATGAATTTTGTTCTACTTCTTGACAGACTACCGGCAAATAAACATATGCTTTAGGTATTGTACATGTTGTATGTGACACATGCAGTCAGAGCTCTGACATAAACAAGTCAGAATAAAATGACTTCCATAGGTCAGATATAATTTGATGCAAGTGTTGTCTCCCTTCTTGCACTCAACAGAATATGACTTGTACAGGTCAGTTTATGTCAGACTTTAATTTATCATAAAATGACTTCCACAGGTCAGCTTTTGCATAAAATATTGTGACTTAATATCTTCATATTCTAATAAGATTTATGTCCCTTTTTAATACATTTTGACTTAGAGAGGTCATTTTTGTTCTGACTTGAAGCAGTCATTACTACCACTTTGTTATCAATCTCCATAAAATATAGTGATTACTAGTTTCGAATCAAAGAGTTTAAAAAGTGGGGCTCGTCATACCTTCTTCTTTCCAGAATCTTAACATAATATATTTATCTCATCAAATTCGATCATTTCAAAATTAATACAAACAAAAACCAAAGCAGAAAAATGGATCATACAATTTTCTGTCAATATCAATAGATTTACAAAATACAATATTGGATACATTTACTAGTACCATGACAATACTTCAAATCTTCCAAGGAAAAAATAAGGGATCTATTTTCATCCACTTTTAGCTAAATTTATCAAGAGCAAAACATTTATTATTTTAATATTTCATTGAGGTAAATACTGTTGTGCAAACTGACTCAAACAAGTCACACTATGTTCTGACTTGAAAGAGTCAGTCAAAACTAAACTTATTTCAACCTTTATGTCTTGTACTGTCATATTGATTTAAAAATGTATGGGAAAGCCAGATATAGGACAGAGAAAATATTAAAGGTCCCCTAAAGTCACAATGAGGACTATAAAAAAAAATATTTGGTATATTCAATATTTAAATGCATTTTCTTTTAAACAGGTCAAATCATGTTTTGACTTATAACAGTCAGCCCAAAACTAAATTTATTGAAATTTTTAGAGTGGGGCACTGACATATGATATTAAATGAAAGTATGGGAACGTCAGACATAAGAAATATATGTAAGATCCCCTAAAATAAATAACCATTTGACTTAATTGTTTCTAAACATTTATCAAATAAATTCACAAATGGCAGATTCAGAAGCAGGGCTTAAAGGAAGTACACCTAGCTTTGATTGGAAAATTTGTTCTGCAATCTGACTTGAACAGGTCAAATCATGTTCAGACAAATTGACTTAAACAGGTCAAATGGGCATGTTCGGACAAATTGACTTAAACAGGTCAAATCATGTTCTGACTTAAAAGAGTCTGTCAAAAACTAAATGGCTTGCAAAGTTCTGTAAAAGTCGTGCATTATCATGATTGTGATGTGATTGTTAACTTAGAATGTATGGATACAAGTAGGAAAAAAAAATCACAAAAAATTAAGTCACAATTATAAGAACTATATATATAAAAGATAATTTGGTATATTTTTGATACATTGTATCTTAATATTTCATTGAGGTAAATCCTGTTGTGCAAACTGACTTGAACAAGTCACATTATGTTCTGACTTCAAGGAGTCAGTAAAAAACTATACTTTAATCAAGTATTGCAACTTTAAGTCTGGGATTGTCATATGCATTTCAGAATGTATAAGAAACTCAGATAAAAGACACCCAATAATAAAGTCACAAAAACGTGGACTATAAAAAAGTGTATTTGGTATACTATTATTTAATATTCAAATGTATTTTGTTAACAAATTTCTCCAAATTATTTTAAAATTTTATTATATTTCTGTATTTTCATGACTTTTTTTCTGTTAAATTAACATTTGGAACTTTCGGTTTTAAAAAACATTAATTTATTTTAAAAACCATTTGACTGAATTGTTTCTTAAAAATAATTATGAATTAATTAACTCAACAGTAGCAGATTCAGATATGGAGGGGGCTTAAAGGAAGAAGACTTAGTTTTGATTGGACATTTTTTTTCTCTCTGTCAACTGACTTATTAACAGGTCAAATCGTGTTCTGACTTCAAAGAGTCAGTCCCAACTAAACTTA
This sequence comes from Mytilus galloprovincialis, assembly GCF_965363235.1. Lineage (NCBI taxonomy): Eukaryota > Metazoa > Mollusca > Bivalvia > Mytilida > Mytilidae > Mytilus > Mytilus galloprovincialis. The sequence continues at coordinate 7,352,944 of NC_134842.1, forward strand.
TTTCAACTTTTAAGTCTAGTTTTTTCATATTGATTTAAAAATGTACGGAAAAGCCAGATAAAAGACAGAGGAAATAAGGTCCCCATACGGCGCAATAATGAGGACTATAAAAAGTTTATTTTGCATATTCAATATATTTAAATGTATTTTGTTTTAAACCGGTCAAATTATGTTCTGACTTCAAAGAGTCAGTCAAAAACTTCACTTTAGCTAATCATTACAACTTTTTAGTCTGGCATTGTCATATGCTTTAAGAATGTATGGGAAATTCAGATAAAAGACACCCAATAATAAAGTAACAATAATGAGGACTATAAAAAAATGTGTTTGGTATATTTTATATTCAAATAAATTTTGTTTACAAATTTCATCAAATCATCTTTAAATTTTATTATATTTTTGTATTTTCATGACCTTTCTTTTCTGTTAAGTTAACACATGGAACTTTTGGTTGTAAAATATATTATTTTAAACCATTTGACTGAATTGTTTCTAATAAACCTATCAATTAATTAACTCAACAGTAGCAGATTCAGATAAGGGAAAAAGGGGAAGAGAGGGGGGGGGGCTTAGAAGAAGAAGACCTAGTTTTGATTGGATTTAATTTTCTCTGTAAACTGACTTTAACAGGTCAAATCATGTTCTGACTTCAAAGAGTCAGTCAAAACTAAACTTATTTCAACTTTTAAGTCTAGGATTTTCATATTGATTTTAAAATGTATGGGAAACCAGATAAAAGACTGATGAAATAAGGTCCCCTTAAGTCACAATAATGAGGACTATACAAAAATGTATTTGGTATATTTTATATTCAAATGTATTTTGTTAACAAATTTCATCAAATTAATATCTTAAAAATTTATTCTATTTCCGTATTTTCATGACTTTTTTCTGTTAAGTTAACAAATAGAACTTTTGGTTGTAAAAAACATTATTCTAAAAAACATTTGACTGAATTGTTTCTTAATTATTTTTTTTTAACTCAACAGTAGCAGATTCAAATAAGGGGAAAAGGGGGGGGGGGGGGGGGCTAAGATGAAGAAACCTAGTTTGATTGGATTTTTTTTTTCTGTAAACTGACTTTAACAGGTCAAATCATGTTCTGACTTTTAAGAGTCTGTCAAAACTAAACTTATTTCAACTTTTAAGTCCAGGATTTTCATATTGATTTAAATTATATGGAACATTTTTATTTGATATATTGAATATTCAAATGCATTTTGTTTTTTTGAGATTTTCATCAAATTATCAAAAAAAAAAAATATTGTATTATTTCTGTATTTTCATGACTTTTCTTTTCTGTTAAGTTAACACATGGAACTTGTGGTTGCAAATTTTTTTTATATTTTAATAACCATTTGACTGAATTGTTTCTAAAAAAAATCAGTAATTAATTAACTCAACAGTAGCAGATTGATATTTAGTGGGGAGGGGGATTAGAGGAAGAACACCTAGCTTTGATAGGACATTTTTTTCTTGTCAACTGACTTTAACAGGTCAAATCGTGTTCTGACTTCAAAAAGTCAGTCCCATCTAAACTTATTTCAACTTTTAAGTCTAGTTTTTTCATATTAATTTAAAAATGTACGGAAAAGCCAGATAAAAGACAGAGGAAATAAGGTCCCCATACAGCGCAATAATTAATGAGGACTATAAAAAAGTTTATTTTGCATATTGATTATTCAATAATTAAATGTATTTTGTTTTAAACTGGTCAAATTATGTTCTGACTTCAAAGAGTCAGTCAAAAACTTCACTTTAACTTATTATTACAACTGTTAAGTCTGGCATTGTCATAAATATATGCATTTAAGAACGTATGGGAAAATCAGATAAAAGACACCCAATAATAAAGTCACAATGATGAGAACTAATATTTTATATTCAAATGTATTTTGTTTACAAATTTCATCAAATCATCTTTAAATTTTATTATATTTCTGTATTTTCATGACCTTTCTTTTCTGTTAAGTTAACACATGGAACTTTTGGTTGTAAAATATATTATTTTAAACCATTTGACTGAATTGTTTCTAATAAACTTATCAATTAATTAACTCAACAGTAGCAGATTCAGATAAAAGGGAAAAAAGGGGGGGGGGCTTAGAAGAAGAAGACCTAGTTTTGATTGGATTTAACTTTCTCTGTAAACTGACTTGAACAGGTCAAATCATGTTCTGACTTCAAAGAGTCAGTCAAAACTAAACTTATGTCAACTTTTAAGTCTAGGATTTTCATATTGATTTTAAAATGTATGACAAACCAGATAAAAGACTGATGAAATATGGTCCCCTCAAGTCACAATATTGAGGACTATAAAAAAAATGTATTTGGTATATTTTATATTCAAATGTATTTTTTTTAACAAATTTCATCAAATTTATATCTTAAAAATTTATTTTATTTCTGTATTTTCATGACTTTTTTTCTGTAAAGTTAACATATAGAACTTTTGGTTGTAAAAAACATTATTCTAAAAACCATTTGACTGAATTGTTTCTTAAAAAAAAATTAATTATCCCAACAGTAGCAGATTCAGATAAGGAGAAAAAGGGGGAGGGGCTTAGAAGAAGAAGACCTAGTTTTGATTGGATTTAATTTTCTCTGTAAACTGACTTGAACAGGTCAAATCATGTTCTGACTTCAAAGAGTACTTATGTCAACTTTTAAGTCTAGGATTTTCATATTGATTTTAAAATGTATGACAAACCAGATAAAAGACTGATGAAATATGGTCCCCTCAAGTCATAATATTGAGGACTATAAAAAAAATGTATTTGGTATATTTTATATTCAAATGTATTTTTTTTAACAAATTTCATCAAATTTGTATCTTAAAAATTTATTTTATTTCTGTATTTTCATTACTTTTTTTCTGTAAAGTTAACATATAGAACTTTTGGTTGTAAAAAACATTATTCTAAAAACCATTTGACTGAATTGTTTCTTAAAAAAAAATTAATTATCCCAACAGTAGTCGATTCAGATAAGGAGAAAAAGGGTGGGGCTAAGATGAAGAAACCTAGTTTGATCGGATTTTTTTTTCTCTGTAAACTGACTTAAACAGATCAAATCATGTTCTGTAAAAAAAAATTTGAGAAGAACATACTTAGAAAATCAGACTAAGTTTGGTGACTTTGTTGTCCTTCAAGAAGTGGTACATATAAATACATAATATTTTCACTACAACTATCTATTGGGTGTTTTTTAAATATATTTTTTTAGCAACATTTATAACTTTGTAATTTATGTTCAATTGTACACTTGTTATTCTTACCGGTAATATATATTTTTTTGGGAACAAAATCTTGTCAGGGTTTCTTATGGTACTAGCATGACAAGAGCATTCATATTCTTAAATACTCTAAACATTAAAAACAAGTCATTATCTTCAGATCATTCTGAGTCTTTCTGGCCTTATTAAATTAAAGTCAGAACATTCAGACTTTCATAATAAGTCAGAACATTCAGACTTTCATAAGTCAGAACATTCAGACTTTTATAGGTCAGAACATACTGACTTCCAATGTTCTTCTCACTTCTGTAGAAACAAAGACTATCTATATTTCAAATAAAAGGTTAATGCTTTATGTGGCTAAGCATCTGGGGTAAGAATTATAGATGTGTAACTTCATAGGAAAACATATATGCCATATAATTAGGGATTGACCCTGTATGTCATTCAAATCTTCTTGAAATGACGAACAGGAATATTATATGGTTTAGGGGTGGTGATCCAAACCATTTCAAAAAGGGGGATGGGGATGACCCCCATGGACTTTCCCTTTATTTCATTTGATTCGTTGTATTGTCCCATATAATAATATATAGGCTTAAGGGGTGGGGATCTCAACCGTTTACAAGTTTTCAAACATGAGGGGGTGGGGTGACCCCAAGGGACTTTATCTTTATTTCATTTGATTTGTCTTGTTGTCCCTTACACTAATATATATATGGTTCAGGCCTGAGGGGTGCGGATCTTGACCATTTACATGTTTTCACACAGTAGGGGTGAACCCCCCCCCCCCCAAGGGACTTTCCCTATATTACATTGGGTTTGTTTTATTTTCCCATACAAGAATATATATAGTTTAGGGGTGGGGATCTCGACCGTTTACAAAATATAAGAACATTCGCAAATGGCAGGGGAGGGGGTAAACCCAGAGACTAGCCCGGTATATTTCATTCAAATCAATTTGACATTATAAAAAGGAATATATATGGTTTACAGGTGGGGATCTCGACCATTTTCAAGATATAAGATCATTCTCAAATAACAAGGGGTGGGGCGACCCATAGAGACTAGCCCAGGGGCGGATCCAGCCATTTTAAAAAGGGGGGTTCCCAACCCAGGATAAAGGGGGGGTTCCAACTATATGTCCCCATTCAAATGCATTGATCGGCCAAAAAAAAGGGGGGTTCCAACCCCCGGAACCCCCCCTCTGGATCCGCCACTGTAGCCTGGTATATTTCATTATACTTTACAGCGAGAAAAAATTGAGTTAAGGGAGCAGGGATCTCGACTGTTCAACATTGTCAAATGACAGGGGTAGGGTGATCCCTGGAGCCATGTTCATAATTGAAAAACCCGTTTTGTGAATCTCTTTATAATGTAACTGTTCTCAAGTTAAAATCATTTTTAAAATAAAAATAAAAAAATATTTCGGTTCTTAAACCCTCCCTTCCCTTTACCTTTATTAAAATTATTCCGATTTCATTTCATTTTCATTAATATCAATATTCAAAAGATCGTTTTTCTCATTGGGAGAGACGAAAAAACAAATATATTTATAAGCCGCAAACTCGGAAAGGTTAAAAAGTCAATTCATGATTGAGTTTAAAAATAGAAAAATCACGTGATGATGTTCAGCTCGAAGCAATAATTTTACTTTTAAAATTGCAGTGTTAATACTGTTTAAGACAACACGAGTTGTCTCCCGAAAATAACAGTTCATTATCATAACAACATTTTCTGACCTGAACAAGTCAGAATTGTCAGACACCCGGTCATCTCAAAGGCCACGCGTCCGTATTTACAGGTCACGCGCCTTCATGAAACAGCAACAAAATCACTTGCAAAGACCTTCTTCACACGCAAAAAATATTAAAATGGCCAAGAAAATACGGAGGTAATATGTATTACCTTCTGAAAATGACCACATTGACCTAGATTTGCACTAAAAAAACGTAAATAATCACTATATTTTCAATAACTTCTCGTTCGAGAAACTCCCAAAACAACGACTCTCAAACACGTGATCTCTCGCAAAAAACCACGTGATCGTAATAGAATAGAACAAGGCGTAGGACAAGGAGGGACTCTTAGTGCAGACTTGTACAAAATCTATATAAATACACTTTTAGACATTTTAGCTGATTCAGGATATGGAGGCAAAATTGGATCTATTTCTTGTTGTGCTCCTACTTGCGCAGATGATTTAGCCATTCTTAGTAACTGTCCGTATGAAACGCAAATTTTAATTGATATTTACTTTGATTTTAGTAAACGTGAGGCATACTTACTACAACCAGCAAAAAGTTGTGTTATACAGTCTAAATCACGTCACCATGAGAAAGTAAATGAAAATTTTTGGAATTTAGGCAATTCTGTTCTTCCAACTTCTAATAAAGCAACACATATAGGAATATGTCGTACAGACGATGATTCATGTAAAGCAACAATAGATGAGAATTTAAAGAAAGCAAGAAGGACACTATATAGTTTAATGGGGGTTGGACTTTATGGCGAAAATGGACTAGATCCACAAACTTCAATGTCAATAATGAATACTTATATTATACCGATAATGTTTTATGGATTGGAAATAGTAATCCCTAGAGGAAGATGTTTAGAAACTTTAAATATCCAATTTAAGAAGTTCTTGAAACAATTGTTATCTTTACCAAAAACAGTAGCAGATCCTGCTATATATATGATTTCTGGGATGTTACCTGTAGAAGCTCAAATAGATGTAAAAATTTTAACTTTTTATGGAAATATTACTAGACAAGGAAAAAATTCTATTGAATGGCAACTAGCAGAAAGGCAATTAAATGTTAAATCTATTAATAGTAATAGTTGGTTTAGTTTACTGAGGAAAATATTTTTGAAATATGAACTTAATGATCCTGCACAATACTTAGTTAATCCAATTAGTAAATACCAATGGAAAAGGGAAATAACTTCCAAAGTTCAAAAATTCTGGATTGAGAAGATACTGAATCAAGCAAAACTTTATACCAGTTTAAGATACTTATCGTTGATATATAAACCAGGACAATGTCATCCTATTGCAAATACAAATACTATGAATTCAAGGGAAATTATTAGAATTCCTACAAAATTGAAAATAGCTACTGGGAGTTACATTCTGCAAACAGTTAGAGCCAAGTTTAAAAGTAATACAGAACTGTCTATATGCAAACTGTGTAATGAAACAGAAGAAACTTTACCACATTTCCTATTAACGTGTAAAAGTTTAGAAGATATCAGAAAACCAATTTTGGAAGATTTAATTAATTCCTGTAGTGAAGAACTAGCTGCTTTTAATATGAAAGGTGAACATTTTGACATTTTACAACTGATCATAGATCCCTTTAATTACATGACAATGTTAAGAAATGAAAAAGTTTTTAAAGTGATACAGAACATTATAGATCCAAAATGTAGGCGATTATGTTACAATCTCCATTGTGAAAGATATAGACTGTTGCAATTAGATGATATAAAGAAAAAGAAAAGAAAGTAACATTTTATGAATCCTAAGTGTCAATTGGTTGTCTACTCTTAAACAGTGATATCTTTAGATAAATATTTTTAGATTTTAAAATATTTAATGATTTGATGATATTGACATTAAGTCCAATTTTATCGTCAAGAATATGATGAACAATGTAAATAGTGTATAGTGATATTGGTGGAAGATATTTTTATTCATGATGTGAAAAACCAATACTCGGAAGAGGTGTGCCTACATTGGCAGAATATATATTACAGATTACAGATTACAGTATGTGTCTTAGATCGGCGGCAAATTCAAAATATCTTCTGGTTTGACGGACTCGATGGAAAACTACGCAAAACAAAAATTGACCCGTACAGGTCAGAATTTCAAAACATTTTCTGACTTGAAGAAGTCATTTTATTCTGACTTGTTTATGTCAGAGCTCTGACTGACATGTATGAGTCAGAGAGATGTATATTTATGTCAGATTTTTGTTTAAATATCATACAACTTTAAAATAATACTTAGTTTCTTTAAACATGATGTATGATGTCATAACAGAGTTGTGATGATATTAAAACAATCACAATGAATGTGTTTTTGTCATGCAAGCTGGATTTTTCATTATACATGTATTTTTCATTATACATGTACATGTATGTCATTGTTCATGTATGTCATTGTACATGTTGTATGTCATTATACATGTATGTCATTGTACATGTTGTATGTCATTATACATGTATGTCATTGTACATGTTGTATGTCATTATACATGTATGCCATTGTACATGTTGTATGTGCTGCTGATTTAAGGAGACCCTTTGTGATAATATAGCAAACTGATGTCTTTAAACCGGGTTTGATTGTACGGTATATACTTTGGTCTTAGGAGGTTTGTCTCATTACTGATCATATCATTATATATATATATTTATATCTATCATATCAATAGATATTTATTAAGTCAAGTTAGGTTCAAAGTGACCAAGTAGTTGCAGAGAAGATGACTAAAATGTAAGTTATCTAAGGCTGGATGCATTATGGACCCTAAATTGATGACAGTAAGTCACATACATGTCACTTTGGGCCTATGGTCCAGTTGAGTTAAAAAAAAAGTGTCAAAATTACCGTGGATATTTCTTTGATAGGTGTAGCCAAATATATCAGGTTTACTGCAGTTGGAGCGTTAACAAAGTGAAGAAAGTTTGTTTTCACTACCTCCTTAATTCCCACATCCTGGCCTGTTATCTGTAATACAAAAATTTATATTTTACAATAATTTTAGCATACATGTACTCTTTTTGGCAATGCTAACAACATGACTAAGGTAATATTAAGGTTAAACTTCAATCACTTATTAATCATTCTTTATAATGAGAATTTCATCAGACATGGTCTTTTTCTATTACATTTTGTATGTCACATAGCACAGGTCATTCAGGTAGCATTGACATCAACATGATCAAAAGACATGACGAGAGAACTTTCTAATTTTGGAATAATGATGTCATTATTGGGAAGCAGGACAAATTGCCCCATTGGTAAATTGCCCCACTGGTAAATCGCCCCACTTTTTCACCAACTCCATGAACTCATGATCACCCCATTTATAAAAAAGTTGCCATGAACTGGTTAACCAACTTGCCCCACTTTTTCGTAGAAATCCAGAATAGTTTAAGAAAGTTATTAAAATTACAAAAACTTTAACCACAGAGGGAATATTTGTGGACGATGAAGACAATGACGCCGAGGAAGGAATGTAGGATCACTAGGTCTTGCTTTATCGACAAAAACCATTATCGTCAAAGTACGGTCTTCAACATGGAGCATTGGCTCACACCAAACCGAGAGCGATAAAGGGCCCCCAAATGACTAGTGTAAAACCATTCAAACGCGAAAAACATGTTAATCTAAGGTTTTCATAGGTATTGATTTTATTTATGATTTGGACAGACATGACCATGATGACAGGGACTAAATATACAACAGGAATGCATCTTTTGCATCAAGTGGGGCGAGTTGGCATTACTAAATTCATCAGGATTAATCTATGTTGCAAAAGTTGGGCGAGTTGACAGACCCCATATTTAAGAGGGATTTTTCAAGTAAAACTTTACATAAATGGAGCAAATTATCCAACCTATTTTCAAACCTTTTTCATAAGTGGGGAGATTTTTCAGAAAGTTGGTAAAAAAGTGGTGTGATTAGGTGTCCATTATTGAATTATCCCTAAATGTCACACTTACATTCATAAATAAATACAATGGCTAATAACATGAATAAATACACTTACATGACTTAGTTCATGTAGTTAAAAGTTGTGAATTTAAAATGCCAGATTCGATGGGTCACTGTGAAAACTGTCCAAATATTTTGATATAAGGCATCAAAGAAAAAAAAATATAATAGCCTTTGAAGACGTCATATTAATCTGATAATCTGGATAATTACTTGGACTAGGATCTGATCTGATCAATTAAAGTTGGACTGAACCTTACCAAAGAAATAACACTCTTTTGAATCATTCACGACTAAAAAGCATAATTAATTGAGACTGACATATCTTGTATTTTGAACTAATCGACGTCACCTTTCGTAAGAGATTCTGTGCCACTGTGTGTAATGTTTCTTCCTCATTTCTTTGACAAGTTGGTAACCATAACCCTCCTGTTTCACATTTTGTTAGCAATATTCTCTGATCTAAAGTTCTGGGGATTAAAACTGTTACAGACTCTAATTGTCTACCGGAAGGCATTGTGTTTTGCGACGTACTGAATGTTTTAATTACGAAATACAGAGATTTTGTGTTTTGCCATTTCAACCGGAAATTCCCATGTGAAAGAAAATTTCCCACATACAAAATATTTTGTAACTCAACTGCCACAGCATAAAAAATATTTTTATGGTTAATTAAAGAGAAATTGATAGGATAATTTTACAAAATATAGTCATTATTTTTGGGAGGCTCTAAGTTAATAAAAAGTGTATAAAAAAATTATTGGCTCATAGCATATCAAATATTATGCAGTAAAGTGTCAATCTGCTATAAACAAATTTTTTTTATAAATTCCGTATCTGTATGCATAAATAAATTTCTACATAATTAATTTCAAAAATGAATTCAGAAAGTAGTTTTTGAAATAGACAAAAATGGAAGCTGTCGATACTATGTACTCCTATATATAAAATATAATGTTCGAAGTTACAGACCTTAGAGTCACACTTTACCACAACTTCACGTGTGATTTGTTTATAAAAAGAATTGTTGACAAAATTGTATAGTAGGTCGCATAAATTTAAATGAACGTCTTTTACATGGGGGTTCATTCTGGATATTCGCACTCAGGGGCACCCAAAGGGTATCCTGTCAACAAGTACCTGTGCCCCGTTTCAGGCACAGGCACTTGAAACAAGTGCATGTGGTTTCAGGCGTTTCAGATTGGTCAAAGGATCTTCAATCTTCAATCTTAAGGCCTGTTGGCACGAATTGTCCCATTGTATGGTTTTCCTCTCTGGTGCGTTTTCCTCGATGTATTTTCTTCTCTGTGCTTTAAGGCCTAAAAAAAATAATGTTGTGTTTCCGATCACCCCCTTGAAATTTTGAAGGAACGGTAGGCATGGTAGGTAGGGATTTTTTTTTTTTTAATTTTTTTGTTATAATATTATGCTTCATTGCTGTCTCGGTTTTGTTTAAATGCACGAACACTAGTAAGGGATTTAATAGAAAGAGATTCATTACCCACTTTAAAAATCTCCCTGAGATAAATTTTAGTGTACCCCTTTTAAAATCCCCCTGAAATAACTTTTTAAATTAGTTTACCCCCTTTTAAAATACCCCTGAAATAAAACTCAGTCAAAACCTAAAAAAAATTTGGGCAGCACTTCCCCTAGGAAATAAGCTTTTTAAACCCAATTCCCCTATTTCAGGACCAAAAGTTTGGGATTGTCAGAGAAAGAAATTGAGAAGATGTGGGGCAGATTCATTTATAGGAACATGAACCAAACATCATCCCAAACCTACAGATAGACAAATATATTGTATACACTGTACCTGGCAGGACACTTTTTTTGGCAAAGCATTTGTGGCTTTTCATCAGAATGTCTAAAGCGTTGATTGGCTGACCAGTTTCAGATGGATTAATATCATGTTCATTTTGAAGGATGGTCTGGCATGAAAATTTGATAAATTCAATTCCAAAAGATTGCATTGTTCCAACAGTTGTACGTGTTATTGTCATCAATCCCCGGTCATTTTTGCCGATGGCCGAGCACAAAATTTGTGTTGTGTATTTTTTTTCATCGATGTTAGACATTGGATGAATTTCATTGCTAATGTCAAAAAAGGTGTTACTTTCTGCATGTTCTGTAAAATTTAGAAATATTTTTTTCTCCGCGAAATGGTCACACTTTCCGCATTAAACATGTTAAACATTGAATAGGACGCGTTGTGTTGCCATGTTCAAACACTGACAAACGAAAATAACTACTGCGCATGCTCCCGCATATATAATTAGCCAAGAAGATTCCACTTTCCAGTACATTCTAAAAATAAGCCTCAAGTTTTAAATTAGCTTTGTTTTCTTTTGGGGCAATAAAAAGATCAAGGGACTTAGAATTTTTTATTTTCTTTCAGAAAAAACGGTCGGTAGGTATACAAATTATTTTTTTTCCCACATCAGCCTTAAAAACTTTTGAGTCGGGGGTCTGAAAGACGGTCGGTCAGGTGACCGGAAACACAACTTTTTTTTTTTAGGCCTAAATTTGGTATTCGCTGGTTAAGATTGGGATTGAGGAACAGCAGTATTAAATCTGCCCGTTCTGTCAATGTAATGTTCCACTGTTTGTAATTTGGCTTTTGTCTCTTCTGTGTTCTCGCCGTCCAGTCTCGTTAGCATAGTAGCTAAATTCAAGTTTCTGACCCCGACCTCTTTGGATATTTGGTGTAGCATATCTTCTCGTTCGTTTTCATAGTAGGGACACTCCATAAGGAAATGTTGAGGCGTTTCAGGTGTTCCACAGTTGCATGACTCTATGGCGTTGGTTTGGCCTACTCGGTTCTTGTAGTAATTCAGTTCTGTATAGCCAGTTCTTAGTTGGGCGAATATACTGAAATGTCTTTTAGTTGGGAAATCATACACAATTGACATGATTGAGTGTTTTGTAGTTGGTATTTTTTCATAAAGGTCCCTGCCTCTCTCAGATATTTCCCATCTTCTCTGCCATTTATTTCCTGTACTTTTGTATGCTGCTTGTTTGACGTCCTGTAGTGTTATGACGTTATTTTCCGGTGGTAATAGACGTATTTACACTTGTATGCAAATTTGTCCGCCATTACGTAAAATCACACAGGTTCCCGTAAACTTTGACATCATAATTTAAAATATTTGACGTCATAATTCAAAAGTGATTGTTGCTTGACGTCAAAAGGTGATTCGGAGTCGATCTAAGGGCATTCGGAGGCAAGATACAGCTAAATACCAAAAGTGTAAATACGTTTATTCTTTTGCTTCCTCTGCCGCTGTTTTTGCAAGGATGTCAGCCTCATCATTACCAACTATGTTGGCATGTCCTGGTGTCCATGCTACAATTACATTGAGTCCTTTTTGCCTAAGATGTTCAATATTTTCTTTTATTTCTCTTATTACGGAGATGTAGCTGTTTGGGGCCCAGTTCAGTGTAAGTAATCCCACGGCGCTTTGACTGTCAGAGAAAATTTTGATTCTTTGTATTGCATTGTAAATGTTTTCTGTAATGCAGTATTCTAGGACCATGAGAATTGCTATGAGTTCTGCCAGAAGGATGGATCCTCTTTGTGCCACAGGTCTATGTAATCTGGCAGCAGGTTTAATGTGTTCAGCATAGATAATTGCACCTGCTCCACAGTGTCCTGGGTTCCCTAAGCATGATCCATCTGTAAACGATATTGCTTGTTCTTGTGTGCAGTCTCCCATGAGTTGGTTAATGGTTTCCTGGCAAAGTTCTTGTTGCTCATTTGTCCTCGATTTTGAGTTGCCTAGTTGACTCCAATATAGAGGTTTTAATTGAGTCATTTGAGTTTCTCCCAGTCTTTAGGTAAAGGAGAGGGTGAGCGCTGCTGGATAACTCTAGTCCGAGATTACTCTGACGTCCAACGGCTGTTTTGCCAGACAAGCTGGGGCCGTGGGACGTCAGAGCTCGTCCCATATCAAAAAGTGGATATTTGCCCACCAAAAATAGATGCGCTGCTTCGTCGCTTCTGATGCCGACTGATGGCCTTGGAATTATATAAATCGGGCATCAATCTGTTCATTTTTCATTTATCTCTTCATTTATGTATAAAGTTTCACCTACCTGCCAACCTTTATTTTTCCATATTTTAACAGTTTTCACAGTGACCCATCGATTTCGGCATTTTGCCTTTAATTTTCAAAGATAATCACGTGACCACGAGAAAATAGTGATGATTTATGCAAATGACCATAATGTAACACCTCGTTCATTTACGATGCAAGTTATCTAAATGTCCAAGAGCTTCCGATTGTAACGTGGTCGGAACTAAATTCTTCATACCGATTTCCTGTAAAGGAGGTGAACAATCGTGGTTGGCTACTAAATGTTAAACATCGATCTCCCATAAAGGAGGTGAAAAAATATAAATATTTGCAAATTTTGAGTCTCGAGACCACGAACTCTCTCGTAACTTGACGTCCATTTGAAAGTGAAAGTCTAAATGCTGAAATCGATGGGTCACTGTGAAAACTGTTAAAATATGGAAAAATAAAGGTTCGCAGGTAGGTGAAACTTACATAAATGAAGAGATAAATGAAAAATGAACAGATTGATGCCCGATTTATATAATTCCAAGGCCGTCAGTCGGCATCAGAAGCCACGAAGCAGCGCATCTATTTTAGGTGGGCAAATATCCACTTTTTGATATGGGACGAGCTCTGACGTCCCACGGCCCCAGCTTGTCTGACAAAACAGCCGTTGGACGTCAGAGTAATCTCGGACTATCACCCGATATACCTGGTCTTCTTTCTATACTCCTTATCGCCATCTGGAAATCTGTACCGCCTGACCCAAGAGTATATTCTGCTTGAACTTTTGGCGTCAAACAACAATCACTTTTCCATTATGTCGTCAGAATCAGATATTTTCTATTATGATGTAAAAAAATTACGGGAACTTGTGTGTGTCCCCTGGTTGCTAGGTGAACTAACTGTAGTGATAGTGATGGTATTTAATTCAATATGCAGCTGGACTTGTATCTTCGTGACCGCAGGCTCTACAGGACCTAGTTGTTAAAGCATTGATGTTACACTGCTACCTCTCCTGTAGTCACTCATGATGAATCTTGCTGCCTGTTGTTGTATAGATTCAATGGCTGTAATATGTTGTTTGGACAAATGGCTCCAAACAGCAAACGCATATTCAATCTGACTTGTGTCTTATAGCTTGGTTCTTTGATGTTTTTTCGGGCAGCTGCTTATGTTTCTTCTCAAGAATCTCAATGTTCACCAGTTCGGCACTCACTCAAAACAGGACCTGCCACCTGGTTAGTTTGGCATCCGAATGAAATAAAGTGAATTTTACTTACATGCATGCATGACAAGTTAGAATAGTTATAATATAAAAAATAATTTTTATATGGCTACTATATCCATGATATCAATTTGTCCTTACATTTGTCTACCATGCTTACGAAACACAATATGTCTTTGAAAATTTGAAGGATTAGACTGTAGGGCCTTAATCATGTTAAGTACCTTTTGTCTCTTGTGGTGATTTGTCTCATTTAGTTTAAACATATTTATTTATAGTGGATTTGGGAAACAAGTTTTTGCAACTTTTATTAATCACTTTCCACTTTGCAGGTGCAAGTGCTGCCTTGTCTTATTGGCAACATCTTCTTATTTATATATATATATATCAATATCTGTATATAACTTTGATATTATTTTATTTACCTATATATATAATATATCTGTATATATATATACATGTATAGGGTTAATAAAATAATATCAAAGTTATTTTCGAAATTAACATACCGGTATATGCAGACACTGTTTTAAATGTTGCATCCATCTGACTTCCAACTACACACACACACATTTTCTTTAATCATGTTTATAAACACAACAATAGAAAACTTTGAACTATTTTATTTGATATGTTGAACCCAAATGAATGAAGCTAAATGTTTTTCTTGATATTTTCAGATGACAAAAAAGCAAGTGTGTGAAGTTTGCACAGAAAATGAATCCAAATATAAATGTCCAGCTTGCCTTCTGAAATAGTAAGGCCATTTATTTATAGTTGTTGTTTATTATTAATATTATACCTTGAATTATATGATAATTATTTGATAGGCTAATACAGAATTATGTTTCATAGTTTTCCAAAAATTGGCAGGGTCGCTAATTAAACCAAACAAATTAAAGCCTCCATTGAACAACCCTATTATTCCTACATTGTAGGTGAATAACCCTTTTAGTAACTCATTGAGCAAGTGTTAACTCCCAATTATAAAGTATGACGTCACTTAACGTCTGATAAACAAAAACAAATATGGCAACAGCCAGGTGAGAATCCCTTTGAGTAACGAAGAATCAAGATCAAACAAGGCTTGAAAATTCATCTAGTGTTGACAATATCTCTTATAAACAGCCCTTTTCAGGGCCATCTACATTTACAGATGAGAGTATATACAAAAATGTTAATGTACACAAAACAATTTCTAATGTAAGTGTTTTGACAATCTATTACAATATTTTAATTACTTTTAATTGTTTGTTCGGTATAATAAACATGACAAAACAGTTATGGCCCTTTGAGTTGGTAATTATCCAAAATTGTCAACCAAAGTATATTTTATGAATCAACTCCTCAGCGGCCATAACTGTATTTTGTGTCACATTGTTTTACATTGAATAAAACTTTGAACACATTCATTGACAAATTTGCAATCTACATTGTGTATACATGGTATAGAAACTTATGAACTATGAAGCCAAAGGAGCATATATATAATGAACATGAATTTGGTAACCCAGGGAGAAAAATCTCATAGCATTTATCTTAACATTCTTGGTGATCATGGTGATAGTGTCAAGAAAGTTGAAACCTATCAATCATGTCAATGTAAAAAAAATGAATAACAAATAAACAAGCAATCCTACAAAATAATGTTTCCTGATTTAATTTTATACGGCCATTTACAGGATGTTTTATGGTATTCCTCTGTCCGTCCGTCGTCAACATGTCAGACATTAACTCAAACACATTATCAAAAGCACTTTAACCATTTTGCATAAAACTTTGGTAATTGTTTATATCTATTGATGTGAGCTCCCTTTAGTTTTTTTTAGCTCACCTTTCCTAAAGGGAAATGTGAGCTTTTGCCATCACTTGGCGTCCGTCGTCGTCGTAAACTATTTCAAAGATCTTCTCCTCTGAAACAACTGAACCAATTTAAACCAAACTTCATCTGATTGATTCCTAGGGTATCTAGAATAAAGTTTGTGTTTTAATTCCCATTTCATCAAAAAACATGGCCGCCATGGCTAAAAATAGAACATAGGGGTAAAATGCAGTTTTTGGCTTATAACTCAAAAACCAAAGCATTTAGAGCAAATCTGACATAGGGTAAAATTTTTTATCAGCTCAAGATCTAACTGCCCTGAAATTTTCAGATGAATCGGACAACCCATTTTTAGGAAATTTTTGCTATTTTTGGTTATTATCTTGAATATTATTATAGATAGAGATAAACTGTAAACAGAAAAATTGTTCAGCAAAGTAAGATTTACAAATAAGTCAACTGGTCCAAAATGGTCAGTTGACCCCTTTAGGAGTTATTGCCCTTTATAGTCAATTTTTAACCATTTTTCGTAAATCTTAGTTATCTTTTACAAAAATCTTCTCCTCTGAAACTACTGGGCCAAATAAAATCAAACTTGGCCACAATCATCATTGGGGTATCTAGTTTAAAAATTGTGTCCAGTGACCCTGCCAACCAACCAAGATGGCCACCATGGCTAAAAATAGAACATAGGGGTAAAATGCAGTATTGGGCTTATAACTTAAAAACCAAAGCATTTAGTGCAAATCTGACAGTGGGAGAAATTGTTTATCAAGTCCAGATCTATCTGCTCTAAAATTTTCAGATGAATTGGACAACTGGTTGATAGGTTGCTGCCCCTGAATTGGTAATTTTAAGGAAATTTTGCTGTTTTTGGTTATTATCTTGAATACTATTATAGATAGAGATAACCTGTAAACAGCAATAATTTTCAGAAAAGTAAGATTTACAAATAAGTCAACATGATTGAAATGGTCAATTGACCCCCTAAGGAGTTATTGTCCTTTATAGTCAATTTTTAAAAATTATCATAAAATTTGTAAATTTTTTCTAACATTTTCCACTGAAACTACTTGGCCAAGTTCATTATAGATAGAGATAATTGTAAGCAGCAAAAATGTTCAGTAAAGTAAGATGCACAAACACATCACCATCACCAAAACACAATTTTGTCATGAATCTATCTGCGTCCTTTGTTTAATATTCACATATACCAAGGTGAGCGACACAGGCTCTTTAGAGCCTCTAGTATGAATTTTAGATTTTATGTTTCCGAATTAAGGGGTTTTAGTCATTAAAAAAGGGTGAATTTTCCAGTTTTTCATTTTAACAAAGTTACATCTGTGTCAATGTGTGTTAAACTAAGACGCTCTGCATGCCATCTGACAGTATATCCACATGTATGTTAATGAACCTTAACTTTTTTATGAACCAGATGATGGTTTTATCTGGTTTGCAATGTTATATTTACTTGCATTATAAAAGTATGATTGTTAAAGAGACAATTATCCACCAGAAATTAAAATATAAAGATTTAAATATTCCTGTGGTATAAAATTAAAGTAGACTCCCTTCCTAACCTTAATTGTAAAGGTATAACCAATAGATATTTTAATTATAAGTATAATTTATGTATTGAGAACCACAATGGACTGCATTCTCGTAAACTACATTGTCGTAAACTGTTTCAAGACATATGATTAAAGAAAAATATACTTGTGCATGGTTGTCTAGATCTGATTACATAACTATTTTGTTTCTGTTTTATTTTTCAGTTGCTCATTGCTATGTTACAAAAAACACAAAGGTATGAATTAAACACTAGAATTTTCTGGGATGATTGGTATGACGTATTGTATATCTTGTAATATTTATTTAAATTTAAAAAATATATAAACTTTTTATGTCATTGATTATATACCAAACCCTTTAAATACATGATGGATTGATCGATTCATTGATAATGTCAATGGTTAACATCACTTTCAGTATTATTATTATTTTTATGGCAGACAATTTTTTTTCAAATCTTACTCATTCCTGCCATAGTTGAAGGTTGATAACTATGTTGTTAAAGATATCACAACTTAATATTTTTAACTGATATTCAGTTTTTAGTTATAATGGTTATAATTTTTATAGTACATGTATAATTCTAACAGTTTCAAACTCATTCTGTACTATATTGTCATGATTAATTTGAAAGTACTTAGCATTCTAGCATTAACTTGTTTAGAAACATTGAAAAGCTTACTGATAATTAGATTATGCCTGCATCTATAAGCATTACTAGGCCAATGACAAAGCATTTGTGTGCTGTTTTTTTTTAAACATTTCAAAAAGTTTCAAAAAGTAATGCTTGAACTCTATTTCAGATTTCAAATATTTCATTATTTTCTCAAAATAATGAAAATACAAATGTACCAACAAAAGTCAGTTTATAGGTGTTATTTTGTAAGAGATTCAAAAAAAAGTTTTGAACAAAGCTATCCAAGACATGTTATCACCTTGTGCATACAATTTTCAGGAATTATAGAGAATCTGATTTATCATGTATATGCCAGCTTCTAATAAAATAAATGTGCAATATAGATTAAAACAATCACCTTCCTATCCTCTATCTTATATTCATTTTTAAAGAAAATCCCTCTCTTTAGGTAATTTTAAAGAGCTCAAGGTACCATTTTCAAACCAATAACTTCTTAATGTATATTCTTAAACAAATGTATGGTACTTCAAAACAGGAGTGGAAGTGTACACAAACCATGCAAATAGCCTTAAATTGTTACAACATTATTGAAAATACAAGTATTGGTATACACAATCTCACTGTTATTCACAAACACATTATTGAAAATACAAGTATTGGTATACACAATTTCATTGTTCACAAAAACATTATTGAAAATACTAATACCAGTACTGGTATAAACAACCTCATTAAGATGCCTCAGTGGCTGAGCTGTCTAAGTAGTTACTACTGTAATCACTAGCCAGTCAACACTGAGGTTGTAAGTTCAAACCCCGCTCATGCGGGTGCACTTGACTCCAAGCTTAATTGACTAGGATAGTCAGTTTTCCTTTTGAAGGTCTGTGGTTTTCTCTGGGTACTCTGGCCTCCTACACCAATAAAAACTGGCTGCCAAGAAATAGTCTAAATGCGGTGCTTAGAAGTGGCGTTAAAACACCATCAATCAAAAAAACAATTACAGTTTCATTGTTATTCACAGAAGCTTGCAAAGACACCAGAGACAAGACAGAACAAACAAAGAAGAGTGAAGAAGACACCAATGTTATTCATTCAGGTAGTTAGGCTTGATATAAAGATGTATGTTAGATTTTTATTTTAGTTTGCTTAGATTTTTACAAAATTGAAATTCAAACAACATCTTTTAAGTTGTGTTTCCAAAAGGGTGTTGCTCTCAATAAAATGATAACACCAATTAGAAATTAAACTGAACTATATGCAAAGAAGTTTCAACTTACCTTATGACTTTCTTTTATTTGTTTACATGCATTAACCTTTTGACATTTTTATTTTAGTTTGCTTAGATTTTTAAAAAATTGAAATTCAAACAACATCTTTTAAGTTGTGTTTCCAAAAGGGTGTTGCTCTCAATAAAATGATAACACCAATTAGAAATGAAACTGTGGACTATATGCAAAGAAGTTTCAACTTACCTTATGACTTTCTTTTATTTGTATACATGCATTTAGCTTTTGACATAATTTTCGCAAATTATACAATGCTTTTCTATATATTTACAGTTGAACAGACTGAAGAAAGAGTTTCCGTTGAAAAGTTGGAAGAATTAGGTATTCAGTACTTTGATTTTGTAGTTACACATGATGTTCTGGAAGTCCTTCTAAATATAGCATGTTGGTTTACTGAAACTATATTAACTAGCATACTATTTTATAGTACATCTACCATACAAACATCGGTTTGAAAGGATCAAAATATAAATATAAAATCAGAAAAAGATACATTCATGTAAATTCAAACACCAGTTTAATCACGTTCACACACTTTTCTTTTTTAATTCGCATTTATTCGAATTAACTTATTCACATTTTGTTAATCCGAATTAAAAGTTAACATCGTTAGGACAGTAAAGCTAATTTGAGGCCCATTCCAATTCAAATTAGAATTGACGTTAGGACGTTAAACGTTTCGAATGCGAATTAAACTAATTTGAATTAGTTAATGCGAATCGAATTCGAATTACGTGTGAACTCAGCATTAGTTAACAGCGACACTGAGCGTCTGAGTAGGAATACTTTTACATTTGCTCTAAATATGGGAGTAAATGTGATGTGGCATCTAAAGAGAGAGAAACATTTATCAGAAGTCTTTTGTTTTGCTTTATCTTACTCGTTTGTCAATTTGTAATAATATTGTGTCATATTGCAACTTATATTGCAATAATTAAAAATTGGCTATTATATGACTTCACAAAAACATAAACATGATAAATGAAATTCATTTTCCGCAAATAGTATGCACAATTTAATATAGGCTCAAAATGATCAAAATAATTTTTTTCCCAATCCAAAAATTACTTTCATGTAAGTTCATCAACATCAGACATCAAAAGGACTATTTTTGTTAGCGTAGTACATGTACTACTTTTACATAATATGTTTTAAATATTAGTGAGTGAATTAGTGATGTGATAGTTTAGCAAATATGTCCCAATGTATTTTTCGTATTACTTCATTTATTTGTATACATGGATTTACCGTTTGAACTTGTTGAAATATTATCAAATCTATAGAAATACTTTTATTTTTCTTAGCAGATGAACAAACAGAAGATAGAGTTTCAGTAGAAAAATTGGAAGAATTAGGTATTGTACTTTGATTATTATTATGCAACTATTGATGTAAATTGAATTAGTTCAGTGATTTCATTGTCATTCTGAAAAAAAGATTACATTTATTTTCTATCATTCTAGTCTCAAAGATTCAATCTTATAAGCAATGGCTCAATGATTAGCACAGAAAAGCTATTAGGTGCTGTGAGATAGTTGGTGCAGCAATCATATCATAGATTTTATATGAATGTTGATTTTTAACTAAATTCCCAAGATATTTTGTGATTTGCAGATTGAGTGTTATCTCCCTTTTAATAAATCATCTATGTTAGTTGAAAATGGCTAGAACTAGTATATCAATGTGCACATTTTTGCATTAACAACAACTGACATGTTTACACAAAAATCTTTCTGAGGTAGTCAAAAGTTTTCATACAACTTTTAAGTAGTTCATTTTTAAGGGCTCCACCAGTTAAAAAGTACACTTTTAAAGCCAACTCACATATGTTGGTATCAGTCACCATTGTCACAATTACGACGTTACACACTTAAATATAGTTCACAATATTTCTCATATCTGTGTACATATGCACAAATGAACTGTGAACAATGTAAGTTTTATTTTCAGAGTAGTTCACTCAAGATTGCTCAAGAGGGAAAACAGCAACTTGTACACAAAATGTTAACTTTAGACTTTTTAGTTTTGGATTCTGTCTTCAACTTATCTGCTTTATATCAATATTACAAAAAAAAATATCAATGCAAAATGTATATGCATGATATGAAAGACTTTAACAATCTTTATACACAGTATCTAAAAATATTTTTCCTCTTATTTTGTAGAGCACTCTGTGCCCTTGAGACAGATGTTGGAGAACCCACATTTACGTACAATATTACAAAATTTGGCCAAATCAGCGAACCCTGCCAAACAAATGGAGAAATTCATGCATGAACCTTTATTCCTGGAATTTGCTGACGAATGTTTACAAACTGTTGAACCTAGTGCACCAGATGTAGAGATGGATTCAGATTAAATTGTCAAATTCAAATGTTTTTTTTTCTGTCAGATGTCTTCCATACAGCTGATTGCATTGTAGAGCTATTTTTAAATTTATGACTTCAGAAACTTTTACGAATATAGATAAAGTAAGATGTGGTATGAGTGTCAATAAGTAAACTCTCTGTCCAAGTCACAATTTGTAAAAGTCAACCATTATATTTTAAAGTCAAAATATGTTCAACATGAAGCCTTTGTGCATAACGGACAGCAAATGAGAAAACCAACAGTTTGTGCACAGATTTTCCTGAATTGTAGTGATTAATCTGACATTTTTGTCCATTCTTCATAAATAACATTAATATAAATGCATTGAATAATTCCTGAATTTACAGTAATCAAGTTGACATAGAACACTTTGTGTAAGGTGTGCTCTTAAACTGTCAAACTGTTGTTGACTGTACTGTGGTCATATGTAGCATGTTGATTGGATGATGGTGTGTGGGAAAAATTACCATTTATATGTTTCCTTTGTGGTTAGTATGTGTCTATAAGTATTAGGGTGGTTTTGTCTTGACGTTCTTTTAATTTCTTCTTCCCAAAATATACAACAAAACAGTCTTTATCAAACTTTGGTGTCATGTTGTTATTTATATGGTCCTCTGATGCTTTATAGTAAGGTTATTCTCACTGTGTGGGTTATTCAGTATACAACAAGAATGTGTCCAAAGTACATGGATGCCCCACTTGCATTATCATTTTCCATGTTCAATGGACCGTGAAATTGAAAAAAAAATCTAATTTAGCCTTAAAAGTAAAAAGATAACCAATAGGGAACATGTGTACTAGGTTTCAAGTTGATTGGACTTTAACTTCATCAAAAACTTTAACCTGAAACTCACACTTTTAATTTCTATGTTCAGTGGACCATGAAAATGGGGTCAAAAGTCTAATTTGGTTTAAAAATAAGAAAGATCATATCATAAAGAACATGTGTACTAAGTTTCAAGTTGATTGGACTTCAGTTTCATCAAAAACTACCTTGACCAAAAACTTTAACCTGAAATTCACACTTTTAATTTCTATGTTCAGTGGACCATGAAAATGGGGTCAAAGTCTAATTTTGTTTTAAAATAAGAAAGATCATATCATAAGGAACATGTGTACTAAGTTTCAAGTTGATTGGACTTCAGCTTCATCAAAAACTACCTTGACCAAAAACTTTAACCTGAAGTGGGACGATGGACGGACAGAGGAACGAACGAACGGACGGACAGACGAACGAACAGACGGAAGGACGCACAGACCAGAAAACATAATGCCCCTCTATCTATCTAATGACTATTGTAGGTGGGGCATAACTAATACAATCATTATAAGACACACTGAAATTACTTCCCTATATATATATAATTTTATTTATAGTGCAACCTGATATAACATTTTTACATACATTAATACAAAGTCAATCAGCCAGCCTTCAAAGGCTTAGGAAGCACTGTCAATTTATATCTATAATTTGTGCTAATATTTAAAATATGAAATTAATACTTCAAGAACATTTTAAAACAAGATTATTTAAATATCACAATGAGAAAGTAACTGAGTTCTGATATTTGAAATATTGAATATATAGTTTGACACTATGCCAGTGAATATTAACTATAAAATAAGGGAAACCTACATGAGGCTTCTATAGGAAGTATCTAGGGTGGCAGGGGTAAAGTAAAATAGTGATATATATTCTCCTACCAACAGTTGACATCATAAAATAATCTATTGGTGAACATAAACTTGCTCTCCTTGGGTAAAAATTAAGTTAAGGTTGGATAAAAATAAGAAATATAAAAAGAAGATGTGGCATGAATGCCAATGAGACAACTATCCACAATAGACCAAATGACACAACAACTAACAACTATAGGTCAACGTACAGCCTTTAACAATGAGCAATGCCAATAACGAAAGTCAAAGAATATTTTCCTTCAATTTGTGTTTGTTCCTGCTTTAGAATGGCAATAAGTAAAATAAAGTGCAAATATATGACAAAGTTTATTTTCTAAATATCATATAGAGATAACAAAATATATGAAAAAGTTTTGTATATAAAAAATAACAAACATATTGCCCCAAGTTAGTTTTTGAAAGTAACAGTGTTGTGAAATACAGTAGCAGTACTAGTTATCAACATGGAAATAGTTTAAACAACCAAAACTAAACAAATCATAATACAAAAATATTAATATTGTTTCCGATCTACAAGGCAACAAAAGTATACTGAAAAATGTTCTACAGTATTGCAGTTATACATATCTAACACAGCTTGTTCCTTTATTTTATTTCATTAAAACACATGCACATGAGAAAATATACTAAGAGACATTAAAATAAACAAACATGTGAAGAATTATTCTTATTTGAATTTATCTATGTTTTGTCTGGATTGGACAAAGTCAGCTAATTATAGGATGGTGATATTGGTCTGGCACATTCATCAAAGTTGTGAACCTGCTATTAAGAAATTATTTAGATATTGTTTTCTCATTTTTCCTGAATGGGAACAAGGTGATTTATAAGCAGTTTTGTTTAGTTTTAAACCCAGCCAGACCTTTGGAATTCTACACCTTCCATTTTGGATTTGTTTTCAAGATTTTAATTTTTGTACATTTTTTATATCTGTATATTTAAATGTGCAGTATAGACCATTCACCATTGTTTAACCCGAACAACCCAACCCGGCCATTCAAACTTTAATCCATTTTTTCTGCATAACATAATAATTTCTGTTATATCAAAATTATTTTTATTTGCAATATTTCTCTCCTACAAAACAATTTGATTGTCTATTTGTTAAATACATTTTAAAGATCAAATGTAAAAAAAAAAATGTTGACCATCACCACATTTGTAGCAAAATTCAGAGATTCAAATCTGCAGCTCACATTAGACATACAAAATAATCATGTATAAAATGTAGCAAATGTTGAACAATTAAAGTTATTTCACCTGTTAAATATATCTATTTCCTATTTACAAAATATTCAACATCAGTAAAACAATGTCCCTTTTTGGCAAGATATATTCATCTATACTCAAAAATCCTTTTTAAACATCTATCATATTGTTTTTAAATACTTATCAAATGGAAACAAACATTGTCATCAGACTTAAAATGTTGTAAGATAACATCTTATATTATTAATCATAACTTCAATCATATTGAAGTTAAGTAACCTTGAATGGTACTACAATTTGACTATTTAGAATAATGTAAACTTGTTATATAACTAAGCAAGTCCAGCGTTCTGAACCATAACAAGCAATTTAAAATAGAACTGTGGTAAATACCATTGTTTTCAAATTCCTAGATATGGGAGACAACTATTTAAATCACAAAACTAGGTAAATGAGGATTTAATCAGACAAACATAAACAGCTCTGAGACGCTCTTTCATCAAAAAATAAATATACGATAAACAAAAGTGAAAACAAACATGAGATAAAACTTGCAAAAAACATCAAGATTGCATGTGTTAGCTTGCTAAGCATACCACACTTGATTACACTTGTAATACAAAGAATCAGTATAGATACAGATTTACTTGAGATCATAATCCAACACACATCCCTAAATATTATGCATGCATTGTTAATCTAGTCAAAACAAAATAGTTTCTTTAAACCACAACTAAGCTACAAGATTTTAGCTACATTATCATTAAATAAACCCTTTAATTAAATTTCGAAATATTAAACAATAATATTGCATCCCTTAACCATTCAGACAAATGTTGTTCTATCTAAAAAACAACTTATACACAAAAGAGAACAAGTCAAGTATACATTTAGCATTAAATATACATTGTACTAAACTAAAATTACATTCCTTAATCACCAGACAAAAGTTGTACTATCTAAAAAGCATGTACTGAAAAATTGTACAAGTATAAATTAAAATCCCTGTACCAAGTCAGGAATATGACAATTGTTATCCATTCGTTTGATGTGTTTGGACTTTTGATTTTGCCTTTTGATTTTGGACTTTCCTTTTTGAATGAGTTCAGTATTTTTGTGTTTTTACTTTTTCAGAATTTTTAAATACCAGTATTTAGTGGTTTAAATTTCAAACAACACATGACAAGGCAAGTATGATTAAAGAGAATTTATAGATATAAGAAAATGTGGTATGAGTGCCAATGAGACAACACTCCATCTATTCACAATTTGTAAAAGTGAACCATTATAGGTCAAAGAATGGTCTTAATTAGTGATATTCCACAAAAAATACCACTTATATCTCACATTGTTGTGCATCAATAAAACATATTTTAAATTTACAGTACACATATAAGAGATCATAAAAACATTCGTACATACAACAAATAACCATTATCAGTGATTATAACAGAATGCTTTCTCTAAAAAATAAGACAAATTCAAGCGGTTGATACATTATACAGCAAAAAATTGACAAAACAGTATTCTTAATATACATTCTAGATACAATGAAATTGTCCCCCCTCCAAATCTCTTGTTATTTTTTCATACTCATTATAATTTGCTGTGTATTTCTATTACTTAAATTTTAAGTTGTTCTCAAGTTGGTCAATTATGAAAACATACTACAGAACAGAGCCTAATCTGTTGATGTCCAATGTAAAAATTAACTTCTATGCAACATTGTGACTATTGTAAACAAAGGTACATCATTTGACATTTGGTTATTTCCTGTCATATTATTTTTCTTAATGTCAAGTATCAAATGACCAATATATGTTATGGACACTCCTTTCATTAATTCAGTTCTAAAATATGAAAACTTCAATTAATTACTGAAATAGTTTCATTCATTATAGATTCATATCTTTTCTTTAACAGATGTGCAGACATTTTTGGTTGTCTCTGCCTTGTAAACAGTCCTTTTCTATTTCCTACCACTCTGGTTATATCTGTAAAACAACAACATAGTATTGAAATATAACTGTTATTATTGTATAGCAATATAATATTTCCCACAGAATGTTACCAAAAGTTAGCGTGCAATAAATTCCAATATTGCACTAGTGCAATAAATCTTAGAAATTCATGACGTCACCAACGACAAAATCTTTGTTTAAACTGTAATATTAAAATTGCAAAAATCTGCATAAAAAGCCTTTAGAAAATATTTACTCTGTTGAAAAGTTTAAAAAAAATGGTACACTATGAATAATAATGAATTTACATGTGTATCCTATACATATATACAAGTATTCGTCACACACATGTTTTGATCTAGATATTCATGTCATACAGGGATTTTAAGGATTATGTCTCCATTCTGAGCTGTCAAGTCAACATTAAGTTTGAGGACAATATGAACATGAAACTTTCTAGTCAGAATGTTATTGCCTTTACATTTAGTATGACCACACTTTAGTTTCTTTACGATGTACAAGTTACTATCAGTAAGTAGAAGGAATACTACAAATATGACGTTTACAATTTATGCTCCTATGAACATATTTCTCATTCTTGATCACAAATCATTGTTACCTCGACTGGCCAGCTGGGCTGTCTTACACAACAGATGGAATTATAAAAAAAATTCTGACTGGCATTAATTGAAAGCTAGTAATATTGATTTAAAAGAAATCATAATTCTCATTTTTCATTTGCACATTTTAAAAGTTATCTGTCCTTTAAATAGTAAATGTTTTCTATTGTCCCTCCTTGGTATCCTTCTCTCTTTAAAAGTGTTTAGAATTATAACCTATACTATGGACCATACCTTCCTTTGTCATGAAATCAGCAAAGTTCCACACCATTTCTCCAACTAAGAATTTCTTCCTCATCTTATCAAATGCTGCATGATACTCTGAGAGAAATTCTACTTGATATTCTTCAGTAAACACAAAGGATGGACTCTAGAAATAGAAAACTTACTCAATGATTGTATTGTCAACTAATCTTAAACTACCTCTAAGAAAATGAGCAACAACAAAAAACTACTACAAGTATTACAATTAAGTTTAAACTACTACATGTATTGCAATGAAGTTTAAACTACTACAAGTATTACAATGAAATTTAAACTACTACAAGTATTACAATTAGGTTTTAACTACTACAAGTATTACAATTAAGTTTAAACTACTACAAGTATTACAATTAAGTTTAAACTACTACAAGTATTACAATCAAGTTTAAACTACTACAAGTATTACAATTAAGTTTAAACTACTACAAGTATTACAATCAAGTTTAAACTACTACAAGTATTACAATCAAGTTTAAACTACTACAAGTATTACAATCAAGTTTAAACTACTACAAGTATTACAATCAAGTTTAAACTACTACAAGTATTACAATTAAGTTTAAATTTCCTTTGTTCAGCAGCTTACTCTGTTTTTCTCATTATAATTTTAAAGGTTGAAAAAAGTGATAAATAGATCATTTATTGGCATTTTCCCTTTCTGTCCTTTAATCATTATTCAACTTATACTGATACTTGGGCTGATATGGAAAATACTATGTAATAATCCATAGTTAGGCCAATTAAAATTAATTGATAGATTTTCATCCCCGCCCGCCCCGATTTTTTTTATTTTTGAAAAAATTACGATTTCCGGATTTTGTTCATTTCCGTTACCGGTAACTGTCGACAATTTCGTTTCATGTAAAATTTCATATTTCAAATTTCGGTTTTCGTATTCTTAGAGTATTCTTACTGAATGATTAAGTCAATATATTCTGCTGATCTATGATGACAACATCATTTACCGAGAATAGAGATTGATTACGAGAAGGGCATGAAATATTCGGGTTACGAGTAATACGCTGTGTTCAAGAACGCAAATCACCGCAAGTCACACCTTCGATCTATTTTATTTATACCATGACTTTGTGTCAAGAAATTTGGACTGTGAATGAAACCCAAAAGCGTAAGAATCGTGGAACACATTTGACTGGAATAAAGAAATTGACACGAGCATGAACTTTTTAGATTGGTGACCGTATATTGAGTTCAGAAAATCGACAAACATACGCTTTTTTAATTTATTAATTTTAGCAAGCTCTTAGATTAAGAATTAGCCATGTCTTTCGTTTTTTGCAGAAAAAACAGCAAACATTATCTTTCAAAATACACATGATAGAATCATTAAACAACTTTATGTTCTACATTGTAACTATATATGCATCTTGCATATTAAGGACCAAGCCTATTATTTCAACACCGTTTGAGTTTTCATTTTATTCTGTACTTATCGTACTAGCATTGCATATCAATGCATTTGCTTCATTTTATTAGGACAACAAAACAGTGCTTAGAAAGAAATACATTTGATGTAGGTAGTCCAACTGAAGAGAGCATTTCTCCACATTTCTGCTGTGTTCTATAAAAAAGGTTTCTAAAGTGGCAATTACATGTAGAACAGGGGTTGCCAAATCATATATATTTATGAATTTCAAAAAGCGGCACCAGCATATGGAGTATATGTGTCTCAATTGATACGTGACTCTAAATCTAGCTCAAAGTATGTTGATTTTTGTTGAACGAGGAATACTGCTTTCTCAAAAGTTGCTAAGACAGGGTTATAAATGATCAATCAAATTAAGGTCATCACTCAAGCAATTTTATGGTCGCCATCATGAGCTGATAGGCCATTATGACAAAAGTGTGTCAGCAATCATATATATCTATGTGATATTCTTCCTCAGTCGTAACAACCTTCTATCATTACCGAGCTGAACAAAGAAATAACATGACGGGTGTCGTATACGGTGGAGGTAATGCTTACCCTTCAGGAGCATTTGATTTCACTCCAGGAATTTAGTGGAGTTCGTGTTGTTTCCTACTTATTATTTGTATAACTGTTGATGTAAATGTCTTTTGGTTTTATGAGTCTCTGGTTACTCCTTGGTTTTGATTGTTATTGTCTTATATAAAATACTTTATGGATGTATTTACATGATATAAGCTTATAATTATACTGCATATATGAATAACACGTGACAAGAAGGTTTTATATGAAATAAAATTTAAAAAATAAAATCCTCCCACCCGCCCCATTTTTTTCAAAAATTTGGATGAAAATCTACTAATTAATTTTAGTTGGCCTTACTATACCTAATATAATCAAGTGACAGTGTCTGCTCTGTTACCACTATTATACCTGATGTAACCCTATGACAGTATCTGCTCCATATTATGTTACTATTATTATACCTGATTTAATCCTGCGACAGTATCTGCTCCATATTCTGTGATTATTATTATACCTGATGTAATCCTGCGACAGTATCTGCTCCATATTCTGTGACTATAATTATACCTGATGTAATCCTGCGACAGTATCTGCTCCATATTCTGTGACTAAAATTATACCTGATGTAATCCTGCGACAGTATATGCTCCATATTATGTTACTATTAGTATACCTGATGTATCCTGCGACAGTATCTGCTCCATATTCTGTGACTATAATTATACCTGATGTAACCCTGCGACAGTATCTGCTCCATATTCTGTTACTATTATTATACCTGATGTAATCCTGCGACAGTATCTGCTCCATATTCTGTGACTATAATTTTACCTGATGTAATCCTGCGACAGTATCTGCTCCATATTATGTTACTATTGTTATACCTGATGTAATCCTGCAACAGTATCTGCTCTATATTCTGTTACTATTGTTATACCTGATGTAATCCTGCGACAGTATCTGCTCCATATTCTGTTACTATTATTATACCTGATGTAATCCTGCGACAGTATCTGCTCCATATTCTGTTACTATTATTATACCTGATGTAATCCTGAGACAGTATCTTTTCCATATTATGTTACTATTATTATACCTGATGTAATCCTGAGACAGTATCTGCTCCATATTCTGTGACTATAATTGGTATATTGTGATGTTCACGCCACTTATTCATATCATATTCCACTTGTTTTTGTATAACCTCAGTATGGCCACAGTCATGATACCATGCAAAATATCTGTTTATACATAAAATGTCAACATACTTGGTCTGAAAAATAGAAATCATTTATCAAGTGTTTTATAAAGACTCAAACATTAGAAATAGTTTTTTTCCATCTAATAAAAGAGTATGGCTCAAATACATACTGGTAATCACATTGTGTGTGATACCATACTGTAAGTTGTTGAAACTGATCAAAACTCATAAATAAGGAGATTAAGTTTGATTGCCAATGAGGCAATAGTGTTCTAATGTTACAATGAGGCAATAGTGTTCACATGTAACAATGAGGCAATAGTGTTCAAATGTTACAATGAGGCAAGTCACCTATTCTCAGAATAAGTGTCCACGCTTGTGAAATCCTTGTCGCTGATGCCCGAGGGGAGTATTACAGCATATATCTGTCAATTATTGTGATTTTTATACGAAGATATATATAATTTAATGATTTCAATCAATTTATTTGACTTGCCTACATTAGTTCAGTAAAATTTTAGTGTCGAAAGTACGCTAATTTCACCAAAAATGCATGTCGCCAGGCATAGGGCTATAATGAAACAACTGCCAAATAAAAACCAATCTATAGTTCTGAACAATGTAAAGTGTTTTCTTGTAGCATATTAACGTTACAACAAAGTGAAAAAAACAGTTCTCATTCAAATATATACATTTTTTCAATACACCTTTTTTTCTGATGTCGCCGAAAACTATGTAATCTACGTTGTTAAGCTTAAAATTTATACAATTTTACTACATATAGTATTTAACGAATGTTAACTAGACCAAACTTATTTTAAAAGTATTGCTGTTAAACATATGTACAAACTTTGTCTTGAAATTCATTGAAATATTTTTTTTTACATTTTATGAAACCGAAAACGAGCGTTGCTATAAGCTTGTAAGTTACGTTATAGCGATTACTAACATAAGTATGTGAATTAATGCTTATTGTTTGCCTTAAAAGGTACACCTTATTGTAAAGACCAATTAAATACCCGGTGTTTTAGATTTGAGGCTTTAGAACTTGCTGAAAAATTGAAAATAGATGGTGGTTGTAATTTACGTTTTGTAAATTACGTTACCTGCTATACAATATGACAATAAAACGCGACGTTAGTACGGAAATTTTGACGTTATTCTACCGCCAGTGGTTCTTTGTTTTCATATTTCGTCTGACGTCATATAAGGAAAGCGTCATTTGACCTTCAAGGTTTTTCAAAATATATGAATGTGGAATACTCAGCTTAAATTCAGGTAAGGAGTTTATATTGTCTTTCGTTGTGATTCAAGATTATATATAAAGTTAAATGCATATTTATCAAACCTT
Source organism: Mytilus galloprovincialis (assembly GCF_965363235.1). NCBI lineage: Eukaryota > Metazoa > Mollusca > Bivalvia > Mytilida > Mytilidae > Mytilus > Mytilus galloprovincialis. The sequence goes on from NC_134842.1 coordinate 7,385,135, forward strand.
TTGTGATGCATTCATTAGAAGCTATAAGCATTTACAGCATGTATTTTCAATTTAAAAACACTAGAAAAATTGGTAATTTACGTGATCAGTAGTGTCCGAATGTTATGACTACAAATAAGGTACAAAGAAGTTAGCATCCCAAAAATTTATAAAAATAGACATAATTGTTCATGAATTTTGCAAACTTATTCCATTGTGTATCCAGATGTGTAAATATATTGCATATTTGCTCCTTTGAATCCCTGATAACGTAGCTTACTTATGGCTACAGAAAGGCTTATAATTTATAACATTTCTTTTGCTGTGTCAAGTCAAACATGTTTTGAAAGCATGTAAACAACAGCAAGGGTGTTTATCGTTATTTTAACGGCTTCATTACTATTTAATTTCCAAGTATCCTCTCATTTAACGTGTGCAAAATGTTATAACGTAGACTACACAACTTGATAACGTAGATTACGCATTCTTATTAAGAGTATATCAAAGAATTTCTACCATCATTTCAGATAGCTGGCTTTATAATGCTGTAGTTAATTTGTGTTCTGTTGATTTAATCAAATTTTATTTTATTTTCAGAAATGGGAAAATCAAAGGCTGAAATTCAGAAAGCCTATAGAGAGCGAAAAAAACAGAAAGAAGGAGAAGCTTATCTTAAAAAAGAAAGAGAAAGAGTCAAAGGATACTATGTGCCAATAGAAGAAAAGCCACAAAGAAAGGCAAATGAAAGGTGTAAAAAGGTTCGTGAATGGGTTCGACAACATAGGCTAAAGAAAAAGAATCTTACCAAAACAGTAGCTAATAATTTGGAGCAAACCAAAACAGTAGCTAATAACTTGGAGCAATGTTCAGAAATATCATCATCATCAGATGTCACATCTACAGTTAACATTGTGACTGAACAATTGATAGTTAAGTTACCGTCACTGGCTACAAAGAAAAGAACCAGAACTAGAGTAAATCGTGCCAACGCCAAACATAGAAGAACAATAGCAGACCTGACAGACAAAAATGAACTACTCAATAGAAAAATTAGGACCGTATCAAAGCGATATCAGAGATTAATAAACAGGGAAAAGAAAACACAAACTATCATAAGAAATCCTACTACATCATCCTCCTCCAGAAATAGCCCTTCTACATCAACATCAATTGCTCTGACACCTAGAAAAAGAACTATACAAGAAATCAGAGAAGAGGGTCTGACACCACATAAGGTTCCAAAAAAGATCCAGGAAAAACTACTCTTTGCAAATGTTATAACAGAAGAGATGGGGGCTGCTTGGAAATCAAATGGGTTGAAGGGAAAACACGTTTTGAAGAAAATTGTTAACGGAGAAATAATCAAGAAGTACAAGATGAAGAAAATGTTAGGCATCAAATCCGGAATAAGACGTCATCACTTCAAGGCCACAGTGTGTTCCAACAAATTGCTCTATTTTCCTTTATTGAGGAAGCGTGTAGAATCAAGAGAAATACTTCGTGGAGACGTCGTCACATTCTTAGAAAGAGACAATAATAGCAGAATGATGCCTGGCAAAAACGATAAAAAGAAAACTGAAACCGGTCATATACAAAAAAGAGTTCTTAACGACAGCATGTTATTTTTGCATCTCAAATTCAAAACTGAGTCACCGAAGAAAATTTCACTTGCTACCTTCTGTCGTTTGAGACCAAAGCATATATGCCTGACCAAACATTTAAGTAGAAATAAATGCCTCTGCCAAAAGCACCAAAACATGGCGTTAGCCCTTAAGAACATGAAAACGTCAGGTGCCAACGTAACCATCAATCCCGATGAATTTGTAAGGCAGCTAAAAGACAAGCCACTCCCAGAGATACTCTCAGAAATTCGAAATGAAAATGTCAGGTATGAACAGTGGAAAAAGGTTGAGATGGCAGATGGCAAAAAAAGAACAAAAATTGTTGAGAGAGAGGAAACAAGGGACAGCTTCATTTCAATTGTACATACTCAAGTTTGTGATTTTCAAGAACACGTGTCAAGAGTTCGACTTCAATACCAAGCCTTAAACAATCTGAAAGAAAATTTACCGTGTGAAAATGTAATCGTGCAGATGGACTTTGCCGAAAACTTTTCATGTACTTCAGCCGATGAAGTTCAGAGTGCATATTGGAATTCGAGTGCTGTTACCCTACATCCAGTTGTTGTTTATTTCAAGAACGAACAGAAGGAACTTGAACATAAAAACTATGTCTTCGTTTCCGACGATCTTGGGCACAACATAGGATCTGTTTATACCATCATTCAAAAGCTTTTGTCTGAAATAAAGAATCATGTCAATAATCTGAAGGTTGTTCACTACTGGACAGATAGTTCACAATATCGTAACAAGACGGCCTTCTACATTGTGTCTGATCATAAAAATATATTTGGTGTCAATGCCATTTGGAACTATTTTGAAACCGGGCACGGAAAAGGGCCATGCGATGGCATTGGGGGAACATCAAAACGTACCGCAGACCTCGCCGTCAGACAAGGAAAAATAACAGTACAGGATGCACCTGAGTACTTTGAAAGAGTGCAAAAGCACCACACGAGTGCTAAATACATTTATTACAATTCAACAGAATGCACATATTCACATTTTCCTTTCTCAATTTTACAGATAGCAGGTTAGAGATTTCAGAGTTCAACAAACACATAATTCCATTGAAGGGAACAATGCAGGTCCACTGTGTGGTTGGTGTATCTAAAGGTATAGTCAAGACGACCGTGACTTCCTGTTACTGTGAGGAATGTTTGATAGGTAATTTCCATGATTACTCAGAGTCAAACATATTGAAAGGAGAGAATGCTGGTCGTGTTGTAGTACCAGAAAAAGAGGCCAATATAAATCAAAATGAGCATGTTGAAACAGCTGAAGTCGAAGCTGACAGGATTGAGATACTCATCGCCGTCGACCAATTTGTTGCGGCAATATATGATAATGCATGGCACGTTGGAAAAATAACAGACATCGATGAAACTGATAAAGAATGTCAAGTTAATTTTTTGCGGCCAAGTCAAGGAAGGAATACTGGAAATCCTTTGTATAAATGGCCAAATCCAGAAGACAAAATATGGTTACAGGTCACAGACATATTGTGTAACATTAGAGAGCCCAATAAAGTTGGACGGAGTGGTCGAAGCTTTGAAATTGATCCTCAGGACTATAGAAATGCCTGTAGTTTGTTACAGTTAAGATCTAATACTTAAACAGATGCTTAAAAACTGAAAATCAAGAAAGAACGTTCTTTTTTTATAAAGTGTAATTTACGTTATATTTGTAAAACATTTACAGTTTAATGATAAAACACCCAAAATGTTGTTACAATATTTCTTTTTTCATACATTTTGAAAGAATTCAGGAAGAAGGATGAAACAATCCTGATTATGAGAGAATTTTTCTTTGTAAGATACGTTACAGTTTTGTGTAATTTACGTTATTGTTTCATTGTTGGCAATCCAAGTTTGTTATGAAAACATTTTAAAAAGATGTGTAGTAATTATTTTTTCATCAGATGAGAGGCAATACACAACATGTAGAGTGTTTGCATACACTGAGCATGTTTTTTAATACTGAAAATGTAAGCTGTCATATTATTGTCATGTTTTATACCAAATTTTTATCAGTTTATATTTCGATCCAATGTTTTTTTTAATAGGAATTTTGAGGAGAAACTTTTACAGTTATTTGACTGTATTATTATCAGTTTATTTAGCCATTGAAAACTATTCAAATTTACAAAATATGTTTGAACTATTCATTTGAATCTATGCATAAGTACCTGAAACGTAGATTACAGCATACTCTATACCCATATTTTGGCATTGTATTTTCTTTTTTATTTCTATTGGTTGAGATCTGCCGTTTTGCATTTTGATTTGTTGTATGCTTATGTTTGAAATAAAATATAAATATTGATGTTTGTTACAACTTTTTGAATTAGAAATTATTTTCCAACCGTGGACACTTATTCTGAGAATAGGTGAATAGTGTTCTAATGTTACAATGAGGCAATAGTGTTCAAATGTTACAATGAGGCAATAGTGTTCTAATGTTACAATGAGGCAATAGTGTTCACATGTAACAATGAGGCAATAGTGTTCTAATGTTACAATGAAGCAATAGTGTTCAAATGTTACAATGAGGCAATAGTGTTCTAATGTTACAATGAAGCAATAGTGTTCACATGTTACAATGAGGCAATAGTGTTCTAATGTTACAATGAAGCAATAGTGTTCAAATGTTACAATGAGGCAATAGTGTTCTAATGTTACAATGAGGCAATAGTGTTCTAATGTTACAATGAGGCAATAGTGTTCTAATGTTACAATGAGGCAATAGTGTTCTAATGTTACAATGAGGCAATAGTGTTCAAATGTTACAATGAGGCAATAGTGTTCAAATGTTACAATGAGGCAATAGTGTTCAAATGTTACAATGAGGCAATAGTGTTCTAATGTTACAATGAGGCAATAGTGTTCAAATGTTAAAAGATCATGTTTGTTCTAACAGAAAAACATTATGTTTGGGTTTAGTGGCAGTACTTCGCTTTTGTGAATTATAGAAAGACATTTGTATATTTCAAACTGTTTTCTATATTGACTGAAGACACTATGCATAGAGAGACTTTATAATCATATGACATTATAATATGTTACATTAATAATAAGAGTTGCATAAGTTAGTGTCTCTGTAATGCAGCTAATTCTTAATAACATATCTTAACTGTTTACTAGCTGATCAAAATACCATGATGATATCTGATTTTAGATATTGCAGCAAGAACAAGAATGTGTCCTCAGTACACGAATGCCCCACTTGCACTATCATTTTCTATGTTCAGTGGACCGTGAAATTGGGGTAAAATCTCTAATTTGGCATTAAAATTAGAAAGATCATATCATAGGGAACATGTGTACCAAGTTTGAAGTCGATTGGACTTCAACTTCATCAAAAACTACCTCGACCAAAAACTTTAACCTGAAGCGGGACAGACGGACGAACGAACGGACGAACGAACGAACGGACGGACGAACGAACGAACGCACAGACCAGAAAACATAATGCCCCTCTACTATCGTAGGTGGGGCATAAAAAGATAATTATTGTATAAATTATAAAATACCTACAGCATAGTCACCATCAGGTCCTACAGCTGCTACAAATGTAACCGGTCTTGTTGGGTCTAAATTCTTTGTGTGCATAATTACAGATCTACAAATAATTACATTTAAAATTATTAAGGAGCAGAACAAAATAAATGTATAGAAATATCTGCTGTGTAAGAGTAAAAAGCTTATTTTGTAAATCTATAAAATTTTCAAATGAGAACTTTTTCACTTTTCACTTTTTGTAAGTTTCCAATAGAAAGTATTGGAAATAATGTTATTTCCCTTTGTTGTCATGTTTGATGGGAAACTGGTTGTGAAATTTCAATGCAATCTGCTGATTACTTTTGCAGGTTTTGAAATCTATAAAAAGGTGTAAAATAAATATATAAGCATGTCTCATTCTAATTACTGTCAATTCAGAAATTATTGGAAGGTTTTGTTAATGCGAATAGTGTGAATATTTGAGTATGAAGAGCATTTTGATATCCAATATATGTACCAGAATCTGTAAGCAGAATTTCCTGAAATCACATTAATCATATTGTCCATATTTCATAAATCGCATTTATAATTGCATGCAATAATTTCTGAATTTACAGTAACTCTGATTTGGTAAGTACTTGAGAGATGAAGTTTTAAAGCTTACAATACACCTTATGGCTATTCCCGGCTGACCCGAGAATCTGTCCCGCTTGAATTATTGAAGTCATACAACAATCACTTTTCCATTGTGGCGACAGATATTTTGTATTGTGTCAAAAATTTATGGGAGCCTATGTGATGTCCAGTAATGGCAGCCAAATAGAGATAATTTGGTGTATAGCAAATTTCTTTTTAAATTCACCAAAGCAAAATAAATTGATATAATCAATACAGAACTATTATACAGACAATTATTCAAATCATTTTACTTGTAACTCACTTGAAGTAATGCTCTGCTTGTGGTACTGTGACTAGTGGTTCATTAGCTACAGACCAGATAATGACCGCTGGTCTATTCTTGTCTCGTCTGACCATCTCATTCATTACCTCTAAATGATGTGACAGTGAGGCATTACCAAAATTAGCAACACTGAAATCAGAATTAAATTCCGAAATAAACTTTTACCTATTTATGTAATGTAAAAGACAAATATGTAAACAATTCATTAGCTTATAATAAAATGAGGATAATTTTCTGAAATAATATTTTTTCACCTCTTGTATAAAAGACAAATACATGTAATGTGGATTCATTTATTTCTTGCATTCCAATCTTTCGTGGATTGAGGGAAAATTGTGTTTTCATGAGATTTAGCTTAATTCGGTAGCTATAGATAGTTTTGCCATAGGTAACATAGAAAACTGTAGAAAATTTGAGAAACATTTTAAAATGAACTAAATTATTGTATACTTGTATTAAGTGAGTATCACATACACAAAAAGGAAGCATGTGTGTGTATAATATAAAGTGACAGACTAAAACCTATCCTATCTGTTCTGATATTTGTGTGCGAAGAAACCATCTTAAACCAGAGCTATATGACAACTGAAATATTAATGGTTTAATAGCTTCCGAATCTATGAAATCACTTTTACAAGGCTCTCAATATAACACAATTATTTATAAATATGCAGTACCAGTATATACATACGAAGTTATTCCTACACCAGGACTTTCATCAATGACTGCTATCCCTTGCTGATCACACTGATCCATGATTTCCTCAGCATACGGGTAATGTGAGGTTCTTATACAGGTAGCTCCTAACCATTTCAGTAAGTTGAAATCTTTCGCTATCAGAGCATAATCTAGTCCTTTACCTCTTATCTAGAATATAAAATAATTTACTTGGTAAAGAAAATAATCATTTTTCTGCCGTTCAATATTAAATTTTGTACAGTAATTGGCCTTGATTTACTTTAGGGGGCCCCTGTGAACTAACTCATAACAGTAATGTTGTTAATTATTCCTATCCCTGCAACTAACCTTCACCCTACCACTGGTCCTAGCCAAAAAAAACTAATCCTAACCATAAATGAACCCTACTCCTTAACTTTAGCGTTCCTTGAATAAAAAAAGAAACAGCAAAAAGAAGAACAATTTAATAATTTCTCTAAAAATTTGAATAAAGAAAGTTTTAAAGTAAATTTAATAAATTCTTACATCAGAATCTTCATGTCAAGGTAGACCATGACAATAAAATGGTTTGTTGTTACTTACATCAGAATCTTCATGTCAAGGTAGACCATGACAATAAAATGGTTTGTTGTTACTTACATCAGAATCTTCATGTTTTGGTACGCCATGACAATAAAATGGTTTGTTGTTACTTACATCAGAGTCTTCATGTTTTGGTACGCCATGACAATAAAATGGTTTGTTGTTACTTACATCAGAGTCTTCATGTTTTGGTACGCCATGACAATAAAATGGTTTGTTGTTAATCAGTAGTTGTGTACTTGTGACTTTGACGGTCCGTACACCGAATGGTTGTCTGTATACATCTATACCTGCATCAGATGTCATTGTCACCTATAATAAAACATGTTATATCATTATTGGTATTATAAAACGGTCAATAAAACATAAACTATAAAGAACTCAACATTATTTGCTAACATCTATGTCATCTATGATCTCTAGTGGATAGTAAAGTATTATTGATAAGGGCTATTCCAGAAAAAAATGTATGGGGGGTGGGGGTTGGAAGGCAGTTTTTTGTCAGCACCCACCACCCAGACAATTGTAATTGAGAATTATAGTGCATTATAGTGTGAAAAGTTGCTCTGATACCCATCACCCATGTATTATTAATACAATGTGCCTTCCAACCCCCCCATACATTTTTTTCTGGAATAGCCCTAATCAAACCAAATCTCCTTATCTTATATCAAAATAGATCTATACAGAAGTTAATTATCAATTAAAAAACATCTACTGTAAATTCAGAAAATTCAGTGCATTTATTATTGCGATTTTGTCATTTTAGACAAAAATATTATTTTAATTTTTGTGATATTGAGAAATATCCTGTTTTAAAATTAAAATTCATGTAAAAAATTTGAAAATGCGTGTTTGAACTACCTGTCTTGTATTTTTCACAATAATAAAAACATCGCAATAATTCCAGATTTATCAGTAGTTTTTAGATATTTTTTAGGGTTTTATGTTACTTTAACTGAAATTAGCTACACTAAATAGGTAAAAGGGTTTACCTTCAATAGAGAGTTTAACTAGACTGGAACATTTTCAGTGTTTATCTCCCTTTTTGGCATATGCATGTTGCTTACAAATGATTGCCAAATTAAATGTTTACTTTTTTCCCAATATGTTGAGAGAAGTTAATTTTGAAGTTGCTATTGGGAAAAGGTACCTGATTTTTGAAGAAGATTGCTGAATGCTGATGGTAGGTTTTTTTTTAACTTACATACATGTACATCTCATTGACATTACTACCACAAAATTATTCTAGGTCTTTAAAATATATTTATGTTGTGTATTTAAATCTTTCATTGAAAAATTGGATCCTCTCTTATTTTAACAATCACCGGGTCGTGCGGGTGCACTTGAATCCAATCTTAATTGACTAAGATTGTCACTTTTCCTATCAAAGGTCAGTGATTTTCTCAAGGAACTCCTGCTTCCTCCACCACCAAAAAATGGCTGTCACCAAAAAGCCTAAATGCGTTGCTTATAATTGGCGTTAAAACACCAGAAATCAAATCAAATATATTAACAATTACCTTTAATGTATACATATAAGCAGTTGGCTTTTTACTCATACCAAAAGGCCACCATAGATTAACATTGTGTATAATTATCTGTTCGTTCTGTTTAATACTAGTAGCAACAGCAGTACCATCTGCATCGAGAACTTCAACTTCAATGGTTGTGCCATTTGTTGGTCCTCCTCCGGCAATTAAATAATCAACAATACCTGTAAATATAATCATAAAATGGTTATCCATAATGTAGCAATTTGACAATCTTAATAATATATAATACAGATTCATTCATTTGTATGGGTTCCAATTATTTTGGATTGATGAAAAATTGTTTTGTGGTAGATATTTGATGGTTTTGTCAAAATCTGCATACAAACCTATAGATAATATTGACACTTTGTTCTTGGGCAATTTAATTTGTAATGGCTTCAAAATTGTTGTTTCAGAAAAGAAATAATAATCAGCTGTTTGTGTATGACAATATACATAATGCAAGATAAGCATATCTTTTTGAAATTGTATTGGAATCTTTTTGGATTGGAAAGATGAAAGTAGATTTATATTTGTTTACCTTTATTTAAAAATAAGTTTATTATGTATTATATGGTCAATCTTCTCAAATCATGGAAATAAGCTGTTTCCTTATATTCTTGTAAGAAAAAGAAATAACATTTACCGTATTTATCTGATAAATGTACGTACTACATGAATTGTTAAATTAGGATTAAAATGGTAAATTTATTAACTCCATATGACAGCTTTTTGTTCTTACACTTTCAGGCCACATTTGTTTTGTATTTAATTACTTACCATCAGATCCCTTCACGTCTGTTACTATGGTGATATCATCAATATAATCAGTGGGTGTTGTATACAGTTTGACAGAGCGATGTATACCAGCATAGTTGAAGAAATCAAAAGAGATATCTTGAACAAAATAGCCTGGTGGATATCTTTAATTAAAACATTATTTTTTCTTGCATTCCATATGAAACGAAATTGATGTAGATAAAAAACTTTATACTGTAAATTCAGAAATTATTGCATGCATTTATGACTGCAATTTTGTACTTTTAAACTAAAATGTGATTTAAATGTTTGAATTTACAATATTTCACCTATAAAAGCATTAATACGTACTGGAATCATTCTATTTGAGAGGTCAAGATGTGTTGACTGATTAAATGTATGTGCCATAATGCTTGTAAGATCACACAACAGAAGACGGATGAAGACTTATTGTAAATGACAGAAATACTTTACACTGGACATAGTGTTCATCAAGATGATTGAACTCAAAGATAGACACAGAAGTACATTGTAGAAGACACTGTCCCAGGTTAGTGGAGGCCTGAGTGTTTTTTTAATTGTTTCACATTTTTTATGTCAAGGCATTTTAGTCAACTATACAGTATAGGTTTTTCTCATTGTTGAAGGGCATTTGGATGCTAGTAATAGCTTATACTACTTAATTTGAACTCAGGTTTATAGTTTTCTCATTGAAAATCATGACACATTTCCTTATTTTTGTAGTGTTGCCTTGATCCCTATATTTTTGTGTTATCAGACCTCTGCTCAAAACTGGTTGAGTTATACGACTTACCTATTAGTATCTTTCATATAATGGATTGTCCCTGGAGGCAGAGTACTGGGTGTTAGAGTGTTGTTAACTGCCACAGTAAGTCGGTTTGCTCCATTAATATTCAAAGAGGACTTGAGTTGTACTTCAAAAGGAAGATGGCCTCCAACATGCCTTAAAACCTCTTGAGAATTTACCCACTGAAAAAAAAAGAATAAAGTGGAAACATGAAGGAAATGTAAAAAAAAACAAATGTTTAAATCTATTAGCACATACATGTACTACAGACTAAACAAATAATACATTTGAACTTTTATGCAATATTTTCAACAAAGGTGCACAAACATCAATACTGAGGAATGAATATTATTTCCCTATACATGTGATTTTTTTTGTAAATTTTCTTTATAGAAATACATTCGATTAAATTCTGTTTTGTAATATATACGTCAAATTGAGTCATGAAAGTTTAATAGACTTTCAAATTGATGAATATGAATTAAAGTATGGCACATATCTTAATTTTTCTTTTATTAGTTTGATAAATTGCTGCATACAGATCTGTGCAAAATGTTTCATATTGCATGTTTCATATTGCATTTGTTTGTAAATTTTGAACTTTATATACATGATATACATTTACTTACCACAATAGTGTTATAATGAGCGCTATCAAATCTTAGTACAACACGTTTCTGTTGCCATTCTACTGGAACAAAGAACTCTGTCTCGTACCAAACCCAACCAATAAAATCTCTCAACTTTTTATCTTGTGTTATATCATTATAACTGGCTGGTACTGGCATAGGAATAACATCTCCTGTCTGTTGTAAAAATAGATTATTGAAATATCTATACTTCTTATAAAATAGAAACCAATAAATGAATTGAAATATTATATTTAATTTTTATCAAATTATTTATTCTGCAATCAACCTTTCTAATCTGCTATACAAATACAGGTGTACAGATAACATTAAGCCATATTTGTATAGTATATAAATATAAATAATAATTCTGCTTCTTCCGTCAAGAGCAAATGATATATAATTATCAAATTTCTTCCAATATGAATTTGGGGTCCTCATCGCTAATCACCAAATATAGTAAATTGTATGTCTAAGTTTATACTTTGAAGTAACTTGTATGTCTAAATTTTTAACTTTGAAGTAAAGGCCACTGTATGATCTATCTTAGTATTCAAACATGTCTGAGACAGAGCTGGTATAATGGTATCTAGACTATTACATGTGATTTGGGATGGAGTTCCATATTGTTACATTTCAAATAAGTTGACTTGCTTTTTGGTATTTAATGTATACATGTACATTTTATATTTTTTTGAAAAAAACATTGTACTTGATATGTTTTAGTCAACTAAGCAAAAAAATAAAATAGCCTTTCAAGAAGTCATAATTATTGGAACTAGGTGTAGCCTAAATGTTTTGCAGTGGCTATTTTGTCAGCACCAGCAGTGATTAAGGTTCATCTGACATAACAAATGGACAAATATGGCCATATTTTCACCTCAAAAACTACTCTGGGTTCAGACTTACCAGTTCAGTTTGGAAAGTTTTAAGGCCTGGCATCCACTAGATATCTAAAAGTTAAATTTGTTTTGCATATCAGAAAGATATAATCTTTTTTGGATTATGAAAGGCATTATTTTTGCCAGGCCTTAAAACTTTCCAAACTGCATGGGTATTTATGTACACTGCCTAGTTTTGGAGGTGAAAATACAGCCAGATTGAGGATTGTCCATTTGTTATGATGAACCTTAAAATATCACAATTAAAGGCTGCAAAAAAGCATATTTCCATAGATATAGAATTAAAAATAGCCATAATTTGCCTAAAAATTGTGTAGCCATTTCTGTTTCAGACTTTTAATTTGCTTATAACCAGATAACCAAGACACATAAACATAAAAATGTTCCCTTATGAGATAGACTGCAGCTGTAAATCTATATTGTTTTTTAAAAATTCTCCTTATTACTATAAAGAGGGGGCAGGACCTTTTTTCAGGACCTCATGATTGGGTGTTATTAAGGACAAGTTATTAAGGTTGAGATTTCAAGATTGATTCTTTTTGGATCCGGGAATTCTTTTTTTCGAATTTCAGAGTGTCGGGTTTTATAAATTTCTTAACATTTGGAACCTCAAGATTTCATGTTAATAAGCCCAGGATCAGGACCCCAAAGACCCCACCCCCACTTATAAATGTAAACATGCTGAGCACCTGAGACAGTGGCTGTGTGTACCACTTTTTCAAGAAACCTTCATTTCTTGTAGGAGACATGTCAGCTCTAAATTTCCACATCCCATTCATTTCAATTATAGTACGAGTTTCTGAAAACCTCGGGTACAACATTCCCGATGCATCAACATTGTTAATAATTAATAAAGCAAAAAGATAGATTTGCGTCGGCATTTCTCAAAATTTTCCACAGTCATGTGACAATTTTGTACAAGATCATGTGCACTGTACTGCTAAAATATGTCTGATTACCAACAAATATCAAAACAAATGTACAATTTAAGGATTGGCACCGATCGATCAGTTTTTGAAGGGCATAGTTTTATTTTCAAATAAAAAAAAATATGTAGAATGGCGAAGCTGTAGATGGGTTTTGAAGAATGGATAATGACAAAAATAAAATAACAAATGCGGGGAGAAAAATTAGCAAAAAAAAATTAAAGAATAGAGAATATTGGGTGCAAATTTTAGCCAGACAGAGTATAAAAAAAACAATTGTGGTAAATAAATGAATAAAGGTTATAAAATAAATCATGAATTTACAGAAATGATAAAGAAATCATATAATTAACGTTGAAAAAACACCATCAGGATTCAACGGGAGCTACCATTTGATTTTTATGGGGGGGGCTAGGATGAAATTTGAAGGCAGGATGAGACACTTTGCAAAAAAAAAGGCAGGATGACATTTTAGGTAAAAAAATTCAGGATAAACTAATAAAAAAAAAGGCAGGACCGAATAGAGTGAAAAATAAAAAGGCAGGACAGAGATTACAACTAAAAAAAAATGCAGGACAAAATTTTTCATCCTAGACCCCCCATAAAAATCAAATGGTAGCTCCCTAAATGATACTTATGAATTCTAAACAGCACCGTAAAGTAAACAAAAAAACGACCACACCTTTAAGTTCTATAAAATACATAGACGGACCAGGGGGCTGAAAGCCTTCCCCCTTTTTAGTGGAAAAAAATGGTTGATTTCAAAGGAATCATTGGAGCATGCCCTCCTTAGGCCAGTCAATTTCTCCGAGGGCTAAGTAGTCTGGCACTTATCAGTAAACATATAAATTAGTAAGAGAGAAATAATAGAAAGGGAATTGTAGCAAGTCTATACACCTGTAGGGCTCGGAGGTGCGATGGGGACGCTGAAGTGCGATGGTCCTTTCGCTGAAGTGCGATGGTTTAAACGTTACGTTAGATATTGTGACGTTTTCAAATACAACATTATTGAAAACAAAATGGATTCGCATGCAGAAGAATAAGATTTGTAGATAAAGTTTTATGCGTACACAGCTGGAAAGGAAGCAGAATGAAACGAACAATTTAAGGAATGTATCTCCCTCATGCAAAGCTCTGATTCCTTTCACGGATTTGGCTATACTTTTTGGACCTTTTGGATTATAGCTCTTCATCTTTTATATAAGTTTTGGATTTCAAATTGTTTGGCCACGAGCATCACTGAAGAGACATGTATTGTCGAAATGCGCATCTGGTGCAAGAAAATTGGTACCGTTAATTTTATTAAGTCGGGGACAGTTTAAAGCATTTGAGAATTCGATGGAGGTTTCCAAAATGTGTAAATCTAATTCAGGCAGCAAACCATGGGTCACAAGGCGGCTAAAAGAGGATCTGAAACCCAGTTCGAAAGTTCAAAACATGCAAAATGAGGCCCCTCATGGGGGGTCCTAGTAATCACATAATCACCATTTTTTGCCAATATAATCACATAATCATTAAATATTTGCTTATCTTTAGTAATCAAATAATCATAAACTAAAAATACAGTCCTAGGTAATCAAATAATCATGAAATATTTGGCTTAATAATCAAATAATCATTAAAAAAACGGCCAAGTAATCACATAATCAAAAACCCCATGAGGGCCCTCCAAAATATATGCCATTGTATGCCGCAAACTTTGTGTACGACAAGTTTAATGTCGTCATCTTAATATCGATATTGGCTTCTCTCTTTAAGTATACTTAACACGATTTTGTCTGGATAGTTTGATAATAAAATTATATTAATTATTAACATAGTTTTCGTTTTATCAAGTATAACTTACTTTCTTTTATTTTTGAGACGAGTCCTGCTTTGTAAGAAAAAAACGTACTTTTAAAAGCAACTTTATTGTGCTTACAGTATTATTTTCCTGAAACGGGTTAGGCCAAAGTAACCCGATTGGTCCTACTTGGTGTTCTTCTAAATGTCGGCTGCTTAGAGGAAAAGCAACTTATTTTCAAGCTTTTGAAAAAAATAAAGTATTTGGTTTGATCTGACCAGACATAAAATCCAATCATTCAAATGCGAGACATAGCACGCAAATTACTACACTGCAACATTGGGTTCTAACTTCAGACTATCGTTGTGAGCTATAGTAAAA
This sequence comes from Mytilus galloprovincialis, assembly GCF_965363235.1. Taxonomy (NCBI): domain Eukaryota; kingdom Metazoa; phylum Mollusca; class Bivalvia; order Mytilida; family Mytilidae; genus Mytilus; species Mytilus galloprovincialis. The sequence continues at coordinate 7,400,177 of NC_134842.1, forward strand.
ATGTATACACGTCACAGTTATACCATCGCACTTCAGCGTATCCACCAACGCACTTCAGCGTATCTAGCAACAAGTTAGCGTCACAAATTATGTCACCACCGCACTTCAGCGTGGACCATCGCACTTCGGCATGACCATCGCACTTCGGAGTACCATCGCGGTTCAGAGTCCATAATTTAATTTAGGATGTAACGCGTCTTCTGATTGGCTGACGTTATTTTGTTATAAGCCCATAGGCATAATTTAGTCATGTGACCGTGACGTCATCAACGTTTTCATGGTTTTCTACCATTTAAAATGGAATTTAGAATTAAATTATAAGAAATGACTGTAATATTTTTTCTGCCTATTCGAAATAACATAAAAAATGTGGTGCACACTGTTAAATAACCCGCTACGCGCGTTATTCAGTGTGCACCAAATTGTTTATGTTATTTCTTCATAGACAGAAAAAATATTACAGTCATTCCTTAAATATATGGAACAAGTCAATCATAATTTAAAAGAATTTTGTCGCTTTCAATGTAATAGGTCAATTCCACAAAAAAAGCGTGGTCGAAATTGGATCGACGATCGTTGATACCGCGTCAAATGAAAAGTCGCCATGATCGATGCTCCGTCTGCATTTAAAAATATCATTTTTTAAAACAACACTTTCAATGGACTAGTCCGTTGTTGGAAATGTGTCCTTGTATGTCGTAATTTCTATTGCCAAAGTAATCATGACGTTTTATTCATTTCTAATAAATTTATTTGTTATTTTCTTAATTTTTAAACTAAATTGTTATTAGCCACTGGACGAGACGAAAACAACAATTATCCAAGATATTATCTTCACCGGCAGTGTCACAACTTATGCACACGACTTGTAAAATATAGAAAGATATTCATAGAATAACTAATTGAAGAATTCAATTAGAGAAAAATATTCAACGAGTGACCGATCCGCGAACAACACATTAATTCACGAATGCGCGTAGCGCATGAGTTAATTATCAGTGTTGTCCGATCACGAGTTGAATATTTTTCGATATTTGAATTCGTTAATTAGTTATTCTTTTAATTACATTGGCAAATGCTTTTTTTTAAGAAATTAATGTAAAACATGTAAGGTACTATACTTTTTTTTTTACGTATTCACAATTTGTTTTGATCCGCTGTTATCGACGTCTCCTTGACAACGCCTATTGCTGTATGACGCCAGAGAGTGAAATAACCACGTTTATTTCAAAATTAATGTGAAATTATCGGGTTTTTATTTCACTGGGAAATCAATGTAATTCATTGTAACTTACCAATGTAATAAAAAAATTAACAGAAGGCCAGTACAAAAAGGATAACAATAAAAAAAAACAGGTCATAAAAAGAACCCGACAATACTATGCCAACCAAAACGATATGTAAGTCCACAAATTGAAAACACTAAAACAGTTATAGCGTTTCCTGCACCAATTGTGTTGTCCATTGAAAAAAAATCATTTTGGCGATAAGACTCATTCGGTGATGACACAATAAATGAAATATAAATGTTCAAAATAAATAATGTGTAGAATGAGTGTTGATTAAATTATTAAAAATAAATGAGAACTGTGAGCATGGTACAGAGATGATGTTGCCACTTGCATATATTTAGATTATAAAAGGACATATTAACCCAAGAACTATGAAAGTGACGCTTCCAATTTATCCTTGATCTGAGTTTTGTGGTAATAAGCTTTGTGTACAAGTTCATTTACATTTATAGTTGAGGCAAACTATTAAACGTTTGAGAACGGAAGCCAACATTTCAGCATTTCTTCCATTTGTAAAGAAGCTTAACTCTAGAACGGATTTATGTCTGCGATAGTAAGCGTTGTGTATACGATTCATAAAAATTTGGTTGAGTTAGTTAGAGAACGGAAAAGAAAAATTCAACAATTTTTCCAATTTAAAAACGGTTAAAGTGACGCATCCAAAATTAGGAATAAGTTTCATAACATTTGTTTGACGCAAACTAAAGTAAGAGAACGGAAACCAAGTTTTGGACGTACGGACGTACAGACGGAAAAAGGCTAAAATTTAATGCTCCTTCGCAACAGTGGGGACTGAAAAATATTGCGAAGGGGCATTAAAACATTATTAATTAGTACAGTGGCGGATCCAGAGGGGGGGTTCCGGGGGTCCGCACCCCCCCTTTATTTTGGCCGATCAATGCATTTGAATCGGGACATATGTTTTGCACCCCCCCTGCACCCCCCCTTTGCCCTGGGCTAGCACCCCCCCTTTCGAAAATTCCTGCATCCGCCACTGTAGTATTATGTAGTTATACATGTTGTATATCAACATCTTTAACTTAACTTTCTTTTTTAAATAATCCATCTTATGATAAAATATTATATTGTAGTTGCAAGCCGCTATAAAAATTTATCTAACATGTTTAATGTCTTGAAATGCATTTGTATTCAACTGAGTTCAAATATGTCTATATTCCCCGTTAATTACAAATGATCGAGTATTGCAAAATTATGAAAGTGACGTATACATATATCATGTATATGATATGTGTGTATTTATAAACAATTCTTATTTTTAGCTCGCTGATCATAGGAATTAACTATTTTATCTATATTTAGACATGACCAGATTCGACAATCGATACTGTGTGTACTATTATATATTCTCGTCAACTTGACTAGTAAATGGTATGTTTCTTTCTTATAATATATTTAATTTTTGAACAATCTAATTAATATGTGTTTAAGATATGAACGTATACACATTTTACCAACATAACTGTTATAATTTAACCAAAATAAACCCGATGTATAGCTAGGCCAGCTATATTTACCGTAGTGATCTGTGTAAATTTGGAGAATTTTAGATCATGTATGTCCATCCTGAAAGTCTTAATGCATGAAATAAAGAAAATTTAGAGTGAAATTTTTCAAAATAATGAATTAATTCATAGTCTTGCACAATACATTCAATACAACTGTTTTGCCATCGTGTATTAGATCGTCCTGAATAGTCATGAACTATTTGCCACTGGAAGTTATAAAGCAACCAACAATTAATCAACGTGTATTAGATTTTCATATGTGTAACTTATTGCATCTTTTTAAAATATAAAATGCTCCCAAAAAAGTGATTGGACAATTTAAGCCAGAAGGCTTAATAACACCAAAGGAAGGTTGGGATTGATTTTGGGGGTTATGGTCCCAATAGTTTAGGAATTAGGGACCCAAAAGAGGGCCCAAAATAAGCATTTTTGTAGTTTTCAAACAATAACTTGTGTTTAAGTGAATGAATCTCTCTGAAATTATACCACAAGTTTCCATACCATTAAGGAATGGTTAGTAATGACTTTGGGGGGTTATTGATTAAAATGTTTTGGAATAAGGGGCAAAAAAGAGGTTAACAAGGTTTTTCTGTTCAATAGACAATTAAGACAATTAAAAAGCAGTGTAAGGGAGGTAATTAAAAACAGTTAACATACAATGTTTGGTATGTTCGGATCAATTTGAGGTTTTGGACTTATTGTAAAAAAGGGGTGGAGGTAGTAGTTTTCAAGTTTCTCAAATTCCAAATTTTTTATTGCACAATATTGCAAAGTATAGATTTGTAAGATCTTGACATCTGTTATTATGTCAAGAATTTGATCACAATCCAATTTCAGAGCTGTATCAAGCTTGAATGTTGTGTCCATATTTGTCCCAGCTGTTCAGGGTTCGACCTTAGCGGTCGTATAAAGCTGCGCCCTGCGGAGCACCTGGTTGGTATATAGATAGGACAATGACAAACGAACTCGTTAACGTTGATTAAACATACTTTTTATGCCCCACCTACGATAGTAGAGGGGCATTATGTTTTCTGGTCTGTGCCTCTGTTCGTCCGTTTGTCCGTTCGTTCGTCCCGCTTCAGGTTAAAGTTTTTTCAAATTAAAGTATTGACCCCAATTTCATGGTCCACTGAACAAAGAAGAAGATAGTGTGAAGCTCAGGTTAAAGTTTTTGGTCAAGGTAGTTTTTGATGAAGTTGAAGTCCAATCAACTTGAAACTTAGTACACATGTTAACTATTATATGATCTTTCTAATTTTAATGCCACATTAAAGTATTGACCCCAATTTCACGGTCCAGTGAACATGTAAAATGATAGTGCGAGTGGGGCATCCGTGTACTATGGACACATTCTTGTTGGTTACAAAAATCACGAATCAATTTACACACGCAATCAATATTAACTCAAGGGTTATGACTCAGTTTGTCTTATATTATTGTTTTGTGGACTGCTATAATAACTGTTGTCTCTTTGACATATTCCCCATTTTCATTCTCAATTTTATTATCTTTTTTTGGCAAATGCTTTATTATTTTGGTTATTGAACATACATGAGTGCATTTGTCTTTAGATTCATGAGAAATATGCTGTGTAAAATAATGTTTTATAAAAGTAAAACAATATTTATTAATAGTTTACTTTTCAGTAGATTGCTCGAATAGAAATGGATAAAGACGTCGCCAAACTAAGTAGTCACAAACTTTCTACAGATCTATCTGATCACATTGTTACGAAAGTTGGAAATATTGAGGATGGTACGAAAAAGATAAGAATTGTCCATATATCCGATACACATATGGAACATAACGGATTTTTGCCAAATATTCCTGATGGCGATATTTTAGTCCATTCTGGTGATTTTTGCAGGATAGGATGGAAAAGATTACTCGTTACGCCAGACAATGATGGATTTTTAAGGTCTATCAACGAATTCTTTGAAAAACTTCCTCACAAACATAAAATATTTGTGGCGGGAAACCATGACATGGTGTTTGATATAGGTTCTTGTGAAGAAGTGCAAAAGAAACTTCCAAATGTAACTTATCTTCAGGACTCCTCAGTTTCGATTGAAGGAATTAACTTTCACGGATCACCATGGACATTATATAAGTGGACATCTTACAATAGAGGATTTTGTCGAGAACGTGGGAAAATAGAACATTTTTGGGATGAAATATCGACTGATACTAATGTTCTAGTAACTCATATACCACCTCATGGAATTATGGACACATTTCCAAAGAAGTTTCAGCTGTTTAAAAAAGTATATAAACATGGAGGATGTCCTTCACTTAGAAAGACAATACAGGAAAGAGTTCGGTTAGTATGATTTACTTTTTAATGAGGGTCTGATGGGATTAACATGAAAGAGAATAATGAGCCAAATGTACAGAGAGAGCATCCAAAAAAGTAAAAATTAGATAATCAAAGGGTGCTAAAATATAAAATATACAGAAATGAAGGGCCCCTCTTTATCCAGACCAATTAAACATGAAAGTGTATAATTCAATATTTATACATGTATAAACATAAAAAAAATACATGTAATTTGCTGTATACACATACAATTTCGAACTGTTTTTTTTTCATAAATGCACAAATCATCAATTCAATCAAGCTGTTTCATGATCAACAGACATTAAGTATTTGACCAATTTGAGCCCAATATGTTGATAATGATAATAGAAAGTAGAAATTTTACCGCCTGACCAGGTTATCGTACGAAATACTTTCTAAATAATTCACCACGAGTCGACAACGTAAGCCATGGTATTGTCATTTTAAAAATCCATGTATAGCATATACTATATTTAAACTAGAGAGAGTTTAAAAAATAATGAACATGATACATCCACATGACAACAAAGATCTAATATGCTAATCCTTTAGTTTTTGTTTCACAGTCCAGAATTACATTTATTTGGCCATGCCCATGGTGTAGCTGGAGTGGAGAGTGTCGACGGAACAGTTTTCTCTAATGCAGCATTCCCTCACAGAGAATTAGCCAATGTTTTCGACTATTACATCTGAGACGAAAATAAAAACATGAAATGATAGTATTTCTTTGCAATAGCCACTCGAAGTTTGTTGTGGCGCATCATTATAAATAACTATTATAATATTATTGATATACATAATAATTCCATAAATGTAAATTACAAAATTCATGTACACATTATATGGTTGTTTTTATCTTTATACATCACACTTTTGTACAATGAACTCACGGGTTTCTGGTCATTTCAAGAATCCCTTTGTTGTGGACGATGTTTTATCCTAATTTCACGACAACTATGTAATGTTTCTCCAGCAGACTAAACCTCAATCAAAATTGTATATGCAAAAACCATTATTTGGAATGCTCACTAAAGAACTTCGAATTAAAACTATATATCTGTACATTATTCACGATCATTTAAAAAAATCAAAAGTCCGTCTTTCTCTTCATCGGTTATAAACATGAATAAAAGGACGATGAAAATCTCCTATCTTTATACTGGATACCGTATCTACACAAAAATCCTAATAGAGAACGATTTATAGCTGGGTCGTCAGGATGTTCGACTAAACATATTTCTAATTATAAAGTTCTTACCACCATTCTTTCCAGAGTAAAAAATGTCCCGCAGAAATAATGTGATGAGTTATATTCAACCAGCCATGTCATTCAGATGTGGAATCTGAAAAATTCTATAGAGCTACACCAAAATCTGCAATCACTATCTTAAAATTTTTTGCAGTAATATCAACCCCTTAGATTTGTGTACCCTTTACACTACTATTCCCCACACTCAATTGCAAGATCGATTACATCAACTCATTAAACATTTAAACAAGAGCTTTTTCTGCAAAAATTGGAAACGTAGATACAAATTTCTTGTTTTAGGTTTTAAACAATATTACGTCGTGAAGTCCAACATTGATTCCAATAAGGCAGCAACCATTTGATTTTCTGGGGGGGGGGGGGCTATGGTTTTTTTTTCTGGACAAATTATTTTTCTCGCCTGCGGCGAAAAACAATCTATTTTTTTCACAACAAATCGAAAACAATTTTTTTCTTTCAATTTTAGCATTACATATAGTGGCAGCTGAGGGTGAAACAAGCAAATTTTTTTTCTCAGAATCAAAAACAAATTATTTTTTTCTCCAAAAACTGGAAACAAACTTTTTTTTTCCAAAAAAAAACCATAGCCCCCTCCAGAAAATCAAATGGTTGCTGCCTAACACATACTCCGAAGAAGACATGTTGGACTTGTTTGACAAAATATTTTTGAGTTCAGTGATATGACAGTCGATATTCCTAGGGTACTAATTGTGCACCACTTCTGACCGACCTTTTTTTTAACTAGCATGAATTAGAGTTCATACAGCATCTTCTAAAAGACATACACAGTATCTTGTAAAGCTCTTCAATTTTACTTTCATATATATTGCTGATGTTCTGTCATTCAGTAACCTACATATCAAGGAGTGCTAACATCTCATTTATTTCAGTGAAATTAAGGATACTACAGAAGGTCTGCTTCATATCGTGATATGTTCGTCAATGTTGACACAGTTTGACGACTTCAAAAGGGATGATTTCAACTGTCCAATTTCCAACTTCCCTTTCCCAACATTAATATACCCTCTACTCCATCGTAGTAGGTCGTTTCCATATCTCAGTTATGACGTTAGCCTCGTGCATGTCCACACTACACGAACTTTATATGTAGGGGTGTGTTTATACACAAAACTGATCAATCAGAATTACAACAAAGAACGAATAAAATTGACACGATCACCATCAATAATTGGTTGACTGATACGAGTTTTTTTTTTATTTTCTAGCAACATGTTCACTCGGTTTTAGATCATCTTTAGAAACCAGCAAAGTCGTTTCATCTGTAGTTTTAGTGATTGTGCCCTATCCCAGATTGTGACACAATTTTACTGAGTGTGAATTGGTATGGCGGGTGATGTATGCGTTGCAGAAGACGCTTACACTGTCGATAAATCCGGTCTCATTTCGTTTGGAGTTAATGCGATTCCCTCACTTTCTATGTAATACCTTGATGTGTCTATCCCTAATAGCATACTTATCACATAACAATGATCAGACGACTTGTTTACAGGAAAAAGTATTGTCTTAACTGTTTTTAAGTTAAGCTAACTGATTAGATAAACTCATTGGCACATATTTATAGAAATGATTATCATCCAGTCGCCAGAATATAGGTCACATCATTTCAAATTAAAAAGAAACATGCGGTGACATTTACAATTTTTGCGTTGCATTAAAGCCCGGGCGAAGATGACATAATATCATTTAATCTTGACATTGGTGAGTTGGGAAACAATCTTAGGTGGGTGGGCTCCTTAATTATATTTTGCAACCATTACCAAACTGAAGAGTACTTTGCAAAGTATTAGAACATAGGAAGATTTGAACATAACCGGAATGACATAAAAACAAAAACAATTCAAGGCATGAACGTTTAGTGGTTGAATGTTAACGAAAAAAGTAAAATCACAAAAATACTTAACTCCGAGGAAAATTCAAAACGAAAAGTCCCTAATCAAATGGCAAAATCAAAAGCTCAAACACATTAAACGAATGGACAACAACTCCTTACTTGGTACAGGCATTTTCTTATGTAGAAAATTGGGGATTAAACCTGGTTTTAACATGACTTGATGGCTGCACACGTAGTCACTGCTTACAAATGTAGCATCAATGTTGCAAAAGATATGCGGTCACAGAAATTTTGTCTATACATTTAGTCAACGTATCAATCCAGATTAAAATGATATAAAGAAACATATCTTTCAACAATACCAACTACATAAAAATAAGGAGATGTTTGAATTAAACAGTGCTTCCATAGATACGTAAAGCCTAGTTCATTCCACATGCGGAACAGACACTACATACCATTCAGGAGCACCTGAGTGCACCCAAGGTTTTTGATCAGGTTTGTGTTACTCAGTCTTTGGTTTTTCTTTATAATGTTTTTTTATAGTTATAGTTCCCTTGTCAGTTATATTTTTGCTATAATTTTGTCTATTAGATGTTTGAATTTCGATTACCACTATGAATCTTTTCGCTCTCTTTTATTAAATTTAAAAACTAGTTCGAGGACGGACTTTCTTCAATAATAATAATTCCTTGTACAACGAATTAAGTGTCATAAAAGCACCCCAAAAGATTACCAGCTTATACATTCCGCCGTTGTGTTACTGTGCTATGCTTTTTTTGTATTTTTGACTTTAATTTTTGCTTATGTTCTTTTTTTTTACAGTGTCTGCACTCCGTTTAATTTTGCTTTGTTGTTGACATAGTTGTTTGTTTTCATTATGATTAAGATAGTAACACAATATTGACTGCTATACCCCAATTTTTGACATTTTTACCAATTATGGCTGTTTGTTTTGCTTACAAATTGTTGTCAATATAATGAAAATTTACGCAACTGTACTAAAAGAGAGAGGTTTATCTAACTATAAAACCAGGTTCAATCCACCATTTTGTACATAAGGTAAAGCCTATATGAAATCAGGAAAAGGACAGTTGTTTTCCATTCGTTTGATGTGTTTGAGCTTTTGATTTTACCATTTGTTAAGGGACTTTCTGCTTTGAATTTTCCTTGGAATGCGGTATTTTTGTTATTCTACCTTCCAGTAGGTTTGTATATTTATTCTAGACGAGGTGTTTGGGAGGGGGAGGGGGAGATGAAAACGATATATGACCACCTCGTCCATAGATATTCACAATTATATATAAGATTAAAATCAGTTTTGTGGAAAAGATCCTAAATCAGCAGAAAAACTAGAACCGCACATAAAATGCTTGCTTTTCCCCTGTACCAAGAAATACTAATATAATCTAATGTCAAGCCTGACAATATTTACGAATGAATCACGCATGCTCGATTTATGACGAAATAATGTTATCTGTATCTAACACAAAAGCCCCATAATGTCTACAATCTTGGTGTAAATTAAATTATTTAAAGGGATAAAACACATGACATTTTATGTTTTTGTTTTATATGTTATACTTGGTTTTGGGTGTAAACCTTTCTGAATAGACCTTTGTGGCCTTGGGTGTTACTCAAATGAATAGACCTTTTTGGTTTTTGGTGTAACCCTGTTTGAATGTATATTTTTGGATGATTTGATAATTTTACCTAGTGCTTACTATATTTCGTTTCGGAGAAGAATGATACAATTTCTAATGGATGATATACATGCTTCTATAGGTTCCATGCTGATTGATATATTCTTGTTGTTACTGGTATTGATTCTATAGGTTCCGTACTGATTGATATATGCTTGTTGTTACTGGTATTGATTCTATAGGTTCCATACTGATTGATATATGCTTGTTGTTACTGGTATTGATTCTATAGGTTCCATACTGATTGATATATGCTTGTTGTTACTGGTATTGATTCTATAGGTTCCATACTGATTGATATATGCTTGTTGTTACTGGTATTAATTCTATAGGTTCCATTCTGATTGATATATGCTTGTTGTTACTGGTATTGGTTCTATAGGTTCCATACTGATTGATATGTGCTTGTTGTTACTGGTATTGATTCTATAGGTTCCATACTGATTGATATATGCTTGTTGTTATTGGTATTGATTCTATAGGTTCCATACTGATTGATATATGCTTGTTTTTACTGGTATTGATTCTATAGGTTCCATACTGATTGATGTATGCTTGTTGTTACTGGTATTGATTCTAAAGGTTCCATACCGATTGATATATGCTTGTTGCTACTGGTATTGCTCGTTAACATTTGGCAAAGCAGTTATGTAGTCGTAGTTTTGATTAGCTCTGAACTTGATATATTGTAGACTTCAAACTGTAATACTTTAACGTATTGACTATAAAAAGAAGATTTGGAATGATTGTCAATGAGACAAATCTCCACAAGAGACAAAAATGACACGGAAATTAACAACCATAGGTCACCGTACGGCCTTCAACAAAGCCCATACCGCATAGTGAGCCTAATGTATGTACAACATAATGAACGAAAAACAAATATGTAACACAGCAACAATAGACAACCACTGAATTACAGGCTCCTGACTTGGGACAGGCACATACAGAATGTGGCGGGGTTAAACTAGTTTGAAGGCGCAAACCCTCCCCTAATCTGGTACAGGGGTGTAACATACAACATTATAACATTCTTAAACACAGTGATATACAACAACAGCAGTTAAATTACAATCTTTATCAAAAGGTTTATTATGACAAAACACAAATTGCAAAAGTACAATTCTTTAACTTGTAAGTTGAAACATAATGTTAATGTTTTATTTTTACCACATCATTCTTATCGTATCGAGGATTCTTTCCTCTTCATTTAGAAATTAATGACAATGAAATATAATGCTAATTTGATACTTATTAAGTTGCACAAGTAAGACATTATATATACAGCAATAATAACCACATTATTTTTTGCTTTGGACATGCGCATAACGAATGTCATTTAAGAATAGAATAAACGTTAACAATGTGATGTAGAGAAATGTAGAAATAAAATCTGCCAGTAAAACCATGATCGGGACAAACATCTTCTTGTATTTAATCAACTTACAACTTTAAAAAAGGTTTAAGGATGATATGTAGTTCTACTTCATGCTAAATAAAGGTTAACAGAAATTCCCTGTGTCTATAGAAGCAGCATAATCTTATTTTAAAGTCATTAGTTTGTACAATGTGATCAAACAAAGCGAACTTTCCACTCCGTAAGCAAAATTGTTACGATAAGACCAATGAGACAGTTAAGTCATGTTCAGCTAAAGTTTTCTTTCTGTTTCAGTTTTGGGATATTTAAGTATTAATTCGGTGTGGTTTCTGCCAGTTACAATTTAATATATGTTTAAGGTTATGTTTTCTTATACAGGTAAACAGCGGTATATTACTGTTGCCATTAAATATGTTGGAAGAAAAATAAATGCCTAATCATGCACGGGTGTCTGCTATATGATTTTCATTACTGTCCATATTTGGAAAGTAATTGTAGCATTCACCTCTTCGTCGGACGTCTAATGTATGACAGTGAAGGCCTCCACCAAATCTGTAACAATCTCTATATGGCACACGTATACATTTTATACCTGGAATATATCAATTTCAAATAATATGTTACAGTGTATTTATAGTAAACCGATAATTTTATACAGTCATCAAACAAACTACATATACATCTTACTATATAACAGAAGACTTTTAACGGTTTTAAAACGACCACACAAAAGTCAAAGATTTCTCTTTCTGATAATTTCATTATGACAATGTCTGTCATGAAATCAAAATGATCAGTTTACCGTTGGAACAGCCATAAAGCTCTGATCATGTGCTTCGAGTTTATCAATTATGTTCATCAATTTATATATCAAATTCCGTTCGGGAATAATTGAATCTAGAAAATGAATCCTCTTTACATTGAAAGCAAGTAATTTATCCAGTTTCTTTTTGTTAAATATTTGTTTGTTTTTGTTGTGATTAAGATTGAGACACGGTATTGACTGCTGTACCCCTATTTTGACATTTTTACCTATTATGTCTGTTTGTTTTATTCGCGCATCGTTGTCAATATAATGGAATTTGATGCGACTGTCAAACAAGTGAGAGGTTTAGAGCTATAAAACCAGGTTCAATCCACCATTTTCTACATAAGAAAATGCCTGTACCAAGTAAGGAATATGACAGTTGTTGTCCATTCGTTTAATGTGTTTGTGCTTTTGATATTGCCATTCGATTAGGGACTTTCCGTTTTGAATTTTCCTCGGAGTTCAGTATTTTTGTGATTTAACATTTTACACACTCCGCGTACTTCTTATCTGACATAACTTCACAAGACTACAACAAAGTTAGGTATAGCAGTTTCGTACCTAATGACTCTAGAAAGTTGATGGTAGGTATTTCAGTTTCCTCAACAACAGCTCTATCTGGTCCGACTAATAACATATTCATACTTAACCAGGCACTGGACATACATAGATCAGGTACCGTCATGGTGTTAGGAGGTGGAGCATCAATTATCTGAAAGAAAACAATTGACATAAGCCTGTAAAGGTCAGTGATATTAAACTTTCGACAGTTAAGACTTATTTCAACGAAACTGATATTTTATAGGAATATACAGAATAAATAAAGTCAAATAGAAAATAGATCTTAATGATGTCTTTGTAAAATATTTTCAATTAAACCTGGCTCTGTGGTTGTTTAGCGTTGATGACCAAATTGTTATACACAACTTTTGATTTTAGTGTAATTCAATTTATTTGGTAATATTGGTGTACTCCAACTATTGGAGAATGACAAAAACTCACCAAAGACACAATGCTTATATTTTAGTACACCAGACGCGCTTTTCATGCTTATAAGACTCAGCTGAGTTTGAAGTTAAACACTTAAAAAGACAGCTATTGCAGGAAGATAAAGAAGAAGGAAAAAGATTGCCTTCAGGTGTCTGTTGTAGTTCGTGTGGTTAAGTTTCTCATTGGTATTCAGCATCTCTTTTCATTTAGAATTCAAACATTTGGTTTTCAGTAGTTATTAAGCTGTTGTAAATATTACACCTACAACATTTTAGAATGGTGTTTTTCACTGCCAATCTAAATACCAAAGCATCGTATATTTCACTAATTTCAAAACACGACCAAATTATAAATGCCTATACATATCTCAAAACTGCAATTTTTAATTGTTTTCACCAGATATTTAGTGTTTATCTAGAAGGACATTCCTAACATAAACGAAAATACTATAGGAAATAATTATGTTTATTTTCTTCAGAATAAAATTTATTTAAATTTCGCTAAAATGTGTTTCGATATAAGTGTAACGAAAATGGGTCATAGTTCATTTATTTTGATGTGAAATACCAGTTGTCTTTTCCTGTTAATTGTGTTTCTATATGTATATAAGTTTCTCCATAGTTGGAGCACCGTCTATTTGTTAAAACACCCCTAAATTTGGTATAGTCTTGATTTTCACCCCTTTAAGTATAATGAACCGTTCCATATGGTAGTATATAAACCAGCTCAAGACAGAGAAACTTTGTCAGTTATATGTGGACCGTTGAAGTGATAACATCAGGGATTATTTTCCAACTGGTAAGTAGAGTGAATTAAGTGATTCCAAAGGATATATAAATAGTGTTCGGATTTATATGTGGATATTGCAATAGTGATTGTGATACAATATATAAAGTGAATCTGATATATATAAGTGGTTATTGTATTAATGAGAATACAAGGTGTATACTTGCTGGTGTTGCAAGTTGTACTATGTGGAAGTGTGAATACTTCATAGATTTGTATTAGTGAGAATACAAGGTGTTTACTTGCTGGTGTTGCAAGTTGTTATATTGTGGAAGTGTATTAGTGAAAGTTCTCTGTGTTAAACCTTACCAGTTGGATAATATTCATTGTGTGGGAACTCAAAGGGATAGTTAGTGCTTGAGTTCAGCTGTGTTATATATATATATATATATATTCCTTGTGAATTGAAACATTGTGCAAGTGTAATAGTGTCATTGTGTTATTGTGGTAAGTTGCAGACTAACAAGGTGATACTACATATTGGTGGACGTTGTAAATAGAAGTTGTATATATGTGATTTTGTGTTCATACGTTTTGTGTGATATTTGCTTGATGTATGTTGCATAGTAATCTGTTGGTGACATGGTGTAATAAAGGGCCGTATGCATGTTGCATAATAATCTGTTAGTGACATCGGAATAAATCGGTCTGAAACATGTTGCATAGTGATTGCATAGTGACATTGTGTATATATATTCTGTTATGATACAGTGTGTTTATGCATTGTGAATGAGGTACTTCACCTTGCATTTTGATTTATGTGCATCGTGCTGTGTATATATTTTTCGTTGTAAATCCTTTTATGGATGTGTTGATTGTTTGAATAGGACAACTGGTTGTGGTGAAAAATTGAGTTGAACACTTGAAATCCTGATTTATTCAGATACGGATCCATTGATCGCCCGGTTACACGTTACATATTTAAATCAAAATGTAAACTTTGCCATATTGTAGCAAAATTCCTTTACAGCAATATAGAGTGTTACATAAAAAGTTTGTTTTATAGAAATAAATAAAATTGTTGAAAAATATTTGAAGGATATGTCAGCTTTCTAATTTTTTTCTCTTTACATTTGAGTAGTTTTGAACAACTTTCTGCTTTTAGTAACATTAAATTAAGCTGTACCAGATCCACAGTGATGTCTGTTCAGGGGAAGCCAAATACAAAATACATACGTTGATCAGCTGACAAAAAGAACCAACAGTACATCCAAACCGAGACAAGGAATCAGAGCAGATACGCTATCCGTATGTTCATGCCAGTAGCGATGTCCTGAGCTGGACGGCGTATGATACCCTATGCCTATGGGGTGAACAGTTCATCAACGGAAATATCAACCCTGTGGTCAGAATAATCTTAAATGCTACCAATGCCACTGCACCAGAAGTACATTTCTACAGTTATTGTCGCTTCAGTAATGATCGGGACAAAAATATATAAAAACCCAATAAAAAAGTTTAAGAGCCGGGTTAACTGAAAAAGAACATAATTATAGCCACACCCGGACAATGCAGCAGAGTTAAGCACGAGGAAGATTGAAACAAATTGTCCCTTCCTCTTTTTGGAGTCAACTAGGGTGCATCGACTTAAATTCTGTAACTTGCAGAAATGTTTTATTCATAGTCGTTGAATAACTAAGTATTCGAATCCCAAAACCAGAAATGTTAACGTGTCTTCATCTTTTCTTCCTACCAACCCCACCCCCTCCAATATCCAATTTAGTAGTAAACTAAATTATTTCTAAACGGGAAAATTACACGATTTAGTAAAATAAAATAAAAAATAAAAAAAAATAAGAACGATTATTCCTTTCCGATTTTTTTAACATTTCTTACATCATGGATGATGCTGTTAGAGCATAGAGTTAAACTGTTTATTTATAAATGCAGTCTTTTATTAAAAACTCATCTAAGATACCAGTCTGGTGATTTGGTACTCCAGTCGCGCCTTTCAATTTATATATGACTCTTCAATAGCGCTCTATTCAAAATAAAATATTCATTAGTCGCGCTCAAAACAGTTGGAAGGTCAAATCACATATAAAGTTGAAGAATTTAAATCATTCATTATTACAATCCTATTTTAAATAAATACTTACTTCCCAATTAGACCCTTCGAAAATTCTCTCTTTATCTTCCTTAGCGATTGGTCTCTCTGGGCAATTGACGAGGATACCTTTTCTCTCTTTTGTAGGTGGTACCAGAGGAGCCAATGTACTGTCTATTCATTTTTGAAAGAAAAGAAAAAAATGCTTATGCAGATATATAAGAGCAAATACGATTTCATATTCAATAATTATCAACTTAAAGCACTAAGTTATAATATAGTTCAAATTTCTTAAGAGCTGCCTTGTCTTTGAAAGTCCGAAAACTGATTATATATTTTCTCGATGAAATGCAAGTAATTTTGATTCCTTCTTTTCTTTTGTCGCATTATATTACCTTGTTTTTCTCTTTCGTGCAACTTGTATGTTTTATTTGGTTTTTGCCCTTTTTTGGTCTCTGGTCGATACTTGTCTCATTGACCATCAAACAGTATCAAATCTAATTCTAATACGGATAGATGAAAATGTGTAATACCGATGACGTTGCCTTGCTGAAATTGCTTTTTGGTCCAAAGTCCAATACGGAAAAAGCCATAGTATTTCATGTGTTCATTCAGGATACTCATTAACGGTTGCAAATGTTTTACGCCTTCAAGTATAAACGGAACAAATCAAAGTATTTTTGTGTGCGACATGTTCGATAACTAACACCAAAAATCACGCATACAGTAATGGTCCAGTATCTGATTTATTCTTCCCATGTACTTTATATTTGCTTGATAAATTGAATTGCATTTAGTATTAATTACTTAAACATGTTAAACAGATGGTAAGAAATATCAACACCACTACGACTTATAGAAAATAAAAGTTACATTATGATTTATTGGACCTCATCTATTCGATTTTCAGGGCTAAAGTACAGTTACCCCATATCCTATATCAGGGCCAATACACATAAAGTCAGTAAATAGTTATCAAAAGTACCAGGATTATAATTTTATACGCCAGACGCGCGTTTCGTCTACATAAGACTCATCAATGACGCTCAGATCAAAATAGTTAAAAAGCCAAACAAATACAAAGTTGAAGAGCATTGAAGTCAATAATCTTATACTACAAATTAATGAAAAGGATACTTAAAATACAACCTATATGAATTGGATATAAATCGTCAGGAAAGTGAATCTCGTGCACACGATAACCACGAGATTTCACGTGACGTCTCAGCCATTCGATGCCTTTCTTATTAGCTGTGGTGCTCTGCTGTACTATCAGATCTTTCCCTAGTCTCAATACTTCTGCAGCGTCAAACAACTAGATAAATCAGGAAAATATAATATTATGGCATTTTATCTGTTTTCGTGGCTGTCAAAAATATTATGAAATAAATTGTATTTTTATGAGTACTTGATTTCGCTGTATTGACAAGTTCAATTGAGTTCTACAGGAAATTCATATAAATGTTTAAACCCTTAAATTAAGTACCTATAAAGTTGAATACCATTAATACCGAACTCCGAAGAAAATTCAAAACGGAAAGTCCTTTTTCAAATTGCAAAATCAAAACTCTAACTCATCGTACGCAAGGAAAACAACTGTCATATTTCTGACTTGTATAATGAGGTGTACATAACACGTCATATCATGCCTCAGTATTGTACATAACACATCATATCATGCCTCAGTATTGTACATAACACATCATATCATGCCTCAGTATTTAACACATCATATCGTGCCTCAGTATTGTACATAACACATTATATCATGCCTCAGTATTGTACATAACACATCATATCATGCCTCAGTATTGTACATAACACATCATATCATGCCTCAGTATTGTACATAACACATCATATCATGCCTCAGTATTTAACACATCATATCATGCCTCAGTATTGTACATTTGTTATCATGCCTCAGTATTGTACATTTGTACATAACACATCATATCATGCCTCAGTATTGTACATTTGTTATCATGCCTCAGTATTGTACATTTGTTATGATGCCTCAGCATTGTACATTTGTTATCATGCCTCAGTATTGTACATTTGTTATCATGCCTCAGTATTGTACATTTGTTATCATGCCTCAGTATTGTACATTTGTTATCATGCCTCAGTATTGTACATTTGTTATCATGCCTCAGTATTGTACATTTGTTATGATGCCTCAGCATTGTACATTTGTTATCATGCCTCAGCATTGTACATTTGTTATCATGCCTCAGTATTGTACATTTGTTATCATGCCTCAGTATTGTACATTTGTTATCATGCCTCAGTATTGTACATTTGTACATAACACATCATATCATGCCTCAGTATTGTACATTTGTTATCATGCCTCAGTATTGTACATTTGTACACAACACATCATATCATGCCTCAGTATTGTACATTTGTTATCATGCCTCAGTATTGTACATTTGTTATCATGCCTCAGTATTGTACATTTGTTTCATATTTATAGACACAAATACGAAAGTACAAAGAGGCACATAAAAATCATAAGAAAGAAAAAAAAACAAGTATAAAAGAGGCTGGAATATGACACAAAGTGCTGTTCGAAAACTGCTCCGACTTTGTTAAAGCTAATTAAAAGCCCAGATATAATTATAAACCTATCGCAATACTTATGGTACGAAATGATTTAATAACTTTTCCATGAAATATAAGACGAGAAGTTAAATAATATAAATATTCTAAAGATTTTATTGATTGTGGATGTGCAGGATTCGCACTCGCGCTGTGCGTTTGTTGAATTTCTACTAGAGATCATAAAAAATGTCACTGCATACGAAAAAGCTGTCGCCGAAATAGAGTAGGAGAAGATAATAAATCAATAATACATTACTGAAGATTTTGATAAAAAAAAAAGGGATTTTCTTTTAAAATGAGATCTTTGTTAACGAGTTTTATAGTAAAACTTAGCCATTCAAGTATATAAAACATTATCATTTTTTTGGGGTTAAATTTGAGGTATCATTTGGCTTCAATCCAAATGGAGCGTAACCGGATGCGTCGACATGATAATCGTCTTCTGCTATGCATGTACCCCCTGTCATGCAATTCACACTCAGTAAAAAATGCCACAATTGTGAAGAGGACACAACCGATCAAGTTATAGTTCAGACGACTTACTGGTACTTAGTACATAAAGCCATTTGACCGCGAAAACATGTCGCTAGTGAGTTTAGACACTGACATCGTATCGCCCAGCCAATTCGTGATGGAGACCGTAAAACGTATGTAGTGTCGATCTTAGTTGTTCTTCGTCATAACTCTGTTGGAGCAGTTTGTGTGTAAGGAACTCATCTCTGTTAATGAAGTCGGTATAGTCTGAACATGCACGAGCAAAACGCAATAACTGATATATCTGAACGCCATACGATGAAATATATGTTACTGCTGAAAATTGGAAGTTGGCAATTGGTTAGTTCAAATCATCACCTTTGTCATATATTTTAGATTTGAAGGAAAAGATTAAGATATGACGCAGGCCTTCTTTTTGATAGTATCATTAATTTCGAGTTCACTGGGATATATATGAGATGTAAGCACTCGTCAAAACATTTACTAAATTTTATCACCGGTATAAGGAAATAATTCGTAAATATAACTCAACATGCAGACATCTTATACGTTCAGGTATTTCACATCCAAAATTTTATGGAAATATTCTTTATAAAGCACAAAAATGTCAGTATTCTCCTCAGAAACTAACAAAACCTTTAAATAGACTTATTAAAAGGGGATATAGTTACGATACTGTTGTCAGGTCATTAAAGATTGCATATTTTGGCTTTAACATTGATTCACTGATAGGGTCTTTGCATCGGAACTAAACACATTTATTTCTTAAAAAAAACAGTTGTTGGCATGACACGGGTTATGTTCTTCTCATATATTTTATGATAGTATGATACTAAACCCCTAACGGGAGGGATTGTACCTGATATTCATATGATGAAGACATAATCTTTCAATCAGTTTAATTGAGGTCTGGAGCTGGCATGTCAGTTAACTGCTAGTAGTCTGTTGTTATTTATGTATTATTGTCATTTTATTTATTTTATTTTGTTACATCTTTTGACATCGGACTCGGACTTCTCTTAAACTGAATTTTAATGTGCGTATTGTTATTCTTTTACTTTTCTACATTGGCTAGAGGTATAGGGGGAGGGTTGAGATCTCATAAACATGTTTAACCCCGCCGCAATTTTGCGCCTGTCCCAAGTCAGGAGCCTCTGGCCTTTGTTAGTCTTGTATGATTTTAAATTTTAGTTTCTTGTGTATAATTCGGAGTTTAGTATGACGTCCATTATCACTGTACTATTATGCATATTTTAGGGGCCAGCTGAAGGACACCTACGGGTGCGGGAATTCTCGCTACATTGAAGACCCATTGGTTGCCTTCGGCTGTTGTTTGCTCTATGGTCGGATGGTTGTCGCTTTGACATATTCACCATTTCCTTTCTCAATTTTACTCATTGAAATGTGCGTTAGTATTAGGCGACAGAAAATCATGAATATATTTGAAAGTGAAATTAGATAAATTTTCAAGATTTGTTTATTTTTCTGTATTTGAGAAGGTTATGTATAAATTTTGTCTCATGAGTACGAAACTAAGTTGGTCAGTTGTTGTGGACAAGTAGTACCCATTAGCATACGGACTGTCTGTTGAAATATTATTCCACCAAACTCAACAAATATGGTGTCGATCAAAACGTCAACCATTGCGATCTCATCATCTATGATGTATTGTAAAACAGTGTTCTTCACAAAGTAAGATTTTCATAACCTAAAACAAGGAATTTGTATCTACGTTTACCATGTTTGTAGAAAAGGCTCTGTTTAACGAGATGATATAGTCGATCTTTCATTTGAGCATGGGGAATAGTAGTGTTAAGCGTAGAATATATCAAAGATTTTGATATTATTCCAAAATTGTAAAGATTGGATTGAAAATCTTGGTTTAAATCTTTAGAATTTTTCAGAATCGATATTTGATTGATCCCTACCGGTTCTGTTTCATTGATTTGATATTTATAATTCCGTATCCATTGTTTACGTTCCTGACAATTGATGTCCCACGGAAAGTCTACGTTATACATATCATCTGCCATGGTTGGTTTCGGAACCATCGTCCATAACATTTCTTTATCCTTTTCGAAGTAATCGTTCATGATTTTCCTAAAAATAAATTAGAACTATTTGTTAATTACACAACTTATATGTCCAAGAATAATACAAATCAAAACCGAATTTTTAACCGAAGAAAAAACTACAGCGAGAGAGTGCCGCTCGGTCGATAATACCTATCAGAGGCTACCAAATGTACGGGTTAATAAATAAATGAACAATATTGTGTTTCAAAAAAATGCTCAAAGTTTACATTTAAGTAAGCTTTAACTACGTAACCTGCTAATCCATCAACCCATCCACCAATCCATCATATATCTCTCCATTCATCATCATCTCTCGTCCAGAAATACAACTCTTTTCTAAAGTAAGGCGTCCTATTGGTTGTGCAGGATGCATATACGCAGACTAGTCGGTTGAAATGAAGAGACGTTAAATCCGATGAAGGGCGAGTGTCACACGTTAACGAATCAATATACAACAACGGTTTGAGCCCGGTCAGAGTGAAGGCATTAAATCCGACACGTTACATAAATTACACTTTTAACAACTTTTGAGTCCATAGGTGTCTTTAAGCAGAAATTGTCAATCCTTGAACTACTTTTCTGTAATTTTCAAGTAAAATATCACGTGCACATTTCCAACTTTTAATCCTAATTGTACTACTTTGCAAAACATTAACCTATCAGAAAAATATCATTTATTTGTTATCTTGACTTTACATGGAATGAACCGACCGGAACGGACAATAACTTTAATTAATTCAATCGATTATCACTGAAGTGTTTTGAATCGAGACAATTCAATTGCATTCCTACCTGTATGCCATGGACTCAAAATATCGAGCTCGTCTGCTCATTGTGGTTTCTATAATCTCATTTCCTATTACCAACAGGGTGTCACGTGGACAGGAAGCTCCATGTTGATGCGCAAGTGAAAAGAACGGTGTCTTCGCTGGTTGTGTAAAATCGATTTTTTCCGGTCTTCTGACTGTGACATTACACTGGGATGTAAGAACCCTCTCTAAGTTGTCCATTTGGATAGCTGCTTTATCTATATGCTCATCACTTCGCTTCCCTGACCTGAGAGAAAAAAAATACTATCAATATATCATTGATTGATTGATGCTTGCAAACATTCAGTGGAAAACATTTCACACATATCTAGGAGGAAACAAATAAACAACTGATACAATGAGAAGGCTCTGCAAGGCATCATGACCGGACGATACTAATAATTTAATTCTCCACTTTTAAGTATATTTTTACGTTAGAATTTATAGATATCGTACGAACTTCCATAATTCATAATTATAACAATGCATTTCACAAACTCCCTTACTATTTCAGAAATTCTTTCACATGCATTACTTTAACAAATTAGTTGTAACATTTATACCTATATGTTTTTGTGTATGTCTTGAGTCAGGAACATCTTTGTATGTTAAATTTTATTGAAATTAATGTGTTTTGTTATTGAGGAAATTTGGTAATGGTTTGCCGATCTGTAATAGTATTTGCTACATTTAATCCCTATATATGCACTTGATCAGTGTTGAAAAATGTGTGCTGACCAGAGGATATAAAGTTTTGCTGTTTGTGTCTATAAGTTGCTGTCTCATTAGTTTTTACCATACATCTAAATCCTCATTTACCTCTGAGGGGGTTTAAATCCTGGTTCCTCGTTGGGTACACACCAGAAGTCTGATACTCCAATTATGATTTCTTCCAAAGGATCCCAGTCATTATGGGAGTTTACAATCGTCATGGCTTTAGTGTTGTTTTGTTGAACAGCTGAAAATATAAACAAATAACGAACATGACAAACGAGGCAATGAACAATAGAAAGGTAAAAAAAATAATTTTTATGAAATAATAGGTCCATATAATGTGTCTGTATAACATACCTGATATATATAACAATTCAATTTATTATTTATAAAAACTTTTTTTCAAATACTTCGTTTTATTGGTCGATTACTTTCCCTGACAGCTGTTGGTTACATGCACTCGTCTGTTCTGCTTGTATTTATGTCTTCATTGTTTGAGGGCAAATTCAAATGCTATGAATGTTTTTTATATTTGTAACACAACACATGGTTATTTGGATAGTTTAGGCAGACCACCGTCATTTTACGGTGAACATTTATCCAATTGTATTGCCAGAAACAGTAAGCGATGTATAATGTTATCTCAAGTGATTCAACCAAGTGACTCCTATCTGTGTGGGTTATACGTACTTTTTTTCATATTCATGAGATTATGTCATCATGTGCCATTTTATAGATTATATGACATGTTCCAGTCAACATCAAAACAAAACGATGAACACATATAACTCTCATTTATAACTGTTATCTTTTTTTTTTATTGTCAATAAAAAGTAATCAATATTTTAACCATTTTATATTTGTCCTTTTCTTTTTCTTCAGAGCAAGAACACCTGGAGGTCCGTTAAGTACACCTGTGTTGTTCTCAGAAAACACCAACCCATTCCCTGTTTGAGTACTGTTGTCTAGTAAGGTACTCTTGGACTGTACGTCAACTTTTCCCCCCTCTTCTGCTGCACTTGCTTCAGTTTGAACACGTTCCTCTATTTTAGGGTCATTATCTGCATTATTTGTTGAAACCTTTGACATCTCCTCGAATTGTCTCTTGGAAATCAGTATGAGTTCCTTCGCCATGGCACTAAATATACCCTAATGCTGATGTTTGGTAGAATTTTATTATATCGTATCAGTAGTCTTTTCTTACTCCGATGGTTTTCTGTCTTTGAGCCTAATCTAAATATAACGGATCTGTATGGTGCTAGTGCTTTCACGTATTTGGTTTTGTTTGGAAATATACCTTTGTAAATGATCAATGCAATTTCGGATAATAGGTCAATTTGATCTGTGGTGATATGAGACAAAACAGCTTTTCTTTGTTTCGGAGTAATCTCGTAAATAAACTTCAAAACAGTTTTATTTAGTTGCATGCGTCTACTCATTGTACTGTTTGGTAAGAAATGAACATCTTCTAAGCATGACACATACTTTTATACAGGTTGATACACCACACATACGTCACCTGGAAATATACCAGTTCGTAACATGTATGTTTTATCTCGACGAGTGGACAGGTCTACTAAAAGATAGTTGAAGGATTTTTCAGTGGCTTTCTGGAAACTATCTAAAAAATATTTTGTCTTGCCCGGTAGAATTTGGGAGGCAAATGACGAAAGCTGTCTCATGTCTCTAGGGTTTCGAAATAAAACAAAATTTACACAATTCAAAGAAATACTTCTGGCATGTTTCCCAGCACAAAATAAATTCTGCGAGATGAAACAGCATGATGCCATTCTGTGATGACTGGTTACAGTAAACAATTGCAGAACATCATCCGACTGAACAAGTTTAGACATCAAGTCATCTATTATTATCAAAGCGTGTTTCATGTCGTGAGTGAACTCCTCTATTGTCTTTTTATCCGGTAGACCTTCGTGAAATGTCACATCTTAATTCTCTCCTCGCATTTCTTGGAATACAGGTTGGTCTTCGGAATACGCATTCAGTATTCTCGTCCGGGGTTCGGTAAACATTACATTCGCATTTTCTATTAATTTTTTGGTGAACATTGTCTTTCCGGATTGGGTGGGACCAACTACACACATCGTCGTTGGGGCCATAAACGGTAAAAAGGACTTCATTCGACATCTTCTTTCGGTGATGTCCTTGTAAGAAATGAAGGGGTTGTTAGGGTGACATCAAATAAAAAAAAAAAACACTTTCATTTCAATGCCAATGTTTTTTTTTTTTATTTCAATAAATAAACAGTTGATTACAATACAAATCTTTTTTTTTTTTATTTCAATAAATAAACAGTTGATTAAAGTACAATTTAACTAGTTCATCGTTTTGTTTTAATGTTGACTGGAACATGTCATATAATCTATAAAATGGCACATGATGAATATGAAAAAAAGTACGTATAACACACACAGATAGGAGTCACTTGGTTGAATCACTTGAGATAACATTGTACATCGCTTACTATTTCTGGCAATAAAATTGGATAAATATTCACCGTAAAATGACGGTGGTTTGCCTTAACTATCGAAATATTCCGGATCAGACGAATTATTAAATATTACACATAACCAGTGTTTTCCCGCATTGGGGTATGGATCTGTATTGATGATATATATCTGTGGAAAGTGATCCTTTGTACGAAACGGAAGTCCATTTTTGGCAGTTATCTTAAAAACACCACCACGTCTTTGTAAACAGATGTTATTCTGTAGTATTTTTTTCAGTTGTTGCGAATTCATGGTTCTACTATTTGTATGTTTCTTGTTTCGTCGCAAGTTAAAATGGCCTGTGTCTGATAGTAACACAAGCAATTTATAGTCTCTTTAGTAGCCGATTTAAACCTCATTTCTAATCTAGCATTTCCGTTTCTCACTAGATTTAAAAATTCCTCCTGAAAATCATACGGGTTTAATGTAAAAGCGATGAATGTGTATCCTTTTCCGAAATCAAAAAGGGAAATGGTGAGGGCAGTATCTTTGTTCCACTTTTCACATATTTCAAATAACCTGACATAAGCAGACGTATAATTTCTGTTCGTTCCAAAATCTAGTTTCATCGGTGACCCATATACATCAACGCCATTAATCTTTAAAGACACCGATTCCATATTAAAAAGTGTTTAAAATCGAAAGGATTGATCGTGTAATCACCATTAACAGCCTTTTGTGGCAAAAGTCCAAACACAACCTTATCTGGAAGTACTTTTGGAAATTTGGAATACCAATATAACTCAGTGACACCTTTCTGAATGACGTTCTGAGTAACGTGGCTTCTGTTTATCAAATATTTGGCTGGATGCTCTCTAAGAAGATTTCTGTGATTGATAATGACGCCTGGATCAGGTTTGCACCTACATGTGCGGTATAATACATCTACAATCTTAACCTGATAATTGAGATCAGCAGGAATGGTGTGGAAGACCGGAATAATTTTAAGTATATATCAACTCCATTTATCAAATATTTGTCCAACATAAGAGAATCTTCTAATAGATTTCCTTCTAACTCGAATATTCTTGATTCTTTGGTGTACTCGTATCTGCTATCATACCCCGAATTTAATGAATGAGAGGGAGTTCATTGGGTCGCCGTCTTTCATGAACAACTGACTCTGAAGTTGTGAATTTTGTTCATCGCTGCCTGATGATAAGATTGTTTTTAAGTAGGCTTTCTACGGATAGTTATTTGCGTTGACTGAAACCAATTTGTTGTTCATGTACACATCCACATGAAAAAACATACTATGTAGTGGTTGGTTGATTATACCGGTGTGTTCCTGTGCGACTAAATGTGACCCGTCAGCTTTCAATATTTACATTTTAACACAAAGACGTGATTTTCGAAGGTCAATATAGTCATTTCCAGCCCCAGATATCACTATTTCAATAGCTGTAGATTCATTTACTAGGTTCGATATGGGTCGTTCTTCTGTATTAAACGTTTCAACGATAGCTACCTGGTAAGGTGGTGACGCAAAAATGGATAATTCCATCGGCTGTCCAATTGATTTGTTATCTTCACTCAGAAAGGCCATTTTTTTTACTTACAATTTCCGCTTTTTCTTATTTACAATATCCTTCCAAACACTGTCAATGTAATCTCTATTATGTTTTCTTATTCTTGAAGTCTTTGTTTTACGCTTTTTTTTAATATGTATTCTTGGTGACAACTATCTTTTTTCTGACACTGTTTTTTTTTCTTTTCTTAACTTTTATACTCTTAAAAATCTTAACATGCAGTTTTTTCTTACTGTTGTTTTCCTCTAATTTGGATTCAGCTTTTTCTGCATCTGCTTCAACAGGTGCCACTAGTTTATTTTGTATTAATGTTGATTCTGTTTGTGTAGAATTAGGATTCACTGGAATCAGGTAGGATCATCTTCCGTACAATCCACGACCGGTTTGAATTTTGTTCTGTTTTCTAAAATTTGTATGGATCGAAAGATTTCTTTGTAAAAGTTTTTGCACATCACCGGATCCGTGACGTAGGTTTGACTATTCATTTTATAGTACATACGGAAACTTCTTCAGGTGAAGTGTAAAAGTCACTTTGTTTTTCAAAAATGAATCATTTTTTCCGTTACCATCCTATATATACATGCAAATCCACCAATTCATTTCTTTTTATGTCTTTCACTTCACGTTGTGGAACCCTTGAATTAAACTTAGATGGCCATCCAAGTCATTTTACGAATACTTCCTCTTCCCTGTTCTCCTTATTTCTTCTCTTTTTTATATTTTTTTCTATTTTATACGTGTTGGTATCGTCTATTGTAATTTTCTCAATTTCGTAACGGTAAAAGGATCCAGCCAAAATTTCGCCTGACATGTCTTCTAAAACGTATCAATCCCGATTTTCTCTGATGAATCTTTTGTAAATCTTGAAATATTCTAACGTCCAATTTTCCGAATAACCTTTATCAGATACTTTTTTCAAGTATGACACCCTCACAATGGCTCCGGAATTAAATTTGAATGTTTTTGTTCTAATTTTCTTTTTTTTTCAGATTTCACCGGTTTTACGTCAACTTTTTTCCTTTTTCTATTCTCTCTCGTAATGTACATATGTATCTCTCTTTGTTACAGATGCAAGTGTTGCTCACCTAACGATTTGTGTGGTGTATTGTTGTAACTTTTAACTATGTCTTGTAACACGTCTATATATCAATTAGTTTGTGTCTGCATGAAGTAAGCGGCAATTCTGTTTCTAATAGTTCTGATCACTCTTTCTGCATAGTTGGCTTTAATTTGACTAGTTTGTGTGTAAAAAACATGATTTTTTTCCTTTTGTTAATATTTCTTTACTTCAGATTTAAACTCTCCACCTTTGTCAAAACGAATCGTTTTTGGTTTTATGGTGTTATTTTGTGTAAATATATTTTCCAGTGCTTTAGTTACTGATAAACTTTTTTTTTTTTATCTTTCAATGGTCTCTAATTATCAGGTACAAAGTAAAAACGTCAATCAACACTAATAAAAATTTGTTCCCTGAATTAAACTTTGTAACATTCTCCATAGACATCAAATCGCCATCAAACTGTTCATTCATACAACTCACGACAACTCTATTCCTTTTGAAACTCCTTCTGACAGGTGTTTGCACCGAATATGCTTCGATTTTTCTTAAAATGTTTTTCACCTGTCCTTTACCTATAACCTTGTAAACTTTGTCAGGACCAGAAATTGTACATCTAATAATGTCTTACAACCTTATAGTGTTCATTTTATGCTTAACAATTCTGTTTAGTCATCGTTTAAAATATTATAATTTAAAAACATTTTATTGTATCATTTGATGAGTGTTCATATTGTATTTCAAAATATACAATTCCTTACCAGACACAAGTTGTTTCCTTTTCCCTTTTTCCTTTTTCGATTTTTTTTTCCCCTCAAAATTTTTTTCACAAATTTTTTTTTCCTCAAATTTTTTTTCCCTTAAAAATTTTTTTTTTCTAATTTTTTTTCACAAAATGTTTTTTTTTCCTCAGAAATATTTTCCTCAAATTTTTTTTTCCTCATTTTTTTCGTTTAATTATTCATTTTCTATTTCCTTTTTCGATTTTCATTTCCTTATTCGGTTTCTATTTCCTTTTTTGATTTTCATTTCCTTAAAGGAAAAAGAAACAGAATAAGGAAATGAAAATCAAAAAAGGAAATAGAAACCGAATAAGGAAATAGTAACCGAATAAGGAAAAAGAAACCGAATAAGGAAATGAAAATCAAAAAAGGAAATAGAAACCGAATAAGGAAATGAAAATCAAAAAAGGAAATAGAAAACGAATAAGGAAATGAAAATCGAAAAAGGAAATAGAAACCGAATAAGGAAATGAAAATCGAATAAGGAAATAGAAACCGAATAAGGAAAAAGAAACAGAATAAGGAAATGAAAATCAAAAAAGGAAATAGAAACCGAATAAGGAATAGTAACCGAAAAAGGAAAAAGAAACCGAATAAAGAAATGAAAATCAAAAAAGGAAATAGAAACCGAATAAGGAAATGATAATCGAAAAAGGAAATACAAAACGAATAAGGAAATGAAAATCGAAAAAGGAAATAGAAACCGAATAAGGAAATGAAAATCGAAAAAGGAAATAGAAAACGAATAAGGAAACGAAAAAAATGAGGAAAAAAAATTTGTGAAAAAAAATTTTGAGGGAAAAAAAATTCAGTTTGGACTTGTAATATTTTTCAAAATTTGAATATCGAAAAAGGAAAAAGGAAAAAGGAAACAACTTGTGTCTGGTCAATTCCTTAAATCATGGACGGATAAACATATTTTGATTAATAAGTGTGAAACTAATGGAGGGGGTCCCATTTGATTTCAAACCGTAATATATAAATATAACAATACTATTTAATAAATAAACTTATTTGGAGGTAAACAAATTTCCCTCGCCTTATTTTTGGCAAATACCCCATGCAAGTATGATATATTTGTTTATCATATACTTGTATAAAATATTACTAAAATTTTACAGTTCAATAACATTTGAAAATATCAAAAGGCTATGAAAGGATTACTAGGTTTATTGATCAGATTCCTAAGAAACTCCATAGCGGGCTGATAAAGGTACCTTTATTGACTGCTTCCGGAATGTTATCACATGCCTTTCCGTTAATTTCCGTGACGTTTATCACATGTAAGTTCGTGCGGCTCTTGGGCTGATATCATAACCTTGGGCCGATAAAGGGTCTGATATGAAAAATGCCATGTAATAATCTATACATAAAATTTGTATTTGGTAAAAATATATCGTTATTCGAGTCTGATCGTAAAATATAGTGTTAATAAGAATAGATGACTTTAGCTGTACGCCTCAGAATGTAATAAAATTAGATAAAAAGAAGATGTTCAGGTGAAAAATCTTTTATTTTTATTTTGTATTGAATGATATATTATCATAGCAGCATCGAGTATATATCCCTTCTCGAAAGTTCTGCCATCGACTAGACTCCCCTCAGTTATATAACATTGGAAATCTTATCAATTTGAAAAGAACGTTCATTCATTACGTCTACAAGGTATTTTTTAACGATCTTATCTAAACTATTACTTATAAATACATTAACGCTAAAATATCATAATAAATTGGTTATTTCGTAAAAGTACATTACAGTGACAATTTCATATGCATAAATACTTTGAAATTTTTCATCCATAAAAGATTAAAAAAAATTTAAAAGTATCGTCTCTTTTGAAAACTCAAAAATTAAAATTACTTAGTATATAATTTAAAATTCACAAGGGTGCGCATGGGATTGGTTTTTTTCATTCCTAATTCCTTTCCCTTGGCTTCCCGTCTCTTTTCGTTAGAATCCATTTCCTTTTAGCAGTCCCCTTGTCCCTTGTGAGTGTTCCAAATAGAAGAAATACATGGAATTTATGCTATTTATTTCTCACGGAGTAAATATTACTGCCCTGAATAGTCTTTCCATAAGGAACATTTGAAATGAAATTGTCTTTAATAATGTTTCCAAGGGTATATCTTTTATATAAGAAACAAATATACTTTGATATATGTGCTATGCAGTGTAAACCAAAGATTAAATTGGTGCATTAGGTATTTTAAATCTTTCAATCACTTTTGTGTTTTGATACAATACCTATGCACATTAAAAGTCTTATTTGTCAACCTCAGCGTATATAATGTTTATACTATTTCTTAATATTATATATCATTTTTATAGTTTTGTAGTTTGGTGAAAGTCAGGGTTTCGGATTTTAGGATGGATAGACAGGCTAGCGGAAAAAGTGGGTACCCATATTCCTGCAATAAACCCCTTCCACAACTTTTAACTTAAAAACTTTCGAACGTTACATACTGTCCGTACTACATACATAGATGCTGTGCCCCTTTTTCATGTATTCATTTCGGATATTGCTGAATTTCCGGAAGTTGAAAAAACTTGTTTATTTTACAACAAAAATGCACATATGACCAATATCGAGGAACCCTTAGTTTACTTTGCAAATAATCTAAAGTATAATTATCTGTTTTATTATACTTCACGTTAAAATGCCAGATTTTGATTGGCTAATACGGGGGAGATAATTTACTCTATCCCATGGCTGAGCGGGAGACAATTTTTTGAATGTCACCCTCTCGTGTAGACCAATCAGAAATTGATAATTTAAAGGACAATTAATTGAATTTACATCAAACAATTAAAGACAATGCTTAAGTTCTAAGTTTTGGCTCAGAACTTTTTCATTAACTGTCTAAATGAAAAAAAAATGAAAAAATAAAACATCTTCACTTCTGTTGATTTTTCTAATACCCGTAACGTTGGTATGTACATGACGTCATAGTAAAATACTTTGAGTTTAAAATTCAACTGTAAAAGACAATAATGAAAGGACATTCAGTATAATAAATTGAATAACACATAGCTGAGAGGGTGATAGAGCAGATTGGTACCCCTCGAAAAAGCAATCTAATTAAAAACCGATCTCTCATCGCTCCTGTTTCTGATATGTCGCGTGGCGACATATCAGAAACAGGAGCGATGAGAGATCGGTTTTTAATTAGATTGTCGAAAAAGCATTGTCGCCACGCGACATATCAGAAACAGGAGCGATGAGAGATCGGTTTTTAATTAGATTGTCGAAAAAGCATTGTCAACCTTGGCTTCGCCGCGGTTACCAATGTTTTCACGGGGTAACAATCTGCTCTATCACCCTCTCAGCTATGTATTATTTATATATTATACCTACTCGGAGGTAGGCCTATATCTGAAACGTCCGTTTCCGTTCACTGAATATGTTATAATAAACAAAAAAGAAATGATTTATGCAATTTTTTTCTCATCCAGCCCATAACTGTATTAACGTACGTTTAACCCAGTTTCAAATGGTGCATTTCAGTTTCAGAGAATGCTTGCTTCAGTTTGTACGGGGTCTGCGTTTATCACATGTCTCTAGTAGCGGTTGAATTAGTCCATTGTTTGATTTTGTTTTGTCGCCGGGTTTGTCTTTGTTCTTCAATGTTCCTTCTTCTTGAATTATTCTTATTGATGACAACATGAGCGATCAAAAATACCAAGAACAATAGCCTGTCATTATTTTATTTTTTTGTTTTCCTATCAATTACTTTTTTCTTAAATGAAAAGCTTTAAGGCAAATCTTATAAAATAAGGAGATGTGGAATGATTGCCTTTTTGACAACTATTCAACAAAGTCGAAATGAAGCAGATGTAAGCAGCTTTATCTCACCGTACGGCCTTCAAGAATTAG
This sequence comes from Mytilus galloprovincialis, assembly GCF_965363235.1. NCBI lineage: Eukaryota > Metazoa > Mollusca > Bivalvia > Mytilida > Mytilidae > Mytilus > Mytilus galloprovincialis. Next base: position 7,432,616 of record NC_134842.1, read on the forward strand.
AAATTCAAAAACCCCACAGCGACTAAGGCCCCTGCAAGACAAAATTGGCTTCATGTTTTGCAAGTACATACACACTGACGAAATTTTACGAATTAAGTTAGAACCAGTTCAAAGACATAATTAAAATAACTAAACCATATCAAATGCATATATATGAGATATAATCTTATAAATTACCATAAAGCGTCGCATGCATCATGAATCTAAGTAAAACTTAAAAATGGAAACCATATATATGGCCGTTTTTCAATAAAAGCGTACTTTCTTGTCCCAGCCACTTTAAAAAAAATGTGTTTGATCTTTGCAAGTAATTTTTTGTGCAGTCAGTACATTGAATTAGATATAACAAACAGTTTGTTTTTTAGAGAGATTGATAAGATATTGATTCCTGAATGGTCCAAAACAACCAAAATGGCATGTCCCTAGACCGCCTGTTCAACATTCATACTCTCAAATATCGTAAAAAAATGAAGAAATAAATATTAATTTTACTTAATATAAGTTCTTTAATAATTCAAAAGTATGTTTAGAGCCAACATATTTTAATAAACAGCTTTGAACATAGGATTTTTTATTTTAGAAGGTGTGTCCCTAACACAATGTCCACTACGAAACGAAGTCATTAAAACTTGCTTATAAACAGTTTTATTAAATCAATGTAAATTTTTGTTTGCAAGAGATATAAACATTAGGGTCTTACAAAAAAAGTGATGCTTTTATAACGGCAATTAAACTGTTGGTAAGAAAAATTGAGCACATCAAATGGACCAGAGTGATACCATATTTTTGTAAATGTCCACTACGAAACGGGTCAAATCTCCTTCAGTAACTGGTTTTAAAATTATGAAAAAAATATCAGTGTACAGCTTAATAACGCTTTGATGAATACAGTCAGTCTTGTTACTATTGCAATATTGGGGTTGTGAGAAAAAAATAAAACATGTGAATACGTCCCCTACGAAACGGTCCCCTACGAAACAAGTTTGGGAGAAAAACGTTTCGTAGTGGACACTACCACTACCATGCAGTCTTTTTTTTTTTATTCTTTTTTCAATTATATTCGTGCAAAGCAAATAACAAAGGTTAGTTTCACGTAACTTTTATTTAAGAATTGAATGCTTCTTTTTGTAAATTTATTGGGGTGTAAAAGCGTTGACCGAAGTACATTTTGTATGAAGCGCGGAAGCGCTTCATTCTAAAAATGTACGCACGGTCAACGCTTTTACAACCCTATAAAGTTACAAAAAGAAGCATTCAATACTTATAATTACATTTTTTTTAGCTATGATCATGAAAACACGAATTTTATATATTTTATTATTTAATTCACCTGTGCACTTTATTGTTGGAGCACGTGTTATCATGAAGAAAAGTTGTATTGAGCAATGCAACTGCTTACGGAATAACACGTGATGTACAGTTAGCCAATCAGAATAAAATATTATAATGAAACATACATCTAATGTAATTATTATGTTTTTATTAACATAGAATAGGGTTGATGTCAACTACGAAACTTTTTGTCCACTACGAAGCGGTTTTGTCAATTACGAAACGCATCAAAATGTCCACTACGTAACATGAATTGTACCTTCATATGTGAAGTACTGTCTAATCTTTATCAATAAAAAATGGTTCTCCAATTCAGAAAAAAATGAGATTTTTCTAGTATATAACGTATACAAACTGGAATGTCTATAGGAAACATTTAAAATTGCAAAAATATGTGTGTTTAGAAGCAGTTTCGTAGGGGACAAAAGTCCCCTACGAAACAGTACACAAATTATGAAAATAATATCATTTTAAAGAGTATTTAAGATTGCACTTTTTGTTTACAAACAGGTCTATAATAGAGGTATTCAAAATAACTCTTGAAAATAAATTTTAGACTAGTTGATTTTCCATTTTTTTTAGGTCTGAAAGGAACGCTTTTATTGAAAAACGCCCCTATGTGTTTAACAATTATTCCTCCATAGCGTTATTAATAATGCAGTGTTCTGGATCCGCTTATGACATTATGTCTTTGTCTTTTCCCTATTGTTGCATATTATTCGAGTCTAAAATTGTACATACCAAATAATCTGAATTTAGGAACAGCTTTATTGTCTAGACTATCATTACCTAAGTTTATTATACTTCAAGTACTAAAAAATTAAATATTTGACAAAATCAACTCACCTGTACAACTCAGAGCGACCCCAAAAGTGTATAAAGTTATCTTAACGTGAAGAAAATTTGATGATGTAGATGATTAACTTTGCGTGACACTTAATAGTTATAGCCACTACAAACCGGTAAAAGTCTGAAAGGGTAAGGATATTTATACTGCACTCTTTCTATTTGAGCAGTCAAAATGCGTTCACTGTATATTTCTATATCGTATACAGTCACTGACCCGATATCACTTTTCCTCATAAATATTTAAAATAGAAGTTGCCGAAATAACATTTAATTATTCATACGACCTCTTCAACCTGTTCTTGTTTCCAATGCATACAACGATGCGTGGAACGACTCAACCTTGTTTCTTTTGCAATTATTGGAAAAAAAATATTTCATTTATTAATATTTTTTGTTTGTTTGCAACCTATAAATCATTATGATAATGAACGATGGACAGTCAGTGCGTGAATTTTTCTTGCTACCTGATTGGAAGATATTACGAGACGTGAATAATCAAAGTTTATTGATTGGTTAGGACAATCCAAACCTAGTAAATGTCCTTCAATCCCGTAGAGTATCGGATTTGTCCTCTCTATTTTTGCAATTAGATTTTGCCTGGTCATTAATCATGCATATTCATGATATTGGTACACAGGTGACTTTTATCTATAAATAGTCGAATCTTCTGGAGTTTCGTAAACAACAACGTTAAACGATATATATACTACTTCATAACGTGTGACCTCACGTGTGTGGTAAAATTTGTTGATTGATGCACGTGGATATTCTAGTAAATGAATTAATCTACAAAGCGAGAGCACTTTCCATTTTCATCAGCTAAGAGTCGACTAGCCCTTTTTGAAAGGCTAATGCTTGTTATGCTTATGGTTGATATTTTAGTTCATACTCAAATGATTTCGTTCACCATCGAGTGTGGGTTTCAACAGGTAAATGTACATTTCAGTGTGTTGAAAATTTCTCCATGAGCATGATATGAGGCCTTTTTAAAGGGGATTTCCCCAAATATTTAAATCAAATAAATAACCTTAACGCATTTAACAACAATTGAAAATGTTTTTTTTTAGATTGCAGTATAAAGACAATAATAGTGCATTGACTTGACATTTCAATGATATAAGGATTCGGCCCGAAACGGGGAAATAGCTCGGCACAGCCTCGCATTTCCCCGTTTCTAAGCTTCATCCTTATATCGTTGATATGTCAATTCAATGCACTATTATTGTCTATGTACTCAAATTCTTCAGCTCAATCGCTTACGACTGGATAAGTATTTCTCCTGAGGTACATGTTCCGTGTAATGTTTTTGGCTTTGATGGATGTATGAATAAATCGTCTACCATTTTATAGAATCGACCGCAATACAGTTGTTCGTATCTTACAGCGACTAAAAAAGGCAATTGAAAGATATGTTTTCTTATATATATATATAATGGTAGTATACCGTTGTTGTCCTCTAGTCCATTTCTTTTTTTTGTCTGGCGTTGTTAGTTCATTTTTGACATACGATGTATGGGTTTAATTGTCCTTTTGGTCTCTCGTTTACAAGTGTTTTGGATAGAGAAGTTATTTGTTAATATAAGATAAACAGTACCTACATCGTGTGCACAATAACAGATCTATAGAATTTATCAGTTTTATCATTTTTATGGTAATTTTCATCAATATACTGCTTAAAAATGTTTAGTTATTTGACACACTCAGGAGTTTCTACCCCGGGAGCGTGTTAATACAACCACTGCATTAATGCAACTGATTGTTGAAGTTTCATCACCATCACCATCTCAGAGAACAGCACCCGTGATGACATAAAATATCATTATTCGACCATTTTTATAAATTTAAATAAAAATTCAGAATAATAGAGTTCTTCGTATTCCCAGTGTTTATCCAGTGTCTTTTCTTAAAAAGCTTTTATATCTTTTATAACTTTATCTGGTGTTTTATTCCATAATTTGGCGATTCTTAATGCAAAGCTATTTTCCTAAGACTAGTTTTGAATCGTTGGTGAATGATTTTGTTTATTATTAACTCTTGTGTTACTTGTTTTCTGTGTTTGATATTAGTTTGGGAAATTATCTAGTTTCCATTTAGTATCGTATATGTCTCATTCATGTCCCCCCAGACTCTACTAAATGACAATGGCGGTAGCCTATGCTTCTTCAATCTTCCTAGTTAGCTAAATTTATTGAAACCTGGTATCTGACGTTTTGCTTTTTTTTTGTACATTCTCGATTTTATCCATATATTTCTTTTTAAAAGGTACTCATTCTGAGCTCGCATAGTCTAAGTGTGTTCTAACAAATGGTTTGTATAGTGGAAGGAATTCCGCAAAAATTGAATAAGCTTTGTTTACTTTTTCGCAAATATGCTTTTCAAATGATAGATCTTCATCTATGACCACTCCTATATTATTCTCTTCTTTACATATGCTAATCTTTTGACCTAATAGGTTGTATGATGTGCTGTACATGTCGTCTTTTGAAGTTCGACTTAATATATTGATATTTACATTTTCAGAGGCCATGCATCGCTCAATTTTTTAAGTTGTTTTAAATCATTTTGTAGTATATTTTCTATACTCCTGAAGTTTTTGGTTTCGTCGTCAATTAATTATGCATCCGATGTAACGCAGTCTGACAGGTCATTGAGATAGAAAACAAATAACAGGGGGCCTAATACTGAGTCTTGTGGTATTCCTGATGTAACCGCTTTCCATTCTGAGGTCTCCCCATTTACTGAAACTCTTTGTTTTCTATATGATAGAAAATCTGTTATCCGGTCTAAGATTGGATTAGTTATCCCAAATTTCTCAATTTTCTTTAAGATTACAATATCACAAAATTAATTTCTAATGGAAAAGTCGATACCATGTAACAACAATTTTGCCAGCTTTTAAATAAATAGCTATTTACTATTCTTCATACACTTAAAGAAATACGCGCAGCACGCTGTTTGGTATATGGAAAGCGAATACTATTGTCTCTAATTTAATGAACAAGAAATTACATGTAAATTTAAAAAAAAAAACCATTAAATAGTGTCTTCGGCTGCTCAATCATATATAAAAACAGATTATTTTGTGATTATATGATTGATAAAAACATTTAAAGTACGTTTGAATCTTATGCAACTTTTGGGTTTATAGACATATCTGAAAACTTGCTGCTAGCGAGTGGCTGCTAGATTGAGCCTGGTGACTAAATCTTTAGTATTCGTAGACAATACACCTTATCGCTATTTAGTCCATTCCGGGAAAAACAGTCATTTATACAACTTCCTGTTTGAGGTCAACGGCCGAAAAATGGAGGTCATCAGTAGTGAGCTGAGAAAGAAAAAACTTTAGTTTGTGATCATCAAGAAACTTTGATATTGTATGATCCACTTTTTTCGAAATTAAAATTGAAGTAAAAAAATATTTTGTTTGAAGTATTTACGGTAGTTTAAACAGGTCTCATTAAAAAGTATCATGCATGGTGAATTGTTTAAACAGGGTCCCAGATAGCTTCAACTGGATGAAAAAGTTGTGTAATTTTAGAACTTATCCGGAATGGAATAAATAGCGATTAGGTGTATTAAACTGACTGATAATAAAGAAGTAAGGGTTTTAAAGTACAATTTATACAAACAAGTTTTAATATGAAATATACATATATTAAACAAATTGGCCAATCTACAAATCATAGATGACAAATATTAATTAATAAAGAGATAGTTGTTGTATATTACTTATTATTGCATTGGAGTTGAATGAGGGGGGCAAGGGGGGGTCCCAATAACAGCAAAACAGCAAATTCATTTGGCTCATAACAGATAACAAGGAATTAAAATGGACAAAAACAGATAACAGTAAATGAAATATCAAAATGATATGGTCTTTGACAAATCAGTTTTTCTTATTACGGATATAATCCTTTGTAATGCATTCCATTTTCTATGACTATGTTTTTAGTATTAATTTATGTATCTAGAATGTGTTTAAATTACTACTCAATATATTATAATATTTTTTATACGCTCGTTAACGGAACGTATTATGGTATACTGTTCTGTTGTCAACATGTCGGACATTAACTCAAAAACTCTTTAACCAATTTGCATTAAACTTTGGGAAATTGCTTATATCTATTGACGTGAGCTCCCCCTTTTTTTTTTATAAATTTTATTTGATTTTAAGTTTCTAGGTAATGGGTTTTTATTCAATGAAATTGGTGTTTTTTTTTCAGTTTTCTGATAATATCTCAAAAATGCTTTTACAAAGCAAGGCATTTTGGTGAATTGTTTATATCTATTAACGATGATGAGGTCACTTTCAATTTTTATAAATTTTAGATTTTACGTTTCCGAGTTAACGGGTTTTATTAATTAAAAAGGGGGTATTTTCCAGTTTTCAGACATTAACACAAATTTTTTTCAGTAGTTCTCATGAAACTTTGCTGAAATGTTATATCTATTGTTGTAAACTCCCTTTTGATTTTTATTAATTTTAGATTTTATGTTATTGAGTTAAGGGATTTTATTCATTAGAAAAAGGTGGTATTTTCTAGTTTTCAAAAATAACTCAAAAATGCTTTCAGCAGTTCTCATGAAACGTTGGTGTATTGTTTATATATATTGACTGAAGCTCCCTTTGTTGTTAATAAAAAAATGACCTAAAAGAGTTTGAATATTCTGATTTTTTCTAAATGACCATCTAATCAGGTGTGTGAATTTTTCTTAAACTTCGAACGAATTTTGACACTCCAAAAGCAATTTATTCCACTATTTTCAAAGGCCTTATTTGAAAAAAATTTTATCAGGTTTTTGATTGTACCAAGTGTACTAGAAAATAGAATACATAGTTTAGTAGGGAAACAATGGCTTGAAAGAAATAAATCGTTGTTTGTAATGAGTTATGTGCAGCTTCGGACCCAAGTACATGGTTGGAACTTTCATTGTACAATGCATTTGGTTCTGCTTTGAAAAGAATCACAGAGCTGAGTCTATGTACCATATTATATAAAAGGTTAAGTGGTTGTTAGGACCTAGTCCTTAATTGAGATCCTTGTCAGATATTCCTGGCCATATGTTTTCCTTTTTGTCATATTAAGAATTGTTTTAATTTAATATGTTCGTAGGGGAAACAAGGAACATTATTCTCATACAAAAAATTAAGATAATTCTAGATCAGTACACATTCATTAAAAAAATGGAATTTATTACAAAGGATAATCATAAGATATACTTGAATTGTCCTGGACCTCACTTCTGTGATGGGTATATGTTAATGGAATCCTTCTCTAAATACGGGACAAACATTTTAGTAGTGGTAGACCCCACTGTCCAATGATCTTCAATTTATACCGAATATTGACTGTCAGAAAAAATGCTAACATTCCAGTTTTCAATAACAGTTAACAGCAAATACATTATCACAATAACAGATAACAAAAAAACTAAAAGCCCAATAACAGCTAACAAAGAATAAGACAATAACAGCTAACAGCAAATATATTTTCAAAATAACAGATAACAAAGAATTAAATTGTCCCATAACAGCATAACAGTTAAACCCCTTGTGCCCCCTCTTGAATAGATATCAAGTCTGAAAACACATCATGACTTATTTTAATGAAAAGTTAAGGTGCAGTGCTTTTAAATACTTGTTAATTTGTAAGTTTTTTATATAAAATATTTTCTTTATTTTATCTTGTCTACAGATGAAATGTGTGTGGTAATTTTCATATAGGTTTGTGAATTTATTGTTTCAGTTTACCAGATGCTTAAAAACAACCTAGCATAATAAATGTTGCCTAGCAACGGTTCAAAAATTAATCATTTTCCCCAATGAAATTTATCTAATGTTCTTTGATGTTGCATATAATGTTGTATTCTTATGTATTATCTTAGTCAAAATTATTTTATTAGCTCACCTGGCCTGAAACTCTCCATCCAAGTCACAATGTATAAAAGTGAACCATTATAGGTCAAAGTACGGTCTTCAACACGGAGACTTAACTCACACCGAACAGCAAGCTATAAAGGACCCCAAAAAAATTACTAGTGTTAAACCATTCAAATGGGAAAACCAACGGTCTAATCTATATAAAAAACGAGAAACGAGAAACACTTATGAACCACATCAACACAACGACAACTACTGAACATCAAGACAACGGTAAGTGTTGTTGAGTTGATCAATTAAATACAATTTAGAATGGGTCATTACTGAGTTTGATCATAAACTGTGATTTATAACAGTACAAAAACAAGTCTGCTATTAAAGGGGCACTATTAGTGCCCTTTAAGAATACCTACAATCTGTCGAAAAACTTTGTTGACGAAACGTACATAAGTATTATCAAGGAGAAAATTAACAGCTTCAAACATCTCATCACACCTCCAGTAAGTATATTTAGCATATATTTACCTTTCTCATTAGAGAAGAAGGCTTTAAACGAGTTGCAGCAAATATATTTGCATTCAGATTTACCAAACGACCATTTAATTAAATAGGAAAACTTTTGTTTGAAAAGATTATGTGGAAGTGTAGTGTAAAGAGTTGAAAAGTCAAAACTGTCAACAGAGTCAAAAGGACCATCAAAAGCACGTAATTTATCTAAAACCTCCAAAGAATGTTTTACACTCCAAAAATAGTATATTCCACTATTTTCATATATTTTATAACAAAACATTATGATATTAAGTTCTTTGATAGTAGTTAAGGAACTAGTTAAAAGCAATGAAAGATAAGTTGTGGAACACTTATTTGAAGGCGAGATGAAACGATATTTTACTGGGTTTTTTGTGTAGTTTAGGTAACCAAAACATAGAAGGGACCTTCAAATGTTCAGAAGATGCCTTAAGCTGTGATGTAGTTGTGATATATAGATATAAGAATATGTGGTATGATTGCCAATGAGACAACTCTCCATCCAAGTCAAAATTTATAAAAGTGAACCATTATAGGTCACAGTATGGTCTTCAACACGGAGCCTTGGCTCACACCGAACAGCAAGCTATAAAGGGGCCTAAAAATTACTAGTGTAAAACCATTCAAACGGGAAAATCAACGGTCTAATCTATATAAAAAACGAGAAACACTTATTAACCACATCAACAAACAGCAACAACTGAACAACATATTCCTGAAATAGGACAGGTGCAAACAATTGCAGCGGGTTTAAACGTTTCAATGGTATCAAACCTTCGACCTTATCTGAAACATTAGTGTAACATCACAACATAGAAGACACACTGTAAAATATCAATTGAAATGACTTAACACAATCAAAAGACATATTAACACAAGTGAACTTACACTTGTTGGTTTTCCCGTTTGAATGGTTTTACACTAGTAATGTTGGGGCCCTTTATAGCTTGTTGTTCGGTGTGAGCCAAGGCTCCGTGTTGAAGGCCGTACATTGACCTATAATGGTTTACTTTTTTTAAGTTGTTATTTGGATGGAGAGTTGTCTCATTGGCACTCACACCAAATCTTCCTATATCTATTACACTGAACGAATATGCTTTTCAACGGATGTACAGTTTATATATATCTTTACAGATGTACAGTTTATATACATCTTTACAGATGTGCAGTTTATATACCGCTTTACAGCTGTACAGTTTACATACAGCTTTACTGCAGTACAGTTTATATAGTTTTACAGACGTACAGTTTATATACAGCTTTACAGATGTACAGTTTATATACAGCTTTACAGCTGTACAGTTTATATACAGCTTTACAGCTGTACAGTTTATATACATCTTTACAGATGTACAGTTTAAATAAGCTTTACAGCTGTACAGTTTATATACAGCTTTACAGATGTACAGTTTATATACAGCTTTACAGCTGTACAGTTTATATATAGCTTTACACATGAATGTACATTTGACATGCATCTTTAGAACTGTACATCAAGATTACTATAGTCTTAGACCTGCTGTACTACACGGAATGATTGTTATCTCGTACACTTAAAGTATACTGCTACTTGTTATTATACCACGTGGGACAAGCAGGATGACAGCGATATTCCGTGAACTCTACCATATTTATTTTTAGAAATATTAATTGTTTTGTAAAACTTCTTTGACACATACTATGATAGTTCAATATATTTATTATTCAACCGCAAACATCATCTGCGTGTTAATAATAGAAATCCATATTATAAATACTTTCAGCTAATTAAAATTTAGTCACCTACATGTTACATGCACACTATACAACATTCATTGATCACGTGACTAGGTGTAATCTTTTTATCCCTTTATTGGCATTATTAAAAGCCCTTTGTATTGATTTTGAATATTTGTTTTATTTAATTCAATATTATTGATAGAGATTTTGACATTTAACCTTACAAAAACTTAAAATACTGGCAAGAATTCAAATAACCCATGTGAAAAATGCTGATAAAATTACAACATTAAATTAAAGTAAAGATTCGAACACAATAATAGAATTTTTCGTTGGTCAAATTGACAAAATACAATTAAAGTTTAAAAGTCATGAAAACAGAATAGTAATAGTTAAATAAAATTAAGTACATATTGAACTATTTCTTAATTAAAAACTAAATTTTACTAACAATATTGAAAATTGTCCTGTTATCGGATTACCATAACGCCGTTGACATTGTTTAAAGGTGGAATTATAGTAAAAAAAATATTGGTATGACAACTAGTATTTTTGAATCTTAATATATCGTGTAAAATATGACGAGTTGCATTTTAGAGTGCTGTCTTTCAAGTATCATTAACTTTGTATATGATATATTATCTTGTTTCATACTGATTTCAACCTTTAACTTGTTTTAAATGTTTTTAAATATATAAAAGATCACAACAAAATCGCCTGTTATTGTAAATGAACAACATATGATGGAGATAGTGGGTAATATTTCTGATCGAATAACCCCGGAACTTAAACTGAAGCTATATTCTGATTGTCTGATGAGTTTACTGTAACGTACGAGAAAAAAAATCGACAATGGTTAGCTTCTATTCAAAATGATAGACCTGAATGAGGTGACAAGCCTACCCTGTAAGCTGGCATTTTGAAATAATCACACAGAATGGACGGTCAATTCATGTTCGTAAATCTACATCAACATGTTTTCGACTATGTTTCAATAAATGTATTCTTGACAGTAAAAAAAATTCCGGACAGACTCAATAAATAATGTATTATTATTTGACATCAATAGTATAACATATGAATACGCGACATTCTTTAAACGATATTGCAAGATTATTGATCATTTATCTTGAGACATAAAACTAGCCCTTAGATTTAGCTATTGTTTATATCATATAACAATACAAGATCAAACATTATCATATATTTAAATTCAAGGAATCAAGAGGGAACTTTTTGACACAATCGGCATCCCCAATTTACCTCGACACAACCGACATCCCCAATTTACCTCGACACAATTACTGTGGATTCATTTATTTTCGTGGATTATGGAAAATTTGCATTTTCGTGGATATGTTACTTCGTGGTTTTGACAAAGTATGCATACGGCCTGATAGAAAATTTGTACTTCGTTGAACATTTATATTCGTGGTTCACCTGTACCCACGAAAACCACGAACATTTGTATTTAACGAATAATAATGAATCCACAGTATACCTTTCCTATTAAAGCGACTTTGCAATGGCGTAATATGGTGATGATGTTCGTTCGTTCATCTTTCCTTCTATTAATCCGTGGTCTTAAAACGATCATATTTTCCATGTACATCAAAGGAAAGCACTTTTATACAATAAGCGAATGACATCGGGTAAATCTTCTACGATGTGCTTCCCTTAAAATGTGTTCTCACGTTTTGTTTATGAATACATTGGAGAGTTGTGAGATAAACGTCTAAGAGAAAGCAGCAAAAGTACCACCTTACCAAAAAGAAACCAAGAGGCAAACAATCGCCTTATAATATTATACCTTGAAATGAAAAATTGAGAAAGAACTCAAAATCGAGTATTCAATGCTTCATCAATGAATGTCAATATTTCAAGAAAATATGATCATACGAGTGCTATAGTCTGTGGATTTAGAAATTCCTGTTAACCTCCTAACATGCATCTTTATACTTTTTACTTTAAATGTAAATATTGTAGTAGTCCTCGTAAGCATATGTGATATTAGAATTGTGTAACACACCACATGAAAGGCTGCACATTATCATTATAATCAGCTTGCCAAGTTGGTGTATATTGAAATAAAATGACTGATATTATTTCATTTACTGCCAATCTAGAGCAGATATTTAGCATGCATTTTACATAAGATTATACAGGATATTGCGAATGTTATCTCTCACAGTGTTTTTTTCAATGTATACTATATAGAATTTATATATCATCTGGTAATGGTCCAAGTGAAAAACTTCACATGTACTGGTATATATGATTTCATGTGTAGATTTTCTACTGATGAATAAGATTTTGTATAATTGTTTAATGGACTGGTTATATTTCTAAACGTGTCAAAAGAATCATTGATTTAATAGCACTAAACAAATGTAAAAAAGATTCAAATAAAACACCTACCAATGCAAAATACGACGTAAGAAAAATGACGAATGAACACCAGCCCACAACACTCTACGCAGAAACTCAACAAAAAAATGAATAAAAAAAAAAATGTGTTTGACCCTTTTGCTTGGAGACAATAAAAAAATGTCAAACTAAAATTACAAACCAGGCTGAACTTAAGGGATCAAGAGTCCGAGCTCCTGTAGTGACATTTATTGTAAAAAAAAATTACATTCGGTCATAGTCATAGACGATATCAAAAGAGCAGAGTTGTGGAACTTATCGGAATAATGTGGTATAACCTAAAGTCAATTAGTTCATGTAGCCAGTCTTTGATGGAAAACTTGGTTTTTAACGTTATCATAATGGTGGGTAATACCACTTTCCTCGTCACTTCGTAAAATTGGAATCCTGCCTCCTTATATAAAACTCTATGTATGTCGTCTAGTTTGCTCAAATTCGACCAACACACACATCGAGAAGCACAAAATACGTGTTACCTATATATAGGATTCAGCTAATAGAGCTTCTTCTAGCTCATGTTTAAGATTTATATATTGTGATTTGCGTAATGTTGTTTGCTTATCTTTTTCTGTTATAGCAATGGTGTTGTCAGTTTATTTTCGAATTATGAGTTTTAATTCCACTTTGGTATCTTTCGCCTCTAAGGACAGAAGAAAGTTTACAAACATGATTGGATATTCTTATACACTTGTATCGACATATCGAAGGGACAACTGTTTTGGTTAACGTTTATTTAAAGTAATTGCTGGTCAATAAGTCAGTATCTTCAGAAAAAATACGGATAGAAAAAGTTGTTGATTCTTACGTTTGGCTATGCATTGAGTTTCAGAGCGAGGTAAAATAAAACAATCTGCTAGAAGAGGGAACAGAGAGGACGAAACGAACATGTGTAGTATCCAACAAATAAATAAACAAAAACAAGTACTATTATATTTCATTCAATCAGATGAATATTTGAGGACAGGAACCTTTGTCTCTTAGGTTCTTTTTTGACTCTTAGTTAGTTGAAAAATTGGAAAGTGAAACGAGGGTTAATTCTGCCTTTGGAAGAGCTCCACATGAAAGTCTTTTTCGACGGTCTCGAGGAGATCTCCACAAACAAGTCCTGTTCTATGAAGAAGATTATATTCTAGAAGTATTCCTGCAAGTACATGTAAAATACTTCAGTCAATATCGCGTTTTACTTCAGTAATTTTTTTTTTAAAGAATACTAGAGTGCGAACATAATCTTTTCATAGAAGTTTCATATGTCTGGCGCCTTTCAACCTTTTCATTGGCTATGTGAATTCTAAGATTGGATAACCTAAGAAAACAGTTTGGACAAACCAATAAGGCACAGCAACTGTAATTTATAATTATATACTAACACTTGTTTAATATTATCACAGCTGACTTTTTATAACTTCAGTACACATGTTGATATAACAAATAAGACACATTGTAAATGCAGTAGAACCACCATGAATCAATGTTATTCCATGTTAAACAAATACTTCTACAACCTTCTTTTTCACGATCTTCGATGCAGGAAGAGTTCCTCCGAATGGTGAAAATGGCCTTTGGTCGGAGGATCCTTCTGACCCCGCTAATGACGGTCGCCACATTTGTTTATTGAACTTTTTCACTAAAACTGGAGGAGTCCTCCCAGACGCAGACTCGTTTTGGCTTGCAAAGTCATGCTGTGCACGCATGGGCTGAGTTCGCATTGGCTGTGCACGCATCTCAGTAGGATTTCCTTGAGTCCGTTTCATTACTGAATGTTCTAAGAGTGATTTGCGAATGTCTTTGTCATTTTTCCTCCCAATTAAGGGTCCTAAAATGTACAAAGACTTCATTATTTATATATTCTAATTAAGCATTATAACATATATATCAAACATTAATAAGTAAATTTATATCTATAAAACATATTACTTTGATCAAGTGAAAGTTCTGCAAATAAGGATAACCTGTCCTATTCGCAATAGACGTTATGTTCTCCTATTGCTATTTACTGCAATCAAAGCATATGAACGTTCATGCTAATATTGTTCTATACATTTAAGGCATCTTGACAAATATTTTGGTTTGCCCAAACCCTACACAAAGGTAGAGACACGCTTATACATGAAACTCACGTGATCATTTTCATGTGAATATCATGTGAATATATAAGTTTTATATGAATCTAATGTGACATTTTTAACATGAATTTCACGTGAAATTTATAACCAAACAATTTGATATTTTTCATTTTTTTAAATAAATTTGAAAATTTAGATGTTATTTGAAATGCTCTATTTTAAAAATTCATGTGAATTTCACATGACATTTTTTTTACGTGATTTCCATGTGAAATTCACATGAGTTTCACATGAAACTCACAAAAACTGATTTCACGAGTGTTTCACGTATAAGCTCGTTTGAGGTGAAATTCATGTGAATTTCACGTGAGATTCACATGATGTTTAAATTCACGTGAAATTGATGTGAATGAAATTTGCCTGTGTAGGCTACTTCGAAAGGAGGGTGGTATATCTGACCTAATAATGACTTCACGATTCAGCTAATATACAAGCTAACTAAAGATATTGCTTTTGCCTACACACTCAATGAAATAGACTGTAATAGCATTACTGGATCTAATTAACACAAAACATTAGTTTTATAAAATGTAAATTTATATGCACTAAAATCTACAAAATATATCTTGTCATAGGATGAAGTTGCTATATAAACTTTAGACGATTACAATTTGAAGTCGGGTTGAAGGTTTAATATTACTTTAAGAATTAAACGTTTCTGAAAATCTTTCTTGGCTGTTGTAGTTATATCTATACTTGCTTTTTGAGAGTAAACGTTTGAAATGATGCGTATAGGGCAAAGGTGATATCTTTGGTTAGCTTTGGAGACAAACAGACAAACAAAAGTACACCCGTATCCCTTAATTGTGAAGTTCGAATAACAATCTGACATATCATTCTGATTCAGATCTTTGTTTTTTTACAGAGGTGATGAATTCATAAACCCTTCTAAATTGCATGATTGCATGGATATTTCACTTCAGTATAATATAACATTGGATATTTCACTACAGTATAATATAACATTGGATATTTCACTACAGTATAATATAATAAGATGTGATATTTCACTATAGTATAATATAATAAGATGTGATATTTCACTCTAGTATAATCACTGGAGTAAAGCTGATGACCGTAACTGCATTCACGGTCATCCCAAGATGTCGGATGAAAAATTAGGTCAGTATCTGTATTGTCTGTTACAGTGTTTCTATATCATTTTCTTTACAAAGGAGACATTGATACGATGTAAATTTATAAAAGATTCACACAGAAATCACAAATTACTACTGAAAATTTTTCAGGAAACGCGAAATTCAATTTGAAAAAATCGCTAAGATGTCTGTAAATCATTATCAAAATATTTTCAAGATGACCGTAACATAAAACAAGGATGACCGTAACTTGTAAAAGATGAGCGTAATTTGTAAAGATTGACTGTAATTTATAAAGGATGACCGTAACTTGTAAAAGATGACCGTAATTTGTAAAGATTGACTGTAATTTATAAAGAATGATCGTAACTTTTAAATGATGACCCTCAATTCTAAGAATATCCGTATTTGTATTCATAGCTTTTTGTTGTGTTTGTCTCAATAGGGGCTTAGTTAGCGGATATAAACATGTTTCATCAATTTATTTTTAACTATTTGCAGTATTTTGAGTTCATGACAATGATAGTAAATTGCAAATTTCTCGTAAACAATGAAATATTTATTGATAACGACTTTAAAATTTTAATACAAATTGACAGAGATACGACGAAAAGTTGAAGAAACAAGAATGTTTCCCTCTGAGGTGTCTCTAGTACATGCCTCATCTACACCATACTTTTCTATGTTCAGTGGACCGTTAAAATGGGAAAAAACTGTAATTTGGCATTATGATCAGAAAGATCATATCATAGAAAACATGTGTACTAAGTTTCAAGGTGATTGGACTGTTCAACATCATCAAAAACCTCTTAGACCAAAAACTTAAACCTGAGGTGGGACAGACGGACAAACGAGCAGACGAACGGACAAACAAACGAACGGACGCACAGATCAGAAAACATAATGCCCATGAATGGAGCATAAAACACTAATCAAACATATGAATATCCGGTAATCGAGCCTGTGTGTATGGTTCCAGAGGAAGCAGATTAAAATCTTAGTTTGTCTTTATATATGAATAACATTGCTGTATATAGAAATTGACAAGGTTCCCCTCAGTGGTGGATCCAAAGGGGTGGGGTCCGGGGGTCCCTTTTTATTTACCGATCAGTGCATTTGAATGGGGACACATAGATAGTTTGGACCCCCTATAACCTGGGTTGGGACCCCCCTTTTTTGAAAATGGTTTAATCCGCCTCTGTCCCTTGTGATACGCTATACGCACAAGACTATTTTAAGGATCTATTTTGCTGGAGCTCGCTTTTGTTGCATGTTTTCCCCACTTTTTATGTGCATGTCTTGTTGTATGTTCATTTTAAAAATTATACCCTCTACCGTAAAAAAAAGATATATATGGTGAACTTTGTATCTAAAGCACGTCTTATTTTCGCCTACCTATAGGATAATACTCTCATATAAATACGTTTTATATCAACACTATTAATCATTTGATACAAAAAAGTAGTTATACAAATACGGATATTTCTTAGAATTGACGATCATCAGCTTTACCCCAGTGATAATGTGCTGTAAATTATTCTATCTGTTTACCACATTGATGTTATGGTTTAAGATTTTGATTTCATAGGATCCGGATGTCATCAATAATGAAAAGCATAAATGACAAATACAGACATGGATTTTGTATATTATACAGTCCTAACTACTTCACATGTTTCTATATCTTAGTTGTATATACAAATTTTACTTTTACCCTACAGTTATTCATATATATATTTCAAGCACGACCAAACTTAACTATTCCATACAGTTTACAAGTCAAATATTGTATTTCCCCTCCCTTGTATAATTTAACTATAATAATATTTATCCTCTTAAAAACTTGACTACAAGTTGTATGTACATGTCCTACAAATCTACGCTAATGTATTTAAATATTGTTGACACCATAACTATGCTTAAGATTATCAATCAACATTAAAACTTGTGAATAAATTATAAGGACACCTATATTATAGTTCAACTTATTTATAAAAATAATATAAGGACACCTATATTATGGTTCAACTTATTTACAAAATTAGTATAGCAGATTGTTCAACTTCAAACTGCCAAAAAAAAAAAAAAAAAAAAAAAACAAGTTTGTGATTAAATTGCAAGGACACCTATATTATAGTTCAACTTATTTACAAAAGTAATATAGCAGACTGTTAAATATCGTACTGCCAAAGACAACAAATTGTTACGATAAGCGGTTAAAATGCAAATTAATATAAAAATACTCTCTTTTTACTGAATTGTATTTACAAAATGAAGAAGCAAACTGAAGGTCAGTTAATTGTCATTCTAATGCAACAACGTTTTAACGTTCCTTTTGATTGGATAACGTCACTTTCTTACATGGCACCAATTGAAAATTGATGCTATGTGACGTACGCGCAAGCGCAGACGGCATATGACAGATTTTAAATACATGTTTTAACGTTGTTTTCTGTCAGTTTCATTAGAATGGAGATAACAATAATGTATTTTAAGCTCCGACGGCATCAATTTGGGATTTGATGGTCGCAAATACCCGTTTACTGTCTCCGCTAACGTGTCGCCAGTAAACTTAATTTGCGACCATCAAATCCCCAATTGATGCCGTCGGAGGTTAAAATACAATACAGTTATCTCCTAAATGTAATGCACAGACTCCTCGGGGAGGAAACGGGAAAAGCCAAACATTTATACGGTATTTTCGTACGCTTCGACCAATAAAAATACGGTATTTGTCCTATTAGAATCGAAATAATTCCTTCATGTCATGCTCTATAATCATTTTCACATGGGTAGGCATTATATTTGACCATATTTTACACCTCGCTGACGCTCAGTGTAAAATATCGACAAATATAATGCCTACCCATGTTAAAATGAGCATAGAGCATGACATGAAGGAATTATTTCCAAAGTTTGATCAGAAAGACGTTAAGCACGATATTGCGTCTCAAATGGTAACGTCAAATTTTTACGTTTTACGGCGATTACCGATTATTTGGGATAATTTTTGTATTTCGCTTACAATTTTTGTTTTGCACATCAATATGGATACTTCTTATAATGTTTGTTGTACTGAATATGCATTGAATATTTCCCAATGAAAGTAACGTAAGCAACAAACAACAAAATATATCGTATTTGGGTAATGCATATCTTTATGAAATGAGAAGATATATACGGTATGATGAGTGCCAATGAGACAACTCTCTACCAGAGATCAATTGACATAAAACGTGTTAAAGTGCAATGTTTTCCCATTTAGATCCGAAAAGGAGGAGGATATATATTTTGCTTTAATATAAAAAGTTTGTCGAGAATAACAAGTGAAACGGGTCTTGCTTATAAAATTCACTATACTTTCTTTAATAGCGGTACAATATTAGATTATGAAATGAAATGATTGTCAGAAAAAAAGGTTAATTATAATTCATCTCATATGTTTACAAGCTTTGTATGATGTGGAGAGGTATATAGCCACGCTTTAGGCCAAATTTTATTTTCACTTTCAATTCTATACACATGAATCTTATTGCAGAGAAATAAAAAAAATATCGCAGTCAGTTTACGATTCTCAAATTTGAAAATTTGATAATAAAAGATGATTTGTTATCCTCTTGTGATACAAAACTTTTTCACAACTTAAGAACCTCATCTAAACGAACAAACCCAGTCATCGGATTTTTTTTTATGATGCTTTGTGGTCTTGTTGATAGTATTTGACTATCAAGAAAATTCTATCTGAGGAACTATATACAGATGATCCACCATAAATAGCGTACCCCGAATCGACAACGTTGAAAACGTACGAAAATCGTCCAGTGGACAAACTTGCAAGACATTTCATTTCTTTTAAAACGAAGTCGTTTTGACTACGCAAGTTATCAAAAAGTATGTTGCTGTTTTGTAAAGTTAAAGCACAATTACGGAAAAGGACTATTTAGCATGCAACTAATCTGAATTTTTAATAAATAACGTCGCAAATGACAATTTATTTGTAAAAAACGGCGAAATCCGACATTGGACATCTTGCAAGACATTTGCCAGAGGCCGTTGCATTTTTAGATGTAGTGTGAGTGCTCCAAAAATTTGATTTTGATATGGTCTATGTATGCACATATGTGAGCCGAATTTACACAAACGAAATATCATATAATCTTATATTTTAAAACCTGTAAATTTTGATAACTTAACATCTTCCAAAATCTGACCAATATGAACACTATTTGTTTTTGCCAAAAAATAGCGTTGGTCGTATCAGAAACACATATCCAGTAATATTGTTATACTTTATATATAGAGCATATCATTCATTCGAATTTTCGTGGATATAACACTATTTTGAAGAACACAAACACCCCTGCTAAAGTGATGATGCGTATAGTCTGTTACGTCTGACACGCATATTTTTGACGTTTTGTCAATATGTTGTCCTTATTTTAGACTAAAGTAAAATATGATAAAAAAAAATGTACTTTTTTTCGGAATAGTATTTACCTGTCTAGTCTATGGATATAAGTTTTATATAACTTAACTGTTATGATTTTATAGAAAAGCTGTTTATTAGTGTGGACTGGTTGATTACACGGCATTGACGCAATAACGTGCGTAACGTCAAAAGAGTTATTGTTGATGTGTGGTGACAATAATATTAAAATGTTATAAAAGTTCAATTTAACTCCTTGCATTGGTCTGGCTAATTCAATCAATGCCAAAACTGAAATTTCATCTAAATGTAATGCCTAAACAGTAATTTCGTCGAAGGTTCTAATGTAATGCTGACGTGTGGTGTCTTTACTGAAGACCGAAAAGTATATGATGAACTTTTCTTCATTATCACTCATAATTATTGACGAGCCTGCTAAAGTTATATATTTGCCGTCTAAAACCTGTTGAAGCCAGCGTTCAAATGAACAGCTTATATTTAGAGGCATTTTTTTCTTAAGTATCGTTCATTCCCTATGTATCGCATTATCAGCCCATCTTTACAGAAAACATAAATGTATTTTTCCAATAAAATTCTCTGAATATATGTTTTCCTGATATTCGACTGATCACCTAGAAACAAAATACACGTTACCCTTAATTTTGTTTGCTTTAAGGAGTCTTTGATAGTTTTCGTCAATGTTAAAAATATGTATTTTTTTCTCGCAAGAAAATAAGATACACATAACTATCATGGCAATATCACAGCTTTCTAAAGTTCTGATAACTTTGGAAATTTAAAGTTCCAACGCAACAGTAACTTTTACATTTCGTTTTCTCCCTCATTATGAATTAAAAATTGGACACCGAATGAATTAAATCACTCCATTTAAGTGTAAAATACTTACTAGTAATTCGAAGACTTGTAATTTATTTATAATTCAAATAACTTTAATTGTTAATTACGTCGAAACTCATACCGGTAAACAAATGGTAAATAGTATGCAATCTATTTTCCAAATACCAATTGAGAAAAAATATAATTGAAGAAAACCTTTGCATTTTTAATCTAAGCATAAAGCTGTTAACTTCTATCTCATTGGGTCTCTGATAGAGAGTTGTCTCATTGACATTTATAGTTTATACCACTTTTTCTTTTATATTGATACTTCACAATATACAGATTAAGAGAACCTTTAACAAAATCATAGAATATACCACAAAATAAGCATACGTTTTGGTAGATACCAAGAATAAATGTTGTTCACCAGACACGCGTTTCGTCGTACAAAAGACTCAATAGTGGCACTCAAATAAAAAAGTTAGGCATACATTTGTAGTACAAAAGTAGAGAAGCACTGAAAACTTAGAATTCACTAAAGCATGCGATTTGAGACTTGGTATCTAGTGATTAGTTTACTTACCACTGTTGGACATTAGATTCCTAGGAGAACGTATAACTGGATTAACTTTTCTGGCAACGATTTTCCGCCGATCAATGGCGCTATCGGTTTCAGTTTGTTTTGAATAATTGTTATCGTAATCCTGATTAGCACTTTCAATATTATGTTTCTTTTCAACTTTATCAACATTTTCACGATCTGAAAATTGACTAGAATGTCTATCAATTGATAAAGATTTACCCGTATTGACATCACTCTGAAAGCCTGTCAGATGCCCATACGTTGTAAAGCACTTTGTTATCGCCCCTTTCGGACTTCCGTTAGACAGTGATGGTTCCAGCGAACTATTTTCATCATCATCCAAACTAAAATCACCATTTGAAACAATTGGCTTTCTTCGACTATCCATTGTAAAACTACGAATTGGAGAATTGATTTTACCAATAAGACTTTTATCCCCCCCGGAAGAAGTTAAATTCAAATTTTCCTTCTTTGGATCGTTAAAATTTACTTCTTTATGCCGCGTGCTTTCGAATTCAAACGTTTGCTCTCGTATTATTCCAGGCGGTCTTTTAATAACTGATTCAGAAGACAGAGAAGTATTTGCTTGTCGCCATTTTTTCACTAATGGCGGATGATATTCCGCTGATCTGAATTCAGTTACATCTTCATCATATCCATTCAAGAGAGGCGGACATAAGTTAGAAGATTGGTTTTCAGGAAAAAAGTTGTTAATTTTATGATTCTGTAATCCCGGACTTCTTTGTACACTATCAATACTTTTATTGTGCGTAAATTTTGCTGCTCTAGTGCAAGTAACGGCAGTTATAGTTGATATTTGTCTAGTATCAGACTGAGATGTGTCAATAGAAGACAAAGTACCATTCGTAAAGTCACTTCTCTCATTGTCTGTTATTCCACTGAACGAATTATTCCTCACGATTTCCACTTTCTGTTTAGATTCTGGATCCTGATATGATATCGACCTATTCGAATTGTTTTCAACAGGTGCCATATTGTGCACGCCGCCATTTTGTGCGTTTGTTGAACTTTTTTCTTTTAAGTCATATCTTTCACTGTTTTCCTCCTCCTCCGAATCCGAATCCGCCAAAGCATGTGAATGCAAATTGCGGATTGTTGAATAAAGATCCGACATGGAATACCTATTTGCGTTTTTGAAAATATCTTTTAAAACATCACACTGATTACAATAATTTCCAAATTTTATTGGGAATTCATAGTCACTCTTTCTTCTGTTAATGCGATTATCTGTGATTTGACCGAAATATGATTGTGCATTGTTTGGTGGTCTCGTATTACCAGTGTTTACGAAACCTTCTTTAGAAATCGTCTGTAACAGTTTAAGTAGCTTATGAGGCTTTAAATTCACTTTCTTTTGACCAACATTAGAAGTATTATGTTCAATACTACTAAAGCTTGTTAAGAAATTATAGCATATGTCACATGAATTCCGGCTCTTTGGCTGATCGGCAAAATGAACTCTTCTTTCTGATTTAGCCTGATGTCTGAATTGTGCACGTTCTGAGTTTCCCACGGCACTTTTAGACCGGCGAAGAAATTTGTTTTCAGTAAAAGAATTCCCCAATTTAGAGTGGTTTGAATCACCAAAATCTGGAATGTCAAACGAGCTTCCTTTTAATCCAGTTTCACTATAGGTTGATCCTACTTGTTTAGAGCTTTCTAATTCCTTACAGAAAGAAAATGGAATATAACCAACTTTTCCTTCGTACGTTCTTATAAAAACCCAACCTCCAACTTTATACACCAATTGAACAATATCACCTTCCGAGACGAGGATTTCCGAACTCTCTGTGCCGTTCGGAACGAACGTGTATTGTACCAACGCAGGATACCCTAATTCTTCCGTTGGCTCATTGCCCGGATTAGGAGGATCACGTGATCGCTTAGCAGACGACATGTATTCGAAAGGTCTTACAAGGTATCTGAAGAAGAATAATGTATAAATAAGTACGTTAAAGGAATTTTATTTTAAATAATTGCTGTTTTCAAATATTATTATGACATATTTTAATAAGACCAATAATCCCATTGATATGGAAATCTACTTGAGTATTGATTTGTGAGGTGATTCGAGACAAAAAAAATTTGTAAGATGTCCAGATGTACATACAGGGTGTTAAAACATGCAAGCAGGACATTTTATCATTCTTTTCAAAGTGATTTAATCTTTTTACAATCACTTTAAGTGTGGAAATGTTTGCCAAGTATATGGGTAATGGATTATACAGACTTTTAAATATGGCTGTGAAAATATATAAGGTTAAAGTTTAATATTTCAACATTGATGAAATTGCTGAAGTATAACAACATACAAATGTTTAAATACGTATAAATATATTATATTAAACAAAATCTTATCAAAAGAGAGAGAGGGGGTGGGTCGACTTTCAAAAGTTAAATCTAGAAATTAAATTACTTATTCTGAAATCCTTGTATACAGTATAGAAACACAACTGAAATATGTAGATATTAATAATACATCAATTGTACGTTCAATTTTTATATACGTTGTACTTTAAAATTTAATAATTCTCAAGTTCAATCACCAGTTTGATCAATTTTAGAGAAACATATATTGTTATTACAAAAATAAAGTTATCGTTGACCGACAAACAATGAATATTATTTGAAGAAACTCTATTTTAACTGTACATACACTTTAGTAAAAGATAATTAACCAAAAACATGAAAGATTTAAACTGTTCTATACTTTTATAAAAGTTTTAAAACAAATAATGAGATATTACAACTTCGTTAAGTGGAAATGTTTATATGTAAATAAATTGCCAAGAAATGCAACTTTCTATGCATTCTTATTTAGAGATTCTAGTCTGGCTTTAGACCTTGCAGTGAATGTTCTGTATCTTTTAACTATAAACCCGCTCTCCATTTAAGGACAGCGTAGACCACAAAGGCACCAGAAAACAACAAGAGATCACAAAATCCAATCCTCTACCGTTTGTAGGTTTACCTTCGAAAGTTGTACGGAATATATAAAAAAAAGTTGGATTGACCATATAATGGAATATTTGTATCACTGACTCAGCATACGCAGTAACTGGAATAAAGTATAACAAAAACCGATGATGCAAACCCCCTCCATTCTTTATAATATGACAAATTACCCGTTTAATTGGGGGAAGGGGGGGGGGGGGTAACACAATAAAACCATACGGATGCGCAATGTCATGATCATTTGGTTTGCTGAACGTCTAATGACTTGACACATATGACTGAACACGAAGAAAAGAAACAAAAATTTAATACACAACTTTTATAAAACTGAGAATGGAAAGGGGAAATGTGTCAAAAAGATAACAACCCGACCATAGAGCAGACAACAGCCGAAGGCCACAATGGGTCTTCAATGCAGCGAGAAACTCCCGCACCCGGAGGAGTCATTCAGCTGGCCCCCAAACAATTATGTATACTAGTTCAGTGATAATGGACGTCATACTAAACTATACTAAATTATACATGTATAAGACGAGAGACGTAATAGTGTGCGAGTTTAAGGTCTCTTTAAAAGGTTCAACTTTATACGATATATACAATTCATTACTACTTAAGGGCCCTGATAATTTATAAGTCATTTAAGAATAATTTTTTAAATAATAATTAAATCGCATTAACAGTAATCGATACTAAAAACTGCTTGCGTCACTAATATTATAAGTAGTAATAAAATGTACCGACAAAAAACGGTAAATCAACCATTAAAAACCGTACAAGAGAGCATTGACATTGCATGTGCATTGGTTTATATATAATTGAATGGACAAATTAATGTGAATGTCATCATTAGGATTCGTGAACGCCCTGTAGGATTTATCGTGCGAAACACAAAATTGCTTAGTTTTTTTTATTACGACAAAATCATATAGTTGTGGAACAACTTATCATCAACTTGTTAGAAAAAAAGGATTGATTTTTTCTTAACGCAATTTCAGATAGAGGATACATAACAGTAAATCCCATCTCTGCGGGGGAAATGCCTAGGGAATGATCAACGTGCATATACCGTGGCACTCTGTCTTCACGAGGCATTTGTTTTAACGCTGACTAGTTGGCTGTGGATCTTTAAAATCACCTTACTCCAAAGGAAACTATTAAGTTTTCATAGAAATAAAAGTTAATTTTAGATGGTGGGATTATATTAAAAGATAGAATTCATTCCTATTTTGTTCCCAAATGTGGGTTAATCATATCGTGCTGTTTTCCAAAATATGATAAAAAGTATGATACATAATGATAAATGTATCACATGTTTCTGGTAAGAGTTACCTTCATTTTGTAAACAACAAAGGTTGTGCAAAATTTGTAGATTTGTAAGAATTAAAGAGGGTGGTAAAGGGTTATTTTCGTGCAACGTGCAACGTGATCGCCGTTTTTTATTTCACGTTCAACGTGTTTTTACTTTTTTATTTGACGTTCAGTCGTGCAAGACGGGTGCCTCGTTCAACGTGGTTTGCTTATTTAATTTTACGTGCATCGTGATTTTCAAAGTCTTATTTTGCGTGCTCGGTATTTTTCAAATAAAATTCAAACACTTGGCAGGGATCTTCAAGAAATACTTTTTTAAACGCCGTAAACCAATTATAACATTAATGTGTATACTAAATCGGGAAAATCAAGTAAAACAAAGAGTTAATATATACAAGAGGACAGTGATTCAGTCATAAAAGGTTCACATAAAAGTATTTATTTTTCGTCCAACGTTATTTCACGTTCAACGTGAAATTATGTCTTATTTCACGTTTTTTTCGTGCAAGCAACCCCCCTTTACCACCCTCATTAAATGTACAACACAGCAAAGCACTTTAGTTTGAATAGGAATAAAACTAGACGATACAATTTTAACTTTAGTATCAGAATATTAGTATTATAATATGCTTTCGGCAACTTTACATGTTTCGAACATGCACATATCACTGAGTAATAAAGATAACCATAAGCAGACGATGCATTTTACAATGCAAAATTAATCAGAAATATAAACATGAAGTACACCAAATATAAACATGAAGTACACCAAATATAAACATGAAGTACACCAAATATAAACATGAAGTACACCAAATATAAACATGAAGTACACCAAATATAAACATGAAGTACACCAAATATAAACATGAAGTACACCAAATATAAAAGAACTGAAGATCAAACTCATGCAATCTGTAATAACTTACTTGCTCCATAAGTCTAACATGTAACACGTTTCCATAGACAAAGCGTATGAAGCATTCCGAATATAGTCGGTGATTAATTTAACGAACGAATTTCAACAATATTTGGTATATTCGGTTAATTAATTAAGATCGTGTGTTCTTTGTGCATAGGAATTTGTGCCATTGATATTCGACATCATATACTTCCTTTTAACATAATTCTTATGATTTGTAAAATATATTTATATAAAGAGTTATCTCTTTGCCTATTATTTTATTTTATTCAAAAAGTAAAGTTTCACTCATATTCTTTATTTCCGTATGAAAAAAATAAAGGCCACTAATTAGTAGCAAAGCAAATCTTTTTTTTCTATCTTGTGATAAATCTAGACTCGCACCAGATACCATGCTTAAAAGTATAGTGTTATTCATCTAAATCTACAATAAACAATACTAAAAACTTTTTTTTGTTGTATACCTTCAGAATGATCTTATCACCAATGAATCTTTTTACGTTTAAGGATACTTTCGTATGTAGCACATTATCGACCATGGCTAAACGGTGACTAGTAGCCCAATATTATAATGGTAGCATGGTTGATTATAGTAAGTTCTAGTGGCATATACTCGTTGCATGAATAATTTAATATGCATGTCTTTTTGGTTTTACATTCATTTTTATTTTTATCTACAGGATAATACAAAAATATGTGCTGCATAAGATTAAGTGGATTGATCCACACATGGTAAATGATTAGTAAATATCATCAGATGAAACATAGACAGTAAGCTAGCAATACTGATGCAATGTAAAAAAAAAAGCACAGATATCAGACCAACAAAATACAAGAAGATATCAAAGAGCTAAGACACGCTCTAACTAAATCTATTGCAATACGAACCCTTCTCCACTAAGCACATGCGCGACATTGACGTCAAAAAAGCAATGACCGGCCGGCTTGGAGCCACAATAATACATGTATGTCTGGATAGGTAGACATTTTTTCCCGGCTGCACTATTACTTTAACAGGTATTAAGTTTTAAAATAGTCCGAAGCAAAATGCCGGTCTCGTATAAAACAAGGTA
Source organism: Mytilus galloprovincialis (assembly GCF_965363235.1). Classification (NCBI taxonomy): domain Eukaryota; kingdom Metazoa; phylum Mollusca; class Bivalvia; order Mytilida; family Mytilidae; genus Mytilus; species Mytilus galloprovincialis. The sequence continues at coordinate 7,460,703 of NC_134842.1, forward strand.
TCTCATTTTATTTCCTGTATAATGCATATACTGTTTGCAGCTGGACGTTAGGAGATTAAGCTAAGAAAACTAGATTAACATACAAATATAGTACTCACATTACTCTCAAAGGGAAAAACTACCGGACCACACGGAAACATTTACAAGGTTAACACGGAAACATTTACAAGGTTAACACGTAAATAATCTATCTTACATCACAATGAACCAACGGTAGGTATAATTCTATGCAGAACTCAACGAAACCAAATCTTCTGTAGGAGTATAATGCAGACTTGAACAGTCATTTATTGTAAGAGAAAAAAAATATAATCTAAACTTTAAAATATCATAAAATTTAGGGCAGATTTCAATTTTAAATCAACATGATATTGATAAAAAAAAAGACAATTTGATACTCTCGAAACATGGGAGTATGCATAAATTTTGACTTGACTATCTGCACATCTGCAAAACATTGTTACGTGCACTTTCTCATCATGGCGATTCATTCATAAACATCCTATCATTTTAAACCAAAAAGATGTCTCATTTTACACATTGTTTTCCATTCTCGTCGTGTAGTATGTCTAAAAATATCTAAGCATAAAAAAACATCATCTTATTGGTTATCTAAGGTCAATGGTTAAAGGGATTATACGTCATTTTGGTTTATACAAGATTATCGTCGTTCTCAAATAAATTTGCTTTATTGTGCAATGCAGTTTAAGGTGCATAACATTTTCTGTAATTTTGTTAATCCGACTTTCATATAATGCAGCTGTTTAAAACATCTGTTGTGGGGTTAGGGGTGGGAAAAGGTTATTTAAATTCGTCAGTGGTTTCAGGGGGAGTATCTATTATGCAATCCACACTTCCGAATGCTCGGTAGAACGATTAAAAACTTACGAGACCATTCGCGTAGAGTTACCTCAATAAAGGCGAATATGAATCAAACGTTTTCTCATTTTCCAAAGTCTTAACAAATTTCTTGTGGAAGCCAAGAAGATTCTGTTCGCTTTATGGTCCAACCTCAGATCTATACTTAACAAATAATGTTCATTGTCTTCACATATCCTTTCATCTTGCAACAAACATCAACAATCAATCCAAAGTCGATTATGTGACGATTGCCGTCTTGTGTTGCAAATGCCTACAACAGTTCAGGTGTCCACATGTGTAACTTTAGTTGAATTAACCTTTCGCATATATTTATTGTTCTGAACGTCTATGAACTAGGATATTTGCTATATAATGAAGTTCTGACTGTCTTTTTTACGTGGAAAATTTCGTTTCGTGTTATACTTATGATAAACATAAATTGTAGCATATTAACTTGCCTATCCTATGTATACGCACACGTTCTCGTCAGTGACGCTTAAATCCGTTCGGTACATTAATTCGAAACATCACATTAAAATAAATGAATACAGAGTGTTCAGTGGAAAATAATTGAGTAAACAAGAGACATACCAAAATAAAATTTTAAAAGTGATAACAAGCCAAATACTGAACATTTCTATAGAACTTGGTAATCTCTGACGCGCGTCATCGTTAAAACGTTCTTGGCCCTACAGGATAATAATGCCTGTTAGGAAATTCTAAGGTCATAATAACTATTACTTCGTCTAATGTTTTTTTCTTCATTTGGAATAGCAGGGCTAAGGAGACTTGGAAAGTTACCGCTCTTCCCCCTTTTCGTAAAGATAGGGGCTATGTTTTTGCCACCTCCTCCTTAGCCGAATACAAATTTTAAATAAGATGTGAAAATATCAGAAGACACTGACTAATCTCTAGACTTCTAGTATTATACTAAAGTTCTTATTGTTGGGTTAATTCACCCCCCCCCCCTCCCCCCACACACACACACACACACTTCCCAGTCTTCTCCTACGCTTAAATATATGTATTCTCTTTATTTTCATATGATGGAGACATAATCTTTCAATCAGTTAAACTGAGGTCCTGAACTTGTATGTCAGTAAGTGCTAGTAATCCTTTGTTCATTTATGTATCATTGTCATTTTTCATAGTTTTTTCTAATACCTATTTTAAAATGGACTTGGACTTTATTTTAAACTGAGTCTTACTGTGCCTATTGTTGTGTTCTTGATTAATCTTCATTGGGTAGAGGTAAATGGAAGGGTTGAGATCTCATTAAACATGTTTTATCAAACCGCATTTATGCGCATGTCCGAAGTCAGAAGCCTCTGTTCTTTGTTAGTCTATCATATCCTTTTATTTTGGCTCATAGATTGGTGTGGTGTGCATTTTCGCTTAACTTGTACATACTTTTGTTTAGGGGCAAGGTAAAGATGAACTCCGGCTGCGGGATTTTCTTGCTTTGTTGAAGACCCATTGGTGGCCTTGGGCTACCTTTTTCTCTTTGATCGGATTGTTGTCTCTTTGACACATTCCCGTCTCCATTCTCAATATTATCTTGTCTGATAATATAAATAAGTGAATAGAAATAGAATAATTGACAAAACTAGTATTATTGTAACGGAATATTACGGAATTTATTGTGATGTTGTCACAATTATTGAAAAGTATACCAACAATTGGCAACCGTCGCATCATTATAAATATGTACTTTTTACATTATTTATATTATATGGATCTGTATTAAAGAACTTACGGTCATTATTGATATAAACAAATCTTCCCAAAGAGTTTTTGTATTGGAAAGTACTTTATGTGTGCCGTGCAAAGAGCAAATTCCCAGTCAGATGGGACAAGGCTGCAGGTTTATATATAGAACATTTGGGAGAAACAAATGCGCAAGTCTTGCAGCTTACATATTGAAATTTACAACCTTATAGCTACCATTTGGGGTGGTACAGAAAAAAAATACATAAAGATTATTACAAAAAATATATCATAATTATAAGTGATTACCTCGTAATTTTCAGATACTATCTTACCGATATGCCATATTTTAATATTCTTACCATTTTGAAATTATTGTCATAAAAAAGTTCCTTGTGCAAGATTCGCAATAAATGTCACTTTACTGTCCCAAAGAGGACACTGGTTAACAACAAAGGTAAAGTAACATTCCAGAAATAATCCTATCAATATAATAAGTTAATTATCTGCTTATTGTCTCTCCCTTTGTATTTATTCCCTATTGTTATTTGTTTACAAAACACAAATAAATATGTTACAAAACTGTCAACAATGCGGCGTTCTATAGTACCCGAAATCTAACCCACACATCAAGACCACTTTAAATGAAACTTGAACCCGTTCAGCAAACTACTTATAAGATAATTAAGTTTATGTGTTTCGAACTTGGTATTTGTTCATTTAAAATAAAATCTGTAATAATCTTGTCTTAAACTTTTTCAAACCCCTTTGAAGTATAAGTTTGGTTTAAAAACTTACAATTAAAATTTAATTGATACTCCGTTATTTTGACAATGAATCTTATTACTAGAGTGTACAGTGTCTGTAAGCATTTTAGGTACTATTATATTTCTAAATCCTTTTTTCACATATACAATAATTAATATGTTTTATTTTTTTCTTCATAAATCATGCTTTCCATTTTCTCGTAAGAATTGTTTTTTATTTGTTTCATGTCTGTTAATAATACGATACTAGTTTTGATCATTGTTGAAGTGGGAACATTGATCTATAGCTGTGTCCAAATAATAAGACAAATTGGTTGTATTTGATTAAAAATGAGTTGCTCAGTATAGGTTTAGGTGATATTTGGTATAATCAAGGTTTATTTTTAGCTCTCCAGTAGTTTTTACTTGATAATTAAACAACGCCTGTTTGATTGTCTGAAGCAAGATTTTGACAGCCAAATTAATAGTTTAGTTAAATGTACAAGTTATAGATATATGGTTCAAAACTTTTGTTTACAAAATTATGTATGTAAACCAATGCCAGTTATTTATAAGACATTGTATTACCAAAATAAGATCGTAGCCGGATCGTTGTAGAAGCGTAATGGGGACGTAGTAGCATCGTGAAAGCAACGAAAATTTACATTTTCATGCCGCTCATACCGCGACCTCACCACGATCTTTATTTATTTCAGCGTGGTGCGATCGTGGTCTAGTGGGACTGGGGTATTAGTAGTCAAGATTTGGCAATAGACTGTGGTCGCTATTCTGCAATTCCAACAAGTAATAGACTATGTAGTTTTTGTAAAAATGACATTGAAGATGAGATGCATTTTATTTTAAAATGTCCTACTTATCAAGGTCTTAGATCTTATCTTATAAAACCATATTATCGGAGAAACCCTTCTATGTTTAAATATATACAATTAATGAGTTCTAATAATCTTAGAGAATTATGTAATTTGGGTAAAGGAGTAGGTCCGGTAAGGGCCGGTTTTGACATCAAATTTCAAGTTCATCTGACGAAAGATTTTGGACACTTTTTTAACACTTAAATGTCTATTTCAATTGAGAAGATTTTAACTGATTCACTCATCAAAAACTCTCCGATTCTAGCTTAAATATGAAAAATCTATCAAATATGCAAAAACTGTCACTTTTCATATGGTTTTTGTCAAAAATGAAACTGGCCGCATCCGTGTTCACCCTCGACCTTTATATATGTTATGTATAATCATTAAAACAACTTACATTTCAATATCAAGAATGCACACGAATGCGGCCAATTTCATTTAAGACGGAAACCGTTTAAAATTAAACTAAAATGCTGAAATTGTGAAGATTTCAGTAATTTAGCATGCCTTAATGATGCAAGTACCCGATATATGTGCATTGTAATGCAGCCAATATTATTTTTCATAGTTTGTCCTTAGACTATTATTAGACTTAGTATGATCTACTATTTTACACATTTTTCGTCTCATTCACCAAATTGCAGTAGCTGTTGTAGACAATACACCCATATATTTATTACAATTTGCTTTTTTGCCAAGATTTTAACTATTTTGATTTTAATTTATATAAGTTGGTTCTTCTATTACAATTCAATTTAAAGTATATATAGCTTAAAACCAATTTATAATTCGTTCTTAAAGCAGGTATAATGTTAATGGACATTTTGTTAATAACATTAGTTTAAACGTTTTCTGGCTTCAATAATTGGTCATGTAGATTCATAAAAGTGGGTCGACTCGGATGACATTTAGTAAGTGGTTAAATGCCAGATCATAGAATTCCAGAAAAGATTGTATCTATATACTGAGTCATCCCTTGAGGTTAGGTGTTTATTTAAAAGAACTACATCTACATTGTATCCCTACCGAACAAAACATTGTTAAACTTGATTTTCATAATAACAAAACATACACTGACCTTCAAATGAACTGCGATTTCATAGTCCCTATATTTCTAATTATCAATTATTGGTAACACATTATGCAATAAAGTAAGTTTTATCTTTAAGGCACCTGTTGGTAAAGATATTATTAAACATGTATAAGGGTACCTTGTTCGTGCATGCTGTAACAATAAGGTATCAGCTTTAGATTAATAAATTAATTACCATTGCAAACACAAATTATGCAATTGCATTAAAACTAATGTTGAAAATCTCTAGGGAAAAGTCAACATTAGACAATTTTAAAATAAATACATGGTGTTTGTTCTTGTCTGTTTTAGTTTTGGGTCCTCTCAGAATTTTCATTATTTAAATTCAGTAATTTTTAGTCTCAATGAAATAACTAATTGTAAATATTAATTGTCATGCACACTAAACTGTTTATATGACAGATTATATGACATAACATTCCTCTTTAAATGAACAAAAGAACATGATAACATATAAATATACAGTTTAGATTACTTTAGAAAGATTCCATTCGGACTAAGTTTTTGGCAACTAAATTGAGTGATAGATATAGGAAGATGTGGTATGAGTGACAATGAGACAACTCTCCATCCAAATAACAATTTATAAAAGTAAACCATTATAGGTCAAGGTACAGCTTCAACACGGAGCCTTGGCACACACCGAACAGCAAGCTATAAAGGGCCCCAAAATTCCTAATGTAAAACCATTCAAACAGGAAAACCAATGGTAACTGATTAGTAATATTCCTCTTTGCAAATATAAATATAATAGTCGACATTGTTCTTTAAGTAACTGAATAAGATTTATACATTTTAAAAAAGATAGCTAGTCGCGTGTTCTCTGTCCGGATTTTTTTGACACACGAATACTAGGATAAGAAAGCAATAAACACCGACAAAGTTGAAGCCCTTGTTGCTTTAAAATACAAATATATCCACTACATGAAAAGTTATATACTAATTAGGATTTATATATCTTCAAAGTTTGTAATTGTGGTGATTGGTTCATAAGTGTCAGCCTGGTGTATTGTTGATATGAAGTTTTGTAACAAAGCATTCAAAACTTGCATATCAAATCAACAATAATGTTACAGGTTTTAATAGCTGGATCTGTAACATCCAATACCCTTATCATGCACAACTTTCAGAGCATCAACAACGGATGGGTCATCGATGAATCACGGAAAAGAATAACTTTTGTTGCAAATCGAACCTTTTCAAATTTGTTTATTCGTCCATGCTTTATCCATATATATATATATATATATATATCAGGTATTTCACATTCAATCTTTTATGGTAAAATTCTTTACAAAGCACAAAAATGTTAGTATTCACCTCAAAAGCTTACAAAACCTTTAAACAGACTTAATAAGAAGGGATATAGTTACGATACTGTTGTCAGGTCATTAAAGATTGCATATTTTGGCTTTAATATTGATGCACTTATAGGGTCTTTGCATCGGAACTAAAGACATTTATTAAAACAAAAAACAGTTGTTGGCATGACAAGGGTTGTGTTCTTCTCATATATTTTATGATAGTACGATACTAAACCCCTAACGGGAGGGATTGTGCCTGATATTCATATGATGAAGACATAATCTTTCAATCAGATTAATTGAGGTCTGGAGCTGGCATGTCACTTAACTACTAGTAGTCTGTTGTTATTTATGTATTATTGTCATTTTATTTATTTTCTTATGTTACATCTTCTGACATCGGACTCGGACTTCTCTTGAACTGAATTTTAATGTGCGTATTGTTATGCGTTTACTTTTCTACATTGGCTAGAGGTATAGGGGAAGGGTTGAGATCTCATAAACATGTTTAACCCCGACGCAATTTTGCGCCTGTCCCAAGTCAGGAGCCTCTGGCCTTTGTTAGTCTTGTATGATTTTTAATTTTAGTTTCTTGTGTATAATTCGGAGTTTAGTATGACGTCCATTATCACTGTACTAGTATACATATTTTAAGGGGACAGCTGAAGGACCCCTACGGGTGCGGGAGTTTCTCGCTACATTAAAGACCCATTGGTGGCCTTCGGTTGTTGTGTGCTCTATGGTTGGGTTGTTGTCGCTTTGACACATTCGCCATTTCCTTTCTCAATTTTATATATATATATATCAGTCTAAAGATTTGCACAACGGTACTGATATAAGATGTTATAATACGAAAATGTTGTTATTAAATCGTGTTGACTTATATTTCGGCTCAACAAATGGCCTTCTTCAAGTGTCACAAGTTTTAACTATATTGATACATAATTATCAACAAATGGCCTTCTTCAAGTGTCACAAGTTTTAACTATATTGATACATAATAATAATTATGTATCAATATAGTTAAAACTTGTGACACTTGAAGAAGGCCATTTGTTGAGCCGAAATATTTGTCACAAGTTTTAACAACATTTTCGTATTATAACATCTTATATCAGTACCGTTGTGCAAATCTTTAGACTGATATAATTGTTTCCTTATCTGCATAGTATCGCCTATTTTAGACGATCCGGTACATAGTAAATTTGCATATATATAATAATAATGTCCACTTACACGTGTGTCTCCCATTTCAAAACATAATTATCAAATACTTTTTGTTAAATTTTATCAAATATTTTTTTCAATTTCTATTTTAAAGGTCAAATAGAGATCAACGTTTTTATTTACTGGAGTAGTTTAAGTATTGCGCTGTTTATATATACCCTCGTGCTGAGAATAAACGTCCACCAGCAGTGGTAACGTCCAAGATTGCAAAAATTCATCAAAGTAAACAAGCTTACAGTGTAGTAATATAGCCTCAAACAATTCAAAAAGTAAAAAATATTGTTTAAGAATGATCGACCATTCTACTAAGCCGATCGGAATTTGTTGTTTTTACAAAACAAAATAGTTTGTGTGAGATCTTAAATTTTACGAAAATTGCAATTATTATTATATCAATTTATAAATTATTTCTATTTACCATCATTTTCTTTCTTTCTTTTGACGGTGTCATCCTTTTGTAGAAGTTAAGCGTTCTGTGTGAGGTTTGACCAAGTCATCTACAACCCAGCAGTGTATATCAATTAAGAATATAATATGTTTAAAACAAACATAACAAAAAACCTTTACAAATAATATATCTGATACGTGTGTTCAATTATAGAAAAATATCTATGGATTTTAAAAATCATTATCATAAATAATACAGAGTTGATTTGTATCGCGGGGAGTACGTAAATAGTACATTGAACCCATTCAATTCAAAGTTGGCATTAATTTTCGTATCAAGTGTTGGATATTTGTTTTAGATTAATTTCTGCCTCGGCGGAATAAATGTTATATTTATTGTTAAAATACAATAGTTTACCTATCAATATGTTGTTACCCTGTTGGTTAATTTAGAGCTTTAAATCTTAAGGATAGAAACAGCTTTTGTTAAACGTTCATGTGCATTGAAAGAAATGACACTGAGCACGGAAAAAATAATGATACAAATTGAAGGTCAACACGGATGAAAAAGGGATGTGGTGTGATGGAAAATGAGACAACTATCCATCACAGTCCAAATGATGTGGTGTAATTGGCAATAAGACAACTATCAACCACAGTTCAAATAAGGATGTTTGCTCTGAGAAATACGCAAGATCGTGTCATCCTGTAATGTTTTGATCAGACCATGCTATTGAAAAACTACCTACAAGTCAGCCATTATGCAATCATTGGCAAGAGAATGGGACTATATACAAGATATGCACAATATTTGTAAAGTAGAAAAACAACATCTCAAGTTTAACAAAACAATATAACATTAATGAAGACTGCGCGTAGTACTGAAAGAAAGCTCTAGTTATTTCTGTGAAATGAGTCAAAAGTATATCAACAAAAATACCCGACTCCGAAGAAAATTCAGGAATATGAAAGTTGTTATTCATTCGTTTGATGTGTTTGAGCTTTTGGTTTTGCCATTTGATTACTAGCCTTCCATTTTGAATTTTCTTCGGAGTCGGGTATTTTTGTTGATATACTTTTGTATGTAACGAGGGATGATAGGGATTTTAACACGATCGAGTTGGGTTCGCAATAGATCGCTAACATGAACTAAGTTTTGTCAGAAGAAGAATGCATAACATTCTGATTGTTGCTTTGTCAGAAAACTTTAGATATCAGTTTGAAAATGCCATAGAGGCTTCAACACCAGATTTTCAATAAATGTTCAACACAGAATTGTTTTCCATCCTGAAAATATGTGATATTTGCCACTGAACTTCAACCAACAAACACTGAATCATATACATACATCTGAATATTATTATCTAGAGGTCAATTTTGAGCTTCGTAAATATATGTGCTTTGTTCATTGTTGAATCGCACCGTGACCTTCAGTTTTTGCAATGACACCACATCTTCTTCTTTTTTAAATATCTAACAATGCTATATATACTCCATTGATCATGGCAATTTTTGAAATAAACAGCAATATTTTTCAGAAGTTATACCACTTTTGGATAACTCTAAGGTATCAAATTAAGTTTATAGCCTACATTCTTTTTTTTCTTCTAAAAATATAAAATTACTTTAAAATGTTTATTTCTTATATCGGTTGAATGAATTATTTTTATTTGATTTCATTGTAGTAAATAGGACTATTCAACCAATCATTTCATATTGACGATGCAATGATAAGACCCATTTGATTAAATTATCCTACACCGTGAAGGGTAAATAGATTTTAACAAGGTTTATCAGATGTATTCAAAATTAAATTGGAAATTTTAAACCATTGAAATATATATAAATAGATGTGTATGTACGCATTACTGTAATTTTATCAACGGATATTCATTTTTCAAACGTATAGGTATATATACACAATTATAAATGTCATTGAAATGTTTTATTTTACAACTTATTCCAAGAAAGCTGTAGATTTTTTGTAAAAGTTTACGTACGACGACAGACGACGGACGACGATAACAGACTCACTTGACGCTCTGGGCCAAACGAAATAAAAATTCGTGAATAAATTAGAAAGATGGTTTTATTTATTATACACCGACGAATTTCCTGACTTGGGACAGACCCATTAACACGAAATCCAGTAAGCGGTATAAGAACCAACTCACCCCCTTTTCAATCTAGACAAGTAAAATAATCTCACACATTTTGTTAAAAAGGAGATAATTTCTTAGACATGTTCAAATGTATTAAGACAAATACGACATTTAGATAAAATTTGGCGACTCGATTCATTGCTTATCACTGATTTTTAAACATAATCAAATATTAATAGGCTCCAACTAACCATAGTTTATCCAGTGTGCATTTAAAGGATACATTTGTGTATGTAGCAGATCGCCCGATAGTAAACGTTACCAAACAAAATGAAGATAATAAAATTAAATCTTTCATATTTTTGTATGGCCACGATCAGGTACAAAGGGAGGTAATTATATTATGGAAGACCAGGGCAGTGTAAGTATTGTAATGATATAATAGAAGAAAACTGTATACATGGAGGGCGTGGTTTAATGTATAGAATACCCTTTTTTATAACAATTATCGAGTTCCCGTTTAAATCATTAATGATGCTTTTATATATTTGATATTACATCAAGACGACACTCTGTTTGTTTCAGTACAAGGAGACGAAGTATAGACAATTTTCCTTTGTCTACATTTAAACATGCTTAAGTTTGTTTTTGTACTAGGTCGTATAGGAGTACTACCGAAAAGTTTACAATTATTGTTGCGCGCTTGCTTGCTTATAATCGTCCTTGAATATAACAAACGTAGTAGCAATCCTTTTCATAATTTGATTTGTTGACCATAGACTACCTGATTGAAGTTTGTTTAATGTCCAGTAACAAATATTTGATGCACATTCAGGACAAAAACAAATAAACATTAAATCTAGTGGATATGCTCTGTATAGTGCGTTGACAGTGATGAAGGGAAAAGAAAAGGAAAAACAGACTTCCACTTGGAAGAAGATATTAGGATCGATAGAAGAAGTTTGCCTTGCGACAGAAACTCGACCACTCCAAAAAAGACTTGTTGCATCATTTCTTTAACGTTACGTTTAGAGATCATGACACTTTCCTGTCTTCGGATTTAAACTTCTTAACCGATTTAGTGTGTATGCGTATTTATACATCAAGCAGAGCCAACAGACTGAATATTACTGCACGTGTTCTGTCTCTGTCTTTATCGATCGACACGTGTTCTGTCTCTGTCTTTATCCAGTTCGATCGACACGTGTTCTGTCTCTGTTTTTATCCAGTTCGATCGACACGTGTTCTGTCTCTGTCTTTATCCAGTTCGATCGAGACGTGTTCTGTCTCTGTCTTTATCCAGTTCGATCGACACGTGTTCTGTCCGTGTCTTTATCCAGTTCGATCGACACGTGTTCTGTCTCTGTCTTTATCCAGTTCGATCGACACGTGTTCTGTCTCTGTCTTTATCCAGTCCGATCGACACGTGTTCTGTCTCTGTCTTTATCCAGTTCGATCGACACGTGTTCTGTCTCTGTCTTTATCCAGTTCGATCGACACGTGTTCTGTCCGTGTCTTTATCCAGTTCGATCGACACGTGTTCTGTCTCTGTTTTTATCCAGTTCGATCGACACGTGTTCTGTCTCTGTCTTTATCCAGTTCGATCGACACGTGTTCTGACTCTGTCTTTATCTAGTTCGATCGACACGTGTTCTGTCTCTGTCTTTATCCAGTTCGATCGACACGTGTTCTGTCTCAATCTCTATCTAGTTCGATCGACACGTGTTCTGTCTCTCTTTATCTAGTTCGATCGACACGTGTTCTGTCTCTGTCTTTATCTAGTTCGATCGACACGTATTCTGTCTCTGTCTTTATCCAGTTCGATCGACACGTGTTCTGTCTCTGTCTTTATCCAGTTCGATCGACACGTGTTCTGTCTCTGTCTTTATCTAGTTCGATCGACACGTGTTCTGTCTCTGTCTTTATCCAGTTTTCTCAACACGTGTTCTGTCTATGTCTTTTTACAGTTTGCTCGACACGTGTTCTGTCTCCGTTCGCTCGACATCAAAAGCTAGAGTGGTCATTTATACTGCCATAACATCCAAGATCAACTCTGCCAGCAGTAGTTTGAATTCATATTATTACCGACCACGGACTGAGAGTCCACCCTAGAGGTACCTTATGTGATCTAATATGTGGTAGGACTAAATATTCACGAGTCTCACATAAGTTACTTATTTAGGAATGTGACAACTTAGCTAATTCAATGCTGCGTGACCTCAAGATGTTTTAAAAATATAAATGGTGTCCTGCTTCATATGTACACTGCATCTCAAATTTAATAATAACTATACCATCTCAGAGATATATCTTTTCCTTTTAATAATTAGACAGTAGGAATTTGAATCTATTGCACACTTAACGCATTTTTATAATTTTAAGTTTCATTTTCAGGCTCAAAGGCTAAGTAGAAATGCATCAAAACTACAAATTATCCTTAGCTTATCAAGCAACATGATACCTAATAATTTTAAAACAGTAATTTCGTGTGTTTTATATCCAAAATTCCATTACCAATTTAAACAGTTTTGAACATTTTATGCATAATCTTTTTTTAATAAACAGATTTTGTTATTTCTAAAATCAATGAGAGTTGGTATATTCTGTAATAAACCATCGACATTTCATCAATACTTGTTATGTTAATAAGAGAAATAAACTATCATGACATTTAACGGATTGGAGAACAAAGAAATGAGACCCAACTAACCTTCATTTTATTAATTAAAACCTAAAACATAAATGGCTCTTTCCTCAAGGAGTAATAAATAATGCATGCTCTTATTGTCGTTTTCATATTAGTAATTTAGCTTAACTTGAAAACTCCGATGCAGCTTAAGCCGGCATGACGTTGTCCATTGTGAACATTTGGAGCTATCAATTTCTTTTTCTTTGCATCGATGACTTTTGATTCTGAAAAGTTGTCAAGAAATATTTCTCCATTTTAAAGCAAAAATGACACAGGACAATGTATCACAATATCACAACCCACTACTACAGGTAGGAGTTAACATTGGAAACAGGGGATGCATTTTTTTCTGTGTAATTGTGTTTTTTTGTGCTTGGCCAGGGGGGGGGGGTAGTTCATTTTAAATTGAGGGAAATAATATTATGTTATTTTTTAGTTGGAAATCAATACGTTGAGAATCACAGGACTTATATAATTTTACAACCTAGAAATAGTTAATAACTTTACTGTGGTAAAGAAATCGTGAATGATGCGCTTTTGTAAGGCAATGCTATAATAAACACAATCATATAGAAATAATTTTAAAAGATGTCTATAAAAAAAACTTTTTTTGTTTTAGTTGATTATTAAAACAGTCTTTCGCATATCTTCAACGACAATTTTGGTCTCTTACGTTATATTGAAATATTCGCTGAAAATGTAAAAGTAGAAATGAAAATAGTTTGAAATATGATTTATTTTTGCCTGTTTTAAGTTACCAGGATAGTCGATTGATCTGAAACTTAACAGACTGCGTCATATTCCCAATTGTGAAATTTTGTTTTTTTATGACAATTGATGCTTGCATAGACTCCTCTATATACTCTTACCTTGTCGACACTTGTGGCAATCCCTCAATTTTTAACTTGGTTTGTATATTCAAAATAGATATATACGAGATTCGATATATGTAAAATAATTTGCATCTAACTACTGGATTAGACAATTGGGAACTGCGACATCATATGGTTGCAATGACAAAATTGATGGTATAGGTATTCTATTTAGTCGTTCGTGTAGCTCGGTGAATGTGATGAATATTTTCAACTCTACTCCTCGACGTAGACGCAGTCATGGTCATCGTCATTATACATCACCTACTCTGCATGGTGTCTGTTTAAATGACTTGCTGCCATTTATACAAAAGCCTTAAGGTATTCATCACATCCACACGAAATTACACCTTTCAAAATTTCATTCTCTGTTCAATTTATATTTGGAAACCACTGTTACAAACCCTCATTCAAACCAATACAAAATTACAGCTATAATTTCAGATATTGCAGGTCACACACTTTTTAAACCAGTCCGCATGGGAAAAGATCTTTTCTTTATCTTTCCTTTGCCAACAAAGGTCTCGATGGCGTCAACTTCGGCAATATCCTTCATTATAAATTAGTACTATCGAAAATATCTCCTTATCTGTACCAATCATTTCTTATACCTCTACCAAACCTATTGCAACTAAAATTTTCAGTTACAAACACGTTTTGCAGGATCTCAATATTGACGACTTCAAGTCTAAACCTCCTAATTGCACTTGTGCTTGTTCCCAATTCACATATAAACCGGCTGGCCACGTTATTACCGGTGACCTCAACATTGTCAATAACAATTTCCTGCGAAATGTTTAATCGAAAAGTCCGACATATCGTGAGCCTAATTGTCCATCAATTGGAAATACAGCTTCAAAATTTTGATGGATTCAGTCGAGGATTATGCCAGGCAATTGGCTAAGCGCGAGAAGGAAGACGTAAACACTTTTCCGAATGGATTAAAGCAGTGAGGTCGTTGATACAAATCACAATTCAGAAACTGAATGGGGCTATCAATGCCCATGCTACGTCAATCTTTAAAGACCCAAAAAGTTGCAAAACACTTATCCTACCTCCATGACAAATATGTTGTTGTCCCCGCAGATAAAGCCCCACACAACATTGTTTTTGTGTGTAAAACTCATTACATTAACTGTTTGATAAACGAATTAGGTATTGACAATTCACTAGGAAACTCAAAATATACCCTCACGACACTTACCAAACAGGAAATCCTAGATAATCATAGGTCTGTTCTATGTTCCTTTGGAATTTCAACCAAAGATGAAGAACTTAATCTTCCATCACTGTATTAGATACGTAAACTACATACGTGTCCATACAAACAACGGTATATTGTTGGGTCTTCCAAGTGCTCCACGAGACCTCTTTCTAAATTATTAACATTTATTTTATTAGCAATCAAAGACGGGCTTCAAAGTTATTGTGAAACTGCCTATTCTAGGATGTGGCGTGAATCAGATTTGGATACTTAAAAATTCCAAAGAACTTTTAGAGTACATATAATCTAACTCTGTTTCATCTTGCAATAGTGTTAAAATTTGACTTTTCTGCACTTTACACAAGTATTCAACATTCCAAACCAAAAGACAAATTGAAAGAGTTGGTATTGCTTTGTTTATTAAAAAAGAATGGCCAACGTAGATACAAGTATCTTGTCTTAGGGAGGGATAAATCCTACTTTGTAAAGTATCACTCTGATTTAAACAAAAAATTCTCTGAAACTGACATTATCAAGATGCTTGATTGCTTGATTGACAACATATTTGTTACGTTCGGAGGACGTGTTTTTCAACAGACTCAGAATTCCAATGGGAACCAAGTGTGCCCCTCTTCTGGCGGACTTGTTTCTTTATTATTATGAGGCTGACTTCATACAGGAACTTCTTAGGAAGGAAGATAAAAAGTTAGCAATATCCTTTAACTCTACTTTCCGCTCTATAGGTATTTTCTTTCACTAAATAATTCAAAATTTGGTGACTATGTTGAACGCATCTATCCCATCGAACTAGAGATAAAGGATACAATAGATACAGTTAAGTCGGCCTCATATCTTGACTTAGATCTAGCAATTGACAATTCAATGAGGATTGGTTGAAAAAAAAAAACTTTACGACAAAAGTGATGATTTCAGCTTTCCAATTGTGAACTTTCAATTTTTAAGTAGCAACATTCCAGCAGCACCTGCATACGGGGTATATATATCTCCCAATTGATATGATATTCCCATGCTTGCATTTCCTATTATGATTTTCTTGAAAGAAGGTTGTTGCTCACAAGGAAGCTGAAATCATCCCTTCGTAAATTTTGCCGACGCCATCACGAGTTGGTTCACCGTTATAGAATAACCGTTTCTCAAATGATATCGAATATGTTCTTTACGTCGTAACTGCAATCCCCGTCCCTTTGTTGAATGTGACCTACCGAATTAGACTATTTACCAGATTTGTTATAACATGAACAACACGACGGGTGCCACACATGTGGAGCAGGATCTGCTTACCCTTCCACAGCACCTGAGATCACCCCCAGTTTTTGGTAGGGTTCGTGTTACTTATTCTTTAGTTTTCTTTGTTGTGTCATGTGTACTATTGTTTGTCTGTTTTTATTTTTCATTTTTAGCCATGGTGTTGTCAGTTGATTTTCGATTTATGAGTTAGACAGTCTCTCTGGTATCTTTCGTCCCTCTTTTTAATAAGTGCAATAAATTTACTACAGCTGACATGTAATTCACATGCTGCACAATTGCATTCGAAAAAAAACTTTCTTACATAAAAAAAGATGTTAATCTGTCTTTTCTTATTACAGTTTCCACACATTATAAACTTAAATGTTGGAGGATTTATATTCACAACGAGACTGGCAACTATAAGGAAATATCCAGACACTATGCTTGGAGCCATGTTTAGTGGACGATACCCTATTCAGAAGGATAAAGATGGCAATTATTTCATAGACCGCGATGGAACATATTTCCGTCATCTTCTAAATTTCCTTCGTGATGAACGCTGTTTACCACCCACTGACGTTGCACCGGAAGTGATGAAAGAAGCCATGTTTTTTGGGATCGGTCAGCTGGAAAAACGAATGAAACTTTACAAATGTTTGTTTGCCGATTTTGTTATCTGGGAATCAGTAAGAAGAAACATAGAAGACTATTATAAAATAAAGGAACATATGATAGCAATAGCATGCCAAGTCCATCTGGAAAAGGGGAAAATTCCACCTGGATTAGTTCTAATGGAAATAGTTATCGAAGAAGACGTGACGTTTCAGGACTATGAACGCCAGTACAAGAGAACGGAACAGCGTAACCAATTAATTCATAAACACTTTGTAACAGTTCGCGCAAAAACATACGAGCATGCGTTAAATGTGCGTAGCTGTTTCCACCATGACTTATCTAAAGATGGATATAAGTTCGTTATAACTTCGCTCCATCCGTCCTATCTAGATCCAGACACTGAACAATACACACATCGTCCATTGATGATATTTAATGTTATGAACCTTTTATTCAAGTTTGAATGGTAATTTTTGTTTTTGTCAAACAGTTTTATATTGTTATCAATGTTTAACTGTGTTTTGCCTGTGATCTTAGTGTGTACATAATGTAGCATCAATCACACAGTATTGTCATTTGTCACGTCTCTGTGTTTTTGTCGAAAGTTGAAAAGTTGTGGATAAATCAACATGTCACATAATTATGCTAATCTACATGTGTAAAATAACAGAAAGTAGTATGTTTTGAAACATTATCAACAACATACAGAAAACAATATACTCTCTTAACATGGATTTATAACATAAATATAAGTACAAAAGAATTTTTTTAACCTCATTACAGAATAAGATTTCATTATTTGCATATTTGAGAATCTCTAAACAAATTAAGTTTCCGATCCTGTGCTATTCTTGGTTTTCCTTTTCATGATATATTACACATATCTATTATGTTATCTTTATAATATATATATATATCCTCATCATACTGTACAATATATTAGTTTGGATTGAAGTTGTTTTTGTTTTGTGGAAATCAATGTGTTCATTCATCTAATTGCACTTTGAATTCCCATTTGAACGTTCAGAAATCATCAGGTCCCTAATGGCAACATTTACTTTTTTTTGGTATTTGATCTGGATTTGGGGTTTCTGCAGCGAAAACATGATCGCTGTGTTATTTATTAACCTACTTTTGTGATTGATTGAATGTTCGTGATCCGTTCTCCGTTTTTATAGTTTTTATTGTAAGTAAAGAGAAATAACATGAATCATGACCGTACATTGCCCTCTATAGGTTGTAATAGTTTCTGATTTTGTTTTATTTTGTTTTTGGTTTGCCGTCTAGTTAATATATACCTCTGGGACCGTATCTCTTTTATACAGTTTAATTTTGTTTGGCAATTGTTTCTCTTTTCGTCTTTTGTTTTGGTTGTCTGGTCTTCGTCAAATGACAATCGAAATGTATCTAGATATTTTATAATGTTTTATGATAAATAGAGACATATTGCATGTTCAATCTGTAATATTGCTCACTGTACGCAAATTTATAGCAAGTCGTTTTAATATTCATTCCAACTTCAAAATATCTAATAAATTTTAAAAGATATCTTATAAAGTTTATAAAATATGTCATATACTAATCTTTATATTAAAATATCTTTGAAATGTTAGAAAAAAGTAAAATCACAAAAATACTGAACTCCGAGGAAAATCCAATAATGAAAGTCCCTAACCAAATGGCAAATCAAATAATAAAACACATCAAACGAATGGTTAACAACTGTCATATTCCTGACTTGGTACAGGCATTTTCAAATGTAGAAAATGGTGGATTAAACATGGTTTTATGGCGCTAAACCTCTCACATGTATGACAGTCGCATCAAATTCCGTTACATTTACAACGATGAGTGAACAAAACAGACATAATACCTTTATATATCATTTGAGATATATTGAAGTTAAAATTAATAGTAAACCAGTTGTCATACATGTACAATTACTTTAATTTTACATCTGACTTTAATATGGTAGTTTGACATGAACGGAAGACGATTAAGGTAGCTGATACATAGCAGCCTTGAAGAAAAGAAATAAACAAAAACTAAACAGTAATAACAAAAAATATCGTTCTTAATAAATTAACAAACGAATCTGCATAAAAATTACTTCGAATATATTTAAATTAAAAAGTGTTATTAGTAATAGAAAAAGTTCGTCATTAATAGCTACTTTTAATAATAATCTCATTTATAACAAAACTCTAGTCACACGAACCAAGGGACATTAAAATTTCATGTATTTTGCACAACAGTTGTTAATTAATTATTCAAAAAATTAAACAAATGATAAATATCTTAAATGGGCGCGGGTGAACTAAATGTCCCATAATTTATAATTTTTTTAACTTGTACATGACAAGATAGTTACACTTAAACAAAACCATTGAAATTTTAACAATTTTTGAAGAAGTGCTTATTTGTGAATTATGTAAATTGAACGATTTGACATGGATAACTGTTTGAAACATTTTATATATTATTTCATGTTGTCTTGTTAACTATAGGAGTGAAAATGAAGTGGAACATGTGTACATATTATAATTGTGTAACTTTATTTCTTCTCAACATGTTATTTGTTTCTATTACCGAATCAGTAACAACAGGTGAGTTATATGTAAGATATTAACATACATGGGTCATTATAAAAGAAAGTGCAAATTTCGACGAGGTAATATGTGGAAACATGATGTCATTTTGTTTATGTTTAACATAGCCCCAGCTCTTTGAAGTCAAATGGTCGTTCCCTATTTATTAGATATAGGAAGATGTGGTGTGAGTGCCAATTGTTTACTATGCTACTGTAACAAAATTAGAACACCAATATACGTGCTTTATATTGCTTGGGTTGGGTACGGACTGAATTGCCAAGTGGTCTAAGGCGTTCATCATCAACACTGAGGTAACGAGTTGTTCGGACACCGTACGGGGGAGGTGTGTTCGACATCGATCTTTATTGAAAGTTTTTGTCTGGTTGTCACCGGCTCCCTCTCCTTCGTCCGATCAATCTTAAAATTTGATACAGAAGGTGAGCCTAACTTGCCTTTAAGCAGAATTCTAGGAACTCTTTTACTGAGACAATGTACATTAAGTTCGAAGGCCCTTGACATTTTTCTAGACTTCAAGTACATTAAACTGCATAGTTTTGTGTTCACCAGCTTATTCCTTGAGGCATATAATATATTCATGACGACAGGTTAAAACAAATCATCTAAATTATAGTAGGATATCTTGCATTATCAATTTATTTCCACTTTCACGACTTTTTCGTTGATGTCCAATCCAGGCAAGTTTTACAACAATATTTTTTTTTATGTTTAACATAGCCCCACCCCTTTGAAGTTAAATGGTCGTTCACTAAAGGACATTTTTTGAAGTACCATTGGTCATTCAACAGGAAATAATTGAAGATAAAACCATGGCCACATGGACAAATACGGAAAGACAAACAAAGAACACTTCACTTAAAACAACAGATTAAGCAACAAGAAACTTTCAAACCCAGGGAAAATGTGGTGACCTAGAAGTCTAAATATATGCAAAAAGGACAGAGCCTGATTTATTTATGAGTACAAGTTTTTAAGTCCAAAATGATACAAAAAGTCAAAACAAAAATGTGATTAGGAAAAATCATCAACGAAACAGAAAATATGTAGGCACTGAGAGATAAGAAATAAATTCTCGAAGATATATACTGAAATCAATCTACCACACCTGACGCTTTATAGCGGACATCAAATTGACAACCAACGATCTGCCGATAACGAATCATTTGTAGGACAAAATCACGGTATGATTCGGGTAGCATTTTTTTCTTTGAAACATTATGTTATGTTGTTTTTACTGAATTGTTAAACAGATATGTTTAATAAAGTAGTCCAATTTAAATGACCACATTAATTTGTAATTTCAGGTTTAATAACACGAATATGAATGCAATTAATAATACGCCTGACTAATGAATTCAAGAAACATCACGAAAAACTAATTTTTAAACTAATTTTGCTTAACATTATCATTTTCATGTAAGATATAGCTAGCCAAATATATGTCTGTCAATCAAATAATGTCCTTGTAAAACACTGCAACTGTGAAAAACCTCAGAAATGAAATATTCCGCGAAAACAGTCTAATCGAAAAAAAAAAAAAAAAAATTTAAAATGCAGTGACGGATCCAGATGATTTAATAGGAGGGGTACTGAATGCCAAAGAGTGGGGCGCTCATATTCGCCGGGAAGACCAAATTTCGGCACTTACCGCAAAGAACCGAAAAGCAGACAACGATTTTCGGCCAATTTCCTGAATGAAAAAATGATATCAAAGAAATATTTCTTAGGAATTCTTTGACTGATTGCACTAAATTTCAGTTCTTTACACCTTTGAAATGTCTGCTATTCACCTATAATGAAATTGATTGGACGAATATTGTTTAAAGCTGCAGTTATTTGGTTTTCAATATATGTGTAAAAACGGCAAATATGTGCCCCCTTTTGATAAAACATCAGGAAATTTCAAATAGCCTTCAATCTTACTTTTCAGATGATTTTTTTCCATTTTAAAGTAGAAAATCAGGAAAAAAGGTCACATGATATAATTCTGTTTATTAGCTTATATCGAACTCAAAGCTAAAAGGGAAAGTCCCTCAAAACTGACATAAAAAATGTAAATTTTTTGAGAGAGGCATACACACTCAAAATGCCTCTTTAATAAAGAATTCCTTAATAGAGAGCTGCATCTGTCCAGAGGGTTCATCCTGGTAGATCATCTTTTCAAAGATTTATAGCTCTAATAAGCGACTCAGTTGAAGGTTAAGGTACAACTACGTCACATACCAATTATGCAGCTGGAAATACGCCCAACTTTCCCCAGTCGTGATTCATCATAGTTCAAATGTTCATGAGCAGCACGTCTGTATAATAGAAACTTTAGTACTTTAGATGATCCATGCGTTTTGATACTGTTCTTTATGATAAAATTTATTTGTTTGAGTGCAATGTTTAATGAATTTGTTGCTGGAATATCTTTATTATTGGTTGTGTTGTCTTTCTTCTTTAGATATTGATTTATAATTGCCCCTTTGATATCTTCTTATATTTCTTTTCTATTTTTTTTGTAATTCGGTTGGAATTGTTGAAAAGATAGTAATACCCCCATTTAATTAAAGTCTTTATGACAATGTTTCCTTTTCGGATAAAGTAACTACAGAATGTAAAACAAAAATAATAGTCTTTTCTAATTATTTATCGATTTATGAATTTCGAACAGCGATATACTACTGTTGCCTTTACTAATCATTATTTTTCGGGTCGTGCCACGGAATTTCAAAACATTGCTTTAGAAAACATGTACCACATACATCAAGTAATTAGCACATATTTATTTACTTTGCTGATTACTAATTAGTTAATGTAACACACCTGAACACTAGATGTGTCTTCTCTGACATGTCTTCAGGATAACTTGACACTAATTACCAAAGGAATGTTGAACCTCCATTTATCATCTAGAAATCCAACTATCATGACAGGAAACTTTTTAAATGGATTGTTTCTGATTTTTTCCTGCATCTTCGTTTTCTTCGTAGTTACGAGTCGGACTCTGTATTGAGAGTACTTGATTCGAGCGCATCTCAAACAGACAGGATACCAAAATTTAATGATATTTACAGTTAAATCACTAATGTAGAAAGTATTTAAAACTATGGACGTTAGTTCTGCTGTCTAGATTGGACATTAGTCATGCTGTCTAGTTGAGATGTGGCTGGGTTCAGGACTTCGTATTCTTTGTAGCCTTTAACTTTTTATAATGCTTCGGCCTCCACTTCATATTCTAGCTTTGTGTTCTATTCTCTTGTCCGTTCTTAATCTGGTTTTTCTAAATGTGTGGCTACCCTTGGTTCTACTGTCTCCAGATGTGTAGTTTTTGTTGTATCAATGGTAATTCAAGAATGTTGGATCTGTTTTAACCTTCTGTTATATAGTGGTTCTCACAGAAAGTCATCTAAAACAACTGATAAAGTTGTGTTGGTCGGAGCGAAAGACTGATTTTTGAAGTTTGTTGTACCTGTGCCCTAAGTTAGGGGAGTGTTGGGCTGCCGCGAATATGCGCTTAACCCAGCCACATTCTGTATTGTCATGCCCCAAGTCAGGTGCATATATTTCAGTTTTATATTGTGTTGCTGTATGTCGTATTTGATTTTCGCTTATTGTTTTGTAGACAAAAAAGGCCGGTTATTGAGTAAGTCTTTAACATCTGTCAATATGGGATCCTTAATATTCTTCAACTTTTGGCTTTATAAATATTTTTATACATGTTATTGAGCGTCACTAATGAGTCTTATGTAGACGAAACACGCGTCTTGCGTACTAAATTGTAATCCTGGTACCTTTGATAACTAATTATAGCTTGCTATGCGGTATGACATTTGGTAATTGTAGAAGGCCGTTGTGTGACCAGAAGATGCTCAATTCCAATAAAGGCAACAGTAGTATACCGCTGTTCAAAACTCATAAATCCATGGACAAAAAACAAAATCGGGTTAACAAACTAAAACCGAGAGAAACGCATCAAATATAAGAGGAGGACAACGACACAACATTAAAATGTGACACACACAGAAACGGACTAAGCATTAGACAAAATCCTATGAGAATAAAAATATTTTTTTTTTATTGGATAGTTTTCTTTTTTCTTTATTGGATAGTTTTCAATCATGTTGAACGATGTTTCGACTACTATCCATCATACTATAATATAGCTCACACCTGTTAACGTTTTTTTTTGTGACTACATATACATGCAACTTATATTTCTACAGAACAAATGTGCATATAAATAGAAAAAAATCAAGGTTATTAAAGATGTCTTTCAAGAATTAAAGTTTGTCAAATGATCTTCGATCAAACTTCAAACTTACAATAGATTTATCAAATTGCTACAGTATCAACAGACATACATATTCTAAATTTGAATTTGTCATTCAGAAGAAAAAAAAAACAAAAATAATATAAAATTCAAATTAGGATAAGGATTAAGAATGAGATCTTAATATGAAATACATTAATAGAAACCAACACTATTGCGACGCAACATATTAAATAAGATGAAAATGTATTTCAGGTTTGTTTTACATGTTAACAATTTACTAGTAGAATAATGTTGCATTCCTAAACGTTCTTGCATTGTGTAATTTTTCATATAAAGGCGGTAGTCTGTCATATATTAGCAGCAAAACAATGCCGAGGAATACTAATTAATAATATGACCTTTTACAAAAAAGCCGAATAAGCAATTGGTACTGTAATTAAGATGTTCTTACTATACATGTGATATTCCATATCTATCGCGCCCAATGCGAATTAAGATGATGTCCTTTAGTCCGTTATCGCGACGAAAGAGGCATATTACATATTGTTGATACAAAATAATATTGCCCTAAAAAGATAAATCGGCTTATTGCCATAGAATGCCGAAAATTCATAAGCTAGTGCTATGTTGCTAACTATAAAACCAGGTTTAATCGACTATTGTCTACATAAGAAAGTCAGAAATATGACAGTTGTTATACAATTGTATTATGTGTTTGAACTTTTGATCTTGCCATTTACTTTTTGAATTTTCTCCTCGGAGTTCAGTATTTTTGTGAATTATTGTATCTCATTTTATCTATAAACTTTATATTATTTCAGACACAGTAAATTCATCTACCTCAGAAAAAGCAAATCCATTTTCATTAGAAGAATCATCATTAGACACATTTTCTGATGTAAATAGTTCATCGTTATCAGTCAATAACAACACATTTTTAAATGAATCAAATTCTATCAACGAACTAGAATCCAATTTAACATTGAGTAGAAACTTGTCTGTGATTGGTAGTGAAATTTCAAATTCAAGTATAAATGACAATGAAACCATCACAGATGATGTTGTCGTAAAAACAAAACAGCTAACAGCTGAAGATATAACATCACGAGGTACACTAACAAATGAAGATATACCGTCACGAAGTGAACTAACACAAGAAACATCGACTTTATGTAAAGACTGTCCGAATGAACCACCTGTACCAGTGCAACAACCTCCACCTTATCCGTCCGACGAAATGTTATCAAATCAGAATCAGGATATGAAGATTATTAAAGAAACACCGGAATTCACTCTAAACAAACATTTTCAACCACGGGCAGGAAGAATTCCACAATCATGGATAGATAGTAAACCTGATATCGTTGAAGCTACAGCAAGACCCAAACAGAGGTCTACTACCATAAAACCAATAATACAGCCTATTTTTGACCCAGAACTGCCTCCTCCACCTCCGGGGAGTTTTGCTTTTGGAAAGAAGGAAATGCTGTCTATTCCTGATAGTCAATCTTTAGGTTCAGATTTGACAGCTCCAATTACAACTGAAGATTTTACACAAGTTAAAAGTCAGCAACCAGCTGATTTTGAATTCCCGCCACAGCCAGAAGTGGAGTTACCTGGAAATTTTCAACCATTCAAAATTACTGAAACTGCATCCGACCTTGAATCTCAACCTATTTTAGAAACAGTTTCAATGGACCAAAAATTGACGTCACTTGATATCAAACAACCTTTAAATCAGTTGGACGAAGAACCCCCTCCTCCACCCCCTCATTTTAGTAGACCACCAACGATGAAATTTAAACAAGATAGAGAACGATCCCAACCGGTTCAGAGTGTACAAAATGTGCTAACCACATCACCACCGGAAGTTCTACAACCAAGAGGTCAACAATTAAATGCTGCCGCTTCCGAACAGCCATTCGCACCGGACCAACACATATCAGAAATTGATAAACAAATAATCGAATCAAAGTCTGACCAAATGTCTTCAGATACCATTGAAAAACAAACGGCACCACTGAACCCTGAAACATTACACATAAAACCGAAAATAGCATTAGAATCTGACAACACTGGTGAGGATCAACAAAGGTCTTTTACACCAGATCAGTTGAAATCTGAGAGTCAACAGCTAACAAATATTAGTGAAGCTGACTATATGCAAACGAATGAGACGACAGTTTTGGGGTCATTACTAGATGAAAAACAAAATATGACAGATCAGATTAACCTTCAAAATGAAAATATGCCAACAACATCATTACTAGATCATATGCCGTCTATTAATCAAGATGTAGAATCAGACTTTACAACAAATATAACTGCAGAGTTTGACGCAAGAAGCACTGCAGAGTTTGACGCAAACGAAACAGCAGAGTTTGTATCAAATGACACGACAGAGGTTAAATCAAGAAACACTTCAGAGTTTATTGCATTTAGCCCTACAGAGTTTGTAGCAAATGACACGGCAGAGTTTACATCAGATAGCATTGATGAAAGAACAGTACCAATTTCAGAAATAAATCAAATATCAGAAACAATAAATAACATAAATAATACAATGAACGAAGAAATAGCATTACCACGAACAGATCAATTCCAAAATGAACAGCAACTAAACAGTAGTATGGATTACATAAATCAGATATCTTTAGATACATTGCAGCCTGACGAATGGTATATATCAGAAAATCGAACCTTAATGGAAACGCTAGAACAAAATATAACCGGAAGTGAAAAAACCGCTGAAATTAAAGCATTGAATATATCTTTGTTATCGGAACAAATGTCCATTGAAGGTCAACTTAATCTTTCGGTAGATCAGAAACTAATTCCACAAGTCTTAGAAAATATTATCCCAGAAGACCAGATATCAGCAGATATTGAAGGTGCACTCGACAAGAAGAAAATCATTGGTACTTCAGTTTTGGATCAGAATATAATCAAAAACGGCTCATTACCAATGGAATCAGAAACGCTAGATCAAATATCTATACGGATCCAAAATGCTTCCAACGCTGTTGAACTGAAAATTGAGAAACATATAGAAGAATCTGTTTCTGGACTTCAGCAATTGTCAGATTCAAACCTAACACAGTTTTTAAAAGACAATGAGAAAGTAAAAACTACAATGGAGAATAAAATTCCAACTGAAATTCAAACTATCACTGATACAAACGGAACGACTTCCATGTTTGATCAGTTACATTCTGAGGGCCAGCTAGATGAATCACTTATACTGGGAGATGCAACTGATCAGCAACTGGAACCTTCTTTATCAACAGTAGAAGACAACGAGCTGTTGGAAATTTTGAAAACAGCTGAGGATTTTAGTGCAGTTCCACAATCAGAAAGCCAACATTCACAAAACACTACCATAAACGATGGAAATCAAACTCAATCAGTTTTTGAGCAATTACCATCTGATGTTGAACAATCAGTGGGTACCAGTACAACTTTAGTTGAGATTACAACATTAACACCGGAACCAGAACTATCTGTGGGTACCAGTAAAACTGAAGTTGAGAGTACAACATTAACACCGGATCCAGTACTATCTATGTCAACCAGTATAACTGAAGTTATGATGAAGACAGAGGACATTGAAATTACAACATTAACTCCGGATCCAGTACTCAATATAGGTAAAGAGCCAAAAGGTATCGACCATACAATGACAGGAACCTTGCCCCTTAATACAACTCCCTCATTCGAGGTAACTACGAGTACACAGCAGCCACCACGGCCAGGTCAAATGCATTCTGAACTTCAAGAATCGTCTGCAACTGATAGACAACAACAGAGACCTGCCGACATTTCTAATTTGAATGAAAATCAAACTTTCCCAGACAACACTCAACAACGTCAGGATCAGAAAAACAAAGAAGAAATAAATGTGGAGACAGATATACCTCCCCCACCACCGAGACGAAGAACAGAATTAGTAGAGAAAGAAAGAAAAAATTTACCACCATCATTGAATGTATTGGAAGAGAACAGAAGGAAAGGTTTCCAACAAAATTCCGACCAACCACTACAGAGCCCCGAGTTATCCTCTGAATTACCGCCGCCACCACCAGGTTTCAAACAGGAAACTAAACACATTTTGAAGGACAAACCTATGACCTTGCTTAAAGAAACGGGCTTGTTGAAATCACAACAGGATGAAACGGATATTGCAAGTCAAGCCAAATATTCTGCATTATTTAATCGAAACTCGCCATATTACCAGTCAATGTGGAAAATTAACACAAATCAGCCGTCAACAAAAATAAAACCGCAGACAACTCTTAATTCTATTGACCAGAGACAATCGAGTAATAGTGCGGTCAGAAAAATGATAAATACGATTGAACAGGTTAGAACACGACCTAAGTCGGTTGATTCTTTAACTTTTTTTACACCAGGTGTGGTGAGAACTCAAACCCACCAGAATACTGATCGCAATAGTAATGTGAAAAGTCAACGTTCGGTACCACCTCTTTCAAAACAAATTAATAGTCAACAAAGTGCCGGTGTCGGCATACCACATGCAGGTTATACACCAGGAGTTCCTTTTATTCAGAATCACTTTTTACGTCGTAAACGTTGGAATGAGAGTAATCTACCAATGGACATTGCATTTAAAACTGCAGTTCCAAAACAAGAACAATCTTATAACATACACGACAGGATGGCAGGAGGAAAAAAATATATAGAAGAAAAAGTGTATTCTAATATTCCAATAAAGAAGAGATATTCGCTGAATGATCTGCGCATAAGCAAACTTAACAGACTAAATGAACTTAATAGATATTCAGATGTTAAACATTCAAAGCATTTACAGAACAACATTGACATTAATAAAAATAGTTATAATTCACATCAAACTACACCTCGAACTAAACATCAGATAAAGGATATTATTTTACATGGGAAAGTTCAACAATTCAAAAAATCAAATAGTAAGGTACATGCAAATGTTCTGCAGAATCAGAATAAGAATGACGCCCCACCGCCGATCATTTTACGAACAGCAGATTCAACTGTGTTCAAGGTCTCGTATACACCACCTCCACCACCGCCACGAAAACTGACAACAGTGGCTCCACCGGAAACGATGAGCAAACCACTTCCGGAAAACAAGCATATTTCTCCAAAACAATTCAAATCGAAGAAAATAACCTCCAACAATGTGACAAAAACCTCAGCATCTACGGAGTCTAACACGAAATCAACAGTATCGGTAATTGGAAATTCTTCACCAGAAATAAACCCCTCTTACACAAGAGAACTCTCAAATGCTTCTGGTAAGTTATGTTTATTATAGTTACGTAACTAACATAACAGTATGGTATTCACTGTGACGATATTAACTAAAACCATTAGATAAGCTACATATATTAATTTGGAATTTTTGGGAAAAGCAACACTATTGAATACAAAATAAAATACTTTTTTGTTTATGGAATATCAACAGCAACGAATGTATTTATGTGCTAATCACTATCATTAAAGATGTCACTGGCTTTTAGATCTTCTTAGTGATTATTTGGAAATATGAAATGCACATAATAAACAAAGGTATCATCAGCTCGGTAGATCTCAGTATTATGATTTGCAACAAACCATCATCAAATCGTCTTTTGTAAATTTATAAATTGTTAAGAAAACCAAAGTTTTAAATCATTCAGCCAAGATGTAACTGAATATATTTGGCTATTATATTTGTTCACAAAGCTCTTCAACTGTTTGTG
Organism: Mytilus galloprovincialis; assembly: GCF_965363235.1. NCBI lineage: Eukaryota > Metazoa > Mollusca > Bivalvia > Mytilida > Mytilidae > Mytilus > Mytilus galloprovincialis. The sequence continues at coordinate 7,490,238 of NC_134842.1, forward strand.
TTCTTACAAATCCAATGGCTTTCAAATTTTGCTTGAGCGTTCCTCCAGAAAAATACATTTTGTCATGTTTTATAATCGTTTAAATTTAGATACTGACATTCAATGTGACAGTAATGTGATCTAGCAATGTGAGTTTTGTCCTGTGTGCCTGATTGAAAATACAAATAAAAAAATATTTTTATTGTACAATGTATTTTTCTTCCTCAGAAACGTGTGACAACTGTACGTACGTAAGTGATTTCTGTTACTTGAGAGAACCTACCAACTGTAACCGATTTATAGTATGTTATAAACAAGGACACAAACTAAGAGCCACAGAAAAAGAGTGTTCATTTGGTCTGTTCTGGAGTCAAAGTAACCTAGCATGCACACAACCATCCAGAGCACAGTGTCAAATAGGTACATTTTTTTTTTTAAATATGATTTTCAATAATTATACAATTCTACGGAGACTGATTTGAATTAGCAACCCTCAAATTGTATACGTAAATGAAGGATAAAATCTTCTTAGACTTTAGCACTGAATAAACTCAACATAGAAATCAGGTTTATAAGTGTGTACACCGGACGCACATTTCGTCAACAAAAGACTCATCAGTGACGCTCGATTGAAAATTTGAATTGGATAGTGAAAGAAAACCCGTTATTTAAGAGAGGCAATTGCTTTTCTTGTCTGTTCTTGTAAATACGTTGTTTTAATCTTTTGGTGGCGATTGGAAAAAAAGAGGGTTCAGATCTGAAAAAAAAATAAATTATCAAACCTGTGCATGTCCTATATCTAGAACCGTATCAGGATTGTTTTTTGATTCTGGAAAATATGGTCTTGGTGGTTTTTGCTTAATTTATGCACCCTCCTTTTTAGATCTTGATAAACAAACAACATTCTTGTTGAAGACTTATATTAATGATACTCGTTATTTTTGTTTTTTGTTGTTGCTAAATTGTTCTTATGGTCGTTTATCCAAGACAGCAATTTATTTATGTTAACTGTATTTAGTATGTTCATATATCAACAGGTTTTACTTATTTCATATTTTGCCGATTTTTTCAGATTGTCTCATTTACTTATTCAGTTACACTGAATTTAAATACACTTTTGATTTATAGATCCCTGTAGGACGAAAGGTGTTTACTTATTTCATATTTTGCCGATTTTTTCAGATTGTCTCATTTACTTATTCAGTTACACTGAATTTAAATACACTTTTGATTTATAGATCCCTGTAGGACGAAAGGTGTTTACTTATTTCATATTTTGCCGATTTTTTCAGATTGTCTCATTTACTTATTCAGTTACACTGAATTTAAATACACTTTTGATTTATAGATCCCTGTAGGACGAAAGGTGTTTACTTATTTCATATTTTGCCGATTTTTTCAGATTGTCTCATTTACTTATTCAGTTACACTGAATTTAAATACACTTTTGATTTATAGATCCCTGTAGGACGAAAGGTGTTTACTTATTTCATATTTTGCCGATTTTTTCAGATTGTCTCATTTACTTATTCAGTTACACTGAATTTAAATACACTTTTGATTTATAGATCCCTGTAGGACGAAAGGTGTCAGATCTCACCCATATATCGGTAAATGTCGTGCATACTGGACATGTCGAAGACGTCGTTCTGATGCAAGATGTTGTCCGAATGGATATGCATATGGCGGTGGAAGAAACACGTGTGTTCCAAATAAAGACTGTAAAACAAATTGCATTACAAAAATCCCCGAAGTTCTTAATGGTATGTTTCATAATATTTTTGAATTTGGGAAATGTTATGTTTATCGGATATTTACATTGAATGTGAGAAAATTTAATGACTGTTAACGTTATTACAGTTTACATTATTATTTGTCCATATATAAATAATATGTAAAACACGATTCACAGCTATCAACACACGTTTTTGGATTTTGAAAGCATTACAACTATTAGCTAAATAACCTACTAGCGACAAAGTGATAAATAAACTCATCATAGATACAAGGACTAAATTTTTATATATACGCCAGACGCGAGTTTCGTCTATAACAGACTCGTCAGTGACGCTCGAATCCAAAAAAGTTAAAAAAAAAAATAAGTACGAAGTTGAAGTGCACTGAGATCCAATATTCATAAACGCAATACTAAAAAAGTATATAAGATAAAGGTATACTTAAGAATAAGTTTTTAGAAACTCTGAAATAAAATCTTCAACTAGACGCATGAATATAGAAAATGAATAGAAAACGCATGACAGAATTCGTCTCAGTCAATGTTTCATCAAATTACAGAACCAAACATCTACGATAAAAACGAATCTTTTCAAAAGATACGAGATCCGATACACAGCGTATATTCTCTTATACAATAGAAAGGTTGCATTTCAATAGTTTGCTTTAAAATTTGTTGCATTTTTTTGTCACGCTGATATTAGCTAATTAATTTAATATCTCCAGTCTTAGTCCGAATCTGCCGAGTGTTTTGGAAAATTATAGTACACAGTGTAAGGCCAAAGCAACATTTTTCATTATTAAAAACATTTTCATTAAAGATTTTAAATTTTGAAATATTTATTACGGGTCTATCTGTTTATGGGCTAGCGACAACCGGGGATATTGTTCTTTTTAACGACGTGCGTTAGCCAATGAAAATCCGAGAAATATACTTAGTCGAGGATAATTAAGTAGGCACTTACATCAAGTTCTGAATGAGGATAACATGCTTTATTTTGTGTTTACAGTCCTATTCATTATATGAAAATTGTATGTTATCTGTCTGCTAAAAGCGTGTTCCCCCGAATAGCAATAGTTTATAACGCATTGTTTTATAGGCAAAATTTTCCATATTTGGTCTGGAGAACGATTAACTGAAAGAAAAGCGGATACAATGGACCAAATTAATGAGATTTTTTAGAATAGTTTTTTATAAAATAAGCTATTGTTTTCAATTTCAGTGTGCCCTCTCAGAAAAGTTTCTGACTCCCCATTTGAGTATACAGATGGTGGGATGGTTCGTTCCTGTGCTCCCGGTACTCGGTTCGAAGAATCTATGTGCGCTTGTATTAGGAGCAATGTTGGTAACAGACCAGTAGAAAAGAAGCAAACACTTTTCGGTTATTATATATAAATAATTCCTATTCTGATTTGATTCATAACTGATTTTCTTAAATTGTTTGTTTATACATTTGCAAATTTTTAAGAAACTATGGTTTCATCTACCTCAGGCAAAGCTGACTTTTAATGAATTTGTGTATTTTACTATGTCTTTTTTGTAATACATCCATGGCTTTCACAGATCTTCACATATTCGGGTTTGAGCTTTACTGATGAAGGTTAACCTAGAAAAGCGATTGGGACGCATGAAATTGATAACATGGTCATGTTGAATTCATTTTTAAGGGTAGTGAACTTCAACCCTGAATCGAAATAACCGATTACCAAGACATATTTATATTGATATGTCCTTAACATTTAAGGAATGACTGTTTTATTTTTTCTGTCTATGAAGAAATAACATAAAAAATTTGGTGCACACTGAATAACTCGCGTAGCGGGTTATTTCACAGTGTGCACCACATTTTTTATGTTTTTTCGAATAAACAGAAAAAATATTACAGTCATTTCTTATAATTTAATTCTAAATTCCATTTTAAGGTGGTACCCAACACTTCAACTAAAATTAATTTGGTTCGTTTAATTTTCTTGAAATTTTGACAAAGTACTTACTTTGACCCTTTGACAAAAATATAAAAAAAATTAAATAATAAAAATTTGAACCAACCGTTTTATCAGAAAAATTACACTGGTTATATAGCAGTTTGACAAACGCATATTTTGATCATTGAGAAGCTTAATATTCCCTTAACAACACAACGTAATTAAAACGTTCAGTTGATTTTACAGAGTTATCTCCCTGTAGTGTTAGGTACCACCTTAAACCGTAGAAAACCATGAAAAAACGCTGATGACTTCACGGTCACATGACTAAATTATGTCTATGGGCTCATAACAAAATAACGTCAGCCAATCAGAAGTCGCGTTACATCCAAAATTAAATTATTTAATTATACAGAATATAATCGCATGTAATTATAACATAATACATACAATTCCAAGAATTATTTAAAATTATGTGCAAATCCTTTCTATCTAATATTCATTGCATTCTGAATATTTGAAATTTTATTGTTATTTTCATGCTTATGATTTGAACCAATAGCATTTTGATGTTTTTATGTTCATTAATAGTATTATATTATCTTTATATTATGTTATTTGCATGCATTTATCATAAAGAAACAAATTAACATCATTATCCATTGTAGATCAACCTTTTCAATGTAAGCCTGCCATTAGTCTAGATTTTAGCGGATCCTCAAAAAATGCTTTCGAGGACAAATCCGGACAAAGTCAATCTATTGGTGTATCTAATGTCCTTCAGACGATTAAAAAGCAAGCAATGTTTAATGGACGTGGAAGCCTAAAACTGTGGCGTTTTTCGAATGTAGAACTTGGTCCTGAATTTGCCTTGCGTTTTAAGTTTTATGCACATGGAAGATCGCATCGTTCTGAAACATTGTTATCAAATTGTATTGGGAAGAAGAAGGCTGCATTTGACATTAGACTTGAAACTGAAGTTTTAGAGATAGTGTTTACTGTGAAGACATCTGAAAGTCCTGAATCATATATAAGAATATTTTACAAGGTACAGTTAATAGATTTAGTTCATAATTCACAATTTTAGAAGTTTTAAAAAAATCGATTTGCATACATTCGTAGTGTAGTACTTTGGAAATCAAGGAGTTTTGTTTTACATATGTATATTTTTTTTATATATTATATATGCTGATGTTAGTCTTTGTCTCTTTTTTTGCCATCGCGTTGTGTGTATATTTTGGGAGTTAGAGTGACACTTTGGTATCTTTCACCTTTCTTTGTAATATAATAAGTCGAATGGAAGAAGAAATTATTTAAAACAGATACGATTGGATGGAAGAGAGCAGCTTCTCATCAGTGTCATAGATAGCGTTAGACAAAGTTTTGAACATCTCTTTAACCATGCAATCTAAGTAGTGTGTTTTTAACACACTACTTAGATTGCATGTCTAAACAAAATACAACATTATTTTAATATTGATTGTTTTTATTGCAGCCACACCAGTGGAACGAAGTTATTCTTCGATATGATGGTGCCAGTTTCTCAGCTGCTCTTGGCAAAGTCTCAAAAACGATTTATGTGGAAGGTAAATCGACTTTTTTTTTTATTTTGAAGCATTTCCAAACATCGTCATTATTTTATCCAAAAACAAAAAGATATATGTACTTAACTGCAACTGTTAAGTATTTAAAAAAAATTACAAAATATTTCTTAATTATAAAAGATTTGCTTGTGTATGTTTTTATCGTGATAACCTCTAAACATGTTTGTTAACCATTAACTAGTCGTCTCTGTCCCTTTTCAGGTGTAATACCTACAAAACATGCTGCTATATCTATTGGTGGCTGTGATCAAGACGATGGATTTATTGGATACATGGATGATGTAAGCCAAACTATTTATCAATTATTTAACTCTAATTCGTTTGTGGATCTACAAGTACCCAACTTTTGTGTCCGCCCAACATGAAAATTCTGTATATTTGTTAGACTCAGATCGACGTCCGGTCTCTAATCGACGTCCGTACCTCAAATCGACGTCCAAATTATTCACAAATTGACGTCCAATATTTTGATACTCTATTCCATAAAGATTTTTTCAACCCGAAATAGGTAACATGTATGCTAATATTTATCTTGATAAAAGTTAGTCAAATTAATCTACATTGTAGTATGTCATTCCCATACATATCAATAATTGACATGCGTGTATGTGTAAGTGAATGAAAAGAAACCAAACGACATAAAGAGGGCACTGGCCAGTCTTTAACAATACACAAAATAAAGAAGTACAGCCAATTGTTTTGTGAGTATCATATTTTAAACTCTGTTTAAACCTGGAGTGAAAAATATATAGAGAAGCTAAAAATTGGACGTCGATTACAGAAGCCTAAAATTGGCCGTCGATTAGAGAAGCATAACATTGGCCGTCGATTTGGAATGTTATTTTATTGTGACGTCAGATTTGGACGTCGATTTCAGGAACGGACGTCGATTAGAGACCGGACGTCGATCTGAGTCTTACATATATATGCAATTCGTGCGTACCCGCCTTTTGGATGGCTCGCAAACTGTTGAATTTGTTCTGTTTTCATGTTCATTATAATAGTGGTCTTTGTTAATAACCCTTACAGTAAGCATGTTTGGTATTGATGCATTTGTTTAATATTGAACAGATATATCATCTTAAGGAGGGGTATTTGCAAAAAAATACCATTCGAGAGAATGTTCCCGAGCCGTAAGGCGAGAGAAATTTATTCTCAAAACTGGTATTTTTCGCAAATACCCCTCAAGAACATGCTATATCTGTTTAATTACACCGAATATTAACGTTCAAAAACGCATTGATGATCGTGACGTAACAAGCGTCAAGTCGGATATAGTATTTTTGGCAAATATCATGGCAAAGAGGGTAAAAAAGGCATATCCTTTTTGCATATACCCCGTCGGCGTTAAAAAATGAACGATATTCATTTGATAATAGTAAACTGGTGAAAAATACACTGCCTATCAAAACCCAGGATTCTTGCATAAGGTGTAATTAATAACTATATATGTATTTGAGATATGGTCTTCATATAATTTTTGCATATTTTTTTCAGGTGATAATATACAACGGCTGCATACCAGAAGATGTAAGAGGTCTTGTGTTTGAATAAAATATGAAAATCCTGACTGCGTGAAACTATTGTTCATTCAACATTGTCATATACATGTTCGTTGTTTATTATTATTCATATTTTAGTATATTCATTGATATGCGTGTTATATTTACAATTATTGAGGTAAGGGAAATCGAGAAAACAGTTGACTGATGATTCGCACCAAAGATTTGCACCACAATAAAGCTATTTCGATTGAATATAATAAGTAGCTGACCTTTTAAATTAGATATTTAATATTTTTTTTAAGAAATGTCATTGAGGACTCTTTGATAGTCCTGGTTTCTGAACATGGGGCTATTAAGAGCTTGACAAAATGTATAAAGATTTTGCTATTGTTGAAGACCTGATAAAGATTTTTAGATCGTTTGCCACCTTTACATATTGTACCCCGTATATCCTGAATTTATAAAAAAAAATATGAGTTTTCCTAATTACCGGTCAATTGTCTTCTCGAATGAACATTTTCTATATTGTAATTTTACAAAATTCCATTATCATAATATTTGTTTATTGTTACATGAATATATATGTTTTGTCTTCAAATATCATTAAGCGCACTTGCAAGTCACAAGAGATAACTCATTAACTATAAGATAAAGTTCATTTATAGAAAAATATAGAGAAATCCTATATAAATGATTTAGACCCGCGAACCCCCTTAAAGGTGTGATAAAGCTTTTGCAACCATGCTGATATCGATATCATCACGAGTGGTTGATACAGCACGCTTGCCATTGACTGTATTACACATACAATTTATTTGTATTTACTACTAAGTATATAATAAATGGCGTTAAACACCACGAGAGAGCACATAATGCTATAAATGGCGTTAAACACCAACATTTAATTGATTTTGTAAGCGTCTTTTGTTATCCTCGAGGTTATAGTGTAGAAACGATTAGTTCATCTTACTTTTCATTCAAAACATTTGAAACGTGTAAACACACCATTCACTCGCGTTAGTTTTTCATCGTATCATCTTCACGTCTTTATCATGTACGCGCATATTTCGTAAAATGTCAACGCTGAACAGCCATACATAAACTAAGATTTTTATGGCACAAATGAAACGTGCCGTGTAAAGTTTTGTTGTTGGTTTTGTAATTTGTTTCCGGTTGTGTTCTAAGCATTTTATTGAAATAAAAATCCCTTTAAAGGTTTGAATATATATATATATATATGTTCCTAAGAGTTTCAATTAAATCGTTTACCAGTTGGGTTTCTGTCATTGAATATGAGCAGTTGTGTAATAATAAGTCACACTGGTAAGGTTATATTAACTACTTCAGATTTACACAAAAATGTTAAGTCGTTTTATTTGGATGTTGAAAAATTCACCTTTGAGTTATTTAAATTTTAGTTACAAGTTGAACCAAGCAACACCTATACTACTTGTGTTTTTTTGTTTCCAATATATTTGATTAAATGAATACAATATATTTTTTTATTATTATTTTATTGTTTGATATGTTTTATTTTATACTGTTTACGTTACTGGTGGAGAGGGTTTGGCCTGTGCATTCGTTGCATGCCTTCGGACAGCATACTGACAATATCGCAGAACCAATCATTCAATTCAACTAATATCAAGTGTCAGATGCATAGAAATGACAAGAGGTGACGATTGCGCGAAGCAATGTATTCGGTCATATAAAAAAAAAAAAAAGTTTTATATTTATTTGACAAAGATAACAATAAACACTATCGCAGTATCTCTGTAGCAAATTGTCATCCAAAAGTTTCAATACATTTTTGAATCTTATAGGTTTTAGACGGGCGATGCATTTTCAGTTGAATGTCTCCTTGATCTTTCGCTTTTTAATTCAAACTATGTGATTTTAACAAACGGAGATGTTGTTTATATGTCTATAAGTAAGAGGCACAACGACAGATTAGTCATAAGACATCACAAGGCCAATATAGTCTCCCACAAAAGACAGATGAGTTTTTTTAACTACCTAGTAAATTTAAAGTCGTTTTTGACAAAGTTACAAAATAAATACATGCACATTTAAAAATTGCAGGAAAGTAACGCTCTTATTATAGACATGTATTCAGTGATTGACCATATAAAAAAGAAGATGTGGTATGATTGCCAATGAGACAACTATCCACAAGAGACCAAAATGACACAGAAATTAACAACTATAGGTCACCGTACGGCCTTCAACAATGAACAAAGCCCATACCGCATAGTCGGCTATAAAAGGCCCCGAAATGACAATGTAAATTAATTCAAACGAGAAAACTAACGGCCTAATCTATGTACAAAAATTAAACGAAAAACAAATATGTAACACATAAAAAACGACAACCACTGAATGACAGGTTCCCGACTTGGGACAGGCACATAAATACAAAATGTGGCGGGGTTAAACATGTTGGCGGGATCACAACCCTCCCTAACCTGGGACAGTGGTATAACAGTACAACATAAGAAATAACTATAAAAATCAGTTGAAAAAGGCTTACTTTTTTAAATTGTTATTTGGATGGAGAGTTGTCTCCTTGGCACTCGCACCACATCTCCCTATATCTATTAACTCATCAGAAGGATAAAAATACAAGTGGACGTCGATGGGTACATTACACTCTAGTACCGTCTGAGAGTACTCGTAATTATTGGCAGCTAGTCCAAAGCCTCTAACAACTAATAAAAAAACATGCATCTAAGACTAAATTATTAATCCGTACACATCCAACATTCAATGGATTTAGCGTAAAGACGTCATAAACAGTCAAAGAAAAACATCATCTTGTGCAATGCCAAGATACATGTATCGATAGATTGTAGATCCATAAAATGTGTATATGTGTGTAACATAAATAATATTTAGTTTGCTTTTAATTTACTGATAACAAAATCAATATTTATACCAATAAAATCAATATTCAATGATCTTATTACAGTGTTGGATTGGTACATGTAACTTTTTTGAATAATTTTATTTGAAGGATCAAGTTTACCAGTGTTTTTTATCAAACAGATTCAAAGAATATATTTTACTGTGTCTTTTCTTGAATGAAGCAGAAAAAAACCATTAAAATTTTGCAGCAATAATATTTTAATTTCAATATTTTCGACGAAAGCAACTACTTAGTTTATACAAAACAATAACTCTATCGTATGATCCTGAGTGTTTATGTATAATTGCTCGGTGAGCAGGTTATATTTGTATTTACTTGTTGGCACTTTGAACTATTCATTGGCTCGCATACACCTGTAAAATAAATTTATTGGAATTCTGTTAATAAAATGAATATGTTTGTTAGAAAAACAAACTATCATTTACATTGATATGGGATGCGACAACAAACGTATGGTTAGGAATGACGACGCATTAACAAGTCCAATTATGCAAATAAACTCATCGTACCAGGATTGAAATTTTGTATTTGAGTTAGACGCGCGTTCCGTCTACAAAGGACGCATTAGCGACGTTCGAATAATAAAAAAAAAAAACAACCGTTAAAAAGGACAAACAAAGTACGGAATTGAAGAGCATTGAGGACCTAAAATTCCTGAATGTTTTTTTCTAAATACAGCTAAGTTAATTTATGCCTGAGGTAGAAATATATATCGTCCCCCGTCAATTATTAATTGGAATGAGTGTCGTAATATCATCCACGACTCACTCCATACTTACTGTATGAAATGGATAAAACGGGAAAAAGCTGACAAAAAATCTTTGGACTCTTTTTTTAATTCAGTAATGAAGATAGTTGATATACGTATTCAACATTTTAAAGAACATTTTACTATAAACAATAACCACAATAAACCTATTTCTCGTATCAAATATAAACTAAAAGAACTAGCCAAGGAATTTGTTTTTGTCCCGGCAGATAAAGCTGCTAATAATATTATTATTGTTTGACGTAAATTTTACATTGATGTTCTGAAAAAGGAAATCACCAATTCACCAACATTCCAACTGACTCAATTTTCAGAAAACGAAATCTGTAACAAACATAAGTTTTTAGCCACCGCTTTACAAGCAGAGCCAAATACAATGAAAGTCCCAACTATATATTGGCTTCCGAAGCTACACAAAACCCCTTACAAATATAGATTTCTTTCGTCTTCAAGCCATTGTTCAACTACTAAATTGTCTATTCTTCTTACTAGCACACTTGGTACAATTAAAAACCTGATAATAAATTGTTCAAATAAGGCCTTCGAAAATAGTGGAATAAATTACTTTTGTGGAGTGTCAAAAACTCGTTGGAAGTACTTGATAAATTGCATGCTTATATTGGTGATTTTGAATCAGTTCATAGTTTTGATTTTTCTACCCGGTATACCACATTGCCTCACATTCTCATTAAGAAAAAATTCACACACCTAATTAAATGGGCATTCAAAAAATCAGAATGTGAATATATATGTTCAAACTCTTTTAGGTCATTTTTTAGTAGCAATAAACAAAAAAAAACTATGTTAATTGGACATGCTTTGATACTATATATGCCCTTGAATTTTTACTGGATAACATTTTTGTTCGCTTTGGGGATTCAATAATGACGACTTCAGTATGTATATTAATGAAATTTATCCTGTTGAACTTACTTTAAATAAAGCTAATACTAACAATGACCACTGCCCTTTTCTCGATCTTGATATCTATATCACTAATGGAAAGCTGAATACTAAAATTTATGATAAAAGGGATGATTTTTCATTTCCTATCGTTAATTATCCGTTTTTAGATGGTGACGTTCCCTTGTCACCATCTTACGGTGTTTATATATCTCAACTTGTAAGATTCGCTCGTGTATGTAACAATGTTTTAGATTTTAACGAGAGAAATTTATGTATTACCGAAAAATTATAACACCAGGGTTTTCGATATCACAAACTAGTCAAAACATTTACTAAAGACATCATTCGTAAATATAGCTCAACATGCAGACTTCTAATACGTTCAGGTATTTCACATCCAATTTTTTATGGAAATATTCTTTATAAAGCACAAAGGTGTCAGTATTCACCTCAGAAACTTACAAAACCTTTGAATAGACTTATTAAGAAGGGATATAATTACGATACTGTTGTCAAGTCATTAAAGATTGCAGATTTTGGCGTTAATATTGAGTCACTGATAAGGTCTTTGCATCGGAACTAAACACATTATTTTTTTAAAAACAGTTGTTGGCATGACACGGGTTATGTTCTTCTCATATATGTTATGATGGTATGATACTAAACCCCTAACGGGAAGGATTGTGCCTGATGTTCATATGATGAAATCATAATCTTTCAGTCAGTTTAATTGAAGTCTGGAGCTGGCATGTCAGTTAACTGCTAGTAGTCTGTTGCTATTTATGTATTATTGTCATTTTGTTTATTTTCTTTGGTTACATCTTCTGACATCAGACTCGGATTTCTCTTGAACTGAATTTTAATGTGCGTATTTTTATGCGTTTACTTTGCTACATTGGTTAGAGGTATAGGGGGAGGGTTGAGATCTCACAAACATGTTTAACCCCGCCGCATTTTTGCGCCTGTCCCAAGTCAGGAGCCTCTGGCCTTTGTTAGTCTTGTATTATTTTAATTTAGTTTCTTGTGTACAATTTGGAAATTAGTATGGCGTTCATTATCACTGGACTAGTATATATTTGTTTAGGGGCCAGCTAAAGGACGCCTCCGGGTGCGGGAATTTCTCGCTACATTGAAGACCTGTTGGTGACCCTCTGCGGTTGTTTTTATTTCGTCGGGTTGTTGTCTCGTTGACACATTCCCCATTTCCATTCTCAATTTTATATATATTATTCAATGCACTAGATCATGGCTCTCTGTACGACGTGTTTGTGAAAATTCTACTCGGAAATGCAGAAAAAATAAAATAGAGAGTTTCGTTTCGTTTTACGCTTTCCTGTGACTGTGGTAAATATGTCATATTTGTATAGTTCTTTCACCCTTTTCACTCTTTTGTTTGTCCCAGTGATCAACAAAAAAATAAAAAAAAAAAAAGATTAAACATCAGAGTGCGCAAATAAATAAATCCTAATATTCAACTTGATATATGAATTTTATACAAATAATCGTTATTTTTAAATTGTTAGTGCCTTGAGTTTCAATTAGTTCATATGTTTAAGTAAAAATGAAATTAAAATGCAAATTGTCTTTGCTTGAAAGTAGAACTGACAGTTTCATTTTCTTATTTATACATTATTTGCTCCTATCTAGAACTATACTGACCAGGATGTCCTGTGGCTATCCCTTCAGGAGTTCCCCCTGGTGTCCATTTACAATCAGCATCACCAAGCTCAAATCCATTAGATTTACCATCCTGGTCAGAATCTTTCTGGCAGAATTCGGGAGTCCATACCTTCCCAGAAGAATTAAAATCCTGAAAATATAAACATATATTTTATATGTCAAATATTTGAGAAATTTAAAAAAAAAAAAACAAACCAAATCTATGATTTAATTCTAAATTCATAAGCTTATTTAATTTAAAATCAAATTTTTGCTTGCTATCTAACAGCCAAAAGAGAAAGAATTTCTTTAAAAAATCGTATTAACTGTTTTCAGTAAAAATTACAAATAAGTGTCAAACGCAAGGAAGACAAATCGACTACAGAACTCAGAAATTATAGTGAAAAATACGGCAGTGCTATATTTGCAGCAATTTAAACTCGCATTTTGATTTTTTTTATATAAATTCAATAGGATTCTCTCAATATTGCAAAAATTAAAATCACATTTTAGTCTCAAATGACAAAATCGCAATAATAAATGCACGTAAAAATTTCTGAATTTACACTAATGGTTATAAATTTAAATCTAACCAGTCCAAATTGATTGTTAAGTCCTCCTCCAGCTGCGACGTTATGTCCGACACCTCCCCATATTCCAGACTGACCAGCGCAAGGATTTGGAACAGCATCTCCATTTGGTATTAGCATTTGAAACTTTTGATAACTCCAAACGATAGTAAATAACATAAACAAGGATATTTTTCTCAACATTTTGAATTTTACAAACTTATTATTTAAAGCCTCTTATATATATATAAAAAGAAGCAACACAAATTTATTTCCAGTATCACATACGGTCTAAATGATAAAGTCCTTAAAAGTAGAATTTTATAAGATCTGTTGACCTTAAGCGTTATTTCAATAACCTTAGTTCTATGTTATCATTAAGTGACACAGTTTGACACGAGCAGATGTCCTGATCATTGGTAAACTTATATAAGTATGACATTGTATAATATATATGGTCATCTTTTCTGATAAAGCACTTGGAAACTCGTATTTTCTTATCAGAACATTCATTCGAATATTTGATAGTCGTGAAGCATAGATTATGTTAAACTTTATACGTGAAACAACTATCTTAGGAAGGAGGGTTGGGATCCCCCTTACATGTTTAACCCCGTCATATTCTGTGTGTATGTGTCTGTCTCATGGCCAGGAGCCTATAATTCAGTCGTTTCCTTTTGTTGATGTGTTACATATTTGTTTTTCGTTCAATATTTGTTCATAAATTAGACTGTTCGTTTTCTCAATTGAATTATTATGTCACCCGATCGACAATGTCGGGTAACATATTGCTTTTCCTCTGTGTCTGTTTCTTTTTCTGTATTATTATTATTCTTCCACCTATTTTGTCCGAAAGTTTTCTCGGAGCCAATGGAACCAATCTTAATGATAGTTAACTATAATGAGGAACACAAAATTTCGGGTTGCAGTAGGTCTTAAGGCCATATAAAATGGCTGCCGTTACCATGGAAACGGAACAATTGCAAACAATTCCAGTTTTTGATTTTAATGAATATTTGGAGTTGCTTTAACTTAGAATCATTATATTTTGATACAATTTAGGTGCTGGGCATATACTGGTTTTGGATAATTTTGGCAATCATTGGAACTATCATGTTGCCATGGAAACTACACCAAAAATTTCTAAATCAAAATGCTCCAAATTTAATAAAACCCACAGTAACGACGAACAACAGTGGTAGATGTGCAATTTGGCGTTGGAATTTCAAAAATGTCTGCCGTTACCATGGAAACAAGTCAAAAATGGTCCAAATGCTTCAAAAACTTAAAGTGGCATTTCCTTTCTTAAAATGGTAGGTCAAATCCATTGAAACTTTGATGGTATGTTCCCTCCAATGTACCAATGTGGTATCTGCAATTAGAAATTTGGAATGGTATCTGTTACCATAGAAAACAGCCAAAACGAGATAAATTCAGCTTCCAATTCATTTCATGTGGCAAAATTCAAGCAGCGACTGCATATGTGGTATATATCTTCCAGATGATACAGTATTCCTGAGCTTGTATTTCCTGTAAATATATTTTTGATTTTGCTGCTAACAAGGAAACAACTATTGCATTAGGAATTCTACGTATTGAAGTTGAAATCTTCCCTTTGAAAGTACATAGAACGCTGTTATAAGATGGATGACCGTTATCGTTACCACAATCCCGTCCATTTTCCACGATTGTGACCTACTTATCACCGCGAATGTACATGTACCTACGCAACAAGACGTGTGCCACATTAGGAGCGGGATCTGCTTACCTCTCCGGAAACCTAAGTTCATCCTTTCTTTCATGTTGAATCGTAGTATTTAGTTTCTGGTTTTCAATGTTATGTTTTGTGAACTGATGTTTGTCTTTTGGTCGTTTTAGTGTTTTGACATGATAATGTCAGATTGTTTAAGCTCTTTATCAATATTTTCTCAATTCACCTTAACAATACGAAAATAGAATAAGCGACCTATTACACCTTTTCATAAGTGATACCTGATACAGAACATAAGTATCGGTTATTTTTTCAATATTTTCCCAAAAACGTTAACTCACAGTTATAACAAAATATTTTGTTATTCTCGATGGAATTAAAATGAAACAGGGTTGTAAAATTGTGACAAGATTATTTGACAAAAGATGAAGAGGAAATGACAGAAATTACAATAAGACAGAAATGATTCGAAGGAGCTTTCATACATTTTCTTATACAAATATATTAATTGTACTCTTTCCGATAAATAAACTCATCATAGAGACCAGGATTTGAGTTTTGTATTTGCGCCAGACGCGCGTTTCGTCTATAAAAGACGCTCAAATCTAAAAAAAAAGAGTTAAAAAAGCTAAATATAGTACAAAGTAGAAGAGTATTGAAGACCAAAGATTCTTTACAGTTTTTCTAAATACATCTAAGGTAATCTATTTCTGCGGTAGAAAACAATCACGAAATTCGAATCACTCTTATGAATTTATTATCCCATAATGACATTCTATCAAGAAAGCCTAATACTGAAAATGAATCTTTAACACAAAAAATGTTCAATATTTATAGGAAAAATCGTTTTAAAATAATGAAAAGATAACATACAAGATTGACGATCTTGTTTTGAAGTAAACAAACATACATTTGAGGAACGTTTTATTTTCCGTTTCCTCCAAGCTTTTAAACGTCAAAATAATAAGTAAGGAAAAACCGTTCGTAGCGGTCATGCACACATATAAAACAAAAGAAATTCATCCTCTTCAATCACAAAGTTATTACAAGCCACTGTTTTCCACGAAATTGCATTATGTAATTTATAAATGCTAATTAAATTAAAACAAATTGTTTTGAAATTCCTTGTTTTAATGTATACAAATCATTAATATTGTACTTTAACATCCTATTTCAAATATATTACAACTGTTACACTTCTTAAACGTGTTATAGTTTGTTGTGCAAGTTATATATAAAGAAGACTTCAAGTGTATCTGACATAGTCTTATTTTAATCATGGATAGTCATATTAAACTACTGTGTTTCTTCTTCATTATATTTAACCTTGTTCCGCATGATGTCCAAGGAATCAAAGGTATGTTTGATTGTTCCGAATGATGCAGACGGAACTAAAGGTAGGTTTCATTGTTCCAAATGATGAAGATGGAACTAAAGGTACGTTTCATTGTTCCGAATGATGTAGATGGCAATAAAGGTATGTTTTATTATTCCGAATGATGTAGACGGAAATAAAGGTACGTTTCATTGTTCCGAATGATGTAGATGGGAATAAAGGTATGTTTGATTGTTTCGAATGGTGTAGACGGAAATAAACGTATGTTTCATTGTTCCGAATGATGTAGTTTGAAATTAAGGTAAGTTTCATTGTTTAATATTGGTAAATCCTAGTATTTGTCAGGAATGTACTAATTTAGAGGGATTTTCGTTTATGGCACATTGATTGTTCATACATTATTTTTTAATTTGGAAGGAGAATCCATAATCAATCTTTATAATACGAAATGTAAAGTAAGTATGATAATATATTATATTAGACGAATCAATAACATTTGACACTCGAGGTTTTCCCTTGCTCAATTACAAAGTTTGAAAATATATAATGTCGATGTCAGTCCCTACTGTTGAGTAATAACTATGGATTGTTATTTTAGATTAACATACGAACTAATTGAAGAAACTAGGTTAACTAAACATACATAATTTGTTTCAAATTTAGCCGATCAATGTTAGATTTGTACATTTGTGTTCGCAAATTATTTTGAATTTTGAACCCCTGTTTCAGTGACATCGTGATAACTCCTAGATTGTACTACACCATGAATATCGCCCTATTGTACATGATATTTAGACAGAGACATATATAACATGGACATTACTTCTATTCCCACCTCCCCAAAAAATCCCTTAATTATCTGATAGTAACCTTCTAATACACTTGTATTTTTGCATTTTATTTGCATTTAAGTTCATTATTTATTTTGTCGTTTGTTTAAAAATGTGAAGATATTGTTTCAGACCATCATTTTCTTAAAACATTAATACAAAATATGTTCCAGTTTGTAAGCTTAAGCCCGAAAAAGGACTATGTTTGGCAGCTATTCAGAGATACTACTACAATTGGAAAAAGGCAAAATGTGAACAGTTTACATACGGTGGCTGTGGCGGAAATGGTAACAATTTCCACACTATGACTGAATGCCGGGCTAATTGTCCTTAACTAACATGTATGTAATATATGATTTTGTTATGCATGAATCTTTGTGGTTTATAGAGTTAAAAAATTACTTGATACAGAGTGCGAGATTTAGAATTTTTATGGGTTTATAGAGTCTAAGTTTATCTGATAAATTAGGCCTTAGAAAGTGAATATCATGGTATATCACGTATATCTAAAAGTTGTCTTTCTATTTGGAACTGATTTGTTTAAACTCATATTTAAATCTCAGAAAGAGAAGTATCATTGCATATAAAACGCCACAAATTCCCGACGAATTTAGATAGGAGTATTGATGCAGCATTTGCACGACAATGAAGTCTGAACTGTTCAGCTATATGGTTATAAAACTTTGATAAGGGACTTTCCGTTTGAATTTGAATCGGACGTCATTTTCTTTGTGATTTTACTTTTTCTCAAAAATGCATATCGAGCATGTGATATTGTCACATATTTTCGGAAATGTGGGGAAATAAAACAAAACATTAATACATTAATTAACAAAATAAACACGCAATGAAAACTTCTGTCTGTATGTTATGTACACTTAGGTGACAAAACTGACAAAATAAAAGTTATTTGGATGCACTCACGTTTCAAACACAAAAGGTGAACAAAACATAATATTTTTATTCATATTTAAAGCTTCACCTGCGTTAACATTTACTTCTCTCTTCTTTTCAGATATCAGAA
Source organism: Mytilus galloprovincialis (assembly GCF_965363235.1). Lineage (NCBI taxonomy): Eukaryota > Metazoa > Mollusca > Bivalvia > Mytilida > Mytilidae > Mytilus > Mytilus galloprovincialis. The sequence goes on from NC_134842.1 coordinate 7,508,716, forward strand.
AGAATAAAAGAGATCAACAAACATCAAATTAAATAAAAGAATTGTTAAAAATTATGATTTACAGATTTTTTTGCCTTAACACATAATAACGGATATCGTTTCAAATCTATCAAAATATTTTTGATTTCACATAACTAACCAACCTTTATAACTGTGAAAACAAGTAAATATTATACAAATAAAGGCAACAATAGTATACCGCTGTCCAAAGTCAATAATCGATGGGGAGAAATCAAATTCAGGTTAAAAACTAAAACCGAGGGAAGCACATCAACTATACGACGAAAACAACGAATTCTAATGCAATTAGTTTGTAACGATAATTTTCATTGGACGTTTACAAATATTTTGAGGGGTTAGATTTCACATTCTACCAGTCCGTAACTAAGAAAGCCACCAATTTGAATTCTGATTTTTTGTGGGATGTAATTTCTAAAAAAATAAACAAGATAGTCACATTGTACACCTCAAAATCTTCTTTTTGTCTATATTGAAACCATTCTAAAACGTACGAAAAGTAAACATACGTTTAGTATTCATGTTTGACATCCAAAGTATACATATGACGTCACATTGTTTAGATGCTAAAGACGATGCAACAGTTTCGCGGAATTTTTCATTTATTCCATTTTAAAGCCACAAAATGTATTAAATGACATTTATTTTAGTATGTTGCATTATAATGGAGATAACTGTATTGTATTTTAAGCTTGGCCTTCGTAAAACTTGATTTTAATGTCGCAAATATCCGTTACCTGTCTCCTCTCCGCGTCGCTAGGTACACTCAATTTGCGACAGTAAAATCGACGTTTTACGAAGACCAAGCTTAAAATACAATACAGTTATCTCCTAAATATCAGAACACTGAAGTGCAACAAAAACAAACAACAATACAATATACATAGAAACGAACTATAAGATAACAACTGCCATATTTATGACTTGGTGCAGAACATTTTAAGAACAAAATTTGTGTGTTCGACCTGGTTTGTCGCTAGGGAAATGTTAAATATACCGCTAAAATGACATCATTACATGACGGGAATACAATACACACAGATGCAATCAATTACACCAAAGACAGATAAATACAGATAAAATAATATAATAATAATCATACATTTTGACATGGTAACCACAGAATAACAACGAACAACTAAAATTAGGTAGGACAATACACAACCTATTATCGCTAGGGAATCAGTTACATATATGTCTCATCGTGTCAACTGATATCAACACATGAATTTTGTTTTGGCGTGCAGCTCGTAAATATGTGTGGAATACATTTCATCAGGTATACGTAAGAATGGAATTTTTAATAATTGAAAACATAAACGGTTAAAAGGCAAAACAACGTAGCCTGTCTCAACAGAAGAGCCTACAATATTTGATGCTGTTCCAGGGTATCACGGGGTGTTCCAGGGGGTTTTATTCTTGGTATATTAACAGACAAATATATCAGATCAAGTTAAAGAAAAAAGAAAAACCGGTACTAACCATCAATATTATATATATATTTGTATTACTCATAGAATAAAGTAAAAGCACAAAAATACTGAACTTCTGACTTTCTTTTACAATTGTGAAACCAGTTTTATATCTCTGTCTTAGTTGGTTAGCTGACAAAGGGTGGTTGGTCAAAGGTTTAGATCATTGACAGTATATAGATTCTTTCTTAATGTATTGATGCATTCACATCCTTTTTGTTGCCAAATAGAAGTTTAGATTTTCTTTTTCTTTTTTTTATATACTAGAACACACCCGTGATATCGCGGGTCTGTGGCTGAATTAAAGAATATAACTATGCGTAAGCCTTATTTTAGTATTGGTATTGTCATCTGATATATTTTCGTATTTATTTTTGCCAGTTATTCTGGTCAGTTTGTAGCCGTACTTAAAATCCCTTTGGCGATATGAATTATAAAGAACATCCATATTAATCCTGTCTGCGTTTTGCTTGTTTTTTTTCGTGATAAAATACAATTTTATAACTTTATGTTGCGTAAGATGAATTTATTAAACTTTGTTCTGTCTATTTAGTCACGCGGTCACTGTCTAACAAAGTGAGCAATGTCTTTCCTTTGTATGTGAGATTGGATTTACTATGAGAGTTCGAAGGTTAACTTAAATCAGCTGTAATGTCTATATACCCAATACTTAAATAAGAAGACATCGCAATAAGTGTATCAAAATAAGCTGAAGCTTTTCTCCCCTAACTAATGCAGTGGCGACTTATTCTAAAATACATAGTAAAAATTGGTGTTGATGGCAAAACTTTGATAGAACTAGAACACACCCGTGATATCGCGGGTCTGTGGCTGAATTAAAGAATATAACTATGCGTAAGCGCCTAATTTTTTGTATTGGTATTGTCATCTGATAAAGTCATGCCGATTATAAGATGCACAGTTTTCTCTGCTTTCAACATCTTTCTGTTTGAACCCGTCGACCTGGAACTTATCAATTATTGGTATTATTAATTTTATTTGGAAAACAAAAGTCCCTGGAAAGGAGTATTTTTTAATCAACAGCATTGTCCTTAATGAGTTATAATTAAAGTTGAATTCTTTGATTCGCTGATTTACATCATTCCGGCTTACAAATTGAAAACTGTACATGTTGTACCGATACGCCTTATTTTAAGTCAAGAATTATATTATTCGTATTGTCATCTAAAAAAGTCATACTGATTAAAATACTACAATCGGGAACAATGTGACAATGATTGAATTTAGAAGTGTCAACCCTGTGATTTACGACCCGTGTATATAGCAAAATCCTAAATACAGCGTTTGGTGGTGCGCCTGTCAGATGCGGAACGTACAGATAAGGTAATAGGTAACAGGTGAATATACTATTGGTATCGGTATCGGATTCGACCCGGAACTTCTTACTTATTGTCAATATTAATTATGTGGGAAACAAAGGGGTCTGGAGTGGTGTAATTTTTAATCAACAGCATTGTACTATATTAGTTAGATATAAAGTTGAATTCTTTGATTCATCGTTTTTACGTGATGACGGCTGATAAATTGGACCTCGTAATTTTAGTATTATAGATATTTCGGAGATCTATCAAACATATACACAGATAAATTATAAGTATTCTTTAAAAGGAGTAGGTCCGGTAAGGACCGGTTTTGGCCTCAAATTTCAGGTTCATCTGACGAAAGACTTTGACCACTTTTTAAACACTTAAGTGTCTATTTTATTTGAATTAATTAGTTTATGTGGAAGATTTTAACAGATTTAGTCATTAAAAACCATCCGATTCGAGCTCAAATATGAAAAATCTACCAAATATGCCGAAAAATGTCATTTTTCAGTTGGTTTTTGGTACAAATGAGAGTGGCCGCATCCGTGTTCATCCTCAACCTTTATATATGTTATGTATCAAATACAACTTACGTTTTAATATTAAGGATGAACACGAATGCGACCACTTTCGTTTTACACGAAAACCGTCTAAAATTTAACTAAAATGCTAGAATTATTAAGATTTCAGTAATTTAGTATGACTTAATGGTGCTAGTACCGGATAAATTTGCATTGTATTGTCAAAAACAGCCCATATTTGTGTAGCAGAAGCATTCTACTGTCTAATGAATAACTAAAAGTTTACATTTTAACAATTTTGTAAAACTGCTATATTTTGGGGCCAAAAAGGGGTCTTACTGAACCTACTCCTTTGTAAAATTGTTTACATTTGTTGTTGAACGAAAAAAGCTTAACATAATGCATAAAAATTTAATGTATGACTGTACTTATATCAGATATTGCAAAATTTGTACTTTGTATTAATTGTCAAATCACTTGATTACGTACTGTTAAGATGGTTGGCAGACACCAGAAAATACATTGAGATTTGCGCCTAAAACCTATTATAACAAGACGTAGAGAAATGAACTTTGCACTATGCCTTCTACGATTAACATAAAAAATAAATAAATAAAAGTTAATACAAACATCGACTTTTGGATAAGTGTTATCTGATAAAATTAATTAAATAGTTTTTTAAAGATTTTCTCACAAAATACTGACATATACGCAATCAATAAAAAAAACCGAAACTGGAATAACTTAATTCTAAGATTATTACATCTATAATGGTGAGCGCCATTTAATAAACCATGAATTAATTATCAGAAAAAAAAAACAAAACATCAGTTCATACAGTCAAGTGGATAAGAGACATTGCCTTGAGGTACATATATTTTTTACATTGCCTGCATCACTTTGAATTGATTTATTGTTGATTTTTTTAATGTTTTAGCTTCAACACAAAATTTTCGGACATGGAAGAACTGATCAAAAGTGTTCGTCCATTGAAGACTATTGTACTTAACAGTTATGTGACAATTGTTATCCATTCGTTTGATGTGATTGATCATTTGATTTTGCCATTGGATAAGGGACTTTCCGTTTCACAGTTAAGTATGTTTCATATCTTGACGTACATCTAGAAATTGACAATCAATGAGGGTCGGTTGAAAACAAAACTGTATGAGAACAGAGACGATTTCAGTTTCCCAACTGGGACCTTTCCATTTTTAATTCCAAATGGTGAAGTTGAAATCATCATTTCGTAAATTTTACGGTCGCCATCAAGTGTTGGTTGACAGTTATGAAATATCCGTTTCACAGATGATATCGGATATGTTCCTGATGACGTAACTACAATCCCGTTTTTTTTTTACGAATGTGACCGATCGAATTCGACTATTTACCGGCTTTGTAATAACATTAGCAACACGACGGGTGTCACATGTGGAACAAGATCTGCTTACCCTTACGGAGCACATGAGCTTAACCCAATATTTTGGTGGGGTTCGTGTTGCTGTTGTATCCCTAGTTGTGACATTTTTACCGATTGTGTTTGTTCTGTTCACACATCGTTGTCAATATAATGGAATTTGATGAGACTGTCATACAAATGAGAGGATAAGCTAGCTTTACAACCAGGTTCAATCCATCATTTTCTACATAAGAAAATGCCTGTACCAAGTCAGGATTATGACAGTTGTTATCAATTTGTTTGAATTTTTTTTATACATGTCGGTACTTCCCCCCGAAGTTTTCTAATGAAGTAGGTTAGTAAAAACAAACAAACAACATATAAATGTTCTTGTAAAGACAAAGGTTACTTTGTATTTTTTAATATGGACAAATCTGTTATAGTGAATGTAAACATCCTCTTTGTGACATGTTACATATATCAAAGTTGTGCCAGTTTTTTATAGTTCAGACTTGTTATAGTTCTGGCATTTTATTTTTTTTGTCATGGAAAGCTACATCAAATTACTGTTTTTCTTCTTTACATTAGTCGTCTTTGTTCAGACATGTGTAGACGGATATTCTGGTACGTACAATTCTTTTCATATTTTTGTCAAGTGAGTATTAAAGCTGAGATTTTTTTTCTTTTGTAAAACGTATAAACACGCACGTTCCAATACATTTTAATAGTGTATATCCGAACACTTTAGACAGAAATGCAAATAGCTTCATTAAAATGTTGAGACAAAAACGTGTACACATGTACGTATGGACACGTTGGTACACGTTCTGGTTTCTTTTGAAATTCGTATGAGAGAGTTGGGTTCAGACTACCATTTACATTATATTCGTTTTTGTTATATGAAGTGACAAAGGCTATATAATGCATAACGGAAACTAACAAAAATTGTATATTTATTAGATTGAACACATTGAACTCGTTGAAAAGTTTCATAATAACAGAATCCGGGGTTAGTCATTAGCATAATATTGTCGAAACTAAAACAATTCTACTCTTCCTTATTACTTTACTTCTACTTTTTATTGTTTGATTTAATTACACTCCCAACCTCTTTAATCCAGATGCGATTTAATTGATGCCTGGATGTAGATGTACCTACCGAGTTTTGAATATTTCAAGCCGCCAATGTCGTGAAAACAGCAAAACTATGAAAATATCAATAAAATTTCAAACTAAATGAATCTTCACCGACATGTCCCTGGCCATACAAAGATGTGCCTTCCGACTTACTTTGAGATTTTAATGACTAAGTTTGGCTAGCCACGAAACGAGGTTCAACACACCATGTTTTCTTAAAATGTTCTGTACCAAGTCAGGAAAATGGCATTTGTCATCTTATATTTCGTTTCTGTGTGTATTCCATTGTCGTTTTTTCTTCACTTCAGTGTTTCTGTTGTTTCGTTGTTTTCCTCTAATAGTTGATGTGTTTCCCTCGGTTTTAGTTTGTAACACGGTTTTATTTTTGTCTCAATCGATTTATGACTTCCGAACAGCGGTATACTACTGTTGACTTTATTCACTATCATAAAAAATCAGAAATGTGACAAAAATAAAATGTGCGTGAAATTGTACAAAAATGTGACCTGCCTTGTTTCTGACTCTTGAATTCTCCAATGAACTGCTGCTGTCATGGTTATAGAAAGTTAAAGGTTATATAAGCTATTGCTTGCAATTGCAAAAGTAGTTTAAGTAGCCTTTGTTAATTTCACCATATTGTAGGAAATACGTTTTACGTATAAATATATTGTATGTTTCAACAAATGCTGTGATGAATTTGATGTGTAATTTTTCGTTTTCGTTACGCTATTTAGAAGCTGTTCATTTTTTACTCAACAAGACATCATGTTTTGTAGTATAAACTCGACGATAGATCATGTGATGGACACGAGCCAAGGTTCTATTATGGCAGACGTCATAATGTGAACAATTTATACACGGAGGTTGTGATGGAAATGGGAACAATTTCAAAAGTATTGCTGACTGCCAGGCTAATTGTCCGTAACTAACGTGTATGTATAGTATGCGGTAATGAATGGGAATGTTTATATTTTAAATTTTGTTGGAAAATATTTCACATACAACGTCCAGCTCACCTGATAAAGATACCATTAGCAGCTTAGCGGATTTTCGTATGATAAGTAGTCTTGATTAATACAGGCATGTCTAACTTTATATTACTATAATGTATTTTGAATAGAAATATTAAATATGTTTAAAAATAAGGGGGCTTTAAACGTGTATATGTAAAAGCCATCGATTTTAGTAAGAAAACATTGAATATTTCTAAAGCATTCAAAAATGATAAATTGTCCTGGTTTTACGCTACATCACATGTTGAGGCTTTTAGAAACCACCTCATAACCATTGGTTATGAGATTACACTGAGATTATTAAAAGTCCATATTATGAGAGATGTGATTCAAAAAGAATACGTTAAGAAACTTACTTAAACGGCATTTTTTTTTCAAAAATAAAATAATATATAACATTCATATAAACGAAAGGCGACAGATTTCAGAGGACATTCAAAATCATAGATAAAAAAACCATGTATAAGTTATACACACATGTCGGGCAATAAGGAATGCGGGTATATTTTGAAATACCAAAGCATATAATTATACATTTATTTCTATTTTTTTCAGATTCCAGAACGAATTTTAAATTACATGCAAATATAAAAATAAAATATAGCTGTACTACGATTTTTATTTCTTAATTGATTTAAGCTGAAGGCATTTTACTTCTTTAAAGGCGTTTTTGTTTTGCAAATCTTCATAATTTTATTAAGAGAGTAACTATGTGTCTAGTAGGGTCAGTTATGGTGATCCATGTACACTGATATCTAAGCAATAGCCAACACTACGGAGTCCGATTTTAATGACAATTTGAATTAACAAAATATTCCACTATTCTAAAGTATGTTTTTATATCATGTTCATTTGAAATACTCAATGTCGCTTTCATGAGTAACAAATTAGTAATCAATTCAATGTTTCCGCCAAAACATTTTTTTTTGTACTTCAGTGCGTTACGTTCTCTCGCTAATTATAGACAACCTGACATCACTTAATGCCGGCTTTGACTTCCTTGCATTGATATTAGTTTTCTGAAAAAGGCCATTGTTAATTATCTGCATTTGTTTTAAAAACAGGGTTCAAGTCAAACTGTTGTTTTTCAATACTGGGCAGGTTTATAGATTAATTTCGGACGTCAAAGTTGCTAAAAGTTAAAAGCGCAAACACATCAAATGAATGCAAAACAACTGTCACATTTCGGACTTGATATTGGCACTTCCTTATTTAAAAAATGTGAATTAAACCTGGTTTTAAAGATAATATAACCTCTCATAGTCGCATAATATATCAGCATATTGACATCAATATGTGAACAACACAAACAGATTTTTTGGAGTGTAAACAATTCTTTGGATGTTTTAGATAAATTACGTGCTTTTGATGGTCTTTTTGATTCTGTTGACAGTTTTGATTTTTCTACTCTTTACACTACACTTCCACACTATCTTATCAAACAAAAGTTTTCCTATTTAATTACATGTAATTGGTCGTTTGATAAATCTGAATGCATATATATTTGCTGCAACTCATTTAAAACCTTCGTCTCCAATGAGAAAGGTAAATATGCTAGATATACTTACTAGAGGTGTGATGAGATGATTGAAGCTGTTAATTTTCTCCTTGATGATATTTATGTACGTTTCGGCAACAAAGTTTATCGACAGGTTGTAGGTATCCCTATGTGCACTAAGTGCGCCCCCTTAATAGCTGACTTGTTTTTGTACTGTTGGCTAAACTCAGTAAAGACCCGTCGAAATTGCATTTAATTGATAAATTCAACAACACTTACCGTTATCTTGATGTTATTTTTTCGTTAAATAATCAAGAATTTTCTCAATATACTGCTGAAATTTACCCCAAGGAACTTACTTTAAATCAAATGTAAACGGTAATAAATGTCCTTTCCTAGATTAAGATATTTCGTTTTTTAAACGGGAAACTCCACACTAAAATTTACGACAAACGGGACGAATTTTCGTTCCCTATTGTTAATTTTACATTTTTAGATGGTGATGTTCCTTTGACCACATCTTACGGTGTTTATATTTCACAGCTCGTTCGCTATGCCCGTGTCTGTTGTGACGTTTTTGATTTTAACGAACGTAATGTATGAATAACTGGTTAATTACTAAATCAGGGGTATCCTTACCATAAATTACTTTAAACCTTTACTACATTTTTCCATAGATATACAGATTTGGTTTTGAAGTTTTGTTATTTCAAACGGGATAGCACAAGTCATCCACATTTTTACGGAAATGTTGTTAATCCGTGCCCGGAAATTTAAACATGATCCTGATAAGCTTATCGCTCCTTTAAATAAACTTATTCTAAAAGGTTACCAATTCAACACTGTGATAAGATCATTGAATATTGTTTTTATTGGTATTAATATTGATTTTGTTATCAGTAAATTAAAAGCAAACTAAATATTACTAGTATGCTATATACATATACACATTCATGAATATACAATCTGTCGATACCTGTATCTTGGCATTGTACAAGGTCATGTTTTTCTCTGACTGTTTATGACGTCTTTACACTAAATCCATCGGATGTTGGATGTGTACGGATTAATAATTTAGTCTAAGATGCATGATTTTTTTTAGTTGTTAGTGGCTTTGAACTAGCTGTCAGTTTACTACGAGTACTTTCAGATCTGTTTCTATGGTCTTTTTGTTGTTGGGATGTACAAGTACCCGACCACGTCCACTTGTATTTATTTTCCTTCTAATGAGTTAGTCGTTTGTTTATGTGTTACATATTTGTTTTTCGTTAATTTTTTTGAAGCCGTTAGTTTTCTCGTTTTAATTGCTTTACATTGTAATTTTTGGGCCTTTTATAGCTGACTATGCGGTATGGGCTTTGCTAATTGTTAAAGGTCGTATGGTGACCTATAGTTGTTAATTTCTGTGCCATTTTGGTCTCTTGTGGAGAGTTGTCTCATTGGTAATAATACCACATCTTCTTTTTTATATGACAGATTAAAAGGTCCAACGTTGGGTAGTCAGTCGAACTTGTGTTGTCCTCTCAATCAAAAAACAAACAACTATGTTAACCAAGAAAAAAAATCAAAATGCCATGTATAATCTCAATAGACAAAGAGATGAAAGAAAGCGTGGATACCAAAGGCACATTCAAACTCATGAATTGAAAATAAACTTACAACATCATGACTAAAAAGAAATTGACCAACAGTACAAAAACAAAATACAGAAAACCTAAGAGAGACCAACAAGTACCCCAAATTACACTTGATGTGTTCTCATGTGCTTTCAGAGGTTAATCATATCCTGATCCACACTTTGCACTGTTGTTCATGTTTAGACATAACTGGTGAAAATTCTTATTCGGTATTTCACATTCAAGGAAAAGTGGACGTGATTGTAGATACGACAATTGGAACATATCCGTTGCTATACGTGAACCGACAATCCATAACGCTCAATCAACAAAGCAATGGGGGCAATAAAAGTGTTTGGTATTGCGGAACCAGTGATTCTCGTGGTGTCTCTATTTTACAAACAAATAATTGTCCTGGCGAAGTCGTTTTTGATAATGATCGATAATAGTAACCCGCAAAACGGTCGAATAATAAAATGTAGCATCAAAACGGAAAGTGCGATTTATCATATTTCAAATATATATGCCAACAATAGTGGCGTCGAGAGGAAACGGCTTTTTGAATCATTTCATAATTTTTTTGGTAATTTTACAGACGATAGTGTAGACCATTACAATATTTTGGTAGGGGATTTTAACTGTACTCTTGACAAAACAATTGATAGAAATCCCTCTCATAATCGTGATGACATTGGTACAAAGGAATTACTTTTTTATTGTCACAATATGATCTAACAGATATTTGGAGGGACAGATATCCAAAACAAACGGTATACGTTTCAGAGAGGAAATTCAAAGTCTAGAATAGACTTTATCTTTTGTGATAAAAGTCTGTCAAATAAAGTTTACAATGTTGGTATCGCGCATTGTCCTTTTAGCGATCATGGTCTTGTGTCATTCAAATTAAAACTTGATGAAATACAAAGAGGTCCGAGTATATGGATAATGAATATCAATACTATAAAAAGTGAAGAATTTATAACATGCAAGCTTAGAATTATATAAAGTAAAGTATATAATGGAATTTACTTGACCGTGATATTACAGCGGAGGAAATAATGAAAGTTCTAAAAATTATAAAAACAAATAAATCCCCAGGGGAAGACGGGATCATATCTGAATTTTATGTATTATTTTGGAATATCATACAAGAAGAATTTTGTACGTTATTGCAAGAAATATTTAATGACAAAACATTGTCGGACTCGCAATATAAAGGAGTTTTAACATTATTATTTAAGGGCGGGGAACGGGAAAATATACGAAACTGGCGCCCACTTACTCTACTGAATTGCGATTATAAAATTATAGCTAAAATACTAGCAGAAAGATTAAAAATAGTCCTTCCTAAGCTTATACATCCCGACCAAAAAGGGTTTGTAAAAGGCAGACATATAACGGAAGCGAATAGAATGATACAGGATATCATAAAATATATTGATGACGAAGATGAAGAGGGTATAATTGTCTTTTTAGACCAACGAAAGGCCTTTGATAGGATGGAATGGGGATGGCTAGATTTCGTTATGAAGGAATTTAATTTTGGGGACAAATTTCTTGGTTGGGTTCAAATGCTATTAAAAGGTGCAAAGACGTGTATTAAAACAAATGGCTACGTCTCAAAATATTTTTCAATTTCTAGATCAGCCAGGCAGGGATGTCCTATAGCCCCCTTTTTATATATATTACAGGCAGAGCCCTTGGCCTGTGCAATAAGGGCAGAAAAGGAAATTCAAGGCATTATATTGCCTGGGGAAGAAAATGGGGAGCGAATAGAAACCAAATTAAATATGTTTGCAGACGACACGCAATTATTAAATAAAAATGAAAGTTCTGTAAAAAAAATCTTTTGAAATATTAGACAAATATGAAAAGGCATCGGGTTCTAAATTAATTATGAAAAGACTAAGGGAATAAATATTGGCGCAAATAAACGCAGACGACCTACTTATAAAAAGATAAGCTGGACAACAGATAACATAAAAGCACTAGGTATTCACCATGGTTATAACATTGACTATGACAAAATTTGGAAATCAATATTAGAAAAAGTACAAAATTGTGTACACGTCTGGAAAAGTCGAAAATTGACTTACTCTGGAAAAGTCCTTATTATTAAAAAAATAATTATATCAGTGTTTGGATATGAGTTAGAAATAATAGGTATACCCGAAAAATACAAAAAAGAATTGAATAAGATAATATGGAATTTTATTTGGGATGGGAAAGTGAATCAAGTAGACCGGAATGTTTGTTGTTTAAATGTTAAAAAGGGGGGCATGGTGATGGTAAATTTAGATAGTTGGATAGAAAGTAAATATATCAAATCTTTATATTCGATATTACATAAGCCATTATCTAGTTGGAATGCAATAGGTAAATTTTGGTTAAAAAAATGTGATAAGAAATTTGAGGATGAACTTTTTCTGTGTAAATGTTCTAACCTTTCAGGTCTTGAGATAAAAAACCTACCACATTATTACAAAAGCGCTTTACAATCGTGGTCAAAATTGACAAAGATCACACAGGGTATATTTAACGGAATGGAAGTAAAGAAACAGCGATTATTTGGAAACTCAAATATTTTATTTCAGGGCAAATCTTTATTTTATTCTTCCGTTTCAAAAAGTCAGATCAAAACTATTGGTGATATATGGGACGATAATACCAAAGATTTTAAATCGTGCAATGAAATATATAGACAATTAATAGATAAACGTAATTGTATTTCGGAATATTCACGAATTAAAAGTTCCATACCACAAACATTCATGCAGATTTAAAAAAATAACGATGATCAACCTGCTTTAAAAAGCAACAAAATAAAAATGTCTGAAAACCTTGAATTTTTAAATCCAGACAATAAAATTATTAAAATCAAGGATTTGACATTAAAATATGTTCAATTAAACATTAACATAACTGAGACCCCTAAGTGTCAAACAAAATAGGAAAATTTGTATAGCGAGTATATAAATTGGGAAAAAATTTGGCTAAATCTAAGTAAAATGAATATTAATAGAAAAGTTAAAGAATTTCAATGGAAATGTATACACGGGATTATATATACAGAAAACAGACTGAAAATAATGCACATGTCAAATGGAAAATGTCACTTATGTGACATTTTCCATTTGACATGTGTATTATTTTCAGTCTAATATTGAAATTAATAATATTGAAACTCTTGAGCATTTATTTTATCAATGTATCAATGTTAAACCATTGATAGAAACGGTTGTTAGAAATTTACAACTTTGTAACCTTATAAGCGACGAGGCTCTCGTTGAAAAGGATATTTTATTAGGAACTTGTACAGAGAATTCGAATAACTTTATTTCAAATTGGCTATTTGGAAAATACGTAATAAATGCAAATTCGATAAAATTAAACTGAATGTACAGTCTATACAGGCTTTGCTAAAACTGCACATGAAAAACGAATTAAAATTTCTTCTGCTACGCTCGGATATAAAGTATATATGCAAAACAAAAATTACACTCTTTATCAAAAAATTTAGGAAGATGTACTTAGTTCTACTGCTATAAACGAAAGGTGTGTTCGATTCCATATATACTTATCCTATTGTATCTTGTGTATAAAGTAGTGAACAATATGTTATTATAACAGAAAGAAAAAACAATATTTTGTATTGTAATTATTATTTAAATCTATGTCTGTGCATATTAGTTACATTAGTAAATTACCACATATATTATGCTTCGTAATACATTTGTACTCACCACATGTGCTTTATCCTTTTTTATAATCCATAAATATATATTAAAGAATACTTTCAAATTCTGTTCAATCACATCAAAATTCTTCAAGTCAAACTATAACTTATTTTCGCAATCAAATTTTAAAGTATTTCCTGTTTAAATCAACACATGTGTGTTCAGTGAACCGGATATACGATAGTGATTTTATACAGTGATCTTATCAGGTGTGAAAATCAATTGTATTGGTTATTTAAATATAATTATGTATGTAAAACTATTGTATAAACTCATCTGATATTTTCCCTGGTCAAGTGAGGCTGTTAAAATACAGGGGCCCCTAAGTATGCGACCTGGGCTACTTAGGTATTTATATATCAGGGAATGATTGAATAAAATATTTGTTATCGTTAAAAAAAAACCCAAAAAACAAAGCACACAGGTAAACATGATGCCAAAGATACTAAATTTAGCCGTATTTGACACAACAGTTGAGATTTTTTTTGGTCATCAATGCTCGTCAACTTTGTACTTTGTTTGGCTTTCTAACTATTTTGATCTGAGCGTCACTGATGAGTCTGATGTAGACGATCGGGCGTCTGACGTATAACGTTATAAGCCTGTTTACTTTGATATATATTTACACCACTCGGTCGATGCCACCGCAGGTTGATTTTTGTGTCCGTGGGTATAACCAGCCTAGTAGTCAGCACTTCGGTGTTGAGATGAATATCAATTATATTGTGATTTTTTTTTTAATTTACTGTTTGCAAAAGTATGGATTATTCGAAATACTCATGATTTTGTTTTATCCCGGACCTAAATAACCTTAGCCGTATTTGACACAACTTTTTGGCATTTTGGGTCAATGTTCTTCAACTTTGTACTTTGTTTGGCTTTTTAACTATTTTGATTTGAGCGTCAATGATGCGTCTTATGAGTAAAAAAAGACAGACACAAATTCATAATTAAAGCAGACAAGCAATACGTAAAGCGGTCCTTATGTCAAGTCAATTTAGCGATGAGCAGACAAGTCAAAAGATAACTTAAGATCAGGTCTTGTTCAATTGGAGTTCATATAAGATTAAATACAAAGCTCTTACTTATGTTTATATTTAGCTGAACCTTCGGTCCCTTCTAATTTAATCATCGTTTGTATATATATGGATTTTCAAAACCTTTGATCCGAGCATCAGTAAAAATACATTAATTGTCGAAATAAACATATGAAGCATTACACATGTTTCGTTAAAGTTATAACACAACAAACACAGTACATCAAACAAATAAACAGAAAAATCTATTTAGTTGTAGTTTTTTTCTAGATTATTTGCGTATCGCTCTCTTATCAATGGTCTTCGTCTTTGTACTTTATTTTGCGTTTTAAATTTTTCTTTTTATTCGAGCGTCATTTGTATGCTTTCGTAGACGGAATGCACGTCTGACGTACCCATTTTAAGCCTGCCATATATCAGTGATGAATTAATGTTATATTTATCTGAATAGATCAGTTTAATGGATTATTTATTAGTGACACACAACTCAAAGACTTCATGAACTGTTAATGTCTGGCTCGTGTGAAGTTAATAAAATGTATCAATATCAAAGATCTGAATTAATTGTTTTTCTTCACGAAGCATATTTTGTAAATGTTTTTACATATTTTTGTCTCAATATTCATCATCTATAGATTAACGGATAAGTATTCTCTTTTAAAACTTGAGGAGTCAATATGGTTTGTTTGGTCGTCTTGAATATGCATGAGTTAATCACACACGGGATATTTAATTAGATGGAGTCTTGACTAAAATACACACGAAACGAAACTACATATTATTGACCCTATGCTCTGTCAATTGTTTATTTCACACTTTTGATAGTTTGGATAAATGTTTTACATTGTTATAAATAAAATATAAAAATTTGAGTCAAATCGGTGACCATGAATTTGACAGTTAGTGTCCCTTTAAAAAAGAACTATATAATCAACACTTGTTTTTATTTTCAATTTTTACTTACTCCTTAATTCCTACCTTCATCAAGTACGCTCGAAGTACGTTTTTTGTAACACCTTTCATCAGTAACGCGCAAGACGCAATTATTTGGACGAACCTTCATCAGGTATGCTAGAGATACATTTTTTTTCGGATTTATCGTCGTCAGGTCCGCTCATGACACGGATTCACCTTCATATGACACACTAGTGACACGTAGTGTAAATTAACCTTTATCAAAAATGCTTGGGATACACATTATTGAAACAGCTTTACCCTTCTTGTACGCTGGAGACACGTTTTTTTTTTTGGAATTAACTGCCTCAGATACACCAAAGACACGTGTTTTGATCTTATCTGCATGAGGTATGCTCGAAGCAGTTGGTATACATGGGTTGAAGAGTATATCAAATATTGTGATTTAAAGAAAAAGATATGCACGAGTCTCCATTTTGAAGTAATTTGTTTTTTTCCCTTCTCTTCTTGTATTAACCATGTTAACCAATTCATTTAAATGCAAAAAATAAAGTTTTTAGTTTCCTTTCCGGACAAGGACATATAATTTTTATTGAATTCTTTTAACATTTTAATCCAATGGAGACTAGCTCTTCTACCACAAAGTTATTATATGTCGCTTTTGTACAAGATGTTATCATATATATTAATTAAGTAAAACCACATTGTTATGTTTTCCCTTGTTTTAATGTAAACAAATCTAATACATTACAATTATACTTTACGTGCACATCCTCTTTCTATCATATTCAAACACGATTTAGTTGTGCAAGTTAAATATATAAAGCACTATTCAAGTATTACTGTCAATTTAAGCTTTTCCTTATCATCATGATCATGGAGAGCCTTATCAAAATTATGTGTGTCTGCTTCATAATAGTTGGCCTTGTTCCAAATGGTTTAAACGGAAATAGTAAGTATTTTGTTATCGTATAGTATCGTATGCATAAACATTAACGATAGAAGTGTAAGTAGATTCAAATAATATACATTTTCTGTCCAAATTTATAATTATCTAAGGTCAAAGCTTACTGTATATTGTTAAAGCTACTCTGCATAGGTCTGTTTGTTTCTAATACTATAATATTCTTCGATTTAATTTGACTCTTTTAGACGTGGTGTTCTGCATGCATTTACAATATAAATACATTATCGGTAATTAATAGATTTGTTTTCACGAGCTTATAACCTGTTTTGTTTTACAAGGTTCAAATAATATTTCAACAATGTATATTGTTTAATCCTACAAATTTATATGCAGGCCAATATAACTTTAAAGTGATATGAAACTTCAAATTAAAAAAAAAAATATATGCATATGTTTTTTTTTTTATAAATAAACGGCTAGTTTTCGTTATGAAACTTATGTACATGTACTTTTTCTCAAGAAAATTTTATAATTTGTCCAAATTTATAAGAAGTTTTTTTAATTACTTGCTTACAGCATACAATTCGCCGACATGTTTTCCGCATGCAGCGTGACCTTTCCTGTAAAAATCCGGTGATCGCAATACGCAAGTGCGAATGTAAATCCAAACGTACTAAACATCGCTCCGGCATCAAGATAAACTATATCTTATTGTACCTGTTATACACGTGCCTACCTGGATATCCATGCTTCTTTCTTGATGGTTTACAAACGAGTGACAATCGATAAACTTCGGCTTCAAAACACGACTATTTATTAGCTACCATATTTTCACAACTTTGACGGAATGAAATATGTTTTGACGATTATACGAACTTTATGCGAAAAAAGTGATAAAATCGTGTACAGAAGACTAAGTTTATGATATATGCTGCATTAGTTCAAGTATTGGATTAACACTATTTATCATTGGTCACTCGTTTCATATGACTTTAAAGATCAGTTTTAAGAAATATCAGTCGTTCAGTAAACAAATCGGCACTGCTTAGACACAGAATGCAAAGATAAATGATGATGATAACCGTCATTTGAATATTACTGATTACTAGCGATATAAACCGGAGAACAGAAATGTAGTGAAATAGTCAAAATTATATCATACATATTGTACATATTTTACTCATATATATATTTATTATCGACTCCTAGGAGTCGAGATTAGGAATTGAACGATGGACAGTTAGTGCGTGAATTTTTCTTGCTACCTGATTGGAAGATATTACGTGACGTGAATAATCAAAGTTTATTGATTGGTTAGGACAATCCAAACCTAGGAAATGTCCTTCAATCCCGTAGAGTATCGGATTTGTCCTCTCTATTTTAGCAATTAGATTTTGCCTAGTTATTAATCATGCATATTCATGATTTTGGTACACAGGTAACTTTTATCTATAAATAGTCGAATCTTCTGGAGTTTGTAAACAACAACGTTAAACGATATATACTACTACATAACGTGTGACCTCACGTCTGGGTAAAATTCGTTGATTGATGCACGTGGCTATTCTAGTAAATGAATTAATCTACAAAGCGAGAGCACTTTCCATTTTCATCAGCTAAGAGTCGACAAGCCCTTTTTGAAAGGCTAACGCTTGTGTAGCTTAAGTGGTCGAGTGGTCAAATGCGCTGGCCATATATGACCACTGGGCATATATTTTCCTTCGGATGACACGTGGTCAAACAGGATTAACAACATAAAATATGTATTGATTATTTGTCTCCGGGATCATATTGATAGCGACTAAATATAATGGAAAAGTCATCTTCTGGTTTAAACTAAAAGCATTATTTTTTCAAATATCCAAGCGCACCATATACATTACTATAACTACATGTAGTTAAATTATCGTCAAAAGCTTGTGTGATACCGTTTTGTGGGAATACGTGATACGTGCAAATGTGTAGTTAAAACATTATTTTGTCATTAATTTTACAAAGTGAAACTCAGATGATTGTTTTTGTAGTTTGTATGCAAAAACCGGACCCTGGACCTTGTGAGGCACACATGTTAAGACATTACTACAATTGGCAAAAGAAAGAATGTTTGACATTTTTTTACGGAGGATGCGATGGAAATGGCAACAACTTTAAAAGTCTTGCTGAATGTCAAGCTAAATGTCCCTAACCTGAATGTATGTATTAGTTTATATATTAATAGATGAATCATTTGGTGGTATTTGAAGATATGCAAATCATATAAGATCTATAGAGACATGATCATTTTATATTAAAATTGTATTTTGATTCATTGAATGATTTAATAACCATTTAAAATTCAGATTTTAAAAGAAGAGTTTCATTCCATAGATACGTAGATACAAACGGAATTTCTAATGAATCCATTAGATAAAAGAACACACATGTTTTCAAATTAAAAAAAAAAATACATAGTAATAAAGACAGATGTGAGGTACATGGGGAAAACAACCGGAAAGACAAAAGAAACAAAAAACAATTAAAAAATATACAAATATCAGTACGTAGATAAAATTGTTATTTAAATATTCATCTTTTCGAAAATTAAAGTTACATTTCATTAACAAAGATATAGACACATAATAAGAACTAATACGAGTATGTGTTGAAATTGACAGGTGCGTTTTCATTTTCCTCTCTTGTTTTATTTTCAGATCCACGAAAAAATTGAAATATAGAAAATGTGTATTAAAATACAGGATGTTCAATATATTCATAATATACTGTTCTTTTTATATATATATACCCAAATTTAAAAGCGTCTTGTAGGTCAGAGGTAAAAATAGCATTAGATTTAAACATACCATTGAAACAAACGCAAAATAAGCTGGCATTGTCATTATAAAGATGTTTGAGTTCCTAATTGACATCATATTTGCTATTTTGTGAGGACGTGTATTTGACAAACAATCGACATTTTAATGGGAATTAACCAGGCAGGTCGTATTGCCGCCTTGTTCCCTTTTGTATATGAGCTAACCTCATACAAGAGCGTCATTGACAAAAAACGAAAAGAACCTAACATTTTCCTCACACTTCTCGTTTCGTTATATATATGATTTCCTCTCACTAGATAAATATCAAAAGGTTGTGACCATGTTGAACGCAAATAGACCATTGAGTATAAAATAAAGGATATGATAATGAGGATTGATTGAGAAATTAACAGCAGAATTGATTTCTGGTCTCCAATGTTAACGTTGTTTATTTTTGTAGCTCACTACCAACACCGTCTGAATATAGTGTATATATCTCATAGTTGAAAAACATATCAAGATCTTGCACTGCCTATCATGTTGTCTTTTAAAAAGGTTGCTGCTTACAAGGAGGCTATTAATTTAGAAATAAAAAAGGAGATATTGGATAATTGCCAATGACACAACTATCCACCAAAGTTGAAATAAAATGAGTGTTAGCAATTATAGGCAACCGTACGGCCTTTAACCTTGGTAAAAACCCACACCATATAGTCCACTATATAAGGCCTTAAAATTACAAATATGTAACAATGAAAAAACTAACGGCCTAATTTAAAACAAAACAATTTACTTAAAACAGACATGAACAAACGACATATGCATTGAACTATGGCTCTCGACTTGAAACGGGCAATATAGGTTGTCGCAAGGTTACACTAGTTTGCGGACGCCATCCAACGACATGATACAGTAACGGCATAGTATATGAACCAACTGAACGTGGCATCGGATATCTTACAAAACGAAGACACGAAGTTAAATTTTGTAAGTCCTTGCAATTACTGCAAAAACGAATTGTAATATAACAATGGCCATTTTCCTGACTTGGTACAAGACATTTTAATAAAAACAAAAATGGTGGGTTTATACGAAAATAGAATAAGCAATGAATAACCCCTTTTTATAAGTGATACCGGATACTGAACATTAGTATCGGTTATTTTTCAATATTTTTTACAAACACACAATTATGACCAAAAAGTTAATTTGATATATTGCTATTCTAGATGGAATTAAAATGAAACAGTTTTGTAAAATTGTAACAAGTATAGTTTTTGACACCATAGAATGGCCAAGTATTTACATATTCGAAATTAAACAATGGATTATTTCACTTAAGGTGAAGAAGAAATGACAGAAATTATAATAAGACAGAAATGATTCGAAAGAGCTTCCATACATTTTCTTATACAAATATATCGATTGTACTCTTTTCGATTAATAAACTCATCATAGAGACAAGGATTGAATTTTTGTATTTGCGCCAGACGCGCGTTTCGTATAGAAAAGACTCACCAGTGACGCTCGAATATAAAAAAACGTTCAAAAAGCAAAATATAGTACAAAGTAGAAGAGTATTGAAGACTAAATATTCTTTAATTTTTTTCAAAATACATCTGAGGTAATCTATTTCTGCGGTAGTAAACAATTACGAAATTCGAATTACCCTTATGAGTTTATTATCCCATAATGACATTCTATCAAGAAAGCGTATTACTTAAAATCAATCTTTAACACAAAAAATGTTCAATGTTTATAGAAAAATTGTTTTAAAAAAATGAAATGATAACATACAAGATTGACGATCTTCTTTTGAAGTAAACAGAGATACATATACATATGCATGTGATTTCAACAAAAAAAAACTAATAACACGCACAACATGACGGATGCCAAGTGGGGTGCAGGATCTGCTTACCCTTCCGGAGCACCTGAGATCACCCCCAGTTTTTGGTGGGGTTCGTGTTGCTTATTATTTAGTTTTGTATGTTGTATCATGTGTACACTTGTTTGTCTGTTTGTCTTTTCATTTTTAGCGTTGTCAGTTTAATTTTCGATTAATGAGCTTTACTGTCCCTCTGGTATATTTTGCCCCTCTTTTAGTATTTAACGATAATGGATAAAATCCACGGTAAATACTTTCACCTAAAATATGTTAAAATATAATGGATTTTACTATCAATAAGAAAAAAATAAGTATATAAATAGTATTTGTCAATAGCTTGTGAAGTGACATGACAGATCATAATTTTTTACTTTATATTTAATCAACGAAGATGTTACATAGTGCATTGATACGCAAGCAGTGTCTTATTGTTTTATCCAATTATATAAAAATTTTATTAATAATTCAACGACATTTATATAAACCTTCCAATGGATCTTTGTTTTTGTACAATGGACAACTTTGAATACATAATTGGAATCATTGTTTTGTGTTTATGGATACTTATTGCCAAATTGGAATTATAAAAATGACAAGTTTCAAAGAAGAGAAGTATTATATTTTTGTTTACCTGTTGTGAGTATGAGTATAATTATCGTTTGTGTTCATTTCATTTGAATTCAGTTATGAGTGACTTTATTTATCGGTTTACGGAATGTTTTCCAAACATTTAGGTCTTAAAGTTCTACTTGGCTGTTGGCATCTCCAAAAAAAAAAAATATTAAAAATCGTGGTCGATGTATATTGTATTAAGGGTCAGGAAAAGACCCTTCGAAATACAAATGAAGGAACCAGTTGTTTTATGAACGCTTTCATGTCTGTTGATCTTGAAGGATATAGATAACATCAATTTAAAGACTTGTATCAAAATTATTCCAATTTAGATTAATCAAATCGGTTAATGCTTGTAACTACAGATCAATGGAAATATAACTATTTAAAAAAAGGAGGAACAATCGTAAGTGAACAAAATCATATTTTCTTTGTCATTTTATTTAATTTATTTATTTTGGGGAAGTTTGAATCGGGCATCGCTAATGTTAGTAGACGAAACGCACGTCTGGCGCACACAGTTGAATCATATCATGTTATTTATGATGAGTTAATTAACATGATACTGACTCTTTATGCGTGTCTGCCGTATCAAATCAGCGTTCTGTATATAATGAGTTAATTTTGGACTAGCTCTTATAAATTTTGATAGAGATTTATTTTTCGGTTTTGCTAGACAACCAGTGGAAATTAATTCATGCACTTCTTGCATTTTATTAAACAATTAAAAAAGTAACTGATTTAAAGGTTGTAGACAAAAATAATTCCCTACACAGCGAGCAATAGTTAAATGTGTCTCCCAAATATAATCATCAAACTTGTAAACATGTTAAAAGCATAGAGCATTGTCGGTTCATACAAGAAACATCTGGTTAATCAGCACCAACTATTTTCTTATGTCGGGCATATGTGTATTTATTTTGGAATTTGAAAATTCAAAATTTGATATGATATAAAGGTAATACGAGAAACCCATATTAATTTATTTCAAATGAGGTTCACGAGTATGCTCGTTTGAGGTGACTTTATCATAAACTTTTCACAATTTGCACGTAAGCAAACTATTCCTGTGTAGTAAACAAAGACGGATTTTGAATTACTTTGATGTAGAATTAATATGTGAAATATTTTATAACCCTTAATGTTAGCAATATCCTTTAACTCTACTTTCCGCTATATAGATGATGTTCTTTCACTAAACAATTCAAAATTTGGTGACTATGTGGAACGCATCTATCCAATCGAACTAGAGATAAAGGATACTACAGATACAGTTAAGTCGGCTTCATATCTTGACTTACATCTAGAAATTGACAATGAGGGTCGGTTGAAAACAAAACTTTACGACAAAAGAGATGATTTCAGCTTTCCAATTGTGAACTTTCCATTTCTAAGTAGCAACATTCCAGCAGCACCTGCATACGGGGTATATATCTCCCAATTGATACGATATTCCCGTGCTTGCATTTCCTATCATGATTTTCTTGATAGAGGTTTGCTGCTCACAAGGAAGCTATTAAACCAAGAGTTCCAAATGGTAAAGTTGAAATCATCCCTTCGTAAATTTTACGGACGCCATCACGAGTTGGTTGACCGTTATGGAATAACCGTTTCACAAATGATATCGGATATGTTCCTTACGTCGTAACTACAATCCCCTTCCCTTTCATGAATATGACCTACCGAATTAGGACTATTTACCGGATTTGTAATCACTTAAGCAACACGACGGGTGCCACATGTGGAGCAGGATCTGCTTACCCTTCCGGAGCACCTGAGATCACCCCTAGTTTTTGGTGGGGTTCGTGTTGTTTATTCTTTAGTTTTCTATGTTGTGTCGTGTGTACTATTGTTTTTCTGTTTGTCTTTTTTATTTTTGGCCATGGCGTTGTCAGTTTGTTTTAGATTTATGAGTTTGACTGTCCCTTTGGTATCTTTCGTCCCTCTTTTAATGAAAATTCATAAATCTGTGTAAAAGATTACCTACACCTATTTCGCCAATTGTTTTTTCAAATGTCAACAAAGCTAAGAATATTTCGGATATTTCTTTCTTAACCGCGGTCCTCCCTTTTGTATATAAACAGTTGGTCACTCAAGAAAAAAATGCACACTGGCAGCATTTTTTTCTCTTCAATCAGCACACTATACTAAAAGCTTAATGAATAAGCGATAACTCTTGGTTAGACATTGTTACTTTGACCCCCAAAATGAAAATGAGAAAAGCATATGATTTCAAAGAATGATATTTGACCTACATGCCGCCATGATGGCCTCTTAAGTGATAAAGAATTTTGTAATTTGAATCTACTACTGTTTTGAACACAGCATTGTTCTAGTTTATTTTTAATATATGCCTTTTATAGCCTACACATGGTATTCATTGTTGACCCGTCGGATGACTTTTCTTTTTGAAATATGTTGTTTGGATTTGGGCAGATATTTGTCTTGTTGGCAATCATACCACATCTCTCTATTTGTAAGTCAATTGGGTAAGGCAGGACATGGAATGATACACAAGAGTTCATCATGCATTACTAGATCTCTATTGTGACATATCTGCATTGATTAGCACTGGTATGATGATACATTTACAAATTATTAAGTAAATCTAGCAAAAACATGCAAAAAAATACTGTCAATAGTTGCATAACAATCTCATCATGCTCATGATAAAATGCAGTTATTGTGGACAAATTGATTGTATAAAACCAAGGGACACATGCATTAATTTCTTATCTACTTATGATAAAGACAAATGAATGTTCCCAAATTACAAAACAAGGGGTTATACAACACTTGTTGGTTTAGAATATTTCACCGATAAAGCTTGGGTAACATCTCATTTTGAGACATACTACAAGTATTCAACACAAATATTCCGAAATAACAACGGATCATTACCATGATATCACCCACATAATGGATTAGTAAGTATGTGGTAGAATAAAGAAAAACAAAATGACCGTTTCACAAAAAAACACATTCATTTGCAAATTAATATGAAGCCGTAAAATTGTCAACCAGCCAACTACCGTACAACAACAGAAAAAGAATGTAGATGTTTTCAATGCCAATGGAATCAACCAGAACAAACAACTTCAAAAAGATACTTTGGTATTAATAATTTAGAAAACAAGTACAACTACAGGTTACTGCATCACTGTACAGGAATAAACAAATATATTCAAAGAAACATTTAATGACCTGATTTCTAAAATATGTCCACCTAGCTAGTTTCATAATGGGCAGAACTGACTGATTCCTCTTCGTTGTGTCATATTTTCCATTTTGATATATGTTTTTATCGGCATGGCAAAACCAATTGACAAACACAGCATGTTTGAATTAAAATAATGTAAGTAAAAAAATAGTCTTCCTTCCTAAGATGAAAACTAATATTTTATATGTTGAATATTAACCAATCGTTATTGTACTTTACTTCCTCTTTCAGAGTACAACGCGTTTAATATCGCAGCTAGTGTGTTAGCTAAATATTAAACAAACATGCGAATTTGTTAATGATATATGATTTTAGCCAAAGACGTCGTTTTAAAATACTCCTGTTTGTTTTTTTTTGTAATTAGTGTTCTTGTTCAGTCTGGTGTGAACGGTGCTCAGGCATGTGTAGGTGTATTATAGGTTAGACAATACTTAGTCATGTTTTATGCAGATTTAAGCCCAAGGCGAAGCCGAGGGTTTAAATCTTCATAAAACATGACCAAGTATTGTCTGACCAATTTAGAACATATTCACGCTTTCGAGTGACCTTACAAAATTAGCCTTTCCCATTGTAATATTCAAACCTTAATATAAAGAGTTCACTTTTTATAATGAACCAAATGTAAAACATTGGTAATCATCATTTCAATGGATGGAATGCAATAGCACTGACATAGTTTGTGAGGACCGAATAGATAAATTGTTTTCCTTCTGCTTCAGGTAAAATTTAATACTTATATATCTTGAGATTTTTTTTTATTTTAAAAAGCAACACAATGTTATATAAAACCCCTTTTTGAAATTTGATTTTTTTTTATAAATATAAAACTCTCTGTATAACCATATAAGTTCAGTCCATTCAACATTGAATGCTTACTTTTTATTGATAATTTTATATGTATTGTGTTTCTCTGAAAAAAATCCTTTGCTTTATATATCAGCAGTCTGGCATTGTTTTCTTGAAAGAAAAAAAAATCCCTCAAATCCCTCAAATTAGTAAATATTATTTTACCTACATGATGTCATCCTTACCCCCATTGTTTTTGTTTATTCTAATATGTGTACCATTAGAAAACGTATGAAAATTTCTAAATTCATAATGTTTTGTTTTAATCTCTGCTCTTTGGTGTTTAATCGGTAGGCTCTTTTCCCAGGGAAAATGCCCCAGGGGATTGTACACTTCATTAGTGCAGTTATTAAGAGTTCACTTTCATAATTAACTGACAATGAAAAGTCATTCATGTATAGCATTTCATAGTGATTGGAAAACCATGCACTATGAAAATTAGAGTGTAAAAAACTGACTTTTCATTGGACGAGAAGGGGTGAGTATGTTCTAAAGTACAATAAAGAAAAATGGTAAGTACAGTTTGATATTGGTGTATTTCTCTCAGGTGAGTTTTATATACTACGGTACACTAACAAAACAAATTTCTAACATATCAGTTCGTGCAGTCACAAGTCTTTACCCGTGCACCGGACGTTTTAAAATATAATGTTATCTTTAACAACTTTAAAAGAGGGGTTAAAGACACTAGAAGGAAAGTCAAACTCAAAGATCTAAGATCGACATTAAAGGCAAACAGACAAATAATAGTAAACAAAACACAACATAGAAAACTAAAGTCTTAGTAACACAGAGACTGGGGTCGATCTCTGGTTGTAAGGGAAGTTCCATAACTCTTTTTCAGGTTTTACTAGATGAAAACAAAATCTGTGATTTCCGGAATTTGTTTTTGCAAAGGAGAAGGGTGACATAAAATACATTGTATATACTAGTCGTGCACACTTTTATAACACACCTGACATTGCATGTTCATCCTTAAATACACATATAGTTAATACAGCGGACATATGTGCGGCAGGATCTGTTTACCACATCTGAGAAAACTCAAAAGTTTGGTGAGGTTAGTGCTAAGTCGTCAGTTTCCTATGTTGTATTGTGTGTACTGTTGTTTATCTGTTGGTCTGTTGGTCTGTTGGTCTGTTTCTCTTTCATTTTTATTCCTAGCGTTGTCAGTTTATTTAGGCTAATGAGTTCTGACTCTCTGTAAAAGGTGTTTCAATTTTTGTTATTTGCTTACAGACTCATAAATACATTAAAAATATAATTAATGTTGATGAATGTTGTGGTGAAACTTTATATTTAGGGTAGTAGTATTATAGATGCAAACGTCATATTAAAAGGACACATCTTGTTGAGCATCAATGGAAAATTACGATAAAGTATATTAGAGAATCTTATTCTTTTGCCAATTCTTATGCAATACGTCATTTCTCCAATCGACAGTTAAAGTATATGACATGTTCAGCAGACCTTAGAAATGTAACTGTCCCAAGAGAAGAATATTGCACCACACCCCATGCAGTGGCAAAATGTAAATGTAATATTTTGGTTTTAAGTCTGTAACCATCGATAAGACTCTGGACCATGTGGTGAAACAGATATAAATTTTTTCTTCAACTCAAAGACAGAGCAGTGTGAAGAGTTTGCCTTTGGTGGCTGTGAAGGCAATTCAAACAATTTTAGAACAAAACAAGTGTGCATTAAACATTGTGGTAAGTTTTTGGGACGAATAATGTTTAAAAAGAGCGGAGAAAAATTGCGGTTTTATCCAACTCAATCATAGGTTTGAAAGTTGTTTTCAGTTAAGACTTGTTTACATATATAAATATATATATACATAAATATACATCATAATCATACTAATGAAGGATATCTGTTGTTCGAAATATTTATAAAGAATTACATTTAATGTTTGTTATTGGTGTTATTTTGAACACTTTTTAGGCGTTTATATTTAAATATATATATATATCCGTGTCAGTGTGTAACGGGAATCAGAACATGTTGATATAAATAACCGTATAAACTAATGGCACTGCTGAAGGGATCCTGAAACAATCCATATGGCTAAACAAGAGTTTGAAAATTAATAATAACACTGTCTTTTACCAGAGGTGGGTTGAATCAGGAGTTTTCTTTGCAATTTATTTAATGAAAACAGTATTTTTTTTACTTTAAAAGAATTCTGCGAAAATTATAATCTTAATATTAATTTCTTGGAATATCATTCTTTACTTCATATGATACCAAAAGACTGGAAAGATCTTATCACTACTTCAGAGACAATTATGCCTATATCTAACGATAAATTTGAATTTATAAAAAAAACAATAAAAAGTCATGTAAGTTCTTTTATAAATATTTCTTGTCAATGTATACAGAACGTTCTACAAAACAAGAAAACAAAATGTGTAAGGAACTAGGCACTCATATAGAAAATTGGGATTTCATTTATAGTTTACCTTTTTGTTGCACTAAAAACAACAAATTTAGTATGTTCCAGTCTAAGATTTTACATAGAACTCTCGCTACAAATGCATTATTGCTGAAATATGGGTTAAAAGAAACTAGCTTTTGCAGTTTCTGTAATGAAACTAAAGAAACTATAAGTCACCTTTTTTGGGAATGTACCCTAGTTAGAAATTTGTGGTTAGAAATTGCAGAATTTTTTCTAGTTGAAAATAATTTAACTTTAATTCTTAATGTGGAAAATATTGTTCTTGGGTCAGAGTCTTGGGATGTTTCCCTAAACTTATTCACTATTCTGGTTAAATATTACATTTATACATGTCGCTTTAATACTTCATTACCGACTCTTACAGGTGTCATAGCTATGATTAAACATTCCTACCGAATAGAAAAAAATATCTACTTCCTTTTACAGATCCCCTTAAGCAAGAGAGAAATTTGATAGTAAATGGGAATTAATTCAAAACTTAGTTCACATGTGAGGAGAGATCTTTCTATTTTGTACTTACTTAAGGCTTTATAATAATTCATGTAGAATTGATAATATGATGATGCACATCACAACTGGACAGTGATTTGTGTGCATCTTAAAAGTACTATCTATGTTTATTGTTATTGGTATATATATATTGATATACTTGTTGTTTGATTGTATTTGAATTATCTCCCCTTGACTTAGGTTGACATTTATAATGTGATTCTGTCCAACATGTCATGTATGACCCTTATCTGTTAATGATCTCTGATGGCCTCTCCTGGTACCTCTCATGTTCAACATCATTGTATAGGCAGTGATGCATGTGACTAAAGGAGCAGCATAGGGAGGTATTCTAATCCAGAGTGATAAATGATGTGTATGATCGAGTAGAAAATTTATAACAATTAGTATATCTATTTTTTTTAAATTTTAGACTGTTATTGAAAAATTTAATATCAATACATGTTTTATGAATTATCTATATATTTATGTATCACAATGCTTGGTGTATTTGCAGATGAAATAAAATAAATGACAAAAAAAAACTATGGATACAATGTGACTGGACATGATCCCCACATTGAAAATTATAACATAAAAAGTCCCTTGATCAGAAATAAATCATCCACATTATTGTCTGTTAGTGGTGTTAATACTGCTTGTTTGATGTTGTTACGTAGGACTATTTGATTTGTTTCAATATATGGGTTAAGCATTATTTTTTTACCCTATCTGCAAAATTATTTTAACCCCCAATACATCATTGTTTGCAGTTTGTAATCTAAGGGACGATCCCGGTCCATGTGAGGGATCCTTTACAAGATACTATTACAAAGATCAAACAGAACAATGTGAAAAATTTGTATACGGTGGGTGCGATGGCAATGGGAACAATTTTCAAAGTAAAAGCAAAGTATTGCTGACTGCCAGGCTACGTGTGCCTAACATAAGTGTATGTATGGTATGATTAAATCCGTTTATTATTCATATATTTGGAGGTATTAAGCTTTAAATATCTGACATAAATAATTAAAGAGAAAAATAAAGGCAACAGTAGTATACCGCTATTCGAAATTCACTAATCGATTGAAAAAAAAATGAAAACATTTGGGTTGAAAGTTTGAGTTCTTATGTAAGACGCAAGGATTGTAATATTTATTAGATATATCTAATGGTTTTATTAACATTCAAAATAATGTTGCTTAAAAATTGTAAAGTCATATTACATATAAGTAAGAAAAAGCCCTTATTTTTATTTAAAATAAGATAAAGTAAGAAAAGCCCTTATTTTTTTTATTCAAAATAAGATATTCCCGTCAGTAAAATACCCAATTACATTGACATTTTGAGAGAGACTGAAGATACAAAGTGAATATACAAACTTATAAGTCGATGACAAACTGACAACGCCATCTACTAATCAAACGAAATATAACCAACAGACAACTGATTTACACAACACAACATGAAAAACTAAATACTGCTTAACTAGAAACCCCTAAAAAAAACAACAGTGACCTTTGTTGTTTCGGAAGGGTAGTTCTTAGACAAGATAGGATATTCATGTCAGTAAAATAACTAATTAGTTTGACATATTGAAAAGAGACGGCAGAAATCAAGGGAATATTCAGAGGCATAGATAAAAAGCAAACTAATAACGCTATCGAATAAATAAAAACAACTGAAGACAAACAACAAACACAACATGGAACATTTCGGACTGATTAACTAGAACCCCTAAAAAAACAATCTAAGTTGTTCCGGAAGGGTTATCATATACTCTTTATACGAGTATGAAATACTTTAAATTGAAATCTGTTTTTGTTAAAGTACATTGTAGTTCTCGTAAAGCTTGGTATACTCAATGGAAATGAGAGCGCAGACAGTTACTGGATTTTGAGGGTCGATCCGAGGGTCTCAGGGTAGCCGCCACTATTTGGTGTTCCGCCTGGTGGTTCCACTCAAAATAATGTCTCAGGAACAATTATAGATTGTAAATGTCACTGGTTGTGTCAATAGTTTTATAGCACTTAGATTGTTTATGTGTTTATTTTGAACTGCATTGCTTACTATACAGTCTTGTAATTTAAGTGATGATCTAATTTTTCTTTTAGGTTTAATTAAGGTGAGATAGTGTTGTGGATCAAAAGCTAGTTATGTTGTAGAGTAACGTCAGTCTTACCTCTTTCCTCTATTCCTTGAGTGTCTGGAGTTTCTTGATTTTCATGTGATCCTCAGACAGTCCCTTTTTCCTGATTCTATTTTTTCGGTGTCACCCTTCATGTACGGGTCCAAAGTTAACGCTCCATACTAGATTCCTGATTTCACACGTGGGATGTAGACATTTTACCTGCAAGATGAAGAACTCTTTCGCAAAATTCAACAGAATTGATTTCAAAGCAATGTCCGACTCTGCCTGAAGAATCAACTTCGTCAATTACTCTACGGATTCATATGTGCATTTTTGTTACACATATTTTACAATGGCTAAAATGACTTTGGGTTTATATTGCAAGTGATTGTTAAGCACACATAACTACCGATCTCATTCGTTTATCGATAAATTAGCAGTTAATAAAACTCTTGTTACTTCTACTTTCATCTTTGGTCTTTTAGTATTTCAATTTCACTGTTCCTGTTTGTCTATATTTTGCAGGTACATATTTTCAATAATATGTCTTATCGTCCAGTTACCAATCGTCAATGCTTTTTTTTTTTTTTTTTTTTTTTTATCATATAGCACAATTGGTTTTCTACAGTATGTTATCTACAAAACAAATAACGTTGGTGTCCAAGTAAGTAACGATGGCAGTTGTGAAAGTGGAAAATACAATCTCGAAAATGATTTTCAAATACATAATAAGATAACACTACAAAGTTAGAATGAATCACATCTGAAGCCGAATATATACGTTTTGAAAATAATAGTTAGAACTGGTGTCAATAACTTTTAATCAACGTTCATTTTGTCGCTATCCAGTAAAATTTTGTAGATTTTTCTTTGTTGAAAAGTTTAATCACAAAAATACTGAACTCCTAGAAAAATCAAGACGTGAACTCCCTAATCAAATGGCAAATCAAAAGTTCAAACAAATCAAACGAATGGATAACAACAGTCATATTCCTGACTTGGAACAGGCATTTTCTTATGTTTAATAGCTAGCTAAACCTTTCATTTGTATGACATTCGAATCAAATTCGATTATATTAACAACGATCCGTGAACAAAACAAACTGACACAGTAGGTGAAAATGTCAAAGATTGGGGTACAGCAGTGAACACTGTAACAGTCTTAATCACTATAAAACATACACATATGTAACAAAGAAGATATTAGATCCGCTGATGTATTCCATAACGATCTTATTTTTGACCTTTTCCGTTGAGTTATCGTTATAATGATGTCTCTCATTTCGTTTCTAATATCTGCAGTTTAATGTCACAATGATACACAACAGTTCGTAAAGCTCTAAGATATAATCCAAAAGATACACAAAAAGAAGCGAAATACTTGTTAACCAACTGGATATTAAAAATCATCAGTCAAAAACAAAATATCAAAGCCAAGGCAAAAATGCGATCAATAGACATACAAAAATACTCTTCGTTTAACATAGAAAAACAACAGACGGAGTAACACGAACAACACCAAAACCCTGTTGTGATTTCAAATGATCTTAAAATTTAAACAGATCCTGATTTACACGTGGCACCTGTCGTTTGGCAAATGTTAATACAAAACCGCTAATAAGTCTGAAAATTGTTGATTAAAAACAAAAACCAAAAAAATTGGTGTTTTGCTACGACCTTCATATTTGTAATAACATACGCAACACGACGATTGTCACACGTGGACCAGGATCTGCTTACCTTTCCGGAGCACCTGAAATCACCCCAAGCTTTTGGTGGGGTTCGTTTTGCTTAGTCTTTAGTTTTCTATGGTGTGTCTCCTATACTATTTGTCTGTTTGTCTTTTTATTATTAGTCATGGTATTGTCAGTTTATTTTGAATCTATGAGTTTGATTGTCCCCTGGTATCTTTCGTCCCTCTTTCATATCTCTGCTGGCGCACACATAGATAATGATAACACTTATATATAACCAATTCGGCGACGTAAATAAATAAAAATCTGGTACAGATTAAAGAGACGGTTATCAAACGGCAACGATAACAACAGTTTAACGTTGACTTGATATGGCTTATAATGTCATTAACATGAGAATATATTCCCAATTAAAGCCATTTAAAAAAAAACAATGCAAAGGCTTGCAATTTTTAATTTTAGAACCTGGCATACACAACTATGTGTAGTGATAGATAAATTCAATGTAATCAATTCAAAATCATTTCAATATTACCAAAATGAATTTTCGCAAACACTGTGAAATCGATTATTTTCTTGGATTTAGGAAAATTTACGTGTTTGTTGATATCTAATTTCTTGGTTTTGTCGATGTCTGAATATAAGCCTATATACAATTTGTCATTGGGTAGAAATTGATTTCGTGGTCATTTATAACCTCAAAAGTCCACGAAAACTGGTATCTAACGAATAGTGATGAAACACCAGTAGATCATTCACCTGCATATAATGCAAACTGAGTGTTTAAAGTTTATGTGTGGCTTTACAGTGTATTAATAAGAAAATGATATGTTTAAGATTTACAAAATGTGTGACAATAACCTGTGAAGAAAAATGACAGATAATATTTTTTTTTCACTTCGTATATAATCAATGAAGATGTTACATTATGCGTTCATACGTAAGCAATATCTAAGTGTTTAATTCAACGATATCTTAATGTTATTAATACATTATAAAACATTTATATAAACATTTCAATGGATATATGTTTTTGTACAATGGACAACTTTGAATACATAATTGGAATTATGGTGTTGTGTTTATGGATACTAATTGCGATTTTAGAATTATAAGAAAGTCAAGTCTTATAGAAGCCATCATATTTTTGTTAATGTGTCGTGAGTATGTTTTCACATTATTGTTTACGTACAGTTGATTTCTATCTATGTATTGATGTCGCTATTTATCGGTTCCCGAAATTCTTTTCCAAGATTCTTTTCCACAAATGAAAGTTCTTTGAAAATTAATGGAAACAATGTTTTTCGATCGATTTCATAGCCCATGCAGGTCGTATTTTAAAAGACAATTTCGGACACTCATGTATATCAACTTGGTAACCTGTTATATTGTATGCGACTGTCATACAAGTGAAAGGTTTGGATAGCTATACAACTAGGTTTAGTCCACCCTTTTCTACATAGGCAAATGCCTGTACCACACCAGGAGTATGACGTGTGTTATCAATTCGTGTGATGTATTTAAGCTGTTCAATTTACTATTTGATTATAAATTTTCCGTTTTATATTTTCCTTGGGATTCGGTAATTTCGGAATATTACTTTTTTGATTTGTTACTGCTGCCATCCTTATCGGTCTTGAAGGATTGTTTATATCACAAATGTCCAAAAAAAAAAAAGCCAAACCAAAATATTTTTTTTTATGTATGGGCTATTTAAAACAAAATGATGCCAAAGTGTGACTATCATGGAAAAAAAGTCATTGCAAATCTATTTTCTATCATTCTACTTTAATCTAGAGACATTCAAGTTTACAAAAGTACCATGGGTTAATGCAAAAAAATGAAAGCATAAAATTTAACAACATTTTACTCATAATAGTCCGGCCGATCTGTGAAAAAAATGCTCAAATAATGAGGAAAGCACCAATTTTTGCATGATGGTACATTTTTGTGTACTGCGCAATATTAGCTATGGACCCACATCAAAATTCAATATGGCGGCTTATTTCAAGATGGCTGTCGTACGTTCTAAAATATTTTCCAGTATTGCACAAACCACAGTGGATTTGATGCTGGAAGCACAACAATCAACATATTTGAATGACTTGGTTTACTTAGCAAGATTTTGTTTTGATCTATCTTTAAAATACAAAATGGCGGCTATTTTCAAAATGGCCGCCTTGGAAAAAAAGCAAATATTCATTATCGAGAATTGACCTGAATATAAGCATTTCATTGACGTATAGTGCAATTCAGTATCCGTCCCAGTTCTGTCCTTTTTGATTTTGCCTTGCTTGTCATTTTTTACACAAAGTAGTAGCGTTCATAAAAAGCTGCAGTAGTAGCTTTCATTAAAAGCTGCACTATTTGTTGTCTTGGGTCACACGTAAGAGCCGTGATTAGGGATTTATCTGCCTTAAGACATTATTCAGTGCCTATCTTATTTCATGGGTCGCAATGTTTTGCAATTTGAAATATTAAACTGTGAATTGAGAATCATTTAAGCACATATCAGTAAAATGGCAGGAATTGATGATAACAAGCACAAGAACATTGAAATGGCAGAAACTAAATCACTTGGGGATATTGAGAAACCCACAGCTGAAGATGATTTAACAGAGGACAGCTCATAAATGACTATTAAACAATTGTACCAAGAATTTTCAGCAGATAGTAAATATAATGCTCAAAGAACAGCTGAGATTTATCGCAATATAAAAAAGAGCGAAGCGCGAATTGATAAAATATGTGTTGGTCTCATTGCGTTTCAAGCTGAACAGAAAGAGGCAATGAATATTTATAACAAACAGATGAGATCAATATCTCAGCAACTTCAGCAGTCTGAAGACAGGATAGACCACAAGGCTAGTAATAATTGCTTGTTGGAATTGATGGTCAGACCAATAAGATATTCAATGTTGTGGTGAGACGAATGAACAAGTTGACAACAACAGTACTGAGGAAGGAGACGCAGTTCAATTTAAAAGTGCATTTGAACAGCAGGGTACCTTCCAACAACAGGTATCTGTTGTAAATGAATTAGTGGACAATCAAAATAAAGAAGTTAAAATTCCTGCAATGGACACAGTCATCATCTTAGCCAAAATTTGATCTTAGCCAGTACAACGCAAGTTTACCGAAAGTACACAACAAAATCCATGCCTTGGGTCTTTCCCCAACTGCAGTGGGGTTCAACTCGCATGAACCATCAACCGCACCAACTCTGTTGAAGGTGTCTTGACCTTAAGTCAAAAGTCCTATGTCAGGGTCCTTGGCCCTGAATGAGACAGTTCAAATTATTCAACAACTATCTCCATTTACGAACATGCTATAAACCTCTAGTACTAATAATTGATTAATAATACCAGCAAAAGGCTTATGTATCTTCTTACGCACACTTACCATCTACTATGAATCAATAATATTTGGTTCAGAGCAGCACACCATTACATAAACAATTGAATGCAAGTGGATTCTATCAAGTTTCTCCAATGCTGAATGCAGTGCCTACTTACGGTATCATCCCCGTCGAGTCAATGGCAAATCCAATATTTATCACTCCAATTATGACAACCTCGTCAGCTCCTGGAAGCTCTAACAGGCTTCCCATAACAGCAAGCTGACTCCACTGACCAATCCAGTCAAGGGCAGAGGAAACCAAACGAGTGGCAAGATGGTGCAAGGGACCGGAGCAGAAGCCTACAGCTCCCAAAAATGCAAAAACTCAATTGAAGAGGATTGCAAATTTCAGAAGTAATAATGTAGACTTGTCTTCTGTGTTAAGCTGAGGTGTAGTTATGGCATTTTTTTTAATAATTATCAGCTCGTTTGTCTTCCAATTACTTCCCTTTGCAAATAACATTAAAATAAAGCATTTTTGTTTGTGTTACACTACTGAAATAGAAGTATTGAGCATATAAAAGCAAAGAAGGCCATAATAATGGTATGCTTGTTTCTCATGAACTGCAACAGGTAATGTTCACTGAAATTCAAGAAATAACAACAACTATGACAACATTGTTTCTAAAAAAAATAACATCTTAACTTAATTGTTACACTCCTGACGAACTTGGTAGTCTTATTTTTGTAACCATAGTATTCCAGCAGTAGAACTTCAGGGTCATTTGAATGCACCTGTGCCAAGCTATGATACTAAGCAAATAATACAAACCTTGCAAGATGTGCAGCAAAATGTTATTTTACCTAGAAAGCCATTTTCTGGCAATGTACTGACTTTTTCTAACATTTTTTTTTATTGTTTGGTAGTGTATCTGTCCTTATTTATTTTATATCATCAATGAATGCACATGCATTCTTTTAAATGTAACACTAAAAACGTTACACTCCTGACATTTTGAGGTACATTTTTGAACATTATTTTTTATACATAGCACATACTGTTACTGTTGGGTAGTGATAACTAACTTATCATAATACATTATCTGACATAAAAACACCACATATATAATATCACACAAGAGACTAACAAAGGTTTGAAGGGAAGACATCATTTTTTTTTAAATAGACCATGTATAAGAGTTTGGTATTTGAACGCCGAATAGATAAGTATCCTTTGTGTGAATATGACATGTATACGTCAGATAAAACACTTGAATGCACAAAGAAGGTTGATAAAAAAAAAAAAAAAAACATCGTAGACAAGTACTTCCCTGAACCGAAACTTAAAGTAAACATGTCTTTGTATGTTGTATTTCTACATTAAGATACATTGTTCAAAAGCTGCTGCTGCTGTTCAATATTAAGTGGTGAATATTGAAATGTACGAGGGAAAGGTTGTGCACTCTTCATATTAATTTAATACCTCAACTTGTTCGAAAACACATCAGTGTTGTGCATGTGTGTCGTGATTATTCTGTCAAGTTTTTTCAAATTTCGACCTGATGAACACTCATTTTCGCTGAGAAATGAAATATCTTATCCACTGCTCATCTATACTACCTTGGTTGATCAGAAATAGTGCAGCAATCACAGATAGCTTGAAAAAGTGATTGTTTAGATACTACTTCAATCATTTTAGGCGTAATAATTTGGTCATATACTCTGATATGCGCCACATTCATTATTACAGCTGCGATCTAAAACCTAATTCCGCGTGGTGTAGTCAGGTAAAAGAATATTCAAGAAATGACATTGGTAAGACACTATTTGGTGGAACAATGTGGAAATTTATCATATTATCGACCAACGTTTTCTATTCATCGTAACAACAATGCAACTTTTGTGTTAAAAACAACACAAACATTTTTCCTGTGAAACCTATTGAAATCGAATATTCAGAATAAAAAATGAATTCTATTGGCAGCGTCATTTGTTTCGTACGATTAACACATAATGCTCAATGAGAATTAATCTAAGATAACCATGCATCACTTCTGCAGTTTTATTTTGCATTTACATTGTTTAAAAGAGGATGTCAGTGGGATTAGTATATGCTTACTACGGGTAGTATGTGCTACATATGCCACAATAATGGCCATTTAAATAACAAGAGATTTCGTAATTTGAATCTGTTTTTTCTGGTTTTTACATTTTCGAAAAAGCTTCACTAATTTTAAATGAACGTATTGTGCATTTATAGCTGCTTCATACTGAGATAAGATATTTTTCGACTACAGCTACTAAACCACTCAACGTTCCCTCTTACACGGAACGAACACGGAACGAACACGCGAATGGAATGAAATGAGAACGAACGAGTTAAATCAGTCAGAATCGTGTATCTCCACTCATTTCGTTTATTGAAGTCAACTCGTGTTTTTCCGTTCAAAGTTGTGTGTGAACGAAACGAACGAAACGATCAATATACTCCGTGTAAACAAACATGTTTCGTTCAGAAACGATACTATTTCACCTGATTGGTTGTTTGGCGATTATGCTAGTTTTCAAATTTCCAAATGAAACGAATAAATATACTAAAGTTAATCGCTATATTTATTATATTATACTACTCATTGTTTATTTATGAATAGAATTCATTACATTATTTCGTTATTGCATTTAAAATAAAAATGATAAGTCTGAAATGAATAGATAAATAGTAACATAAAAGATATATTTAAATTATGAAAGGCTAACAAGATCAATTGAAGTACCAAAATACCTTCTCTTCTTAAAAAAATATATATAACTTGTAAAAAAAAAAAAAGGCCGCGAACATTTTTTATTCTATTATTTTTTTCTATTTATGTTCATGTTAGTTAGTGAGATGTACATCGTAAAAGACGTGAAAAAATTTAAGGAGTATCTAAGAAACCTAATTTAGTGGCATTCGATACCCCTGGTTAAAATAAATAGAATATATTATATTAAGCTTTCAAAACTTTTGTGTGTCAATCTTTTTCGTTATCCACGTCACACGATTTGCATAGTTTTCTTTATTAAAGAAATGAATGATCCTATTCGTGTTTGTAAATTATTAAACTAACGCCCATTAAGTTTTTCCAAAAAATAGATAAAAATCTTCTTATTTCGCTTCACGTAGGGAAAACAATTTTTTCGATGACTTTAGTGTAATCATTTCCCGTCTTTTACATTAGCGTATGATCCGTATATTTAAACTTTTTTCAAAATACTTCCAAAATCTGTCAATTTATCTGCAAGTGCAGGCATAGTCCGTTATCATATGCATGTACAGTGAATTTGTTTTTATTCAAGTGCAAACACTAGCTAGTAATGCTTGGCTGTTTGTTTCTTAAAGTCCAGTGGCACATATATCATGTATGTTCAGGACGAATTACGCGCACTAACATAATGTAGCAAGAATATACAGTGAAGAAATTAATCATTTATTATATTGTGTTTTCTGTTTACATGTACCTAAATGACTCAACACAATTAAACGGTGGATTTAATTAGAAAATATATCTAACGCAAACAAAAAAAGACGTTTATAAAATACAGAAATAAGAGAAGGGAGTCATTCTAAAAGTTATTGAAAAAGAAATAAAACTGCCTTGAATATCTAAAAACAATTATATATATACTTATATATGCAAATATTGCAAATGTTTTGGACAGTAGAATAAAGACCAAATATGAAAAACAATATATTCTTGAAAAAATATTTAAAACATATTTGTTTTTATGTTAAATGCGAGTAAGTTATTTGCGCCCTTTTCTTGGCGTTCTTCGAAGACTGCAAATACATAGCTTTGATCGGAATCTCGTTAATTGATAACAGTTTCCAGAATAACTTCATACATGTAACACCTATTTATTTCTCGTCAATATAATTTACATGTTGATTTTTAGCATCCGTCTATCACATCTTCACTCTTTGAAGTTTCACATCTGGGGAGAAAAATAACAAGTCGTTATCTGTTTCACAATTGGGAAGTTTTCTGTTGTTTGAACAGTCAAAATAAAATCGTGTAAGAGTTTAATCACGTTTATCATCGATAATATTACGGTTTCGTTTAAATTGTAATAAATCAGAAAAATGAAAATTGTTGTACACTTGTTTCAGATAGATTTAATCGTTGGCAAAACTGTTATAGCAAACTTATTAATTGCCTAAATGTTAATATGTTTATTTATAATTTTCGGATTTAGCTTGATGTCCAAGGTCACTGAACTAGTACAAATTTTTGTTTAGAGGCAAACTAAAGCACGTCTCCGGATGCGGGATTTTCTCGATGTGTTGGAGAACCATTGGTGGCTTTCGGCTGTTTTCGACTCTTTAGTTGGGTTGTTGTCTGGTTAACAAATTTCTCATTTTCATTCTCAACTTTACGTAATGTTAAGTTGGAAATCCAGGATAAATCAAGGATATTCAAATCATGGTCATATATATACATGCATCTATGATGAAATTAGGAAATATTCATGGGCGCATACAGCCATTTTTAAAAAAGAGGGTTCCAACCCAGGAGAAAGGGAAGTTCCAATCATATTACCTCATTCAAAAGCATTGATCGTCAAAAAAGTTGGTTCTAACCCCGTAACCCCTTACTGAATAAGAATAGAACCACACCGTTATACTTACGACAAACAGGTACTTATTCAAAATTGATACTAAAACAGATTACTTCGAAAAAATACTTATAACAGCAACAAATTAGCATATATTCTTTTTATTTTATAATGTATGATAGCTTTGTGAATTGATTCTTAGCTTATTTTGTTACGTTTTCCTAACGTACAGTGGCAAGTATTTCACTTATATTCCGGACAAAATAGTAGTAATAACGAACAAATACAATACTAAAATGTGTTCATCAAAATAGAATAAGAACTTTGACAGCTACTGAACAATGAAGAAATATTATAAAGGGCATACATTTTGAGAGAACAATATTCGCCTACGATAAAAAAAAATATCCTTTACTGTAACGCAGTATATACAGATTGGGCAAACTACATTGAAAGATGGTTCACTCCTTACATACTTATATTCTTGCATTACTATACAATGTTGTAACTTTTAAAGGATTAAATTAAAAGCAGGAGGTATCGTTTTTTGTTTTTGGCATAAACAAATATTACAGTGTGTTTCGTCTTGCTCCCCTCGGTGAAATTATAATATTTGCACGCCCTTACCTAGATCTGACCTTGGGAAAATATTCCATTAGAATATGAAAAAGAGACTCAAGAGGCGAGAAGCATGATGTTTTAAACTTTTTACAGTTGGAAAGTTTCAATATCTTTCGCATACATTTCTTTTAATGAAATTTTAGGATTTTAGAAGAAAAAATATTTATCCATACAATCAAAATCTTCTTAACCCATGGCCAATACATGCATTTTAGGAAAAAAATAAAATAA
Organism: Mytilus galloprovincialis; assembly: GCF_965363235.1. Lineage (NCBI taxonomy): Eukaryota > Metazoa > Mollusca > Bivalvia > Mytilida > Mytilidae > Mytilus > Mytilus galloprovincialis. The sequence continues at coordinate 7,550,228 of NC_134842.1, forward strand.
AATAAAACCAATAAAAGCAGTAATTTTCCAAAACATTTTGAAAAAGATTTTAAGATATGATAAATGGTTAACATGGTTAACAAAAAATAGAGTTGAGAAAAATCATAGCTCACAATTGTCGAGATACCATTACAAAATGACCAGCCATGGAAAATTTCATTACGTTTTTTTGTATAAACATATATACCCTTACAATTCGTACACTTTTGTTTCAAATTGGACAATGTTTTGTTATTTGTTTTTACTGTTGAAATTAGTTGTTATGTTAAAATAAATGAGTTGTTATGTTAAAATAAATTGTTCGCTACATTGAAGACCTGTTGGTGACCTTCTGCTGTTGCTTTTTTCTATGGTCGGGTTGTTGTCTCTTTGGCACAGTCCCCATTTCCATTCTCAATTTTAATTATTTACCTTAAGCGATGTATTATTGTTGACCATTCGAAATTCTTTTTTTTTCGAACCCATCTTCAGCTGAATTTGTGTTCATAGTTTAATATTACTATGCGGGACGCAACGGATTTCAAATCGAAAATAAATGCAAAAATAAAAATGTGAAGTTTTGTGTCTTTCAAAACACGAATTAAATTCAAAATTAAATTTAAATTACAGAATTAAATGCAGGATAAAGCCAATAACTGTTTAATGTCTTTACATATTAGCTGTATTTGTAGTCGGCTCGAAACAGGAGTAATAGCTCGCTAAAGCTCGCATTACACCTGTATCTTAGCCTCGTACACTATACAGATGATATTTAAAGACACTAAACAGTTATTGTCTATGTTTTCTTTGTTTTAGGAATTTATGCATACGGGTTCATAATTTTATTCTCCTCAAAAGCATTTTTGTAAAAAAAAAATCAATTGTGTGCATTTTAACCAAAAACTGAATATTCGCGTCTGAAACATAAATTAAAACAAAGCTATCAAATCAAATTAAAATTATGGGTAATATGAGAACACAACGGGTGCCACATGTGGAACAGGATATGCTTATCTTTCCAGAACACTTGAGATCACCCAAGTTTTTGGTGAGGTTTGTGTTGCTCAGTCCTTGTTTCCTATGTTGTGTTCTGTGAACGATTTTTGTCTGTTTATCTACTTCTTTTTTTATCCATGGCGATGTTAGTTTATTTTCGATTTGTGAGTTTGAATGTCCCTCTGATATCTGCTATATTTCGTCCCTCTTTTTAAGTGCAATTAATATGTCCACAATGAATAATTTGGGGCTCTAATGATGTACTGGTTAGTTGTTGGGTTTTTTTTTTGTTCTTTTTTTTTTGGGGGGGGGGGGGGTATATATCTTATATGCAGTATAGTGATGTTTGGCAGTAATTACTGAAAAGCTGTATGTTTAGTAAAACGGCGAAGACGAAATCATGTACTTTTCAGGTAAGTTACTAACGTGCATGCGATAACTTAACAAATGTTAAGGAACTTTTGTTCTAAAAATAGTCCTAGTAAGATCAGTTTTACATTTAACGGCGCATATCTAATTTACAAATCCGAGCTATTAAGTCACGCGATAATTCCCGAAAGTTCATCAAAATTGTTGAGGCTTACGATTGATAAGCAGTGACCATGCAGACATGAACACATACTCACCCGATTAAGTGTTTGCGTTCACATGTACAAGCAATATGAGAATCATTTAAATAAAAAAAAATAAAATTATATTGACAAGATAACGTTATTTACAATGACACATTAAAAGATTTTAAAACGGACTACGGCTGTGTTTTGGGTTGCAGTAATTTATTTACGATCTCAAATGCTCCTGGCTTTAATTGTACCATTACAGCTAATTTCCTAATGCTTGTAGAGTAAAACTTGAGTTGGCTTGCTTGCTTTGTTTGTATAAACGTTAGTTCAAGCACTATTATAAAGATCGACTTCTGCAAACAATATAGACAGGCATTATTAAAACAAGTATATGTTATATAAAAATCAGTTGATTGAAAGTTATCCCAATCCCAATTGTCAATATACAAACAAAGCAATCAAACTTACTAAAGTCTTACCCTGCACGAATAAAGAAATCAGCTGTAATTGTCACGAAGAAGTACTTGTATTCAAGCTTAACGGGAAGACTAAATTAGATAGATAAGCGGGTTCTCAATTCGTGTACATAGTATAATACTATTAAGTCATTAATTAAGAAGTCAATTAATACCTTAGCCATGTGGAATACTCGTTTACTGTTTACTTGTACAATCTTACTAACCATGCAGATGCACGTTTATAACATTTTCTACCTACAGTTACTGTAAATAGGCGACCATTTGATTAATTTACACATTATTTCCTGCATTTTGTGTTGTCGATAATTTCCTTTCATCAACCAGGCCTTGGAACGAATTATTTATTAGTATCTACTAGTATATTACTTTTCTACGTGGTAATTACAGGATATTCGATTACATTTTTTTCATGATATGAAAAATGTCAAAAGAAACGAGTGACTGGTGAAAAATAATGTTCATCCAATTCTTGAACCAATGCATGTATATATCATAAACTTAGTCCTCTGTGCACTATTTTATCATTTTTTACGCAAATATATCGTATAATCGTCAATTTTTTTCTATCTGTCTGTTATGATCTAACAAATATGGCTACTCATTAAATGCCGTGTTTTGAAGCCGAAGTTTACCGATTGTCACCTTATATAAGTGCCTAACAAGATTTTGTGAGGTAGACGAAATTGACTTTAAAACGATCGTATTGACTTTTGATGTCCAGAAATAGGCAGATCGGACATATTTTGACTTTATTTACTTACTTCTTAAGTTTGTGATTAATTGTAATTAACATATTCCAATGAGACTGAAAAATGCTTTTTTTTGTTATGATAAATAATAATTTTACCTGCCGTAGTCGTGCGTAAAATATATTTCGGCATTTCTCTTAAGAAATGACTTGTTTAAGGCAAAGTGTACGTAATTGCACGCCTCTAGCGGAATACGGGATTAAAAACGTTCGTCGTTAGTTACGCAAGTTATCTCCCTTACTCCAAGAAAGGACACACGAAAGAGAAACTACTTTCTGCGTTCTATAATGAATCCAACAAGCACTCCTGTGCTGTCTTAAACCTCATTGAAATTATCTAAATAACTCCAATTAGAAATCACAGCATTCTGTACGTTGTTCTGAGTGCAGCCTGATTTAAAAACACTGTTTTTTTTTTGTTTTAGACGCGTAGGAGAAGGCATTTCGTGTTTATGATATCAATAGAAAGAAAAAACGCCTCACAACCAAATTATAAACAAATAAACAAATAAACATGTAACAATTTTTCTTCTATTGATATCAAATTAATTAAAATGAAACCTGAATTGACCCAACAATATCGTTTTAAAAAAGCCGTAGTCTTCAACGCAAAACACAGTACTCAACGTAAAGTTTTATAATAGGTTACAAATAATTAATGAAAGACGTTTGAATTTAATTGTTTATTTTAAAAAGACGTTGAAATGTTCGTATTTTGTGCAATTGAAAATTTAAGGACATGATTTATATTCATATAAGAAATCAGACGATACCAAGAGAATAATTTGACCACTAGTGCAAAACTTACCAGTCGGAAGAACAAAGACGGAGAACAAACAAAAATAAACAAATTAGGCCCCAAAAATTACTCAGTAACTTAAAAATTGTCTCACTCTAACATTTATCTTAAAATACGTAAAATTATGTCATTCAACTCCCAGTTTTCAACTTTTTCTACATGTGCAGAAAATAAACAGGTGTCTTCTATTCCGTCCGCAATTTATGGGAAAACTAAATCTAAATTTAGAACCATATTGAAATTGAAAGTACACATGTAAGATAAAATATAACATGTCATTTCTTCTTTCACGAATTCCAATTTCGAAGAGATATATAGCAAAACCTGTTTTCTTTTATTGTGCCTGTGTGCATCATTCAAAATTAGAGTATGTAATTTTGAAATATCAAGTCTCAATTCAAGATTATGAATGAATAGAATATAGAATTTAGGGGGGGGGGGGACCTTTATCGGAACTCCTGGATCGGGTGTTTTTAAGCTCGCGATTTCGGGATTGACACTTTCGGGATCCGGGATCCGGGAATTCTATTTCGGGTAGTCGGGATTTAATTTTTTTTTAAATTCGGGACCTCGGGATTTCGTGTTTTTTAAGCCCGGGATTTCGGGATCTGGATCCCTCTTTCCCTCCTCCCTCTATTATGATTAAAAAAAAGAGGTGAGGGAAGTTTTGTGATACTTGTAACTGCAATTTAATATTTAGTGGAATGAGAGGTGAAATGTGGTGAAACTATTACATTTCGATTTTTTTTTAAATTTAACCCAAGTTTACTGCAAGGAGTGTTTAACGACCTCGATGATTATCCATGAGAATCTCGCACTCGGTCAGCTCTAGGTTTTCACCTAGTTCATGATCATACAAGAATTGAGAAGCCTGTGGTTTACTAGTCTTATAATATGAGACTTTGGAGTTCATATAATTTACATTCAACGTTTTTTATCGAATATTTCAAGGCTTTTTGACTATCAATGTTGACCCCTCCCCCAATTCATTGGATAACATGAATGGATTGCCGCCCCTATATTAAACTGAAGTCCTATAAACTGACTGGTATTCGAATTTGTTAAAAGAAATAATTGGTATCTCACAGGGGCGTAGCTGCCGTTAGGCACTTCAGGCACGTGCATACACATATTTTTTTCACATTTTTTTGTTTTATCAAAAAAAAATAATAAACAATGTTATCTGTAGATGAAAGCCGGTGAAGTTGTCAAAACTCTTTAATTATCGAATGTCATGTGTACACAGTTGACTGAATACCTAGCTACGCCCTTGTCTCATATTGATTCAATACCGTAATGCCGAAAAAAAATCATTTATTTCCGCGAATTCCGAACAGCTAGAAATATATTCCCGAGTTTCGATTTGAGTAATCCGAATAATTCAAGCCCTTTCCATGTCCGATTTTCTCCCACACGAGAAATGTAGCATTCGTACATCAGCTGAATAATACGACTGAATTATTCGGGTTACAATTTTTGTAAATCCCGAATGCACATAAAAGTAATGGTCCAGCCCGACTTTCGGAATAGGACTGTTGTAGATTTCAGATTGATTTCCAGAAATAAAAATCGTACAAAAATGTTTCACGCAAATATTCGTCTTCAGACGTGTAAAGTTATACAACGGTTACTAGCCGGTCTGGATTGTGCATGCAATGCATAAAATATATAATGTCGAGGCTCAGGGATGTGTTGAATTATAGAGATGCTTATGAGGCACAAAGATAAGATTAATTTACCCAAATGTACTAAGAATTACCACACAACTTAAATTTACTTAAATATTGATTTGTTATTCTGTGCCAGACAGATGGCTGATAATCTGAGAAGAGACCTTGATGACATGAAGTTTTATGGGAACAAAGATTTTGAAAACACGTTTAGATTTTAACAAAAATAAGGCACCAAGGTCGAAAATAGTTCTAGTTCATAATGAAGAAAATGTCAACCGTTTTCTAACTTTGCGATCTCCGCACGCACCCGAATATAATAGACAAATACAATACAATAGTACACAAAACGTAACATAAAGAACTAAAGACCGAGCAACACGAACTCCAACAAAACGGTATATATTTCATACAACTGTATAGTATAGAACTATATGAAGCGTCGTAACTGTTGCTGCGACGTCAATAACGTTGTCGTTGTTTTTTGTTTTTTTACACTCAAGATTCAACTTTAACAGTGTATAGCTTGAAAAGTAGCACGGTTGCTAAGGACTTTCTTTGCACCAATCGATTCCTCAGACATTTTAGAAACGTCTCATGAATTGAAAAAAAAATCGATTGTCTAATATAATAGAAAATCTTGGAAATGTAACAATTCCTGCCGAATTTCCCGATTTTCCCTATATATCCTTTGTAATTTTGGTGTATGATGCTGTTAACTTCAACAGCTCGTATCTCAAAAACGAAAACGGTTACCCCCTTTTTTATTTTATTTTCCGATTTATTTTTACAAGCAGAATCTACATGTAAAATTTTTAAAAAATCCATTGTGTAGTTTAATTACGTACACTTCGCCTTAATGGAACAAAACGTCTTATTTGTAAACTTTCTCTTTTATCTCCACAATAGGCTTTAAAAAAATAATCTTTCAACTGTGTATTCAGAAAATTTTGTGAAAATAGAAGAAGTGGCAATTCTTACCTTTCATACCTTAACTTTCATTGATAAAACATAATATTGACTCGTCCAGTGTCCAGTTTGAAGGTCATTTTAGTTACCGTACACATTCATGCACGTTCTAATTAATCAATAGTCATGTATGAAAAGCATAAACAAGTTTGTAGGTAAACTAATAACAACTTAATCCAATCAAATTGCCTACGATTCAATAACAATGACCAGTCCACATCATAAAAATGTATAGGGGTAAACTGGGTAGGGAGAAAATGTCAGATATTTTAAGTTCATTATTTTGCAACAACGAATAAAAATTTGTTAACCAATAGATTTGCTATAATTTCATAAACATGTCATTCTGTATTGGTATAGTTTTTGGATCTTTTATTTGCGTATTTAAGGCTGTAAAAAGTTTGGCCTTCAAAAGTCAACAAAATCATTGACTTTATACAGAAAATTCGCCTTTTTAAAACATTGAATGTATCACGAATAATACGTGACAACAAAGTAAAATCATTTCTTAAAACAATGCAAAAAAAATCATTCTGATTGATACAGTGGTATTGTCATAAATTGCGCTGGAGTGAACAGTGGTACAGCAAACGTCGAATTCCCTCACACAATGTTATCACACACTAGTAAATAATCAACAAAAAGCATGGGTATTTAGCACGTGTTTAACATATACAATCTACGGAAGCCGATAAGGGCCATTCAAAAAAAATAATTTATGTCGTAATTACGACATAGCATGTCGTAATTTCGACATAACATGTCGTTATTACGACATCGCTATGTCGTAATTTCGACATAACATGTCGTTATAACGACATCGCTATGTGGTAATTTCGACATATCATGTTGTAATTTCGACATATCATGTCGTAATAACGACATCACTATGTCGTTAAAACGACATAGCTATGTCGTAATAACGACATCGCTATATATAAAAGAATATGTATTATGATTGCCAAGAGACTAAATGACACAGAAATTAACAACTATAGGTCATCATAATGCCCCCAATAATTAGAAAAGCCCCACATAGTCAGCTATAAAAGAGGGAGGAAAGATACCAGAGGGAGAGCCCCCGAAATGCTGTGTGGCAGACAGTGTTATTAATTAATTATTAGCTCCCTTGGTAAAACTCCAAATTTCATATTTAATGTATTTCATTGTTAAATAATTTACATGAAGCTTAATAAGTACATATTTGTTAATTGCATGGACTTTGCTATTTGAATTCATTGGTTAAAGATATTTATTTATATTGTAAAGTTTAATATTTGCATCGTCGCAAAATCTTTGGTTACCTTCTTTGAATAGATTAAGTGAGAAACTTATATATTTTATAGATCCCATGCAATTATACCGACTGTGTATGTTAGCCTACCAAGGCCAGTCAAGCTATCCATTTCCCTACAAATATGTGCAAACTTCAAAGCTTTTTGTAATAAGGTTGAAGTGAAATTTTGATTGCTCAATACAGGATATATCGACCATGAGAAGTATATCGACCTCGGACTTCGTCCTCAGTCAATATACTTCTTTCAGGTCAATATATCCTTGTATCGACCTCATGCAAAGGCTATATTAGTATAATATCTAGTTCATTTGAGGATTAAAATAAGAAAGCTATGTGAAAAAAACGGATGTCCAACGTTACATTTATGAAAAACTGTTTTAACTCTTATGCATAGTGATCCTATTTCTTATTCTCTGATCTTCTTGATTCTTGGCAGGAACAACGACATGTGTTGGTTCTCTGTGCCGTTAAAGCCGTTATTTTGCCAAATTTCATTTGACTCGGTGGCTGCATATTAAGCTGGAATAAGAAAAATGTCCAACGACGTTTTTCATTAACTCAACGACTGAAAGTGAATTTTATAAGTAGATATAGCAGAAAATGAATAAAAAGAGTAAGACAATAATAATATCTAACAAAAGTACAAATATTTGCCTCATGTGAGTTCAAATATTGCTGATTCAATAAAATCTTCTCTACACAGTCGTTTTTCAAACTGTAGCCATTTTGTCCAAGTTGATATTTCATTTTTCAAAGCAGTTAACGCGTATTTTTTATAATTGATAAAAACAAAAGTTAGATACACGAAGAGTAAAAAATGCCAAGATTCTTTTCTTATTACCTACATATTTGGGTCTTAAAGGAATAAAATGCTTCCACACATTACAAAACAGTAGCCAATTTGTCCAAACGTCTGAAAACGTCTAAAATCCTAAAGACGCTAACTTCCGACGTTACATGTGCTAAAGTTTCAATTAAATGTTCATGATAATTAAAACAAATCGTGTTATGACATTTGGAAAAAGAGATTGATGATTGCTGCCGAAAAAAAAAGAATAGTGCATGTTGCTATAGACTCCGCCCGGGGACATAGGTTCGACACAGGTTAAATTTTGCAATTTTTATTAATCGTTTATAGCTTTTAACGATTTATTTAAAAGAATTGGGAAATGGGGAAAACATCCCATTACATGAACTTCGTCCAACTTTTGCAAAGACAAATTGGAGACACCAAGACAGTCCTCTAAATGTAAAATGCGAATTGAAATTTATGTTGCGGAAGTACTCCGAAATAGATCATTTAAAGTCGTCACTTCAGTAAGGTGCAATCACCAATATAAAAAGACTTAATACCAGTTCACGGAATGTTTTACTTCGCGATTCGTCCTGCTATTATGTTATAACGGTCGTGATGAAAATAGTTCCTGTACTAGCGAAGCCGGAACTTTTCGTCAATATAAACTTGTGCATGAAATTGAGGTAATTGAAAGACGAATCCCAAACAGCAACGAAAACCGTTTCATCGAATTAATAAAAACCCGGGATTATATTTGCCGTTTTCGCGGACGATCCAGGGGTAGATTACTATATTTTACAATGTATATCAGAAGTTAAACGCTATAGATGACTTGGGAAATAATTCGCAAGCCAAGGTTCAAGTAATTGAAGGGGTGTATTTCGACAACTTATGTGCCAGGGAAAATACAATTCTATTCAAATTTAACCAAGGGTAAAAATGTTCGATTTACTTGCAGAGTGTCAGATATATTTGTATTGGTTGAATTAAGATATAGAAATTTTACAATGACAGATGATATGCACCTTGAAAGTTAAACATCCTATGATAAAACAAAAATATGGAAAACCGTATACATGTACTTCCGTCCCATCTTTCCTTCCTACATTACTTGCGACAGTACTGCATTTTTAGTTGAAATAACTTAAAGGGTAAACATTATAAAATCGCTTTCCACAACTCGAGGTAATTTTTGATAAAATGACATCACAAAACGAACAGAACCAGAATCAACCAACAATATAAAAAACCGAATAAAACTTGCAAAAATTAAACGAAGTCAAAAACCCTCTTCGACGCCGCATGTTAAAGTGTAACGTCGTGCCCAACGTTTGAAAGTAGAAATAGAGCTATCAATACTTCAATTCACCCTTATTACAAGAAACCCTGTAGTTTGCGCTTATATATAGGGAGATGGAATGCTTGGCTTGCAATGTCAGTCCTCATATATTTCCACGTCTTATTTGTTTATTTCAAACTTGTCTGGCTATACAGCCCTTCCACGGCAGGTATCTCATAAAACATAGATAGTATTTTAAAAATATATAAGTTTCTCACTGAAGGTATCCAAAGAAGGTAACCAAAGATTTTGCGACGATGCAAATATTAAACTTTACAATATAAATAAAAAATCTTTAACCAATGAATTCAAATAGCAAAAGCTATGCAATTAACAAATATGTACTTATTAAGCTTCATGTAAATTATTTAACAATGAAATACATTAAATATGAAATTTGGAGTTTTACCAAGGGAGCTAATAATTAATTAATAACACTGTCTGCCACACAGCATTTCGGGGGCTCTCCCTCTGGTATCTTTCCTCCCTCTTTTATAGCTGACTATGTGGGGCTTTTCTAATTATTGGGGGCATTATGATGACCTATAGTTGTTAATTTCTGTGTCATTTAGTCTCTTGGCAATCATAATACATATTCTTTTATATATAGCGATGTAGTTATTACGACATAGCTATGTCGTTTTAACGACAAAGTGATGTCGTTAATAACGACATGATATGTCGAAATTACCACATAGCGATGTCGTTATAACGACATGTTATGTCGAAATTACGACATAACGATGTCGTAATAACGACATGTTATGTCGAAATTACGACATGCTATGTCGTAATTACGACATAAAATATTTTTTTTGAATGGCCCTTATCGGCTTCCGTAACAATCAGGTAATTGTTTATTTTAATGACCGATTCATGTGTATTGCTATCACCGGATTTTTACGAGGAGGGTCACGCTTAGGTCACTATGCGTACGGAAAATATGTCGGCGAATTGCTTCCTGGCAGTAAGCAATAAAAAATAAGTAAACTTCTTTTAAATGTGGACAAATTAAAGAATTTTCCTCAGAAAAAAGTATATGTACATAAGTTGTATAATGAAAGCTATCCATTTAGTTTTAAAAAAAACTTATGCATATTTTTTTTAATTTGAGGTTTCATATGACTTTAAAAATATGTAGAAAATTTATCTTGCCTCTGGCACGTACTGAACCTCTGCTTAGACGAAGTCGATCTTGAACATAGCTTCTAGAAATTAAAATGGAATAAAAATATTGTATTGTAGTCTGGTATTTGAAAAATGAAGATAAATCTGTATTTCTGATACATATTTTAAAACTGCCTTATATCTCATTTCATTATTTTCGGACTGTCTAAAACATCACTGAATTAGAGATAAATATACAAACAAATAAGAAGATGTGGTATAAGTTCAAATGACACAACTCTCCATCCAAGTAACAATGTAAAAAAAATTAACAATTACAGGTCAAGTCAAATTACGGTCTGAACACGGAGACAGGACTATGTCTACTACAATTAACCGGAAAATGTTCATTTTATGTTATATGTCATGTATGCTTAACAGGATAAAACGCATGGTGCCTCGATTTTTCTGTGGGTATTCTAAATGCATTTTATAAGAGCTATCTTCTCACATTTTTATTTGAAATTCTATCATTCATTTTACCTTCAAGTATTCATATAATGATACCCTTTCTGTGTATAATCCATACAAACTGTTTCATATTTTCACAGTCTGTAGCTTGAAAACAAACTCGGTGACCTATCATTGTGTTTCATTTTTAACATATCATAATATAAAATACATCTTTGACAAAGGATATAACGAAAAATTCTATCAATTTTCATACTACCATTAGTGAAAATTTCTATTATCAAGTAGAGTCGATAACGTGTCCTTGTACCTATAAAATTTCAAACAAAAGTCACCACAACAGTTACCTGTTTTATTTAAAAGATAATTAAATTAAGTTCGGGTCTATGATACTAAACCTATGCACGGTAACCCTTTGCATATAAGAAAAAAATGTAAAAAAATATTTAAGAAAAACTGCGAATGGATACTGGAACAGAACTGAAATTAAATGTAACTCTGATGTTTAGGTTGTTTTTTTTTAACAAAATATTTCTCTTTTCGCGAAAAATGAAATTGACACTCATCGATGTAGGTTCGATGTAACGCAGTAAGCAAAAGAAAGCAATCGACAGATTGATGCGTTCATTCATAAATACAATTGTTATGAAGTCTTTACAGTAACAGGATGACTTATTTTCTGGTTTGAATAGTTTTGTGTCGGAATCTTCTTAGAGCTTACTATTCGGTATGGATTTTCTGTATGATGACTTATGGCTGCTTTCATCCGTCATTTACTCTGGTTGATAGTTGTCTCGTTTGCAATCATACCACATACTTTTATTTTAAAATAAAAAGTTTTAAAATACTATTGATACAAAAACTCCCCAGGTAAAACGGCATTGTGTCAATTCAACAGGCCCAAAACTAGCGACCGGCCAAAGGGAGATAACTCGAATGAAAAGTCGTTGAAGGGACAGCTGATCAGAAACGAGAGAAAATAACCATTTCGCTCAATTTTAGTAAGTGAAATAGTTCATTCTGGGGTAAAATATCCAATAATTTATCAGTGTGCAAAGGAAAATGTGTAAATATGAAAAATACCTTGGATATTACAATTATTCATTGGAATGAGGGCACCTGTCAGGTATCAAGACCCAAACAGTGAGAGAAAGTATAATAGAATGTATGTCTGCTTTGGTAAATCACTATTTATTGCATGAAAATATCTGATAATCATCTAGAAATCGGGGAAATTGCAAATATTATTACATATTCAGTTTAAAAAATATATTACTACAGCTTTAGAAGAAATATAAAAAAAAGTTTTCTATATGGTTATTTTTTTACATAAAGTGAGGGGTTTTGGACCAGTAAATTGTTAGAAAAAAAAATGCTTGCCCAATTTGAAAGCTTTGGTGTTAAAATTCCATCATTAAAGGGGGAATGTTGCAGAATATTCCCTGATTGCATGTGTATACCTCTATTTTGTCATATATATATACTTTGATGGAAATAATTATTTCATGGCATACTTTTTAGAAGAATCATAAATTATTATTCTTGAATACACATAAATTCTTCATTTTGATTCAGCATTCAGTGATGCAGAAACATATTGTTTCTTAGTAGATCTAAATAAAAATATATTTTATAAAGATTATGGGTATAAAATGTACAATTTTGCTGTTATATATTCTATTCTAGAATAATGTTTTTAGAGAATTTCTGTTAAGTTAAGACCCAATGTCAGTTATATTTGTGAACTTATTAAATGTTTATTTCCATTCTAAATATGTTTATCTATGCAAGTAATTATTTTAATATGTGAGGCCTATTAATGATGAACACTGAAATGTAACAACTTCTAGTCACTGGAGATAGGATTTCATATATACCCTTGACAATTTTGATTAAAAATTGAATTAATCTAGAATAAAGTAAAACTGAAAATAGCTTTCTCGCTAATTATATGTAATTCAGTGGGATAGTAATGCATGTACTCAAATTGAAAAAAAAACAATCACAACATTCAACAGCTTGAGCCATGGAGTGTGAAAAATAATTATATAATGAATATAACCTTTTTATATAATTCATCTAATATATAGTATAATATATATTGACATAATGTTCTCAAATAATATATACCATATGAGACATATGATATATAACCATTTCTGGTAACATATATATATAGACTGAAATATGTGTAATAATGAAGAATTAAAAAAAAATACCATGTTGACCTGATATATAAATCCTCAATCATCAAATGCAGGTGCATGCAGCTTAACAATTGTAAAAAAAGAATGAACTAGACCAAGTATTCATTAATAGAGATTAATTTACTAATAGGTAAACTGGATGCAGATTGAACAATCATCTATAGAACAATTATTGAATGACTGCTAGAACCTGGAAGATGAATAGGGAACAAGCACAAGCAATATTATATTATGAAGTGATATCATCATCTTCATTCATTTGAAATTACATCTGAAAGCTACAAAATAAGGATCTGACTCTCTACAAACTGTTTTCCTCTGTTATTTATCTATGATATATCTGATCTCAGAATGTTTACACTGGACATGTCATTCTTTCACTGATTCAGGACAAAACCTGACAAGTGTCACAATAATATACACCTGGACTTCCCAAAAAATAATGCACTGCTAAAGGGATGTTATTGGGAGGTTTGTGTACATTTTATTACATGTTTAATGCGCTGAATTCATAACATTTGTGTGATTTATATAAAAGTAAAACAAATTTTGTTCATTTTTAGTATTTTTGTGTACTGGGGCATGAAAAAGGGAAATAAATTACACAAAAAATAACAGATTTTGTTCATTTCAAATGACATGTTGACTGTTCATTAGTGGCAAGTCTGTCATATTTCGGAGCTGTTTCAGTCAAGAGCAGAGCAGTTTCATCAAAAAGAGAAGGGAGTCCCCGCAGGGCCTTACCAATTTGTGATGTGTACTGGAATTGTGCTCGTGTGTAAACAAGGAAGGGTAACGTCATGTGACTACCCCAGTTCTGTTCTCCATGCTCCAGTTTATCAATATAAACTTATCATATTTATTTTTCCTAAGTAAAACGGGTTTGTGTCAATTCGTCCAGAGTTGAATATTTGTCAATGACAGTCGATGTTGAAAAATGGCGGTTCCGAAGGCTGAAAATAAATGACTTGAATTTCTGATTCAACGATGAAATTATTTGACTTCTCATATCTTTTAAATACTTGTTAAAATTATCATATTATGCATACCGCTCGTGATACGTTTAGTTTCTTATAATTTAACAAATTCACGATTTCCTGCCGGGTCGTCTTCCGCGGGGAATTATTTTTCTACGCAGCGACATCTGTTGACGACGTTCTCTTAAATTATCTCCACTTGATTCTCGAATAATAAATCCGTGTTTTTAACGGACAAATCAGGGATTTGCTGTCCGGCTGTTTTGGGACTTTGCACTTTACACTAAATATGACTTTTTGTCCTTACTGACACTAAAGTACAATTTTTTAGATGATTTTTTGTAAAATTTCACATTACTGTAAGTCATGGGTACAATTGATTAGGAAAGGAAAATTCGATGTCGTGTATAAATGGAATGGAACACGGAAAAAAAATATTCTTTATATATATCTGGACACATTTCTTTGTTTCAAAAGAGTTTTGATTCAATATTTGTAGGTACTATTTTATTGCAAATTTTAAGACAAAGCTGAAATATCTTCACTATATTATAAATGGTTTTCTAAAATGCTTTCGAATTCATCGGCAACGTTTAGGGCTGAATATTAATTTCTAGTTTATGGGAATTTGTTAAAAGATCACAAGTTCTTAGAAACATCATCATACTCTATTATTTTAACATCCCCCCCCCCCCCAAAAAAAAAAACCAAACATTGATGATGATGGAAGTTTTTAAAGACCTTGACTGGCTATACAGCCCTTACATACATGTATCAACAGATATGCTATGCTTATTCAAATTAGTTTTAAACGTCAAAGTACGTGACAGTTTTTATTAACGGTTTCAGTAACTGAAAAAGCAACTGTCAGTGAATAAATCGACAACTTGTTCTGGTTTTGTGTTGCTGTTTTTTTTTTTTTTTTTTTTTTTTTTTTTTTTTTTTTTTTGCACAACACATATATAAAAAGATGTGGTATGAGATAACTCTCCACAAGAGATCAAATGACACACAAATTTTAACAAATTTATATAAAAAGGTCACCGTACGGCCATCAACAGTGAGTAAAGCCCATACCGCATTGTCAGCTCCCTGTGATTATTTTCTTGTGATTTTGTATTCTTGTGGCTTTTTTCCTGTGACTTTATTATCGAGGGACTTTGTGACTTTTTTCCCGGGACTTTTTTCCTGTGACTTTTTTTTCGTTTACCGTTCTCTTAACAGGTATCACGTTATAACTACACTGTTTAGATTAGCTGTCAGCTTAAACATTTCAAATAAAGGAAATACAAATACTGAATTATATTTCTGAACAAATTTTAAACACAAAAAAAATTCAAGATCCATGTAAATATATAAATATCTTTATCAGTCTCATTTGCTAAAAATAAAAGTTTCATTTGATGATTGACAGTAGCATTATTATCTGTTGAACAACTAAGAGTGAAATGTCTGGCAAGTTTTCAAAAGATGTCCTGCAGAGTACGCCCGCTGGTTATTTGGATTGATTAAAAAGAGTATTCAAACCTCGCAAACGTTGTCACCACTTTAATTTATACACATCTGTTGCAATACAATGTTAAGTAATTTTAGCTTTACAGAAATATGTTATTGTCAATAGTCTAGTACATTCGTTTTATTGTAAATTAGTTAGACAACCATATCTGCAACTCGGCATATCCAGTAAGCCATGTGTAGAGTACACTTTAAAATAGGAATATTTCTAAACATCCTTTTTTACAAAATATACATAATGAACCTGTGAATACATTTAATCTCAATATGAAAGTAAAATATAATATGTCCATGTCTGATACATGTAGTCATTAAAAACTTGTTGAGACTCTCAACAAGTTTTTAATGACTACATGTATACTGCGAACAAAAAAGTTTTAACAAAATTTCACATCATTTAATTAAAAAAGACGGTCTATTTAGACCTGAACCAGTGACCATTATGTGGTGATTGTCGTTTTTTTTTTAATAAAGAACAAATACATTTGATAATGTGATTATAAAATACGAAATTTATCTGTGAAACGAACCAAATAACCTTTCGTTTTAAACTGATATAATCGTTCACACACGCTGCAAACGTTCTTAAACGAAATTATTAGCTTCACAATTTACCGAACAACACGATTGTTATCAGGCTATGTCGTGTATAAACGGAATGGAACACTGAATGAACTTAAACGAAATGAACGAAATGAATGGAATGAATGACACGCAAACGGAATGAACGAAACACGCAAACGGAACGAATGAAAAACGAAGCGAAAACGGAAAAACGGGAAACTTGAGTGGTTCAGTAGCTGTATAACAATAAGTATATTTTCATCATTTGTTTGTTAATTTCTAATATTTGAAAGTACATATAGCTTTCTTAATTAAATTGATTAAACAATTATCAACACTTGTTTTCTACAAATTACATTCAAACATATGTAAAACACAGCTGTTGTTACAATGTATAATATAATTTTTCCAGGAGAAATAAAATGATGTAAATTATATTCGTTGAATATTGACCAATTTTCATAATAATACATACTCAAAACAATATATGTACGATTGCTTAGTGTTGCACCTGTCGTTGCAAGTGAATTAAATTGCTGTACTTGTAGTTAACTTGTTTGTTTGTCATTTTCAATTGTTCGTTATGAGAGACTACAGTAAATTGCTTTTCTGTCTCTGTCTTATGGTTGTCGCAGTGCAGGAAGGAATGCAATCATTTGCAAGTTCACAAAAAAGTAAGTTTTTTCGAATAGAGGATCCCTCTAGAATCCGTGTCTTTTATCTAAAGTTTTAGGAACATAGTAGTTTATTTGAATAGTATGATTCCTTGCAAATCCGTTTCTTTTACCGAAAGTTTAAGGAACATAGCAAGGTATTTGAATAGTATTCTCCCTGGAAAATAATTGTCTTATATCTGAAGTTTCATGAACATCGTAGTTTGTTTTCAAAGTATCATCCCATGAGATTTCGTTTATTTTTAGGAACATAGTAGTTAACACGGAAAGTTCCTTCATGTTTGCATTATCATTCTGAACATATCTGCCCATATAAATATTAGCTTTAAATCAAAATTCAGTAAATCATTGCACCTTAGATACTTTCAGAAAATGTTTTAAACATGGGTTTTTATTCGTGATATCTGGTTAAAAGGCCGGTGGTGAGAGTATTCCGTTTTATTATGTGTAGTGCATGAATTGCTAGCTAATTCTGGTTGTTGGTGAGGAATTTGAAACAAGATTTGCATTAACCCGAAGCTCTGATGTCTTTTTTTAAGACATCTAAGACTTGCGTGAAATATATCTCACTTGTTATTAATTCAACTGCAATATTTCAATCGTAATATCATCATTTATTGTTTGACAGGTTCGTTTCTATCTTTAAACACAGAGCTTTCGTCTCCACTTGTATAAGCATTTCTTTCATTAAACAGTCCTAGACCAATACATATTTCAAAATGTGAAAGATATTTAGCATTCATTATGTCAATAACGTAGTGTACAGATAATTTTATCAGCTTATTGCTATTCATCAAAACATGCATAAGGGAGGTTGTTTGAAAAGTTCGTGATTATCTATTTTTTGAAGAAGTACTTTTAGTTTCATTAACCACTGCGTTCTTAACTAAACCAAAGTGAACAGGCTGTACAGCCATTTGTCTTATATCTGAAGTTTCATGAACATCGTAGTTTGTTTTCAAAGTATCATCCCATGAGATTTCGTTTATTTTTAGGAACATAGTAGTTAACACGGAAAGTTCCTTCATGTTTGCATTATCATTCTGAACATATCTGCCCATATAAATATTTGCTTTAAATCAACATTCAGTAAATCATTGCACCTTAGATACTTTCAGAAAATGTTTTAAACATGGGTTTTTATTCGTGATATCTGGTTAAAAGGCCGGTGGTGAGAGTATTCCGTTTTATTATGTGTAATGCATGAATTTCTAGCTAATTCTGGTTGTTGGTGAGGAATTTGAAACAAGATTTGCATTAACCCGAAGCTCTGATGTCTTTTTTTTAAGACATCTAAGACTTGCGTGAAATATATCTCACTTGTTATTAATTCAACTGCAATATTTCAATCGTAATATCATCATTTATTGTTTGACAGGTTCGTTTCTATTTTTAAACACAGAGCTTTCGTCTCCACTTGTATAAGCATTTCTTTCATTAAACAGTCCTAGACCAATACATATTTCAAAATGTGAAAGATATTTTACATTAATTATGTCAATAACGTAGTGTACAGATAATTTTATCAGCTTATTGCTATTCATCAAAACATGCATAAGGGAGGTTGTTTGAAAAGTTCGTGATTATCTATTTTTTGAAGAAGTACTTTTAGTTTCATTAACCACTACGTTCTTAACTAAACCAAAGTGAACAGGCTGTACAGCCATTGTTAGCCTGGAAAATTAGATATGGTTAAGTGGTGTAATATTAATCCTGCCTTTAGTCAAGCACATTGGTTTTGTTTGTTTCCAAATGATTTTTATTTGTTATTCCATTTCGCACTGTACATTTCAATTAGTGTTAAGGGCATACGATACAGTTTTGATCCCGTATTTACAGTTTGATGAAAATTTCCATATATGCTATTTTTTGCCTGATTAAATTAAATATGTAATAAAAAATATACCTTCATGTGCTACTTTTTGAGTTAAATGAGGTAGAAATTTGTATATTTGCTCAAAATCCGGATTTGTGGCCGTATATTTTCTTTCTATAGAAAGCATTAACTTTTTTGTTTTAAAAGATAAACACAAATTGTTTTTTGTTAAACAATTTGTAATTTCTGTATTTAATAAGTAGCATAAAAATTTTGCATTTTTTATTCAGAAATAACT
Organism: Mytilus galloprovincialis; assembly: GCF_965363235.1. Classification (NCBI taxonomy): domain Eukaryota; kingdom Metazoa; phylum Mollusca; class Bivalvia; order Mytilida; family Mytilidae; genus Mytilus; species Mytilus galloprovincialis. Next base: position 7,569,492 of record NC_134842.1, read on the forward strand.
CATATTTATTAAATGGTCATGAATTGAGAAAAAAACGTCAAATTTTGCTGTATATTTATCAAAAAAAAAAAAAAAAAAAAAATTGCACTATTTACAGTTTTATCAAATTTGATCCACATAATCTCCCTGCAAAATGAAACAAAATCGCGTTTTAAAAAATAGGGGTCCATGTACTTGTTTTCAAATTAAATCAGTTTGAAAGATAAAAATCAGTCGAAAAATGCATCTTTTCCCGATATGTCACAATTTGACGTTAGCAATGTCATTACCTCCCCTGTAACTGTATCGTATGCCCTAAAGGCAGCACAGATAAATGGTGACGCTTTGATTGACCGTCACGTGTTGGCCCCCTATATATCCATACAGTGTGAGTATTTTCATGTGGTTTTTCACGACGTTATGTATATTTTTTAAGATGCAATCATCGCTTAACATTACTTTGTTTCATTGGTTTCTTTTCATAACACAACACCTGTCATGAACAAGAGTGCACACGCTGAAATGTCTCGCCTTCTATACTAATCATTGATATTATGTTGATAGTCCTAAGTAAAAAGCTTAGCTTTATAACAACTGTACCATAAACTTAACATTAACCAAGATAACTAAACAAAGACCAATGAACCTTGAAAATGAAGTCAAGGTCAGATGAACCATGCCAGGCAGACATGTACAGCTAACAATGCTTCTATACAACATATGTAGTTGACCTATTACTTATAGTTTAAGAAAAATAGACCAAAACACAAAAACTTAACACTGTGCAATGAACCGTGAAAATGAGGTCACGGTCAAATAAAACCTGCGCGACTGACATAAAGATCATTAAATATTTCCATACACCAAATATAGTTGACCTATGGCATATAGTATTAGATAAAAAGACCAAAACTCAAAAACTTAACTTTGACCACTGAACCATGAAAATGAGGTCAAGGTCACATGACATCTGCCCGCTAGACATGTACACCTTACAATCATTCCATACAACAGATATAGTAGACCTATTGCATATAGTATGAGAACAACAGACCAAAACACAAAAACTTAACTATAACCACTGAACCATGAAAATGAGGTCAAGGTCAGATGACACCTGCCAGTTGGACATGTACACCTTACAGTCCTTCCATACACCGAATATACTAGCCCTATTGCTTATAGTATCTGAGATATGGACTTGACCACCAAAACTTAACCTTGTTCACTGATCCATGAAATGAGGTCGAGGTCAAGTGAAAACTGTCTGACAGACATTAGGACCTTGCAAGGTACGCACATATCAAATATAGTTATCCTATTACTTATAATAAGAGAGAATTCAACATTACAAAAAATTTGAACTTTTTTTCAAGTGGTCACTGAACCATGAAAATGAGGTCAAGGACATTGGCCATGTGACTGACGGAAACTTCGTAACATGAGGCATCTATATACAAAGTATGAAGTATCCAGGTCTTCCACCTTCTAAAATATAAAGCTTTTAAGAAGTTAGCTAACGCCGCCGCCGCCGCCGGATCACTATCCCTATGTCGAGCTTTCCGCAACAAAAGTTGCAGGCTCGACAAAAATCAGACTTGTGATACATTCACTTCTGACCCCTTCGGATGCGTAGAGTGTAAGTAAAATCTACTAGGATTCGGTGTAATCCGCTTACAATTTAACTTACCCTCTATGGATCTGTAATGAGTAATCGGGAAAATATACATTTTTATATTACCTGTTTGCAGGAAGAAATGTTTGTCATCTTTCTGCAGACCCAGGACCCTGTAAAGCACGCTTTCAAAGATATTATTACAGTCAGAAGCACGGGGAGTGTAGAACATTTATATACCGCGGATGTCAAGGAAATGCCAACAATTTTTTTACTCTATCAGCAGAGGATTACTGCCCATAATAAGTGAGTACGTGCTAGTTGTTGTAACTTGAAAGTCATATAAACATGATTCATTTGAAAGTCATCTAAAATGCATCATGGTTTACTTTTGTGTCTTAAAAGAAATATTATATGTAATTCACAAATTTAACATAAGTTCCTAATATAATCTCTAGCCAGTTAAAACGTAGGTTGTGAGTTCGAACCCCGCTCATACGAGTGCTCTCGACTACAATCTTAATTGACTAGGATTGTCAGTTTTCATATAGAAGTCGGTGGTTCTCCCGGGAACTCCCGCTTCCTCAAACAATTAAAACTGGTCGCCACGCACGAAATAGCCTAAACGGTGCTTAAAAGTGTCGTTTAAGCGTCTGGCGTACTAAAATATAATCCTGGTAATTTTGATAACTATTAAATACCAAAAATAAAATGTGATATATACATGTATCCGCTGTTCATCAATAAATGTTACAAGTAGGGGATAGGCAGTCACTACAGTGACATGATTTGCAAAAAGTAGGAGGTTTTCCTTCAAAAAAATGTTCTTATTTTTAAAAGAAAGTTGTCAATTAATGCGAGTGGGGGTAAAGACACAACTCGTACAGGCAGAGGAAGACAGAAAACTAACGAGTGAGCGACAAGAAAGAGAGGGTGCATTTGTAATGTAATAAGAACAAAAGATTCCTCTCTTGTTAATGTTGAAACGAATAATTAGATATATTTGTCAAAGAAAAATGACAGAGCGTTATTATGTTTACTTTTCTTTTATGTTTGAATTTGATACGATTTGATACATTGTTTTCATTTAAAAATCACCAAGTAAATTAAAATGAAACAAATATTCTGTAAAGAAGAAAATATACAATAACAATGCTTTCTTTTACAGATTCCAGAAATATTGGATATACACTGGAACTTCAAATTTACTTCAATTGTGGACCTAATTAAAATATTGCTTCATAGAATAAACACAAACATTTTGTACTTATTTTTAGGTCCACGTTCATATGAACCGTGTATTCCCTTTGAATCAATGAGAAGTACGTTATTAGTTGATATAGAAGTTCTTTTTGACACTGTAAGAAGCTGAGCATCTTCCTCTTTTCAAAGACTATAAAAAATAAGATGTGCTATAATTGCCAATGAGACAACTCTCCACAAGAGACCAAAATATAAACAAGTTATAAAACAGTCGAAGAATTCTTATCAAAACTATATTGAACAGCCCGCAAAAATGACGTCATTCAAAAGACTGTTTCTTATATTTATCAGAAATGAGTTAATTTAGTTAAGACAGTAAAGAATCGTAAATGAAATGAGATCAAATTCGACCGCAAAGATGCAGTAAATGACTTACGTTTACCGTATAATGGTGTTTAATTTTGTCTCTATAAAATGTATCCCCTTACTCTCCAATCAACAAATGTTATCGATTTGCCTTAACGGAATAACACACGGCTATATTTTATATCACTGGAAAGAAGAGAACAAACCTCATCGAAATATCGTTGTCGTCGTTGTCTGCCGTGGTCACGTTTTTTTTTAAATCAGGGTCAAAGCAAAAATTTCAGAAAAATGCACAGTCACTTTTAGATAGCTGGTTTCTCCTACATATATGCGTTTGAAGCAAAATAAAAACAACTAATTTATAGAAATATATCTTTTGTATCTACATTTAAAACTTATTTTATATTTTTATCCCCAAAAATGACTTTAGATTGACGTTTTTGCATATAGGGTGCAAATTTGAAATTTTCAAAGAGCTGTTAAATAACAGTGACCTTGACCTATTTCAAATTCTAAATTTGAAATTTTTGTATTTAATTCATTACAAGTAACATCTAAAAATGTTTTTTTTTTATCTTAACTTTAATAATTTGTCGAAAACAAAATGTGTTTTTCACGTCTTTTGATAGTCAGGTGTTCGTCAATTTCTAGGTAAATACCAAACTTCTGTTATTGGTTGTGAAAGAGTATATATAAATGATTTGTTTTGAAATTTGTGTAACATTAACGTCAAACTTGGTTGAATATGAATCTATGTGTATAGCTTTGCTTTACAGAAGTAAAAGTTAATGCAAACGGAGAAAAGGGGAGGTTAAAGTTAGAAAAACAAAACGTTAATTAGAAATAGGTAAAACACCCCATCCTACATATACAGATGACTAAATGAGCAACAATTGGCTATGCTGTTTACAAGTATTCCAAAAATAAAATAAGGGAGAGGGTTATGTACAGCACCGTGAGATGTATTTTACAAACAATTGTAAACAAAAAAGGCGTGAGAAACCAAAGGGACATTATAAAATAAAGACAGGCTGACAACATCATTGCAAAACACGAAAAAAAGAACAAATGCAAATAGAAAATTATGATCGAAGCTGGTATTACCTACTACGTTGAATGGTCTCCTGTGGTTTAAGCCCACCAACCACGGCAAGGTCAGATACCATACGGCAGGTTTTTTTGTTTTACATATCTTTCCCCACTAGATAGATTATTACTATATTTCCAACGATTTCAAAATTGAGTAGATGTTATATTTATTGTTTAGAAAAGATTATGGACTGCTTAATTTTCATTCAATAGCTAGCAATGATTCATAAGGTACAAACAGAAAAATTAAATCTTATACATCTACATCTTCGTAGTCATCAATGTTTCTAACTGCAACCAGGACGAGTAGTTGCATTTTGACAAATGTCATTTGCCTGACATGGGCATAAATCTGTACATGATAGATTTTCGTCGAAACAAATGCAAACTTAATCTTGCAGAAATTCATATGACATCTGACCTTCGAGATAGAAAGGAACATTGAAGTCATTCTTCTTTTCCCATCCTAACTTAAGAGGAGAATGTAGTATAGTTTTGCTATATATGGGAAGACATCAAATTTATGTCTGGAGTGAAGCTCTTATTACATACTGTTTAAAAGTAATTTTACAAGGATGAAGTTTGACAAGGGAGAAATTATAAATTAAAATTGACAATGGAAATGGGGAATTTACCAAAGATACCACAACCCGAACATAGAACAGACAATTTTAGCCAATATTACGCTCAATTTGTTTAGGTCACAATTATCTATTTTGATTTTTGACTTGAGATCATTCACTGATTCAGCGTAACAACAAGATCTCGAGCTGCGTCCATAGATTCATCGATGTCACAATAAGAAAGGTTTGACAAATCGGAAAAATCATCTGGGTTTTCCTTTAAGACTAAAAAACAGCGCGCTTACCGATCCTAAACAGGGATGACGTTGTATCGCATCATGTTAAAACATGTGCGCCTGGTAGAATGTTACAGAGGGCAAACCCGAGACTTTTACATATTTCGTGGACAGGCATATAGCGGCGAAAATCTTGTGTGCAAGTTATAGTGTCTGTTTGAAAACATGGCTCTAACGTATGCTGCATGGAGGGGAAGTAATTAACGCATGCGATCAGAACATCTGTATCTTGTGACTTTATTATTATCCTACCCTATATGCCTTTTACACCGAACTCTTTATCTACATGAATAGCATGTAAATCATGCGGGTATCTACTTCATCGGGCGTACAAAATGATTCTCAAAACCTGAATACTCCTTCTGAGCAGAATTGGGGTCCTTGGAAGTGCTAGCTAGATAAATGACGCTTGAAATATACTAAAGTATACATGATCTTTCCGTGTTCCCAGACCCTCGATAAAGCTTTTGTTTGTGCTAATTTCTCGCATATTAATAATCAATTCAGTTATTAAGAACCCTGACATATAACACACGTATTCATTCCTACTTTGTTTAGGGCTTGATGGGCATTGTTTAACAGGACTGTGTGCCATATTCCTGGTCTGAAACGTGACCGAAGGATTTGATTTGTATATTACATTTATAACAAAAAATCAATTAAAAAAAAAACAATTAAAAATATAAAAACCAACAAAAAAAATATTTCCTAAAACAAAACAAAGATCTTCAAAATAACTCGACTATTCAAAACATACATATCGACCATACAACAAGTAAAAAGAGAAATGAAGTAAGTGACAATTGTCCTAGTTAATGACCTGATAGTGTAAGCTACAAATCAATTAACGGCACGAGAAAGGGCGTGTTTGAATCAAGGCAGAATTATCACTAAATTTGTGTTTTAAATTGCTATTTTCTTCTCACCGAGTAAGATTACACGAAATATATTTGGCACACATATGAACCATGTCTTATTGATGAAATCAGAGTAAAAATCGTGTGAAAGTTACACGCAATAAATTTTCTTTCGTTCAAAATGTGACAAATTTCAGCTAAAAAAATAGTCTTACAAAAATCATGAAGTACTTACACTTAAATTATATAAATCTTTTTAGCTTCTGTTATATGATAAATTTAATTTTTAAGCTAGATGATCAGTATCATTTGAACAAATAACACAGAAAACAATAATTTTATTTTTCGTGTTGAAGATGGCCTGTATGAGTAGGTATTTTTGGGTACCCTTAGAAAGCACAAAATTCTGAAAATTGTGACCACGGTAGCTTACGACGACATTCATGATTGGAAAATATAAGGATTTTCCAATAGTTTGCATATAAATATAGCCGTGTGTTATCCGTTAACTTAAACTCGTGAACTAGACGTCTGTTTCTATACAGGGCACCCTACTACTACAGCCAGTTTACGTTGTAGAAAAACATAGAAATTGCTCTTGTTTCTTTATGGTTTTGACGTGTACAGATTTCAGTTCTGCTTTTATTGTCAACTTGAAAATTTTCGTTTCGTATATTAATAAAAACATCACCAGTAAAAAAAAAACTCATTAGTGTCGCTGAAGTCAACAAATGTTAAAAAAAATTGAATGGATTTTAGGACCCAACATTCTCAATTTCCAGCTAAGGTATGACAAAAAAGAGATGTTGTATGATTTTCTATGGTTCTTTGAATTCTATAAACCAAAGATCAAAATAAGTGAAGATGATCAATTAAAAGCAATAAACGCAACCGTTCGGCCGTCAGGATTGTAAAAAACTCATACTATAAACTGGCTGTACAAGGCACACACATAAAAAATAAGTAACAATGCAAATGAGAAAATATAAGCCTTATTTTATAACAAATCTAATCACGATAAACAAGTACGACAGAAATGAACCAGCAACAACCACTGAATTGCAGGCTCTTGACTTGGGCCAGACACATGCAGAATGTAGAGGAATAAGCGCCTAGTTTATTTTATTACTTAGGTAGAAAATCCCTAGTATTGCACCACAATTAAAAATTGTAAACAGTTAATTTTTAGTTATGACCAACTCTATAACATTTCAAGTCATCGCAGAAGTTTTTCATGAGAGAAGTAAGTTCGGTAAGAACCATATTTGGCCCCGATTATAAAGTTCAATGATTCAAAATAAAACAAATGTCTTGAGTTGACTTAAAGACATGTGAAAAAATTTATTAGAACTATTAATGTCAATGTTTTATTCTAAAGCGTCGAATTGTACTTCCCAAATAGATAAAAAAAATAAGAGATTTAGCGGAATTTTGGTCAAAATCGGCCGGATTTCAGCCAAAATTAGGACCAAGAAACATAGAGCACAGGTGTTGATAAACTAAATATTCAAGCTGGACATGTTAAATGTCATTATAAACATTATGTTCAAAGATCTGTATTGTCGACGTATGCGCTCTATGTTTCCGGTAAGCAATGGAAATATACCCATTTTATTGATTTTTTGTGGATAATCAAAATGAATAAAACGCAGAAGCGTTAATTTTCAACAAAAGGCTTATCTCCTATGTAGTCAATGTATTAACTATGATCCATTTTAATATTGGTCAATAAATCCAAATCTGAAATTAAGCTAAAAAAGGGGGTCTTTTTAGGGCTTATTGAACCTACTCCTTTCCACCAAGTCACAAAAATAAGCAAATACATCTACGTTTAAGATTTGACCTTACAACTATGGTAAATGTGATCGTCACAGATGTGCCAGATGCAAACGGGTCTGAAGTGCTAAAACACAATCTTGATATATTCGATGATTATTCTAGTGGTTCTTATGGACAATGTGCAGTCTTGAAATACACTGGTGTTCATACCATGTGTCCTGTAATAAATATCTGAAAATTAATGAATGATTGCATAACATATTGTATGAAATAATGCCCAGTTAAAAATTTTGACCTGCAGTATTTTATCGCCTTTTAGATGAAAAACGAAAAAAGGAAATACTATTATCATTTTAAAAGAGAGCCGTGGTGTAGTGGTTAGTGCATCGAACTACTAACACAAAGGTTCCTGGTTCGATTCCCGTTCCGGGATGAAAATTTCAGGGACTGAATGTTCGGCTCTCCCTTTACATCATTTGCGAGTATGGTCTTGAGGAAACGATGATAGTCCGTCGAAAGGGGACGATAAATGGCTGACACGTGTTAAGAGAGAGCCATATCTCTTGCACGTAAAAGACACCCTTGTAGATTTCGAAAAAGAGTAGGCTTATGCCGCTACAAGGCAGCACTCGCACCCGCAAAGAGGAAAGGGATTAATATAAGTTGCAAAACTTGTTTCCAAATCCACTATAAATGTTTGAACTACCATGCCTGTTATTTGCATGAGGACAACTTTCATTTTTGAAGATTCTGTAAAAGTAGTACACATTGTTCCATTAACTTGTATTTAAAAACTCGTTTTAGAAAATGCACATAAATAGACTTTACTGATTAATATCAAGTTTTAAAATATATTATGAACAAAACGAATCAAACTGAGAACAAGGTTTTATATTTATAAACAGTTTGAAAGGTCAATCTTTTCACCACAACCAGAACTAGATTTACAGATTTTTCATATGTTGTTCTCTTGAAACACTATAGTAGACTAGGCAATGGTAACATGTTAAACCACGCCCTTTCTGTGTCTTCATTTCCACCTCATGAGCCTGTTATTCTGTGGTTAGCGTGGCTTGTTGTCTATCAAAACAAAACACTTGTTTTGTCTTATATTTATGCCTTTTTTTCTATTGAAGTATTTATTTTTCATTCACATATTTCGTGTTTTTATATAGCTACTATATGGTATGGGCTTGCTCATTGCTCAAGGTCAGACGGCGAGTCCTCTTAAAAATTAGATTCTAGAGGATTAATGGTAACTTATAATTATTAATGGGTTCCATTTGGCATTTTTTTGTTACTTCAGATGTTACTAGTTTTTTTTCTTATTATTTGGGTGGCCACGTTGATTATAATATCACAGTATTTTGTGGAAAATAACATTTATAGACATATTGTATTCTTAGTCACATCTGTAAATGTTGTTTCGATTTAAAAAAAAAACTTGTTTAAATTTGAATATATCTGCATAAACAAAACTTGATGAAAATGGTAAAGTACATGTACCAGGAAGAGGGACTTTAGAGGAAAACCAAATATAATCATTTTAAATTGCATATTTACAAAGAGGTATACCAAGGTATTTGAATGATTGGACTCAATTTCATCCACTACCCCGGATGTGGTAAAAGGAGAATACGAATGTAATTCAAAGCGAAATAAGAAAATAGAAAATAAATATATGAATACAATTTACAAATATCACTTGAAAGAATTTGCAAGGAGAACACACGCAGGAGATGATAAAAGATGATGCATGACTTCTTCAATGTTGATACCTTATACAACTTATTATGATTACAAAATGAAACACAAATTCCCAATATTCAACCAAACATTTCAATAACAAAAATGTACAATAGATGCATGTTCAACATTTCTTCGTCGTTTAATGGTTGATTATGTGGAGTTGTGCATCTGTTTCTTCCTGGTTTGACTTCCATTGTTGTTTTCTTTCTTAAAGCTAGACATAAACTTTGGTTACACATGTTTCATTTAAGATGGATCATTATTATCAGTTTCCCCAAAATAGAATTTTCATGTACTTTGCCAAAAAAAGGATTGAAGTATGCTTTTGTGTAAAAGATACTAGGAGACACCCGCGAAATAGCGGGCATATACAGCTTGTGAACTGTTGTAGGATGATTTTTTGTAAAAGATATTATGTATGGAGAATTTCACAAAAGGTACCAAAAGCCCTCTCCCTTTTTCCAAAGTCCGATATTTGTTTCCTTTCTGTTAATTTCAATTATGTTCGTGTTTCTGGCCTACGACCACAATTATTCTTCTCCTTTGCTACACTGCTTCTTTTGGTAAAAGTCAAATCAAATTAAAAATTTGCACCGTTTCAATTGTGACATGAAATAAATGTAACTGCTTATATATAGACCATTATTAGTCTAAAACATATGCTTCTATGACAATCCATCAGTGATTTTTTTTGAGAGCCTTATTAACATGCCAATGGTAGGATTTGAATCATGTATACATAAATGACTAATACCGACTAAGGCTGATTTGAGGGGTTGTCGGAGGAGTCCTGATCCCGATATCCCGAGATGCAGAATTTTAAGAAATTCTTATCCCGAAATCGAAAAATATATTCCCGGATCCCGTAAGGATCAATCCCCAAAATCCCGCGCTTAAAACACCCGATCCCGACACGTCGAAAAAGGTCCTGCCTCCCTTTCATCTCTACCTAACTTTTTTGCCAAATCACTATTTTCCCTTTTAACAATACATTTTTATGCCCCAATAATGGGCATTATGTTTTCTAGCCTGTGCATCCGTGCGTTCGTTTGTTCGGTCGTCCGTCCGTCCGTCTCTTCCACCTGTCCCACTTCAGGTAAAAAAATTTTGGTCGAGGTAGTTTTAAATGAAGTTGAGCATGTTTTACTTATTTTAATATATATGCAAGTGGTATGACCTCTTTAATAGTAAACATTTCAAATAAAACAGTAACCAGAATCAGGGACTTTCTATACTTACATAGAAATTCCCTGACAGAATACAGAGAGTCTCCATATAGTAAAGTAGTATAATCGTAGTTTACATGTACATAAACGCGAAAAATATTTGTCCCCTCTAAGGAGGTATAATAGTTGTGATTCTTGCGATCTAAACACCAAGATATGGAGAAGGCTGTACGGTTGGTTGTACTTGTGTCACATGTTTTACTTATTTTAATATATATGCAACTGGTATGACCCCTTATATAGTAAACATTTAAAAAAAAAATAGACAGAATATAGAGAGTCTACATATTAAAGTAGTATAATCGTAGTTTACATGTAGATAAACGCGAAAAATAATTGTTTTCTCTAAGGAGGTAAAATAGTTGTGGTTCTTGCGATCTAAACACCATGATATGGAGAACGCTCTGATTGGCTTATCTATTTTTCATTTTTTGTTATTTATCATACGATTGGTTGTATTTGTGCATGTTTCAAACCGGAAGTCTTATCTATGACTAAAAGTCAGTCTGATGACGGAATCATATTCGGACTCCTTTTTTGTCGTTTTTCTCCCAAAATAACTCAATCTGAATAATCATAAGAATGGATGACAAATTCGACTATGCATGTTACCTATAGGACACAGAGGTATGATGATTGATTTATTGTGGAAGGAAGAGAAGCGACACACAAAATGAGGTCTTCTCGTTTAATAGTATAGATGATAATAAGTGTTGGTCATCTTGCAATTGTTGAAAGCTACAAGTCGTGTGCAAAATTATACAAACCATGAATGAGTAGATTGTTCACGGCAAAACACACTTGTGATTAGAAAGAAAATTTTGAGATATAACTTTGAAATAAATATGAGAAGATGCATGTAGGTTTCATAATATGGTTTAAGAAAGTACAATGGAATAATAGTGTTACCAAACTTGTTTTATGTATACAAATAAAAAAAAAAAAACACAATTTCTAAGTTAAAAAATGCTTTTAAAACACAAATAGTTGGCATTTGTTTAAAAATTTTGGGTAATTTATTCTTTTTTTTTTATATCGTTTAAAAATTTTGGGTAATTTATTCTTTTTTTTTTTTATATCGTTAAAAATTTGTATACACATATGCAAATCTGTCTGAAAATCTGCCGTTAGAAAGAAAGCGTTATGAATGTTTATATGAAGTGTATATTTATAAACAATTTAAATATTCTACAACATATAACATGTATAACTCTTTTTGAATTGTTCGTCATCTAACACTTTAGGATGTACTTACTAGGTGAAATTAAATAAATCAAGAATTAGAAATTGATGCTATAAGCCCGAACAGCATTATTTAAGGAACAAAACAAGCTAAAAATATTGATAGATTATGGAATTCATTTTCACGATATCTGATTTTTTATTTTTAAAGCGGGAAAAGGCTGACTCGGACATTTACCTTATATTTGCATTGGTATTATTCGGGTCTCAAATCAAAAGAAAAAAATGTGGAATCTGCTAAAATTTTGATAAATGATGTTTATGAGCAATTACGTCTTATGTCAAAAGATCAATGTGTGTGATGGGGCAAAACATTTTACCTTGTATCATGTCATTATAGAGTTATGAAAATAAACAAGATTTGAATTTGTTTTTGTGAAAGTGTTGAAATGTAATAATGCCAATGAGTTCAAGATTCTGATAACCCTCACCAACTTTTTCTTATATCTTTTATTTTCATAAAGCCAATGCATTACATCAGTACAGAGATATTAACAACAATAACTATTTACAATAGATACAAAACAAGGAGAGAGGTTACAGATGTCACTAGCCACTAGGACAAACACAAGTATAAATATTTTTTATAAATTAACAAAGTTTCTTCAGGACTGGTTTTCGTGTACTCGACATTAGTTTCGAAAATTTAAATGTATTATGTCGTTGTACAAATTGGGAGGATATATATTCTGTACGTTTTTGATCGAAAAAAGTACATTCCAATATATAGTGACATTCGTCACCAATTTGACGATTTTTACATAGATGGCAAACACGGTTTTCTTTCAGTACATTTTGCCACCTTCCTGTTTCAATTGGCAATTTGTTATTGGTCGTTCGAAATCGACAAAGAACAACGGCATCTTTAAAGTTCAAAATATTAAAATATTCCTCAAATTCCCAGTTTTTCTTAAAAAATTTGTAGTTAATAGCTTTTGACGAATTTTGAATTAGCGAATTCCAATTCCGAAGAAACTGGTGTAACAGTCTTTGCTTTATAACAGTTTTTAACCAATCTTTATCTATAAAATTTTGTGTTTCCCATATATATGTGAAACCACAATCTTGAAATATTTTTTTGACAAAAATAATCCATTTAGTCTGCATGTTAAAATGAACATTCATATGGCGAGAAAGTTGATACAATATACAGGAAAACTTTGCTTGTTTGCCGGATATCAAATTTGCCCAAAATAATACTGCTCGAGTTTTTATATCTATGTCAACCGGATGGCGACCTAGTTCCCCGTAAACCATATAGTTTGGTGTTGAGGATTTCAGATTTAAAAGTAATTTACAGAATTTTAAATGTATCTTTTCTAATACTTCATTATTACTAAAACCCCATACTTCAGACCCATACAACAATATGGGCTTGACAATTTTGTCAAAAAGATCTAGCTGACATTTTATGGAAAGCTGATACATCCTTCCCATTTTCAGGACTTCGTACATGGCTTTTAAGGCCTTATCGGATAAATGTTTTTTTGTCATATTAAAATTAACCGTTTTAGTAAAAATAATTCCCAAATAGTTACACTGCTTAACTATCTCAATGTTAGTGTTATTGTAAGAAAATCTGAGATTTTTTGGCAAACGTCCAAAACCAAATACAAAAGATTTAGTTTTGTCAACGTTTACTTTCAATTTCCAAACCTTACAATAATCATGAAAGGCATTGAGTTGAGTCTGCAGGTCCTGTGCTGTTTCTGCCAGCAATACCGTGTCATCTGCGTACAAAATTATAAAAAACTTTAAGTATATTTCCAATTTTCTTTCCAGATCTTCTAAAATAGTTTGAAGTCCTGTGATATTTTTACTGACTAAGAAATTTTCTAAGTCATTCAAAAATAATGAAAATAGAAAAGGTGATACGTTTTCCCCTTGTCGTACACCATTATCACAAGCAAAGTATTCCGAATTACAATAATTATATGATATACGAGATTTAATATCACTGTACATATTCATTATTACATTATACATCTTACCATTTATATTATTCAATAGCATCTTATAAAACAAACCATCTCGCCATACAGTATCAAATGCCTTCTCAAAATCTACAAAGGCACAATATAACTTCTTCTTCTTTGGATCTTTAGAGTCGCCTTTATTTTTATATACAGGTTTAATAGTACCAATAAGCCAACTTTGTGGAATTAAGCCTTTATCGAATATAATATTAGAAAACTTAGAAAATTTCTTTGTCAGTAAAAATATCACAGGACTTCAAACTATTTTAGAAGGTCCTGTGCTGTTTCTGCCAGCAATACCGTGTCATCTGCGTACAAAATTATGAAAAACTTTAAGTATATTTCCAATTTTCTTTCCAGATCTTCTAAAATAGTTTGAAGTCCTGTGATATTTTTACTGACTAAGAAATTTTCTAAGTCATTCAAAAATAATGAAAATAGGAAAGGTGATACGTTTTCCCCTTGTCGTACACCATTATCACAAGCAAAGTATTCCGAATTACAATAATTATATGATATACGAGATTTAATATCACTGTACATATTCATTATTACATTATACATCTTACCATTTATATTATTCAATAGCATCTTATAAAACAAACCATCTCGCCATACAGTATCAAATGCCTTCTCAAAATCTACAAAGGCACAATATAACTTCTTCTTCTTTGGATCTTTAGAGTCGCCTTTATTTTTATATACAGGTTTAATAGTACCAATAAGCCAACTTTGTGGAATTAAGCCTTTATCGAATATAATATTAAAAAGTTTTTCATAAATACAAATAAACTGGGTAGATGTGGATTTTATGTATTCATTTATAATTTCGTCTTCTCCACAAGCTTTGTCATTCTTCAGTTTCTGAATGCACCGAAGAATTTCATCTTGCGAAAAAGGCGAATTTATATTGTCATTTAGCTGCACACTTTGCATGGGATCAATGTCGGGAAAACGCACAGTTTGATCATCCTCCGGTGCAGCGTTCAAGTTTTTGAAAAAATCCTGTAATTTTTCTATATCAATATCGGGTTGCTTTTTTTTCTTTCCTTTATTTAAAATTTTACAAAATTCTTTCGGATTGTTGCCACGCAAATTTTGAATTTTGTTTGAAAGATCATTTCTAAACTTTCTGTGTTTGTTATCGAGAACCTTTTTATAACTTTTGACTTTTTCGGCATTTAACATGTCTAAATGGTTTTGGCAACTATTTTTAGACTTAAATCGTCTCTTTAATTTTCTATAATTTTGGCGCTAAAATTTACATTCCACATCAAACCATGGTTTATTTTTATTTCCACTTTCACCTTTATTTTTATTCCGTGTTACGGAAGAGATACCAAAAGTAGCTTGCCCACACCTGACAAAAATGTTACATAAATCACCTATAAATGTATTAATTACATTTTTATTAACATCATTCAAATCAGTATTACAAAGTTTGTATTCTAATTCCACAATTTTTTCAACATCAATATTATTTTGAAAATCTTTTATCTTTTCAGAATCCCATCTTTTTATTTTCTTAACTGTTATAATGACTATTACAATCAACATTTTCTGCATGGTCATTTACCACATTTTTGTTACAATAAAAAGTGACAGAAATAGGATTATGAACATCTGACAATAATTTACTTGAATCTAAAACCTCAAAGTCCTTAAATGATTTTAGAAGTCCAGGACTGCTGATACAATTATCAACGACACTGGCATTACGATAAGTAAATCGCCCTATATTTTTATCCCTTCCCATTCTCCCATTTAGTATGAAAACGCCGTTACTTTTACAAAAATTCAACAGCATATTTCCATATCTATTTTTTCCTTTAACAATATTTACACGTTTAATAGGGAAAGACAGATCTTTAAGAGCATTAACGGAATTTTCGATAAAATCAGATAAATTATTATCACCATGTTCGTTTTCATCTATAATTACAAAATCATCATCACAACCTGTTCTGGCATTAAAGTCGCCTAAAAGGCATATATAATTTGAATAATTTGAAAAGCGTAAGTATTCTTCTTGAATCTGATTTATCGCTTCATCTGATGAATACTTAGCATATTCCGGAGGAATGTAAACAACGCCGAAAACAACGGGTTTGTCTATAGTGCCTAACACGATTTTATGAGGTAGACGAAATTAAACTCAAAACGATCGTATTGACTTTTGAGTTCCTAAAATAGGTAGATCGGACATATTTTGACTTTATTTAATGACTTCTTTAGTTTGGGATTTATTGTAATTAGTATGCTCCTATGAGACTGAATAATGATATTTTTTGTAAGATAAATAATATTTTTACCTGGCGTAGCCATGCGTAAAATGTATTTTGGCATTTCTCTTCGAAAATGACTTTTTGATTGGAATAACACTTCTTATTTGTAAACTTTTTCTGTTTTTCTCCGCAATTGCCTATTAACAAATAATCTATCTACTGTGTATTTGGAGAAAATTGTGAAAATAGGAGAATTGGCAATTCTTACCTTCCGTACCTATACTTCCATTGATAAAACATAACATGGACTCATCCAGTGTCCAGTTTGAAGGTCATTTTAGTTACTGTCACATTCATGCACGTTCTGATTTAATCAATAGTCATGTATGAAAAGCATAAACAGTTTGAAGGTAAACTGTAATAATTTAATCCAATCAAATTGCGTAATTTTCAATAACAAATGACCGGTCCACATCAAAATAAGTAATAGGGGGTAAACTGGGTTGGGAGAAAATGTAAGATATTCAAAGTTAATTGTTTTTCAATAGCGAATAAAAATTTGTCAACCAAAAGTTTTGCTATCATTTCATAAACATGTCGTTTGTGTTGGTACAGTTTTCGGAACTTTCATGTATGTATTTAAGGCAGTACAAAGTTTGGGCTTCACAAGTCCACACAATTATGGACTTAATACAGAAAATTCATCCTTTTAAAACCTAAAATGTTTCACAAACAATACGTGACAACAAAGTAAAATCATTTCTCAAAACACTGCAAACAATTTCATTACGATTGGTATAGTGGTATTGTCATAAAGTGCGTTTAAATGAACAGTGGTATAGCAAACATTGAATTCCCTCACAAAATCTTGTTAGGCACTATAAATTAAAAACTTTCCCGTTTACTTGAAACCACAGAACGTATTTACAATCTGTTTCTTTAATTTCTATCATGTTCTTTAGATTTTCCGTATAACCAACTATAATACCTCCTGATCGTCTGCTAGTCACCGTTTTTCTGTTTTTCATTTTAAAGTGAAAACCAGGAAAATTTATGACATCAATATCGTCCGTTTTCGTCTCAACAAAACATACGATATCGTGCTTTTTAATTATATTTTCAAATTCTGGATATTGCATTCTGGACTTTATGCCACAACAGTTTAAACATAAAATATTAACATCATTAATGACATGATTACTGTTAAAGGTACGATTTACACTCGGTGAACGACCACTAGTGTCATAGGAATATGAACTATTTAAATCTCTGTCGTATAAATCATCATTTAAAAAATCTGAATAGAAATTAGCAATGATTTCTGAAAATAAATTGTATATTTCAACTGCAGTAAAATGGTCTGTTACATTTAAATCATTACACAATTCAAAGTACGACCTTTTGTCTATGTCACATGATCGTCTACTTTCACATTGGTCAACATTTTTTTATTAGGTTTAACCTGTGAGTTTTGATTTTTAACATGTACAAGTATATTGTCATTATCAAGTATGGAATTAGCAATACAGTTTATATTTTCAGATAAACAACTATTGGTATTTTTATTTATTACATTGTCATAAAATTCAGTAGTATATTGTACTCCATGGCTATGATAGACGCCATTGCCATTCATTGGTGGGAATGAATCTGAGAGTCTCATCCTTTTGTACGGCCTGTCTGTATCTTTTGGCGTGGTCAATAGAGAATCGCGATAACTGTAAGGATTATCACTTCTAGGGTTATCACTTCTCATATCATCATCTTCCATGCTTTCATCAAGGATATATTGTTCGCCGTCTATAAAGAGTTTAGCATGGACAAGCACAGTATGTTTATCCGAGTATTTGGCTTCCTTCTGTATAGGATATAACTTCCTACGACGATCTTCTATTTCACTCGGAAACTGTTGGTGAATACTGTAGGGTGTCTTTTTTTAGCCATCTGGCATTATCCAGCACCATCTTGAAGTCATTGTGGTATAGAAAACGCGCCACGATAGGCCTCGGATTGTTCCTAGAGTGTTTACCGAACCGGTGAACGTTACCAAATTCGATATCGTGTTCTATACCTAATTGTTCATATATGAAGGTACGGAATTTTTGCTCGACATCTTCCGTATGTTGTTCTTCCAAATTTTTGAATATTAAATTGTTCTTCATAGAACGACATTGAAGATCTAGAACAGTATTTTGCAAATTTTGTATTTTACTTGTATCATGTTGTTGCGTGTTCGATTTGGTGTTTCCTAACTGTTTTTCAAGATTTTGTATTTTGCGTAACATTTTTCGGAATCGTTGTTGACTTTTCTTACTTCATCTGAGTGCTTGATCAACTGGGCCGCATGTTGACTGAGCACCTCGTCTCGTTTGTTGATTTTCTCCTTGACATCATCGAAAAGATCACTTAGCACTTGGCAACTAGTCTCTAACTGCTTTTGCGACTTAACAATATCTGTAACCGAAGTTTCAAGTTCTCTAACATGCGAGGACATGAGGAGAAGGTCCTTCCTCAAATCTTTTACTGACTCAACTGATATTTCGATGGATTTCAGTCTGCCGTCAATAGATAAACAATACGAAGAAGCATGTTCAACATCACTGGTGTATTTATACTAACATCATCACTCTCGTTAAAAATCTTTTGACTTTCCGTCAATAATTTTGAAGTTTCCTGAAGCGACATCTTTAAATTTATATTATAACTTGAATTAATACCAATGAGTGTTGTAACGCTAGCGTTATAATTTGAATTAACGGTCAATGTTAATAGTAGAGAACAGTTCACGCTCTTGGTAGTATAATAATTTGTTGTGAGCACTTTTTTTGGAATCCTATAGTGTTGTGACGTTTCTCTGTCAGGTTAAAGGTCAAACTAGAAAATTTTGATGATAACTCCTTTATATCTTTGTTTCCATCAGTAATACGGATATCAGGACTACAAGCTACCTGGGGCCCGGGGTCCACAGGATGGTCATATTAAACTTTAACGTAAATTTAAGCCCGAAAATAAGGTGTTTACTATACTTTTTTACCGGAGCTAGATTTAACCAACCTCCATCTTGGCTTTCGGAACCTCTCTTTTCTTGAATATGCTACAAAAATGATTACATCAATGTACTAACATGTTTTATAAGACTCTCTGGTATCTTTCGTGCCTCTTTCATTATAGGCTCTAGACAGTTAAGGAACATAAGTATAAAGAATACACGGTGTTGATGTTTACACAAACAAAACAAAGGGAATAAACAGATCAACGTTTCATAAAAGACCAAACAGTCTATTTATTTCTACCAGTGATTTTTCCTTAAACTTTTGTGTGAAGACATTTCATGAATTGAGGAACAAAATTTGATGAAAAAAATTGGGGGTCACCGACTTAGTTTTGTCGCTATAGCAACCTCAGTTTCGTGTTTTCCCGAATATTAACATAATATTTGCTTGTTATATAAACTCTCCAAAAGATCCTTTATATCAAACCTACAAGCTTAATTCTTGTTTCACGTTAAACAGTAGATTTGTATCTATCAAATACAGGTTCAAGAGTTTAAGACTCGTATTGTTTTAATCTTTAAAAATATGATTTATTTCATTCCCGCCAAAAATAAAACGTTAAAATGAAAAACGTTTCCAGTATTAAAAAATATCTACCAGTGATTTCTTCATAATAATTTCAAGAAGGAAAGTGCCATGTGTACTCTTCAAAATAAAGCCAAAAAACGTGTATGTCACCGACCTTTCAAAAAAGTTATGAGAAATTTCATGTTTTTTTCTCGTTCGTTTTGAAGAAAAGAGTTGTCTTTCTTCAGAACATTACATCTGACGTCATAGTACAAACTTTCCTTGCTGGCGCACTATTTGAAAAAGTCGCAAATTAGACGTTTGAAACCCACATTTAAATTTGCAAAAATAACAACTATATTCACCTACACTTTATTATTATCAGGTTATACAAGAGATTAAATGCACGTGTCAGTATCAGATTTTATGATGTTGTTGCCGCACAATATTAACTTTCAGAAATCCCATCCGTCGGAATGGAAAATTGTTTGAAATAACCTTTTTCGCCGGTTTTGTTAGGAAAGTCTGTTTTTGTCCTCTGCCCCTCATTAGCAAAATTATTGAAAATAATAAGAAAGAAATGAAAGATGGCACTGGCTAATAGCTACAGAGTATTTGACTATATCAGACTATATGTGTGTGTTTTTTTGCGTCAATTTCAGAAGTTTGCCATAACGAACTCATTTGCTACTGTTGACAGACGGACATACAAAAGCATGGACGGACTTCTTTATACCACTATATTTCCCGACTAAGACGAACGTATAGAAATTATTCCATTTAGTTTGTGAACTCATTATTTCTGAATATTTAAGGTATATAAAGAAATTAAAATTATAGGTATAATATATGAAATAAAGTTTTTGATTCTAAAACGTTATACATCTATCATGAAATACAATCCCTGTTATTACTACCTCACGTGTTTTGAATAAACGAGACAGTAACTATAAAATACAAAAAGTTTTTAATTCAAAAATTAATTTAGAAATAATTTTCTGTAGAAAACTACAAAGTAAGATTTCTCCAACAGGATAAAATATTATAAATCTAAATTGCTAATTTTGGAAATTGAAAAAAAAGACAAGGTTGTTGCGCAATGAAAATCGAAATATGTTTTCAATCATTCCTGTCATAGTTTTAGTTAAATGAAAGGGGGAGATTTTATGTTGGATATTATTCTTGAAGCAATTGTTTTTGTCATAAGTTAAATTTACAACTATTTTATATGTTTTGCCTTACAGCTAATTTCCTAATGCATGTAGGGTAAAACTTTGGTTGGCTTCCTTGCTTTGTTTGTATAAATGTTTATTCGAGCTTGGTAATTAAGATTGATATCTTCATATAAAGGTATGTAAACCTGTATGAATATGATATTTAAATTCAATTGGACATTATCAAAATATAATTATACACAATATACAAACAATGAAAGCAACTAACTAAAGTGTTGATCTACATACTTTAGGAAATTAGCTGTAAGCTTCAGTGAGATCAGGCGAAATGTTTATAATTTCTGTTTAAGACAATTTGAAATGAAACAAATGACAAACAACAATGACCCTTTGTCATAGTTATAAGATTTTGTCAAATGAGCAGTATAATTTTTTTTAACTTCATTGCAAGATCGGACATTGTTTTACGAGAATCATCCATACATCATTTACATGCATACGTTGCAAGTATGTCAAAACTTCTAGAAATAATTTTTTATCGGCCTGACCTTCTGAATATTCTATTTTTTAAAATTTTGAAAAATTGACATTAAAATAAGAAGGATAAAATCATAGGTAACATATGTACTAAGTGTTAAGTTGATAGGTCTTAAACCTAATCAAAAACTGCCTTGACCAAAAACTTTAACCTGAAGCGGGACAGACGGAAGAACGAACGAACGGACGCACAGACTAGAAAACATAAATTGGACATAAAAAAACGTTCACCTATCTAATAACCCCGGTAACCTGTACACAATCGGCGTAAATGAAAGACAAAATCTACACAAATGAAAGAATAAAAAAAAAATGAAATGCAGATCGGCGGAAATACAAGACAAAATCTACGCATGTGAAAGAATAAAAAAAAAAAAAAATGCAGATCGGCGCTAAAAAGTCGAGATCAAAATTTATATTTTATTGTTTTTATAAGAACGAAGGTTAAATATAGTGTAGTATCTTTTGTGTCCATTTGTGTTAAACTTCCACAAGATATCAGCTCGACGCTTCCTCTTTTATTGGGAGACGTATTTTTAAGCGTACACCATGTTGGAATCCGTGAAAAACGCGAAATAGGACGTTATAATTTGACGTTTTTTCATTGCTAGAAACAACATCATAGAGCTTTTATGTCACTACCAAGTTGCGTTAGTTGATGCGCATAAACAATAGGCTGTTTGGTCTTTAAGGGCAAACGATACAGTAACAGGGGAGGTAATGACGTTGCTAACGTAAAATGTTATTTTCGCGACGTCAAAGTATGATATAACGGGAATATATGCATTTTTCGACTGATTTTTATCGTTCAAACTGATTTAATTTGAAAACGAGTGCATGGACCCCTATTTTTTAAAACGACATTTTGTTTCATTTTGCAGGGAGATTATGTGGACCAAATTTTATAAAACTGTAAATAGTGCAATTTTTTTTATTTTAATAAATATACAGCAAAAAATTACGTTTTTATCTCCATTCATGACCATTTGATAAATATGACTTATTTCTAAATAAAAAATGCATAAATTTTTAGGATACTTATAAAATACAGAAATTACAAATCATTTAACAAAAAAGTAAAGGATTTCTTTTGAAAGGGAAAATACGGCCAGAAATCCGAATTTTTAGCAAATACACAAAATTTCTACCTCATTTAACTCAAAAAGTAGCACATGAAGGTATATTTTTTATTACATATATGATTTAATCAGGCAAAAATTATTCTATATAGAAATTTTCATCAAACTGTAAATACGGGATCAAAACTGTATCGTATACCCTTAAGGACACTTGCTTGAGGATGTGACAAGCAAATTGTGACGGTGAAGTTGAATTGATTTACCATCGATCCATCAAATGAAATCATTGTCATAGAATCCAAGCCAGACTTACATGCACAACTAGCAACAATTATATACACAAACTAAAGAACATAAGTTGACATATTGGTAAAAGATCAAAAAAAAAAAAAAAAAAGAAGAAAAAGGTCAAACCATTTAAAGTAGGTATTATTCTGGATCACATACGCAACTATATTTACTATAAAGTCTATTGGATTGAATTTTCAGACATTCATATTTTCCGGAAATAATCTGGACTTATCCGTATTTTCACTACCATTTACTTTCTCTTCCTCACCTGTCTATTGCAAATGGATGCCACGACAAATCTGCTCCTGTGGATATTGTGACAAATCACCGTCAAGTACGTTTCAAATCGATTATAAACTGTTAAATATATATACCGTTAATTCCGTTAACTTGAATTTCACGTTTATTCAACAAATACGAACTGTATTTGTTTATTTCTATGAATTGACCTGCGAATTCTACTTTCGTTTTTGACTTGATATTATTATTGCATTGAACATTCATATATTTCTTTCGTACATATTGTAATTATTGTATCTTTATTTCTTTCAGTTTACCAAACATTACACGCTCTGTAAAAACTCCTGTGTCATTTCTGGTGGAATTATAATCTACAATCTTCAAACACAAGTTGTTATTCTTTATAATTTGCCGAGATTGCGATACAGTTCCATGGTTATACTAGCTGAGTCAGGCCCAGCATAGTAAATTGACAACCTGTCTTTACATATCCAGACAAGGAACGACAACGTAGCAAAGTACATACCTTTACACTGACAGTGGACTACAGATCTTGTGTGTACTCGACAGCAACCTAACAACGTTGAGTCAACATGGATCCCAGTCATGAGGAACAACACGAAGAGATTCAGCTCCAACAGGGAGATGTCCCTGAAGTATTAGAAAATCCATCTAATAAAATACAGTCAGATGATCCCGAGGCTAGGCGAGTACGTGACCTCACGGAAAAGGGACAAGGAGCTTTCACTGAAAAACGTGACAAGTTCTGTCAGGAACTAGAGGCTCTCTGGGCAGACATTGAATCCCAGTTATTGGAAGTAACAACGCCTCCTAACGATCTCCAGCAACTCCTAACAGTCCAGGACAAACTTGTTAAAGCCTGTAATAATTATCGTAGGCTCACAGATGAATACCTAGACTTTCTGAAAAGGACCCGAACATTGGAGAGTCAAAAAGAAATTGATGCATGTAAACTCTCTTTGGATTTGCGTCTGTCCAAAGTGGAACTGGTCATGGAAAAACTACACGAGCATCGCCTCGCCCTAACAAAAGCCAAATCAACTAAAACAAAGACTTCAAGGGGTAAGAAAACCTCGCACAGCGGTAGCTCTAACGTGTCAGACATGTCAAGCCTGGCACGGAGAAAGCGTGCCAAGGCAGAGGCTGCAAAGTCTAAGATAGCATTCGTCGAAAAACATGCCCTTATCCTACAACAGGAAGCAATGTTAGAGGAACAAGCCCTGTTCAGACAAATTGAAATGGAACAGGAAGCCACACGTAAAAAGGCTGAAATGGAACAGGAAGCCACACGTAAAAAGGCTGAAATGGAACAGGAAGCCACACGTAAAAAGGCTGAAATGGAACAGGAAGCCACACGTAAAAAGGCAGAAATGGAGCAAGAAGTCGCTCAACATAAAGTTCAACTAGAACAGGAGGCTGCTCACAGAAAAGTGCAATTAGAACAAGAGGCTATGCGCAGGAAGGCTCAAATGCAACATGAAGCCGTACGGGTAAGCCGTGAAAAAGCCGAGCTGAAAGCCAGATTCAACCTTCTTGAAGCACAGAGAGAAGCTGCAGCCGCAGAAGCCGAGGCTCGTATCCTGGAATACGATGATAGCCAAGCGGTTAGCGATCTCCCTGACGAAAAGGAAGACCCGCTCCAGCGTGTGCAAGATTTCGTCAATAAACTTCCTGTATCAACTGTTGTAAAGGAAGTAACAGGACCTCAAAAGAAAAAACAAATTCCTGTTAAGATCGAGCTGAGTCACGAAGCATTAGCGTTCGTGCCGTCAGTGGCACTGAACTTGCTGTCACAGACATCTGCTGTCTTACCTTCCGATACTAAGTCACCGGAAGTTACCTTAATCCCAGATCTGGGATTAGTAACTGGCATACAAAGACTAGGCCTTTCAGATGAGAGCCCTGTTTCACACCAAAAACAAGGCGTACTAGAAGATATCCCTGTTGCACACCAGCAACAAATCAACCTCACATCGGAGATAACTAGATTCCTCTTACGTAAGGACCTGCTTTTCTCCCGGTTAACAAGCTTTAACGATCGGGCAGAATCCTTCCATACTTGGAAAGCAAGCTTCAAGAATGTGACTGATGAGTTACAAGTCTCTGACTCAGAACAGATCGATTTACTGATCAAGTGGCTCGGTCCAGAGTCTGCTAAACACGCCATTAGCATAAGAGCGTGGAACGCCAATAATCCTACCATAGGTATACAGAGATTATGGAAGAGGCTTGACGAGCGGTATGGTGCTCCAGAAATGTTGGAAGCCTCTCTCATGAGTAAACTTGCAAAATTCCCAACCTTAACGAATAAGGACAACGCACGTCTCTACGAACTGTCTGACATTCTATCTGAAATAGAATATCACAAGGAAAATCCCAAGCTGGGATGTTTGCTAGCATATTTTGACTCCTCGTCCGGGATAAATCCTATTGTTGAAAAATTACCGTACGGACTCCAAGAAAAGTGGACCACAAGGGCTACAAGATAAAAGTCCAAATATGAAGTTGCCTTTCCACCTTTCACAGAATTCTCTGCCTTCATCAGGGAAATAAGCAAAACAAAGAACAATCCTGGGTTCATCTTTGGGTCAAAAGCCACACCAAATACAAAAGGTGCTGCGCCAAGGTCTACGTCTTCCCCTAAGACTAAAGTTGGTGCTCATAAAACAGCAGTTGAGCAGCAATCTGGAGATGCCAGCAAACAAGGTCTTTGTATTCTGCACAATACAAAGCATTCCTTAAATGAATGTCGCGCGTTCCGAGCCAAGTCAATAGAGGAGCGCAAAGGTCTTTTAAAAGAAAACAATGTATGTTACAAGTGTTGTGATTCTACCACACACAGGAGCCGGGAATGCAATGCACGCATAAGTTGTAAAGAATGTGGAAGTAAACAACACACTACCGCACTTCACATCACTAGACCACAGCAACCTGCAAGTTCTCAGTCTAGCTCGCCTAAGCAAGCCTACGGCGGGGAGCCTATAGAATCGGCTGAAACTAAGGCAACCTCAGTTAACTCTACCTGTACTGAGATCTGCAAAGATACATATAGTGGAAAATCGTGTGCTAAAATACTTCCTGTGAATGTTTATCCCAAAGATAACCAGTACAAAGTTATTCGCATGTACGCCATCATTGATGACCAGAGCAACCGGTCACTAGCATCGCCCGAATTCTTTAATCTTTTCGACGTCAAAGATAAACCGGAGAACTATACTTTATCACGTGCTCCGGCAAAGTAGTCACTTCCGGGAAAAGAGGAAGAGGTTTCATCATGGAATCAATCAATGGTAATGGCAAGTTTGACCTTCCTGTACTGATTGAATGTGATCATATTCCAAATAATAGGGACGAAATACCTACTCCTGAAGTAACAATGTATCACCCCCAATTTAAAAGAACTTAGGGATAGCATTCCACCACTAGAGGAAAATTGCCAAATTCTTCTCTTAATTGGCAGAGACCTTATAGAGGCACACCATGTCCTCGACCAGCGCATAGGACCACCCAGAACTCCATATGCACAACAATTGAAACTTGGTTGGGTAGTGATAGGAGAAACCTGCATTAACAAGCAGCATGTTCCTTTTGAGTTAAATGTTAAAATAACCAACATTTTACCTACAGGACAACCTTCAACCTTTCAACCATGCACAAGCAAGTTTGACATCCGGGAAAATTACACAGACCCTGTAACGAAAGATTTACAATCGCCACTCTTTGAAAAACCAAGGGACGATGATAAGCCTGGACAGTCATATGAGGACAAAATGTTCATGAAGCAGATGGACAACGAATTTGCGAGAGACTCGGAAGGAAGTTGGGTAGCACCGTTGCCGTTCCGAGTGCCAAGACAGCCATTGCCAAGCAATAGACAACAAGCTCTTCATCGTGCTAATATGTTAGACACCAGTTTAAATAGAAACCCAGTTAAGCGAGAACACTTTCTTACATTTATGAGTAAGATCCTAGACAATAATCATGCAGAGCTCGCTCCACCATTGCGCAAACATGAGGAGTGCTGGTATTTGCCATTGTTTGGTGTTTATCATCCGAAGAAACCCGATCAGATAAGAGGTGTGTTTGATTCTTCCGCCAAATGTAACGGAGTCTCACTCAACAGCGTCCTGCTTACAGGTCCAGACTTGACCAATGATCTCTTGGGAGTACTGCTGCGTTTCAGGAAAGAAATGGTCGCAGTTACTACAGACGTTCAACATATGTTTCACTGCTTTGTTGTCAGAAAAGATCACCGAAATTACCTGAGATTTTTATGGCATAAAGATAATGACCTACAGGAGAACCTTGTCGAATATCGCATGAGAGTTCATGCTTTCGGAAATAGTCCGTCACCTGCTGTCGCTACGCTTGGACTCAGAAAAGCAGCTCAAGCATCAGAACAAGAGTTTGGCAGTCACGTGACTAGCTTTGTTACGAGAGACTTTTATGTCGACGACGGTCTAACGTCATGTCCTACTAAAGAGGAAGCTGTTAAGCTCATGAAGGACACACAGCAAGCATTAGCAAAATATGGAAACTTACGTCTTCACAAGTTTGCCTCTAATTGTGCGGAAGTTATGTCTGCATTTCATGCCAGTGATTTGGCTTCAAATCTCAAAGATCTAGACTAAGAATGCGACAGCAAACCCCTACAACGTAGTCTTGGTCTCAGCTGGGACGTAAACACTGATAACTTTTTATTTCAATTATCATCAGAAAACAAACGGATCACTCGGAGAGGAATTTTATCAACGATAAACAGTCTCTACGATCCTCTGGGATTTTTGGCTCCGGTGATTATACAAGGGAAACTCCTATTAAGGAAAATAGTATCAGAAACCGTCGATTGGGATTAACCAACCTCTCACTGATGAGACAGCAGATGAGTGGAAATCTTAGAGAGATACTCTAATTGCTATCGAAACATTACGCATTCCACGTACCTACGTGCCGTATCTCAGCACAACCACCACAAAGGAGTTACATGTCTTCTCTGATGCATCAGAAAAAGCCATAGCAGCTGTTGCATATCTACGCACGACCGACAGTAGTGGTGAACCAAACATAGGATTCATTCTTGGGAAAGCTAAAGTTGCACCAACAAGTGGTCATACTATTCCACGCCTTGAACTATCTGCTGCAGTATTAGCAGTCGAGATAACACAGACCACCATGGATAATTTAGATTTACATATAGACCCCGTAAAATTCTACACAGACAGTAAAGTAGTCCTAGGTTACATCAGTAACGAGACAAGAAGGTTCTTCATCTATGTCGCCAATCGAGTAGAGAAAATAAGAAAATTTAGCTCTCCAAGTCAATGGAATTATGTATCAACTAACCGTAATCCCGCAGACTCGGGAACAAGGTCCGTACCAGCCCATGCAATTCACAGCAGCGAATGGTTACTGGGACCAAAACAACTTCTTTCCTCAGAACAGAAAAATTCTGAAGACATATACCAGCTAATAGAACCAGAAGAAGATGGAGAAATCCGTGCAACTGTTAATGTTGCAAAAACATTTTCCACACCTGAGCACAAGGGTATCGGAACTGATAGATTCAATCGATTCTCCAACTGGACATCACTTGTGCGAGCGATAGCCTTTTTGGAACGTTTCTCCCGTTTACACGGGTCAAAACAGACAGCACCAGTGACTTCTCTGGAAGGCTTTTCGAATGCCGAAAATTTCATCTTAATATCTGCTCAATATGAAGTTTACGGAGATGAATTAGATTGCATTAAACGACAGGAACAAATTCATAAGCGGAGTCCGATAGCTAACCTTAATCCGTTTTTGGACGAACGAGGACTTTTACGAGTAGGAGGCCGTATCGCCAAATCTGACTTAAACCTCCGTGAAAAGAAACCATTGATCGTCCCTGGACGCCATCATATAGCGACATTATTAGTTCGACACTACCACAACAAGATAAAACATCAAGGTCGCCATTTCACAGATGGAGCGATTCGATCCGCAGGATTTTGGATCGTAGGAGCAAAACGCTTGATCTCATCTATTATTCACAAATGTGTGACATGCCGCAAACTCAGAGGAAAAACCGAGTATCAAATCATGTCTGATTTGCCAGAGGACCGTCTTGAACCTTCACCTCCGTTTACTAACGTTGGAATAGACACCTTTGGACCCTAGACAATTGTTTCACGTAAAACACGTGGTGGATACGCCAACTCAAAGCGTTGGGCAATTTTATTCACATGCTTAGTGACAAGAGCTATTCACATCGAATTAATCGAGGAAATGAGTTCTTCAGCCTTCAAAAACGCTGTCAGGAGATTCACCGCTATAAGAGGCCAAGTTAAGATTTTCCGATCTGACCGTGGAACGAACTTTATCGGCGCAATCGACGATTTAAAGATTGACTCAATCAACGTTGAAGATGGACCCTTCAATAACTTTCTGTACAATTCTGGTACAACTTGGATCTTCAATCCGCCGCATTCGTCCCACATGGGTGGAGCCTGGGAAAGAATGATTAGTATCACTAGGAAAATTCTTGATTCTATGCTTCTTAACGCAGCCGGAAGAAGCCTAACACATGACGTGCTCAACACACTAATGGCAGAAGTTTCAGCAATAGTGAACTCTAGACCTCTGGTACCGGTATCAACAGATCCAGAGAATCCGTTAATATTAACTCCGGCTATGTTATTGACGCAGAAAACCGACTACATTTTCACTTCAGACCATCTTGGGGAATTCGACAAACGAGATCTCTGTCTTGCCGAATGGAGACGAGTACAGGCTCTAGCCAGTGTTTTCTGGTCCCGTTGGAGGAAGGAGTACCTGCCTTTACTACAACAACGACGAAAATGGACCGAAGATCGCCGTGATCTCATCGAAGGAGACGTCATTCTTCTAAAGGACAAAAACATTTGCCGTACCCAATGGTCCGTTGGAATTATAGTGAACTCATTTAAAAGTTCAGACGAACATGTCCGAAAAGCAGAAGTGCGAGTAATCGTTAATGGAAAAGCCACAACCTACACACGCCCTATCGTGAAAATGATTCTTCTCATAGAGAACAAACCTGTGTAATTATATGTATATATTTTGGATTAATATAGTGACATTCACATTTGGAATTATACTTTCTGGAATAGTGATATCAGGTAGATTTCAGACGGGGAGTATTCTGGATCACATACGCAACTATATTTACTATAAAGTCTATTGGATTGAATTTTCAGACATTCATATTTTCCGGAAATAATCTGGACTTATCCGTATTTTCACTACCATTTACTTTCTCTTCCTCACCTGTCTATTGCAAATGGATGCCACGACAAATCTGCTCCTGTGGATATTGTGACAAATCACCGTCAAGTACGTTTCAAATCGATTATAAACTGTTAAATATATATACCGTTAATTCCGTTAACTTGAATTTCACGTTTATTCAACAAATACGAACTGTATTTGTTTATTTCCATGAATTGACCTGCGAATTCTACTTTCGTTTTTGACTTGATATTATTATTGCATTGAACATTCATATATTTCTTTCGTACATATTGTAATTATTGTATCTTTATTTCTTTCAGTTTACCAAACATTACACGCTCTGTAAAAACTCCTGTGTCATTTCTGGTGGAATTATAATCTACAATCTTCAAACACAAGTTGTTATTCTTTATAATTTGCCGAGATTGCGATACAGTCCCATGGTTATACTAGCTGAGTCAGGCTCAGCATAGGTATCGACCAATAAACATACAAATGAGGCACTACGTATGCCAGATAGACAGGCACACCTGACAATCTTTTACATACTTCAAATTTATTTGACCTTATTGCTTATATTCCTGAAAGACAAACTAAGCCCGCAAAACCTTATATTGATCATTGAAACATGAAAAATAGGCAAATATACGATGGACCCTGCCAGACAGACATGTGCATCTTACAATCAACTCATACTCCAGAATAATTGATGATTTGCTTATAGTATCTTAAAAAAGAGACCTTACCGAAACTAAACATTGGTTAATGAACCATGACATGAGGTCAAGGACAGAAATGTGTATCATTAAACTTTTCCATACACCAGTTGTATTTGACGTATTGCCTATAGTGTTTGAAAACAGACGAAACACAAAAACTTAACTACGATCAATGAATCGTAAAATTGAGGCTAAGATTATCAAACCTTTCAAATGCGTTACATTTCAAAGGCGCGTTTTTTTAAAAGATAATTGGCATTGCTATGCTTGCTATGGACATCATATGGGTTCCTCACTTTGTTGACTGGTGTCTTTTTTTTTTCACATAGACAAGACCTTATATAAGAGCCTCTATTATCTTTTAACTTCACGTCCTTCGAATGGTAACATACGCTGTACATTTACTACTTGAAGATATCATACGGTATATGTTGCTTATAGTGAAAAGAAAAATGAAAAGTAAATAAAAACCTGCTATATCTCTTAATAACGTGTCATAGAATTAAATTATAAGCCTGGTACCATTGATAACTATCTACGTTTACGGTTTAGTCTTTTTTTCGTATTATCCATTTGACGTGGCCCGGTACTTATACATCATATCATTGTGTCATTGTGCTATGGCTATTTTTTATTTATTTGTTTCGTTTTTGCTAATGTTGTACAATTTGTTTTGACTTTTTTTCCCTATTATGTCCGTTTGTTGTGTTCACATATCATTGTCAATATACATAAGGATGTGACGTTATGATCTTTTTCAAGGGGATCGGCCCACAAAATCATTTCAAAAGAGCCAAATGGCTCAAGGACCTCTGATTTCATGGTTTTATCTAATAAAAAAAAGATTCAATTGAAGTGCTGGCCTTTTTCCGAATATATCGCTACATAGACGCAAAAGGTGTGTCAAGGCTTAAGATTTTATATGTGCATGAAATCCTTAAATTATGGTTTGGATGAAGAGAAAGTGGATTCTAAGATATGCTTATCAGTGACCGACATGAAGGAAGCTGAAAGGGCTGTTTTGATTGCAATTCAACTACAAGTGTTTTCGTCCGAAAAAGGACATGTCCTTGCCCTTTTCAATATCATTAGTCCTTTTTTATCATTCGCTTATTATATAGACGAAACGCGTGTCTGTGGTATTAAATTATTATCCTGGTACTTTTGATAACTATACCAGACCTTTTTATTAACAGTGTTGCCTTATCATTCTTTAAGCAGACCGTCAATTTGGGAAATTTAAGATAGATAAAAAAATTATACAGCCATATGTAACAAGGTTGGAGAGAAGCAATGTCAGTGTTTTTATGGAATGGGGGAAATAAATCTTTAAAGGTAAATAGTACGATTTGGTGAATTAACCATAAGAAATAATTGAGTAACCCGACACTTAAAGATCATTTTAATATGTCGATTAAATTATTGTAAAAATCATTCCTTCGAAAATTTTACGGACGCCATCACGAGTTGGTTGACCGTTATGGAATAACCGTTTCACAAATGCTATCGGAGATGTTCCTTACGTCGTTACTACAATCCCCTTCCCTTTCATGAATGTGACCTACCGAATTTACCGGATTTGTTATCACATAAGCATCACGACGGGTGCCACATGTACAGCAGGATCTGCTTACCCTTCCGGAGCACCTGAAATCATCGCTAGTTTTTGGTGGGGTTCGTGTTGCTTATTCTTTAGTTTTCTATGTTGTGTATTGTGTACTATTGTTTGTCTGTTTGTCTTTTTCATTTTTAGCCATGGCGTTGTCAGTTTTTTTTCGATTTATGAGTTTGACTGTCCCTTTGGTATCTTTCGTCCCTCTTTTATTGTACCTTCTACTTTGAAATGTGAATGAGAAAACAGAATGATAATTACACTTTTAACAATTGAAGGACAATCCACCTCATATTAATATTAAGATATAAGATAGGGCTTAAACTGAAGTTTCTGGAATCAGATGAAAACCTACCAAATGCAAAAGAAAAATGGTTCAAAAATGTGTCAATATGAAGTTATCGTATAAGTCATTAAGTAAGGACCTCAAATTAAAAAAATAACATTAGTTTTTACTATAAATGATTGATTTGTTTCATCCCAACACAGCGTATTTCAATCGTTACAGGTGATGAAACTCTCATTAAATTGCAAAACACCTTTATAATCAGAATATATATACATATATAATGCGACATGTCGCAACTGACAGTTTAGCAAAAATCTGTTGTTGATATCTTATCTGGTTTTTGCAGAGAAGAAAAAAACCCACTAGAACATGACTTTGAAATGTGACCTTGACCTTATTTTTCTTTTGCTGGACCGAGGACCTCAAATCTAAAGGTTGTTCCACGGAAAAACGAAAATACCTCCTAACCAGAATAAAAGCAAAAGTTCTTCCCACGAAGGAATAGAAAGACCTAATAATCGAAACAATAGTAAAAGGTATTTCATGGCAAAAGTGGAATGACAATAATCAGAAGAAAACAAAAACGTCTTTCCATGGAAAAGTAAGATGACTTTATAAATTCAAATAGATTTTAATTTGATTTTAAATTTCCTTACATCTAACGAGTTAACTAAAGGTTCTACATAACATGTCGTCATTTCAGTTCTGAGTCATTTTGAGGCATTACAATTTGGTTTTATCTTTCATAATACTAAAAAATCTTGTTGAAATCAGCGATTCAAAAGCAGTAAGCAGTGAGAAATATTGAAAATACGTCATTGGTCTAAAATTAAATCTGTTGGAATTAATTAACATGATCAATCCTCTTGTGGAAAGTTACTTTCCACGATTTTAGATTAGACGTATGGTGACTTTATATCTAAGTACCAAAATATCATTCTTGCAAATCAGATTGAAAAATTGATAATCCGAATAAAAATAATCTTACTGTCAGAATTTTCTTTCGACCGATCACCATAACCACAAAATACTAAGAATTAACTAATGTTTGATATACACAATTTCTGCTGAATTTGGTTCAAATTTACGGTGTTTCATCAGAGTGGATGACAGTTGCTTTCTAAGAGTAGTATATATGATAGCCACTTTTTATTAACTGTAGATTTCGTTATCTTAATTTATTTTATGGAGTTATACAAATTTCGTTTTTAATTTCTAATGAAAGTACATGTAGCTCTGGTTATACAATTGAATATTTGTTTTACAAGTTACATACAAACATATGTAAAACACATCTGTTATTAAATTTAAAAATAAGATGTAAATGTTCGTAGAAGAAACAAATACATGCAAATCTTATTCGTCATATACTAACTAATCTACATATACATCCTAATAACAATATAAAAACGATTGATTTGTGTTGCAAGTTAACATAACCATTTTACTTGTAGTAACAACAAGTTGGTTTATCATTTTCTATCGCACACAATGAGAGGCTACAGTAAAATGCTGTTTTGTTTCTGTCTTATTTTTGTCTCAGTACAGGCAAGAATATTATTTCCCGCTTTACCAGAAGGTAAGTGCATTTGATATGGATATAATTATGAATTAGTTGTTTTTAAATAGTTAGTCTTTTCTACCTCAGGAATAGATTACCTTAGCTGTATTTGGCAAAACTTTTAGGTATCATTGGTCTAAAATTTTGTGCTTATTTTGGCCTTTTCTTTTTTTTTAATCGAGCGTCACTGATAAATCTCGTATTGACGGAACGCGTGTCTGGCGTAAATACTAAATTTAAATCCTGGTTTTAATGAAAGGTTTATTTGAAACAGCAGACAGGCAAATGTCACTACTTAATATATGATATATTGTTGTAATCCCATGAAACCTTATTTGTTTTATTGATAGTCTATAATGGATATTTAAAAGTTATCGACAAACACCTTCATTTTTCCGTTATCATTTAGAACACTCACGACAAACATGTAGGCAATGTAGAAAAAGAAACAGTAGTATAGTACACTGGTGTTTAAAAGTCATAAATAAATTAATTGAGATAAAACCTATCCGGGTTACAACTAACACCGAGGGATGAATAACAACAACAATAGTATACCGGTGTTCAAAAGTCATGAATCGATTTAGAGAAAACAAGTGTTTTAAACTAAAACTGAGGGACATTTTACTTTTTTTATATATTTATTCTATTTGATTACATATCCTTAGGCATGCTTGTTGTATTGAATAGCATTATTTGGATTAAGAATTCATCCTTTTTACATGGCCGTTAATACACCCATCATCTCGGAACAGTCTTTTTAATTAATGTCAGTTTTTTTTTTATCTCATCTTAAACCTGCACGAAATATATTTCACTAATAGTTATTTGATATTTTTTTAACCAGAGCTTTCATCATTCATTCAATAAGTACATCGTTCATTTAATGGACCAATCCTTCTCAACAACAAAAAATAACAAAAATATATTTTAGACAAATTTAATAACGGATTTCAAACTGATTTTCATAAAACAAACAAAAATATTTCAATACCGATCCAAAGTCTACAGTAATTTGTTTCTGTTTATTTTTGACCTATCATAAGAATTATCAAAAGTGTAAGACTATTTTGTAAAAAGAACACCTCTGAATTAATATTGTGACGTGTTTAAACAATACAACAGTCGTACAGCGACGGTAGTCTAAATAAAGACAACAGTAGTATACCGCTGTTCGAAAGTTATAAATCAATTGTGAGAAAACAAATCCGGGCTACGAACTAAAACCGAGGAAACAAAGTAACATCGTGGTTGTTCGTTTGTTTTGTTTGTATACTTTATTTTCAAGAGAATTTCTATTTGTTATTTCTATTTTGCACTGTATACTTCAATTAATTGTATATCTTTATGACAGGGTTTATATGTCAGCTTCCTAGCGACAAAGGACCATGTAACGCAGCAATACAACGATACTATTACAACCAGAGAAGTTCACAGTGTGAACAATTTGAATATGGAGGTTGTGCAGGAAATGCAAACAATTTTGCAACTCTTTCAGCATGTCAGAGAACCTGTCCATAATGAGATGAGTGTGTATATTTGTTATACATAAAAGCTATGATAAGCGATTTATTTCATATGTTTTATTTGAGACAACACAATTGAACGGCCACTTTCGAACACCACGGTTGTTTTTATTATAATTTATTTACAAATGTAAGAGACGACAACAAAAGTTCAATGAAGGATAACAAAAAATTAATTCATATAGTTTTTAACACTGACCCCCTACCCATCACTTAACTTAATTTTTGGAAAAAATCATTGACCACTAATGTTATAAATAAAATCGATAACAATTAAACAAAACTTGCAGCAATGTTGACCGCCACCCGCCCAACACCCCCCTCCCAACCCAAAACTATTTGAATTAAGTTTTTTATCCTTCATTGATTTTTTTGATGTCGTCCCTAACAGCAATACCCTTTCAGCGTGAATATTTGCTACAACAAGTGTAAAGCAGCCATGACATTGAATATTGTTTGAAAATGAAGTTATTTTTTGCTCCCATGAACATGCCGCAATGTTATACATTAAGAGAGGAAAATCAAGGAATATAAACGGAAGAACGACAGCGTAAAGCATTCGGCAGATAAGGGGAAAACATATTCGAAACATGATAACCCCAAAAAAATTCAGTTTATACAAAACTTAATAAAAAGCGATACTAACTATACAAAACATGGCTAAATTCGGGTTGAAATATAGTAAAAATATCCTCGTTTAGAACACTGTTTTGATTAAAAAATATAGC
Organism: Mytilus galloprovincialis; assembly: GCF_965363235.1. Classification (NCBI taxonomy): domain Eukaryota; kingdom Metazoa; phylum Mollusca; class Bivalvia; order Mytilida; family Mytilidae; genus Mytilus; species Mytilus galloprovincialis. The sequence goes on from NC_134842.1 coordinate 7,606,243, forward strand.
AAGTCATTGAAATTAATCTTATTTTTTGTTAGAGAAAATATGGTGATATTCTTTCCGTTTTTTTTTCAGATTCCAGAAAGACTGCATATTAACCAATAGAACTTCGAATTTAAATCTTTGAAATTCATATTGCATTAAACTATTGTTGAATATTATCCAAAAAAGTGTTGTTTTTATTCTTGCCTCCATACATATAAATAATATCGAAGCATTAAACAATGCAATGAGCATTATACAATGCCAAGGAGTATTAGTAAGTAAACATAAGTGACATTAATTTTAGTTTGTATTTAATATAAATATTGTAAAAACGATATGTCAAATATCTGAACATAAATTTTCTACTGTTAAAATGTTTAAAAAGTAAACCGGTATAGCTTTGAATGTGCTCAATCATTAATCGATATATCGTATGTTAAGATTTGTACTGACTGATCTTTCCAAGGACATTAAACCAATAGAAAGCTTTCCCAAACTGGTGAAAGAATAAGAATGTTGTACGCTTCATTATAGGCTATTCTTGTAAGTTTATTTTGCCAAAACTTATATCACACTTCACATTTGTATTTGATAGCTCGTGCAAGATATTTAAAAAAAAAATCAGGTACAGATGGGTTGGCAGTAAACAATATAATAATTATTCTTTCAGATAGTCGAATGCGTACGCTTTCAAAATCAACTATAAATACCATGCAGACTGCATGAAAATGATAATATGTATATACTGAGCATAACAACATAGTACTAACATTTTTTTATTTCTGGTGCAGAGTTTTCTCATTGACAGTTTTCTTTCGTGTACATTTATAAATATATTATTCATATATCCATCGATTTCTATGGTGACCCTGGTGACTTTCGACATATCAAATTATTGTCATGTCCTGTAAACAGCAAAAAGATACGTAGATATGTGTTCAATACAAAAAGAAAGGAATGTATCTTTTTAATGCGCAGTTATGCATATGTTTTCAATACATGGTCTCAGAGCTATGAATGGTTAGAAATTCAAGACTTTACGCAAAACAAGAAAGCTTTTCTTCTAACGTGACTAAACAATTGTTAATAATCTTCGACCTGGGACGTGCTGGCTTATTCTGATGAGCTAAGAAACTTTAAAAAACAAAGAAACTTAAACTACAAAATGTATGTGGATATTTAATGGGAGAAACTGTGTAGTGTTCGACTATTTACCTAGAAAAGGGTGATTAAATAGTGCATATTGCTAATATGAAAATGCGTTGCCGAGACTTTTTAAATAGTAAACTTTAAGTTCGTATATAACCTCCGTTTACGTTTAATTGTACATTCGTCATATTCTTTCGCAAAGTAATGCATCAATTGATATTGCTTAAAATTCGAATCAATAGAATGAAAAGCGGATACTTTACACTGTTCTTGTTCACATACATAGCAAAATTTAGATAGAATAACTTAGTTCGGTTGCGTTTACCTACTGGTCTTTTTCAAATATTGTCTGTCTAAAATATACTTTTTGTCTCATGGTACTCGGAAAGGCATTCTGAGTTATAACGAAGGTACCCAGTCTTTTTTAATGACATGCAAATAAGGCCATTCCAGTCATCGTATAACAATACTGAAATTCCCATTAATACATTTATTATGAATAACCGTCTACTAATACGCAGAGGACATGAGGTCCTAAGAGTTAAGTCCTGTCATAAGTTGACAGCTGTTTAACGAAAAAGACATTCATAAAGAAAAATGTAAGTCTAACATCACATTAACGTTGGACAAAACAAAAATCTTTCTGAGAAAATATGATCACTCAGTCTTCAGAATTTATTCCACGTTCAAGGGAATTCTTTACAAGTTTTGTGATATGTTGGGTATTTTCAAGAGCATCACGTTTAAATATTTGAGCATTTTACGTTCAAACGATTACCTAGATTTCTTGTAATATCTATAACATTTTTGTTTGTTTTTAATTCTTCCTTTCACACAACTGTTTAGGCCTTACATATTACTAGTCTTATATGTGTGACCACGACATTTAAATATACTTGTGTTATGTCTCAGTCAGTTATTGTTTTAGATAAGCTGGTACACACCCAAACAGTCTTCATGGAGTGATTCTATTCCAATGTTAATTATGTTTTCCCTGATCATTTTCTCTAAACACTGAATTTGGTACTGTATTAAAAACAACTATTCACCGTTTGTTATGTCCAGTCTCTATTTCAATGTTTGAGTTTTTAGGAACTTTTTTTAAACCAATTTAATGAGAAAAATATTATGGTGAAGCAGATGAATCAACATTTGGTCCGAAATCCAGATTTTCCCCATACCTTTATACGGTAAATGTTGAAGAAAAAAAAATTGAGAGCTTCGAATAAAAAAAGATGTTGACATTTAATTTATTAATTATTTTGTTTTACAGTTTTAGTTATTACATTCGTTCGTTCTAATTTATGGAACCCCGTTGTGGATCGACCTTGATTAACGAAGAGATGGAAAACAAGTACATAATTTGCACCTTTTTGTCCTATCATGTATAAGAAATACTCTTGTTTATAGGCCTTTACATAAAGGAAAATATAAGTCTAGGGTTAATTCCGTAATTTGACCGTGGCGTCAAACTAGAGGCGACTTCCCGAATATTTTCTGTACATGTTCTTTAAATAAAAAGTATAAAATGTAGGAATTACCGTACATGTGTCAGAATTACATGGATTTTTCATCTAAAATGTACCTACTCCTGAATACGTATTTTTTTAAATATAAAAAAGAAGATGTGGTGTGATTGCCAGTGAGACAACTATCCATAAAAGACCAAAATGACACAGACAATAACAACTATAGGTCACCGTACGGCCTTCAACAATGACCAAAGCCCATACCGCATAGTCAGCTATAAAAGGCCTCGATAAGACAATGTAAAACAATTCAAACGAGAAAACTAACGGCCTTATTTATTAAAAAAAAAATGAACGAAAAACAAATATGTAACACATAAACAAACGACAACCACTGAATTACAGGCTCCTGACTTGGGACAGTCACATACATACATAATGTGGCGGGGTTAAACATGTAAGCGGGATCCCAACCCTCCCCCTATAGCTAACCTGGGACAGTGGTATAACAGTACAACATAAGAACGAACTATAAAAATCAGTTGAAAAAGGCTTATCTCATCAGATGGACAAAAATACAAGTGGTTATTACTGTACCAACGTATTCCCAAAAGAAAAATGTGTCTACTTATATGTCTTTTTTTTAAATCTCAGAGTCTTTGGTTTTTATTAAAATGAATTACATATAAGCTTTGAAACTGTTGCACGATCTTGCAATATTCAATGGAGCAATGTGTTTTGGAGAAATGTTAAATCACTGTTAAAAATACAACATATGAAAGGCAAATGGATAGGGATGAAAATGATTACCTGTATTCATGATCAGTGGGTTTGATATTTCAACACCATATGGTCTGTCAATTGGTTTGATATTAGTACATGTCTGACAGTCGCTGTACGGTCTTTGCCTTTTTACACGTTGGTGAATGGTCAGTCATTGATAGTGTGTATTATAATTTTTATACATCGTCAAAAAGAAACATCAATAAATTCGAAATCATTTTGAATGACAGACGCTGGACAAATAGTAAAATATAATCCAGATTAAGGTGGTACCCAACACTTTAGCTAAAATTAATTTGGGTCGTTCAATTTTCTTAAAATTTTGACAAAGTATTTACTTTGACTCTTTTATAAAAATATAAAAATTTGAAAAAATTTGAACCAACCGTTTTATCAGAAAAATTACACTGGTTATATAGCAGTTTGAAAAGCACTTAGTTTGATCATTGAGAAGCTTAATATTCCCTTAACAACACAACGTAATTAAAACGTTTAGCTGATTTTACAGAGTTATCTTCCTGTAGTGTTAGGTACCACCTTTTCAAATATTTACGAATAAGATGAAATTATATGGTAAACAGCCTTTACATTTGATATTAGCGTTCATATACATAGGCAAGTTATGTTAGTTTAGGAAAACTGTAACTATTTATATGGATGAGTATTTATTTTTTCTTCCGGAGACAAACGAAAGAAACCATTTTTGACATTGATCATAATTTAACAATGGGAATGTTTTAAATTATCCATTAAGAAAACAATGAAACTGTTCGTTTTTCTAAGTGCGTGTTAAATATTCATGATCTGTTCATGCATATGAACAGTCAATGTGGTCTGCAGCTCATATTTGATTTGCCTCTCCGATATAGAATTCCTCACAATTTGAATATTGGAAAAAAAAAATGTAAAAGCAATGTTTTACAAGATAAGTTTTGTTTTACTTTAAAATACTCTTTCATTTATCAAAAAAACTAACCTTTCTTTAGACAGGCTATACACCATTTATCAGTGCATTTGTTGAAAGTCGGCATAGTTCCACTAAAGAATTGAAGAACAGTTAAGATCTTATGTATTGTTTTAGAAGTTTTTATTGTTTTTTACTGTTGCTAATCTTAAGTATATTCTTATTATTCACGCAATATTTACTTAACAAACATGTTTCACCCCGCCACATTCTGTATGTGTGTGTCTGTCTCCAGTCAGAAGCATGTAATGTAGTGGTTGTCGTTTGTTTATGTATTACATAGTTATCAAAGGTACCAGGATTATAATTTAGTACACCATACGCGCGTTTCGTCTACATAAGACTCATCAGTGACCCTCATATCAAAATATTTATCAAGCCGAACAGGTACAAAGTTGAAGAGCATTCAAAATTACAAAAAGTTGTGCCAAATACGGCTATGGTATTCTATGCCTGGGATAAGAAAATCCTTAGTTTTTCGAAAATTTCAAAGTTTTGTAAACAGGAAATTTATTAAAAAAAGACCACATCATTGATATTCATGTCAACACCTAAATGTTGACTACTGAGCTGGTGATATTTGTTTTTCGTTTATTTTTTGTTCATGAATAAGGCCGTTAGTTTTCTCGTTTGAATTGTTTTACATTTTCATTTCCGGGGCTTTTATAGCTATGCGGTATGGGCTTTGCTCATTGTTGAAGGCCGTACGGTGACCTATAGCTGTTAATTTCTCTGTCATTTGGTCTCTTGTGGAGAGTTGTATCATTGGCAATAATACCACATCTTATTTGTTATAGCTTTGTAACATGTATAAGGCGCCTGCCTTTTCAAGTTAAATTCGTAATCAAGCGTCGATATATGACTTTTAGCTATTTTTACATGGAGTAGCTACATGTACTTAAATTGCAGTTTCTCACTTAATAGAAAATATTTTTCTATTTACCAACTCTGCACTAAACAACATCTATACATTATATGTCTTTTTTTTTGTATTGTAAACGTTTTCATGTAATGCATAAACAAAGCAGATGTTAATAACATGTACAGAAATTATTTTGGATCGAACAAGGGAGAGGGTCATCGGAGGAAAACAAGCAGCATTGTTTTGATTGGCTTATTTACAAAGAGGTACAAAATGTACTGTGAATTATATTTTCCAGTTAAATCTATCAAATTCAATCTAAAAAAATAAGAACCATTCCTTTAATAAAATAGAAGAGAATATTCTAAAATGAAAATATCCGGGATATTTCTAAGCCTCTGTGTTGTATTTGTATCTTACAACAAGCGAGACGATAATTTCTATACTTTTAAATATGCCTGTTTGTATTGATTGTATGTCGAATGAAATTAGCTGTTTGCTTCAAAATAATGCGATTTCGTATGAAATAAAAACTTGTCATAGCAATTAAATTTAATGTGATTACAGGAGATTTTTGGACACACTTCATTGGTATTCCTTTTTATTAAGAAAACATATTTGTACTCTAGCAGCGGATACTGCCTACAATACATACACCGGTGACGTTGAAATCAACAAATATACATGTAAAATGGTCCGATAGGGTACGAAAAGCATTTGTAACCCAAAAATTCCGAAATTGTTTGCCAAATCCATCTATGATATTCAGACAAGGAGTCATGGTATAATTATCAATGGGACTACTAAAGTTCCAAGGAATCGAATATGAACAATTATAGGCAATCGTAGGGACTTCAACAACGATTAAAAAAACATACCGCTATAAAATCCCACGACATAAAAACTATGAAACAATGCAATTGGGAACATTTAGGGCCTATTTTATAACAAACAAAACGAAAAACAAAATATGAAAGACATGAACCAACGACAATCAAACATTAACTAGCTCTTGATTTTGAACAGGCACATGACAATATAGTGGGTTTTAATAAGTATGAAGGCGCCATGTCTAACTTATTCGATGGGAAAAAATCCTATTTTAATGATAATTCAGGTCAACACAGATGCGTTTCATGACACATTTAAAAAATTACAAAAATAACCAAATACATCGATGTATTTGATTTGACATAACAACTGTTTTGATGTGATCGTCATAGATGAGCCATATGTAAGCGATACGCTCTTCTAGCTTGCCAAAATCAGAGGTTAAGTCACTTCGATGAATGCTCTCTGTAAATGTTCTGAGATCTTTAGGATAACATTAGGTTATTAGAATCACGGGTGTTTTTAATCATCAAAAATATATCTTTAAAATTTAAGCTTGATAATTAATGGAGTATTACAGTACAAACTGCATAACCTTATTCACAGATAAATGTTCTAACTTACAATACTATTTCGTCTGTTTAATTAGAAAAATTAATAAGAGTGATTTAAATAATTAAAACTATTTAAATAAAACTTTGTATAATAGCCAAAGAAGATGTGGTATGTCTGCCAATAAAATTATAGGTAAACGTAAGGCCTTCGACACGGACCCTTGGCTCACACCAAACAGCAAGCTAAATAAAGAGCTCAAATAATGACTAGAGTAAAACCGTTCAAACAGGAAATGCAACAATCCTATCTATATAAAAAATGAGAATTTTAAAAACACTTATGATTGCTCAAACAAACGACAATAACTGAATATCATGTTCCTGACTAAAGACAGTTGCAATCATAAATTAACTACAATATCCTTCCTTTTCACGAATGTGACCTACCGAATTAGACTATTTACCGGATTTATAACAAAATAAGCAACACGACGGGTGCTACATGTAGAGCAGGATCTGCTTACTCTTCCGGAGCTGCTGATATTTTCCCCAGTTTTTGGTGGGGTTCGTGTTGCATATTCTTTAGTTTTCTATGTTGTGTCTTGGGTACTATAATTTGTCTGTTTATAGTTTATTTTTTTAGCCATGGTGTTGTCTGTTTATTATCAATTTAAGAGCTTGACTGTCCCTCTGGTATCTTATTACTCTCTTTTACAACTATGGCTGCAATTTTAACGTTCTGTATGTAATGTTTTTAGGTTTATATGTATTATATTGTTCTCTGATAAGTACCCTAGTCTTTTTATTAAAGTGTCCTTTCAGTGTAAATTGTTCATTTTATATTTAAAGCATGTCTGCAATGCACGGAATGACTGCCATACAAAATGAAAGGTCACAGCATGTGGACACATGCGGAGGTCAACTTTTTAATGCTAAGTTTCTGTTAAAAAACTAGACAGTTATTCCCATTTACCCACTGTTTTGTTAACTATAATTCGGAGTATTCTATCTAGGAAAATTTACAGATACAACCTAAACTGAAAGTCATGTTTTTATAAGTCTTTGATGAAACAAATTAATCTAAGAACGAGACGTACAAGAAATGCAAAAGTGGGGTTGCATGTGATAGAAATCTGAACATGTGGACCTCAACTTGCAAAAAACGTTGAATCAGTAATTATATATCACGTAGTTGTTTACTGTGTGTTTAAACATAAAATAGAGGCCCCATTCTATCATCCGCCTTTCTGCCAAAATAGTAAAAAAAGGTAGTATGCTTTTTTTTTATATCTTAGCAAATCTTTAGGGATGTTTAATAAACGATAAATTCATTGACTTTCAGGAAAAAATCAACTAATGATCTACACTCTTTCATAAATTGTGAATATAGCAAATACACCTACACCTACGCGTTTAGAATACCGCATGTTATATTCTTAGTTTTACAAATATATACAATTTATCGACAAATTTTGTTCCAAGTACCATCTGTAAATGTTATGTAAGGCAAAACAAAAACAATGTTCTTGTTTAAATTTAAATATATCTGCATAAATGAAACATGAAACCGAAATTGTTAAGTACAAGGAAGAGGGACTTTAAAGGAAAACATTACATACATGATTTAATTAACTGATATACAAAGAGGTATAAAACGATGTTTTGATTGATAAAAACCATTTTCATCAACTGCATCAGGTGTTATTAAGGGAAGACATTTTCTAAGAAATAGAAGACAATAGAAAATGCAAGTTTTACTGGTACTGTTATTGGTTTTTGCTGTGGTGGAAGCTCACTATTATGATAGAGGTAATGTATTTATGTATGTTTGTAACAGAATCGGAAATTTATTGTAAAATTAAATATTTTTATAGATGCAGCTTTAACACAACAATGTACCGGCAATATGATATATACTATAATTGGGATATAACTGTATTACTACAATGAAAATAATAACATGGAATATTATCAAAGAAACAACTATATATATATAATACTATATATAAATCAAAAAACGCTGAAATTTAAAACAGAGAATGCTTTCATTTTCTACATTTTCTCAAACCAGTAAGACATCTTTGTGATAATTATGAATGATAATGTAACTAACGAGGTCATACATTTGGTTTAAGAAAGACAGTGTAATGAATACTCATTTATTCTATACAATTTATATAAAACCAAACCATATACCATATCATGCTGTGTTGATGATTTCAGGCAGAACACCTAGTTGTAAGTTCCCATGTCCATGGAGAGGGAAAACCTTTGATTTCTGGGAAATTGGGAAATCAAAATCAGAGTTCTATGGAAAGTTTTCGAGGGATGGAAGGACAGTCAAGTGGTCTTTTGATGGTGGTAGAACAGATGAATGTTATCAGATATTAGACGGATTTCTAGTGTTAAGGTAAATACTAAGGTCGTGTTCCAGTTTCAACTTAAAACAAATAATGAAAGATTAACAAACGTTAATGCAGTTGTTTATTTTTTAGTTTTCTATGGTGTGTCATGTGTACTATTGTGTCTGTTTGTCCTTTTCATTTTTTGCCATGGCGTTGTCAGTTTTTTTTTCGATTTATGAGTTTGACTGTCCCTTTGGTATCTTTCGTTCCTCTTTTTTAATGTAGGATTTACATTTGTAAGAAAACCTTTATATAAATCAATAACAAGTATGTTTAGGAAAACATACTCTAAAACTACTTATTAATCATCATTGAAATGAGTAACTGGTGCGAGATGACATATGACAAAAATAAACTTATCAAAGATAGCAGTCTTGTAATTGTGTACACCTTATGTTCTTTTTGTCTCCCAAAAGACTCATCATTAACACTTGAATCACAAACATAAAATGTTAAGCGACATACCTATGAAAGGTGCCAATGCAGAGCTATGTTTGAGATAAAATGTTGTTTAAAATTGTATGTAATGTACGTTACCCTGTTATGTTTGTATATTTTTTATATTGTTTACTCAACTTACAATTATGTTTAACATTTGATATAATTATAAGATTAGGGTAAGTTTTGAAATACTTAAATGCATGAAATATTGACTGTTAAGTATTTAAGATTAGTCAAAAAGCCCTCCAGCAAATTTTCACAGTACACAGACATAGATCATGTTGCCATGGCGGTGTCAGTTCATTTTCGATTTATGAGGTTGACTGTCCCTTTGGTATCTTTCGTTCCTCTTTTTTAATGTTGGATTGAAGTTCGTACAAACCTTTATATAAATCAATAACAAGTATGTTAAGGAAAATATATTCTAGAACTACTTATTAATTATCATTGAATTGAGTAAATGGTGTGAGAAGACATATGAATTGTTTTGCGCCAGTAATTTTTGGGGCCCTTCATAGCTTTCTGTTCGATTTGAGCCAATGCTCCGTGTTAAAGACCGTACCTTGACATATAATGGTTTACTTTTATATATTGTTTTTTTTTATGGCGAGTTGTCTCATTAGCATTCTAGATTAAGGTATGGCCTTTAACACGGAGCTTATGGAAGTATTATATATTGTTATAAGACAATCAAAACAGTTGGAATGCCAATTCATAACGACAATTACAGATTAGAGCATTGTACCCAAAATACAATGGGGTTTATCCAATATAGTGCAAAGGCTACTTCTACCAAAAAGCATGATAATACTTAAGGGACCATACCAGAAGCGTGAACAACTACGACCGGGATACTTTCAAATCGGGATCATTTGAACCCTTGATTGACTGAAATGCGGTGGTCGACAGATTTACCATTTATTGCTACCATGCTAATCATTATGTATAGAAAAAAATAGTTGTATCTGATTTTCGGTCCTACTTCTGCTTTTTATTTGGTAATTTAACATTTTATCAGCTCTTTGATGTTTGGATACGTTCCTCGGCATCATTGAGGAAATATGAAGTTAGCATTTGGGAATAAAAAAATTAACCAATTACAATAGATAGAAAATGCTGTACAAGACAGTTTTTTTTATTTCTAATACAAACATGCATGCAGATGTAAAAACGGATTTCTCGTCCTATATAGAATAAAAGGAGAAGACAATTGGTTTTGTGTAAAGACACAGTATGACAGAACCAAACATCCGGCAACTTTTAGAATTCACAATGGATGTAAGTTTGAGACTATTTGTAACACAAAACCAATAAATTAATGAATAGGTGAAGGTTAGATTAACTTCAACGAGACAGCAACACAACAATAAAAGATTGATGTAGGAATACAAGTCTTGGAAACTACTGACGATTTTTTACCTCATACCAATTTGTTTAATATCGTGTTTATAGAAATTTGAATGCTCAACGAAATACATCGATGTTTGTTTGCAGACTTTAGCAAACCAAGAAATCACATATTCACGAGGACAAAATTTTTCTCTATCCATGAAAATTTCATCTACAGGCTATAAATAGTTTAGATTTTAAAATGATTGAATAAAAGTTACCAAATCCAAACTAAAAACATTTACCCATGACATGGATTTAAATATAGAGAGAGGTTAACGTAAAGTTACAATATCTAGAACAGTTTTAAGAACTAATTGAGATTGCAACAACTTATTTTCACAATTGAAATGAACATTTTCACTTGTTTCATGTCGTGACCTTTTAAAACCTACTTTACTGTATGGATATTTCCCATTGTTAATAACAATACGGTATCCTATTAGTCGTTGTTGGATTGATATTTCATTGGCATTCATACCTCATCTCCCTAATTATGTATATATTACTTACAAAAATGATAAACACTGTACTTCCACTGGTAAGGTATCCTTAGTTTCGGATAAAAAAAGGAATATCCCGATAATGTGCGTTTATCTATTTCATTGCAGTAGTAGGAGATCATCCAGGTAAAAAAGACGCATTTAAAATTTGCGAAGTCTGTAGATTTCCCGGCCAAAACTTTTTCACAGCTGTAGGTAAGTACGAGAATAGTGTAATTTTAGATATTTTGTTATGTGGCCTGGATATTGAAATCTTTATCGCACAATACGTCATATCTTAAGATTAATGATTTATGATTTTTTTATTAGTATGTTACTTGAAATCTAAGGTACATTTAAAGTCCAAAGAGCGTGAAGTGTCGAAATTCACATGGCTCTCTAATAAAGTTAAAGTCTCATATATCATAATATATAATTATATATATGTTCAGATTTTAACCTGATCTGTCTTTGTCGATTATGCCCTTATTGTGTTAATTGAACGGAACTATTAAAAATCATCATGCAAGTGGGAGGTTACTCTAGCTTGTGTTGAACAGACCGAAATCTTTTTTAAGGGGCGACATACTGTTATAGTTACATTAGATATATGTTTCATTATAATACGTTATTCTAATTGGCTAACTGCAATCTCGCGTTATTCCTTTATCAACTTCATTTCAAAATGAATTGTAACATTCATGTTGCCACGTGCTTCTACAATAAAGTACACAGGTAAATAAAAAAGAATGATAGTAAATGTCTTCTCATGATCATAGAGCAAAAATGTTATTATAAGTATTGAATAAACTAATCATAGATACCAGGACTAAAATTTTACACTTTGCGATTTTCGTCTACAAAAGATTCATCAGTGACGCTTGAATCAAAAATTGTTTAAACGGCCAAATAAAGTACGAAGAGCTTCTTTTAGTAATTTGTATAGGGTTTTAAAAGTGTTGACCGAGCGTACATTTCCGCGCTTCATATAAAATGTACTTCGGTCAACGCTTTTACACTCCCATGAAATTACAAAAAGAAGCATTCAATTCCTAAATCAATATTAAAAATTACACATATGTCTCACACAACAATTATAAATTTAATAAAACTCATTAAAAAGTCAATACCTCAATTGAAGATATATTGTAAAGTACTAGTATATAACGTGTTCTTATGAGCTATACATCTAGGGGTAAATATTGTTTCTCAGAGTTAAATTCGATGAACGTAAACATTGCAAGAGTCTCCATAAACGTTTTTAAACATTGTGATTGGTTTGGTGTTTGGCACTTTATTTTATATATTAATCAATATGTGTATGATTTTTGTAGAACGTGGATCACATTCGTACAGTAAGTTGTTTAATTGTTTTAAGAAATAATTAAGACAAGTTTTCTCCAATTGTATAATGCTTTCTAGACAAATATTAACCTTTGTTGATAAAATCCAATCAATAATATTTAAAAAAAATAAAAGATAATAATGCATTTGTTTTCGATTTTCTGTTTTCATTTTGATAGTGCAAATAGACAGAAGTGTATGCAAAATTTAAGTAAAATCTGTGACAAAAGATCATCGATATAAGATCATTGTATCTCTTATAGATAATAACTTGATCTGAGTCTCAACAAATGCATTACTTTGACATATTAATATCAAAGTGCAATACTTTAACAGGTGACCTAATTTCTAAGTATATTATTTGGCATTAAAAAGAAAGATAGATACATAATTATATATTGATATACATGTTACAATGTGATACAATTAAACATCATTAATATATCAATTGTCTCTACTTATATTTAATTTAGTTTGATATTGTGCACTTATTATCCGATATATGATTCTTTGTTTTGTTTGTTTTAGGATATGCCTATCGACGTCGTAAGTTGTCTAACACAATATGGAAATCATTTTCGTGTACTAATCTGTAATGTTCAATTGAAGTACATATATCCCACCCTACATTAATTCAGCAAATTCTAAATATTTTGAAAAAAACATTCGAGTTAAGTTCAAATTTGGCCCTATATTGAACCTTATTAGATCCCCTCATTACAAAATAAATTTACAAGAGCATGTATCCACAGGTGTATAACAGCAAGATTCACTCTCAGAATACTGAAAAAACTTACATTGTGCCATTTGTTATGTAATACATGTAGTTTTTTGTGCAGTTGAACATTCTTCAACATTAACTCATTTGCTTGCCGCCATGTCGATTTATTAAAATCAGCAATGACACGTGTCCACTTTAAACGAACCATACTTTGTAGATCTACTGTATTTAATAATTCCACTAGATATACCAAAAACATTATATAGGGATACGCAATTCAAGAATTAGTTTTGAAAAAATGTTAACAGTAAAGTTGCAATGGAAACGATGAATTTGTAAAACGAACAAAGAAAAGTGAAACTTACAGCTATGTGACTTGGTTCTTGACCTGGGACAATTACATACTCTGTTGTCTTGAAAAGCCTAACAACTGCTGTTTCGTCTTTGTTGTTACTCGATATTTCAGAAAATATTGTTGGATTTTTTTTGCCCATGTTTGTTATTTGAGTTGTATGATATCAGGTCTCTCCGTTCACACTTTCAAAATAGCAAAATGTGGAAATTTAAAAATATGAGAAGCCGTGTCTTATCATAAGTATTCAAATTTAATTATGTGTTGCACCTTATGTGTTTTTGTTGTATGAATTATTTGAGTCACAACGCAAACTTACTAGAGAAAGTGTATGGTTGATTATTTGAAGTGTTAGTTGCTTTTTAATGATTTATTTAATCTCATTGCAGCACCCAGGCAATCACGCAAGTTTGGATGTATTATACCGAAAGGTTGTAAATGTTGCACACTACCGCAATGTGGACGCTGTCGTAGATGTAGAGACAATGGAAGCATACCAAATGCTTGTTCCTGATCTTGAAGCTTCTGCGAGGTTGAAAGCAAAGATGTAACACGTTTACGAATAAAATAAAAAATAATAACAAAGTTTACGAGTCTGTTTTATCTATTTTTTAACAAAACGTTCATGATTGGATTATATTGAAAAAAAAGAGAGGTAAAATATACATTGGTAACAAATTAAAAAAAAAATATTACCCTGAATACAGGATACAAAACTGTCTCTTTTAGATGCGTCTTCATTTTGGCTAGGTTCCATAAAAAAGCGAAGTGATCGTATGACAAAACTATAAACATCAATATAAATCTCTGAATATATCAGACAGTTTGCAAAACGCAAGACTCAAAACTAAAGACTGAGCAACACGAGCCACACAAAAAAACATACGACCAACTATCTAAATGATTGCTATACATTCTTTTCTTATATCTAACTTTAATGGTCAGTGCTATTGTTTGGCCCTTTAATTCAACAAGAACATAAATAAAGTAACATAGAGAATGGAAATATAGAAATGATCAGAAAAAAAACTTCCAAAGGCAAACAATGGGTCTTTAACATTCCGAACGGAAGCGAGCTTCAGCTGACTGCCAACAAAAAAAGTATACATTGTACTAGTTTATTCGGAGTAAATCCTATTTTTCTTCCCTGTTCATAATTCATCTGAAAAGCTCTTAAAAGACGGCACAATAAATGATCAAATCATTTTTAGTCGTTCAGTTAAATTTATACTTTTTAACTGCGGTACATTCAGAATTGTTCAGACGATTCGCTTGCAGTCATTTAAAGATTACTAACCAGGTGAAATGAAAAACCAATCTAGCATTCAAAATTACTATTATAAAAAGTAAAATCACAAAAATACAGAAAATTCAAAATGAAAAGCCCTAATCAGATGGCAAAAATCAATAAATAAAACACATCAAACGAATAAACAACAACTGTCATGTTCCTGACTTGGTACAGACATTTTCAAATGAAGAAAATGGTGGATTGAACCTGATTTTATAGCACTAAACGTCTCACTTGTATGTCAGTCGCATCAAAATTAAATAAGCTTACAATACTGATAGGATATAAAGCTAGTTTGCAGGCTCTTTGAATTGTTCAACTATTGGTTATAGTTTAACTCGAACTTTCACTTTGCATTTAATCATTTGCATTGGTATAATTCGGGTCTCAAATCGAAATAAAGAAAATCTAGAATCTGCTACAATTTTGGTAAATGACCTTTTATGACCTATTGATATCTATTGATATACAAAATGAGTGAGCGTTATTTGGCAATGCATTTTACAATGTATCGTAGGAAAAACCAACGTTCATTTTTATTTATAAATAAGGCCGTGAATTTTCTTGTATGGATTGCTTTACATTGTCATTTCGGGGCCTTTTATAGCTGACTATGCGGTGTGGACTTTGCTCATTGTTGAAGGTCATACGACCTATAGTTGTTAATTTCTGAGTCATTTTGGACTCTTGAGGCGAATTGTCTAATTGGCAATGATACATCATCTTCTTTTTGATAGTGACCGAAGATTTGACAAAAAAATCATAATCCTCGACTTATGGCATCTTTAAGTTCTGTTTGGTATATTTCTAAACTGAATATTTTTTTATTTTTTTTTTGTTCACTGAACTGATTTTACCGAAGGTGATAAGTTTGAACTTAGAATAAAAGTATCATCATTACTTGATAATTGTCTGTTCTAACTTTCCGGATGTTAGGAACATAATGGCCGTTTTGGGCCAATTTTGTTCACTAGCACATGGGCTCCTTCAACAAAACAGCACTTTAAAGTGCAATGAACGTGGTATTGTCAAGGACAAGCATGTGGTTTACCCTTTTGCTTAATCTGAAATTTGCAATGTGTACACAGACTTTAGTCTATTTTCAATCCTCTAGAATGTACACTTTCGACTTAACCTGTGCCATGTCTGTAACTTTTAAATTCATATTTTCATACAAGTATTTCGGGCTCTACATGGCTTTCTGTTCGGTGTGAGCCAAGGCTCTATTGGAGGTTGCATTTTGTCAATAATGGTTTACCTTTTACACATTGTTACTTGAATTGAGGGTTGTCGCAATGTTACTAACACCACATCTTCTTATTTCTATACAATACGAGACGAAACTCATCAAATACATTGAAGAAGGACGAATTAGACGACCATTAGATTGTATGTGTGAGATTGGCAGTAGGATCTGGAAAATGATTTATCTTACCTTTTTTTTAGAGCTTACAGTAAATTACCTCGGATTAGTCAGGACACTGAATTTATTACAACACAACATCATAAATATTTAGGCTCCTTTAAATCCATATTAACACAAGGGGATATATATATATTGACTATATATCTTCTTTTTTATATATCATGTTGAACGTCCTTGATGGACACCTCATGCGTTACATTGAATATGAAAAACAACGATGATTGTATCATTATGGTACTGCTGTGACAAACTGTAAATTCAGAAATTTTTGTGTGCATTTATTAGTGCAATTTGTTATTTTAGACTAATATACGATTTTGAGAAAAATCCTGTTTAATTCATATAAAATATTTCAAAATGCGAGTTTAAATTATTGCGTTTACAACTCGCAATAATAAAAACCTCGCATTAATATCTGAATTTACAGTAGTAAAAAGTTTGACCCGTACCTACTGTTTCGTAAGGTTATTGCGTTGTGAACGGTTAAGGTCTCACTGATGAATTAAGGTTTATGCTTTTCTATGATGTGCTAGCGTTTATTGTGCACAAAACGTTCTGAGCAACCTGTAAATTTCAAAACACCTGGTGCTGAATCACTAAAGTCGAGCGCACCCTTAAAAGGTGTACTTGATTTGATCAATATTTATGTTTGTTTTGACAAACAACTATATATTAAGAAAATCAAGCCTAGCATTGCATGCAAAAATCTTCTATCTATTAGCCACCGAATTGCAAAATATGAGAGTACAAGGATTAAGGCTGTGGATTTTCTATAAAATTTCTTTATGCTGAGCATTGAATTAACACAAGGGTACATACTCCTGAAGTTATATCAGGACGTAATAGATGCAAACACAAAGAATGCATTTAATCATGACTTTTTGTGTGTTTAATCAGCTTTTAAAACACATTATCCCCGGCTTATCATATTTCTAGGATTTTGATTGGTTAGCGCACGTCGTTACAAAGCCCATAGCCCCTGAGTGTTGCTAACACATATCACCGACGTTGCTACCAATTATATTGGGGAAATTCACGCGCGTTTTCCTTAGTTCCATGGTTGTTTCTTATGAAATATCGAATTCTGTAGATTATGCATGATGTCTGTATAATTAGATACTTAATCCACTAACGATTTTATCTTATTATGTCAATTATTGGCACTAATCATAGTGAATGCATCACTAGTATGCCACATTGTCAATGGATGGGACTATATACCTAGCTATGCAAATGACCCATGTTTACATCACATGATGTAACTTTGAGCGCCAAATTCGACCCATTTCACTTTATCTATCTTTAGACTACCTGTAGGGTTCTACCAAAGGTAGTACCCTTCACCCCGTTAAAAATATGTCAAAATCCCAAATGTCAAAGAAGATATTTAAAAAATGAAAAAAAAAACCGTTACCTTAACGTTAAACTTTGTAGTCCAATTTCTCTACAAATGGCCATGGCATATTTAGACTAAGACCGGGGATAAATTCGTTATCTGCGTTCATATCCGTAGATATGAATATTTTAACACCCTTCAATACCCTGTACACCCTTCGGCTGCGCCTCAGGGTTTACTTGGATACTTCAAGGTGTTAAAATATCCTTATCTACAGATATGAACGTAGATAACTTATATTTTAACGTGCTATCAAAAAGACAGTATAATGCATGCATGTATGCATTTTTTCAATATAAGATAAGAGATCAGACAAGTTATAAACAAATTTAAAAGAGATAAAATTGCATGTTGGATATACATATATTTTTAATTTTTTAAAAGAAGGTTGAAATATCAAATTTTGTACAGTTTACAATGCTGCATTTTCTTTTAATGGAGAATATAATTCGAACAGTGAACTGGAGTTCCTGATGTTATCATTAGTCCAAAAGAGGAACGAAAGATACCAGAGAGACAGTCAAACTCATCAATCGAAAATAAACTGACAACGCCATGGCTAAAAGTGAAAAGGACAAACAGACAAACAATAGTACACATGACACAGCATAGAAAACTAAAGAATAAGCAACACGAACCCCACCAAAAAAACTAGGGGTATCAGGTGCTCCGGAAGGGTACGAACATGCGGCACACATCTTGTTGCTTATGTGAAAACAAATCCGGTAAATAGTCTAATTCGGTAGGTCACATTTATGAAAGGTAAGAGGTTTGTAGTTACGACGTAAGTAACATATCCGATATCATTTGTGAAACGATTATTCCATAACGGTCAACCAACTCGCGATGGCGTCCGTAAAATTTACGAAGGGATGATTTCGACTTCACCATTTGGAACTGCTGGTTTAATAGCTTCCTTCCTTTTAAGCAGCAACCCTCTATCAAGAAAATCATGATAGGATATGTATTGGGAAATATATAAACCGTATAGAGGTGCTACTGGAATGTTGCTACTAAGAAATGGAAAGTTCACATTTGGAAAGCTGAAATCATCTCTTTTGTCGTAGAGTTTTGTTTTCAACCGACCCTCATTGTAAACTTCTAGATGGAAGTCAAGATATGAGGCCGACTTAACTATATATGTAGTATCCCTTATCTCTAGTTCGATGGGATAGATGCGTTCAACATAGTCGCCAATTTTGAATTATTTAGTGAAAGAACATCATCTATATAGCGGAAAGTAGAGTTAAAGAATATTGCTAACTTCTTATCTTGCTTCTTAAGAATTTCCTGTATGAAGTCAGCCTCAGAATAATAAATAAACAAGTCGGCAAGAAGAGGGGCACAATTTGTTCTGATTGGAATGCTGACAGTCTATTGAAAAACATGTCCTTTGAACGTAAAAAATATGTTGTCAATCTCAGAGAATTTTTTGTTTGAATCAGAGTGATCCTTTACAAAGTACGATTTATCCCTCCCTAAGACAAGATCCAAGTTAACACAATAAAAGCTCTTTACGAGAAGAAAAAATATTATTCAAGTTAGTTTCATGTTTATTACATCAATAATGTTATGTGAAAATAACAGGATTGTTTTTAACCGAAATTGAAATAAATTTTTCCAAATAAAGATTTTCATATAACTACTAAATTTTCTTTTTGTATTTCTAAAGTTGACATGAGATGCATTTGAATCTCAATTTTCGTGACACGTTTTTTATGTACATGCATAAGCTCGTTTTGTGTGAATTTTGCGCGAGATTCAAATGAAATTCGTGTGAGCAAAGTTCAGAAACGGGCAATTGTGGACAGGATTGTGTCTACATCATAAACGACACGTACGTTTTTATCCTGAACACATACTCGAATTCAATTCTGGTCAAACGATTGCTAACCATTGTGTATACCATACCAAGCCACAAATGGTGAGTTACTTTTGAAGAATAATCATTTACAACACATCCAATTAGAATTCAGTATAATGTAAAATTATATATGCATTTTTGGTCTAAAAAGAAAGTACTGCCAATAAGGTACACAAATTATGTTAGACACAAAGAAGTCACACGCAGGTTCCCATAATTTAAAACATAGTATTTTGATATGAACGTCACTGATTAATCTTATGTAGACGAAACGCGCGTTTGGCGTACTAAATTATAATCCTGGTACCTTTGATAATTATATACAACATTTCCATTTAAATTACGCATTGTTACAGACAATATAAATTTACATTATTTTTTTTACTCTCAAAGTAATGCAAAAATAAGAAAATTGACATTGTGTAGGTTTTTCCAATTCCTGATATAAAAACCTTCATTATATACACAAAAGTCTGATCAACCTTGTTAATTGACTTTGCACATGTATCAGGAAATCATATGGTACAATGCATATGTCTAACGATTCGTTGCATTTGGTTTCCCAGTAGTAAAGGTATGTTATACATGTAGTTACTTTTGTTCAGTTAAGACGAACTTAAATGTTATCATTATAGATAACATTATGTACCTTAACTTGTCTGCAATAATTATTTCAAAACAATGTACTTATTAGTAATCGAATATATATACATAAAATATTGTGTCTTTATATAGAAGTAACTACATTGCCTACACTATTTTTCAGAAGTATATAATTGACCAAGAACGTACGTGTCATAAAGGTACGAATGGAAACGGGAAATGTATCATAGAGACAACAACTCGAACAAAGAGCAGAAAACAGCCTTATCCCGTCAATGGGTCTTTAACACAGACCAATCCAAAGTTACAAACAACTCCAAAACAAAAATATACAGTGCAATCTGTGTAATCCGACACACTTGGGGGCCAGTAAACATGTCGGATTAAGCAGGTTGTTGGAATACTAAGTTTTTTTCTACAAGGATTGGAATCATGGAAATGTGTTAGTAAAGCAGTGTTGGAATATTCAGGTGTATACACTGTATAGCAGACTTATATGGCAATTAAACGCTTACTGTTGAGTGTTTGAGATCGTACGTATGTTTATATTCATTAAAGTTATTGTTTATACGTGAATGCATGAATATAGGTGGCTGTGCAAGCATTTGACAGCTGAGTGTTCATGACATCCAATGTTTGCAATTTCCTATTTATTGACCTTTATATAAAAGATCTAGATCGACACATATAAAAATATCCCCTGAATCATGTATTACTGAATGAAAAAAGTAGTCTAAACAATACGTAATACTTGCGGTGTATTCATTAACCTAAGATGAAAAGAACGCCGAAAGTATTACGGTTTTTGTAATGTTATCTGTACAAACAACTGTCAATTAGTGTATATAGTTGTGTGTACTTAAGGTATGACTATTTAAGTTATAACCAAAGGTAAAACAACTGTCAATTAGTGTATATAGTTGTGTGTACTTAAGGGATGGCTATTTAAGTTATAACCATAGGTAAAACAACTGTCAATTAGTGTATATAGTTGTGTGTACTTAAGGGATGGCTACTTAAGTTATAACCATAGTTAAAAAAACTGTCAATTAGTGTATATAGTTGTGTGTACTTAAGGGATGGCTATTTAAGTTATAACCATAGATAAAACAACTGTCAATTAGTGTATATAGTTGTGTGTACTTAAGGGATGGCTATTTAAGTTATAACCATAGGTAAAACAACTGTCTATTAGTGTATATAGTTGTGTGTACTTAAGGGATGGCTATTTAAGTTATAACCATAGGTAAAACAACTTCAAATACATTTTCTTGCGTTTCGATTTATAATCAGTAACAAAATATTGAAATTTTGAAATATTAGATACATTTTGTTCTTATACATTTTACCGAAGATAAATATAGAAGATTTCTTTTGTCTATTGTGTGACATATATACCTTAACAAAATATCCCTAGTACGTATAAATATTCAAATAATTATCTTGTCATTTTCTTAAAATTACTAATGAATTTATGAAAGCTAATCACTGTACTCTTCTAATTTTCACTTGAATACTAGGTGAATTCATCTTCCTAAAGATCTAGCCATCCGTTAATTATTGAAGATTACTCGCCGGCGTCGACTATAATATTGTATACTTTAAAAAATAAAAAGAAACAAAATCAGAAAAATCAAAATAGTATTTTACATTTGTAAAATTTACATTTAGATAAAACTGTATACATTTGATAACAAAATAGTTAGGAATAGAAAATAAGGATGAGATCAGATTCTGAGAACATACTCTTGAATACCTGTAATGTATTGTATGATACTATTTGTTGTGTCAGAGGATTCCCATTTTTACTTGTACGTTTATAAAATGAATATGTATAACTCTCTTTAGATGTTTGTATTTTGATTGCTTTGTGCTATGTCTGGCTTGAAGAATTGTACCGAACTAAGATATTAAACTACAATTACATCACTGAATATAATTCTTGGTAAGATTGTAAGTGCTTTGTAATTGACACGAATCAATAATAATTGAAAACACATTAATTGTTGAAGTACGCATCTTGAAGAGTAAAATTGGTACCATTAATGTTATTACTACCGTCTTGATCTGTTGTGTCTTGTGTATTATTATTTGTATGTTTATCGTTTTATTTTTATGTCCCACCTACGATAGTAGAGGGGCATTATGTTTTCTGGTCCGTGCGTTGGTTCGTTCGTTCGTCTGTCCGTTCGTCTGTACGTTCGTTCGTCCGTCTGTTCCGTTCCAGGTTAAAGTTTTTGGTAAAAGTAGTTTTTGATGAAATTGAAGTCCAATCAACTTGAAACTTAGTACACATGTTCCCTCTAATATCTATACTATTAAACGAGGAGACCTCTTTTGTGTGTCGCTTCTCTTCCTTTCACAATAAATTAATCATCATGCCTCTGTGTCCTATAGGTACCATGTATTGTCGCATTTATCATCCATTCTTATGATTATACAGTTTGGGTTATTTAGGGAGAAAATCTAAAAAAAAAAAATTGCGTCCGGATATTTTTCCGTCATTGGACGAAATTGTAAGTCAGACTAGACATCCGGTTTGTGTTTTTTTTTCTGTATTTTGTACGTACCAAAGACAATGAATAACGTGTTTTTGCTATCTGCTTTGGAACCTTTTCTGAAATCTTTAAAAAAAATTCATCGGGTCACTAAGTATATTAAATAGAGAGGGTCTATATAATATATCAATGAACGCCGTGGATTGATTAGGTAACTGAGAATTGATAGTAAAAAGCAAACACTGTATTTATAGTAATATATGTTCAAAACATACTTAACGTGTGCTCATATTGAAATAAATAGAAAACAAAAAAAAATGACTTTTTGATAAATATAAGAATTCCGCTGCCTTTTATGCCTGTCACAGTTTTGAAATTAAACATAATTTGCATAAGTACTTGGGACAGAACAATATTTTTTTGCGTTTTTCTGTATACTATGATCATACATATACTATAGATAAAGTGTATTTGCTATTAATATATATTGTCAATTACAATAGTTTTCTATCCACAGCGGTCAATGAAATATTTCTGTATACTAAATACATATATACTATGAATAAATTGTATAAATTTGCTATAATTTACTATAAATTCCAATAGTTTACTTGGGTGATTTTTAATATATCAATCGTCCTCAATATGCATGAAATATTTGCCACTGGACGTTAAGCAACCAACAATCAATTTAATATATCAGTGACCGTTTCATATAGTAATTATAGGATATATATATATATGTATGTTCCTAGTATACAGAAAAACAGAAAGAATAAAAATCGGTATTTGGATAAAAGGGGAAGGGCAAAAAAAATTTGCCCAGTCTCCAAGTACCTTTGACTTTTGATACGTTTCCTGGCATTCTCCAGTTATAATTTATTTCACAGTTAACATACGCTCTATTTCCCTGCGATTTTGCGGGTGTGTTCTAGTGATATTTTAAATTTTAATGCCAAATTAGAGTTTTTATCCCAATTTCACGATTCACTGAACATCGAAAATGATAGTGCGAGTGGGGCATTCGTGTACTGGGGACACACTCTTGTTTAGCCATTGCGTTATCAGTTTATTTTCGATCTAAGAGCTTGACTGTCCCTCTGGTATCGTATTACTCTCTTTTGTAACCATGACTGCAATTTCAACGTTCTCAACGTATATTTTAAGCATGTCTTTCGTGCACGAAATGACTAACATAAAAAAGGCGCCCCCTTTTGCATGCATTTTTCCCGTACTTTTTTTTATATAGCTTAGAGATTCCTTAGGAATGTTTGATTGCCGATGAGTTCTTTTAAAAAAAAAAGCTAATGACTACACTCTTTCAGAGTCTTTCTTAAACTGAAATTATAGAAAATACACACACACCTACGCGTTTAGACCTTCGCATGTCATGTTCTTAGATTTACAAATATATACAATTTATCGACAAATTGTTTTCCAAGTACCATCTGTAACTGTTGTGTAAAGCCAAAAAAAAAAAAACCAATATTCTTGTTTAAATTTAAATAAATCTGCATAAACGAAACACAAAACTGAAATTGAAAAGTACAAGGAAGAGGGACTTTAAAGGAAAACATTACATTACATGATTTAATTAACTCGTATATAAAGAGGTATAAAACGATGTTTTGATTGATTAAAAATATTTTTACCAACTGCATCAGGTGTTATTAAAGGAAAATATTTCTAAGAAATAGAGGCTAATAGAAAATGCAAGGTTCAGTGGTATTGTTATTGGTTTGTGTTGTGGTGGGAGCTCACTATTATGATAAAGGTAATGTCTATATTTATTTATGCCTTATTGTCTTGTCGGATAACTATTTACACCATTGGGTCGATGCCACTCCTTCTGGATGTTTCATCCCCGAGGGTATCATTAGCCCGGTAGTCGACACTTCGGTGTTGACATAAATATCAAATATCTGGTCATTTTATAAATTTCCTGTTACAAAACTTTGAATTTTTCGAAAAACGAAGGATTTTCTTATCCCAGTAACAAATTACCTTAGCTGTATTTTGAACAACTTTTTTGGAATTTTGGGTTCTCAATGCTCTTTAACTTTGTACTTGTTTGGCTTTGCAACTATTTTGATCTGAGCGTCACTAGTGAGTCTTATGTAGATGAAACGCGCGTCATAACCCTGGCACCTTTGATAACTATTTATATCAAATAAATATATATCTGTTTGCAACGGAATCGAAAATTTATTTTAAAATTAAACATACATTGTATTTTATGGATGTAGCTTTAACACAAAAAATATACCGGCAATAGGATAAAAACTTTAATTTGGATAAAACTGTATCACTACAATACAAATTATAACATGGAATATCATTAGTTACAATTATTATACTTCAAGAGTTTTTTTCCTATATAAAATAAATGAAATAGTTGTGCTATTTCATTCTAAAGACAATTTGCCAGTTAATAGTTTCAAAGACTATTGCCCCGGTTAATAGTTTCATAATCATCTTTCCCGTACTTTTCCATGCTTATTTTTCATTGGACGATAATGATGTCATTGACTACTCTGCTTGATTACGTATGCTTTGCAACGTCAAACTCACTCTTATATTTCACTTACAAGAAGCAATTATAAAAGAGAAAGAAAATCTTCATGGAAATTTTTTAAAAGATTTAAAATATAGTACCTTATTCATAATATGGGTTCGCTCTCCGTATATTAAAAGTGAATTTGCGTTTGGTGTACTTTAACTAGGATTTATAATAAGCACGGAAAGTTTAACACAAGTATTTGTAGTCTTGATTGAAATTAATGAAATATTTATAAATACAAAACGAATTATAAAAAAAGTAATCTTTCAGATAAGGTATATACACTTTTAGAAAATTAGTTATTTGGTATATAAAAAAACTTAATGGCTATGTTGTTCAGTATAATAAAACACCTAATGACTGGTTGTGCGGGTAATAGGTGTATACTATATATATATATAATTATATATAAAAAACGTCTGAATAATAGGCAACGATTTTCCCCACGCGAGCGCTGGATCGTTATGAGTAACGATACATGTACACAATAAATAAATTATATAAACGCCTGTAATAATGAGTATGTGCATACGATCAAATAAATGCTGTGCTGCAAAACATCTTATAGAATATGCTAGATAAAAACTAATATACAATTTAACGTGCTTCTATTGTATACAAAAATCGTGCTTTGAGGAGCAAATGGCCACTGAGAGAAAAGAAAACACGAAAAGTACACATAATTGACATTTCTGCACTTGCACTAAATAAAATCATCATATATACCAGGACTAAATTTTATATATACGCCAGATGCGAGTTTCGTCTATAAAAGACTCATCAGTGACGCTCGAATCCAAAAAATAAAAAAAAAATAAAAAAAAAATAAAAAAAAATAAAGAAATAAAGTACGAAGTTGAAGTTGTACTAAACTACACATCCGTTAATCCAACACCTGCTACAGTATACACATTACCTTAACTGAATCGGTAAGCGTGTAATTAAATTATACAAGATAAGATACATGTATCGTGTGATACGCGAGCTATTGAAGAACAAAATGAACATTTAGTATGACGCTCCGTCAATATATACACATGTAGTCTGGTCCTTTATAAATAGACTAATAATGTATAAATCCACGATGATATACTTCAGTATTACGTGACACCAACTTCCTCCTCGTGTGTGTGTCTAATTCAAGATTCAAAGAAGTTCCCCAACTATATATAGACAGCAGTCATATTCTACGAGAAGAGAAAAAAAGGGGGGTCAAAGGCATGTATTATAGATGTGCAAATTAGTTGTTAATGGTGTTGTTGTGTTCACTTTTGAGGCGTAAATATATATATATATATATATATATATATATATATATATACCTAACAATATTCTCTGAGAATGCTTTTATTTCCTACATTTTCTCCAACCAGTGAGACATCTTTGTGATAATTATGGATGATAATGTAACTAACGAGGTCAATTGTATGTAAACTCATGTGTCGGCAAAAAAGGGACGTCACCAAATTCAGGAAATTACTAGTCTTACATTCCGTAAAAACAAGTATTCACCACATAATGTTAAATGAGTGCATCTTCAAAATTTGATTCCATTTTTAGTTGGTTATATGGCGCTGTCTGTCTTTTTTCTCTTTCTAACACTTAAGAAATGAAATATGGTTTCAAACATTGGGTATAAGGATGTTGGCTACTCTGTTAAAAAAATTTCAAGCTTTTTTAAAGACTGTTATCAATTGATAGTAAATAATTAAAGAAACTAAAAAAGTTGAAAAACATGGAGGTCCGTGTGCTCGTTTTCGAGACATAAGCCATTGAAAATTTGGTTGGAAACAATTCTCTCTAGATTTTTCATATATTTAACATTGGCACTTTATCTGTCTCAAAAACAATGTAAGAACAGCAAGAATTTTATAAAATTTTGAAATATGGCTTTCTAAACAACATGTAATAAAATTATGAAAAAATGGTAGGGGTTAGTGGGCAAAATTGTTTAACGACAATACATGGCTTAAACCAAAGGATTCCGAAAATCTGGCAAAAAATAAAAAAACGAAGGGCAAACATTATTAAGAAAGATAGTCTAATAAATATTTTCTATACAATTTATATAAACAAAACCATACACCATGTACTGTATCATTTTGTGTTGATGATTTCAGATAAAACACCTAGTTGTAAGTTTCCATGTCCATGGAGAGGGAAAACCTTCGATCTCTGGGAAATTGGGAAATCAAAATCAGAGGTCTATGCAAAGTTTTCGAAGGATGGAAGGAGAATCACGTGGTCATTTGGTATAACAGATGAGTGTTATCAGATATTAGACGGATTTCTAGTGATAAGGTAAATACTAAGGTCGTGTTCCAGTTTCAACTTAAAACAAATAATGAAAGAATAACAAACGTTAATGCATTTGTTTATTCTTTAGTTTTCTATGGTGTGTCATGTGTACTATTGTTTGTCTGTTTGTCTTTTTCATTTTTGCCATGGCGTTGTCAGTTTATTTTCGATTTATGAGTTTGACTGTCCCTTTGGTATCTTTCGTTCTTCTTTTTAATGTAGGATTTAAGAAAAAAACATTCATATAAATCAATAACAAGTGTGTTAAGGAAAACATACTCTAAAACTACTAATAATTATCATTGAAATGAGTAACTGGTGCAAAAAGACAGTTTTTTTTAAATTTCAAATCATTATTTTTTTTATAATTGAGATTTCTCGTCCTTTATAGAACAAAAGGAACAGACAACTGGGCTTGTTTTAAGATACAGTATGACAAAACCAAAAGTCCGACAACTTTTAGACTTCACAATGCATGTAAGTTTAAGACCATTTGTAACACAAAACCAATAAACACTTGTTGTTGAAGGTTATATTCACTTCAACGAGACATCAACACAACAATAAAATATCGATGTAGGAATACAAGTCCTGGAAACTAATGACGATTCACTATTCTTTACCTCATACCATTGTATAATTTCGTGTTGTTCTTTACCTCATACCATTGTATAATTTCGTGTTGATAGAAATTTGAATGCTCAACAAAATACATCGATGTTTGTTTGCAGACTTTAGCAAACCACAAATCGCATACTTACGAGTAACATCGGTTTCTCTATCCATGAAAATTACATCCAGACTTTAGAAATCGTTTAGGTTTTCAAATGATTGGATAAAAGTTACAAAAACCAAAACGAAAAACGTAAACAAACAATATCTGACAACTAAAGACATAGTTCATAACTTATAGAGAAGTAAACGTTAAGTGACAACATCTAAAACAGTTTTGAGAACTAATTGAGACTGCAACAACTTATTTTCTCAAATGAAAAAAATCATTTTTCACTTGTTTTATGTCATGACCTTTTGAAGCATACTATACGGTACGGATTTTCCACTTTGTTAATTACAACATGGTAGCCTATTTGTCGTTGTACTTCGACTGAACGTTGTTAGATGGATGTTTTATTTGCTATCATACCGCATCTCCTTAATAATTTATATATGACATACAAAAATGATCAACTTACTTATTCTTAGTTTCGGATAAAAAAGTAATCCCGATAATGTGCCTATGTTTATTTCATTGTAGTAACCGGAAATTTCCCAGGTAAAAAAGACGCGTTTAAAATTTGCGAGATCTGTGCATATCCAGCCAAGAAATTTTTCACAGCTGTAGGTAAGTACGAGAATTGTGTAATTTTAGATATTTTATTATGTGACCTCAACATGCATCTGAACTATAATAATTTATTGTACATGTTGTAATAACGACCTAGTATTGAACAGACCGATATCATTGATAAGGGGCAACATACTGTCCTCAAAATTTGAAATTAAACAAATGTCTCTAACAAGAATTGTAAATTTGATACAACTCATTTAAAAGCCAATAACTCAGATGCAAGACATATTGTAAAATACTAGCATACCGCGGGTTCTTTTGATCTATACATCCAGTTGTAAACATTGTTTCCAGGATGTAAATTTGATCATCTTAACCATTGAAAGAGTCTGCATACACTGTTTTAAACATTGTGATTAGTTTGGTGTATGGTACTATATTTTATGTATCTGTACGATATATGTATGATATTTTGTAGCACGTGGATCCCATTCGTACAGTAAGTTGTTTAATTGTACGGAACCATTTTGGGTTAAAAAAACATTGATGTGCAAATTACATAACTCTCCGTTAAGAAAATCCGCGTACATATGAACATAATAGTAAAAAGACGCCCTGAAGACACAAAAATGCTTAAAGGTCAAATTATGAATTGTGTTTCTGGATTATTTTGCAGTTTATCGTTTTTCAAAAGCTACTTTGTTTTTTCCTTCTAAATAATAATAGGACCAAAAAAATGATAAACGAATGAATCGCTCATACAGAATGTGTTTATGGAAAATGATAATCAAAACATTTTTAAAGATTCCATCATGTAATAAGAGCTTGCCCCACCCATGTATGTTTTCAGATCATTAATTTACTTTAAACCGTACTATTCATGGTTATCGCATACGAATATACCCAAATTGAAATGCCATTAGTTACGAGTGTGTGTGAAAAGCATGGTCAATTTCACTACAATCTATAATCAAATACATCCAGAAATCACATTTAAGGTAAAGTTATAGTAAATTGGCTATGTCGAAGATATTCAAAAAAAAATATGCAAATAACCTTGACTCATATAATCATGTTACATCAATAGAAAGGAAATGTGTTTATCAGCAACATATACTCTTAAAGAAAAAATGTTGTGTTTAAAAGTGGAGATTTGATGATATTTTAGAAAAAATAAGACAAATTTTCCTTGTTAACCTTCTTGGAAAAATTCAATCAATAATATTTAAAACAATCAAAGATATTTATGCAATTTTTTTTTCGATTTTTTGTTTTCATTTGAAAGTGAAACTAGCCAAAGTAGTATGCAAATTTTCGTAACATCTGTGACTTACCTGATATACTGTTACTTGACCTTATATAAGATAAGATCATCAATATAAGACCATATATCTCTTATAAATAATAACTTGATGTGAGTCTCGAAAAATGATTTACTCTGACCTATTCATATCAAAGTGCAATTCTTTAACTGGTGGCCGAATCTCTAAGTATATAAGTTAGCATTAAAAGAAAGATAGATACATAATTATATATTGATATACATGTTACAATGTGATAGAATCAAACATCATTAATATATCAATGGTCTCCACTTATATTTGATTTAGTTTGATATTGTGCACTTATTATCCGATATATGATTCTTGGTTTTGTTTGTTTTAGGATATGCCTATCGACGTCGTAAGTTGTCTGACACTATATGGAAACTATCACGGTGTACAAATCTGTAATGTTCAATTGAAGTACATATATTCCCACATTCATTCATCAAATTCGAAATATTTTGATAAACGTTTGAGTCAAGTTCTAATTTGGCCCCATTTTGTACCTTATTGGATCCCCTTATTACAAAATAAATTCACAAGAGCTTGTATCCACGGGTGCTAAACAGCAAGATTATCTCCCAGAATCCTAGCAAAGACTTATATTGTGCCATTTGTTATATACTAGTAATGCATGTAGTTTTGTGCTTGGTAGGACGTTACTCCACATAAACTAATTTACCATCATGACTATTGATCAATCAGCAGTAACATGTTTCCACCCTAAACTAACCAAAATAACTTTAAAGAACTACTTTGTTTAAACATTTCACTAGATATTTAACAAACGAGTTTATAGTGGCAGATACTCAATTCAAGAAGTAGTTTAAAAAAAGTTACAGTACCGGTGCAATGGAAATTATAAATTTGTAAAACTGAAAAAGAAAACAGGAAGTTTTAGCTAAGTGGATTGGTTCTTGACTTTGTACAATCACATACTATGTTGTCTTAAAAGGCTTCACATTTTCTGTTTAGTCTTAAAAGGCTTCACATTTTCTGTTTCGTCTTAAAAGGCTTCACATTTTCTGTTTAGTCTTTACTCTTACTCGATATTTCATTGTAGTTATTTTCCATGTTTGTAATCTGAGTTGTATGGTATACAGTCTCTCCGTCCACAGTTTCAAAATAGCATGATATGGAAATAAGCAAATACGAGAAGCCGTGTTTATCATAAGTATTCAAATTTTATTGTTTCATGCACCTTTTATATTTATGTTGTATGATTTTTGTTTGGATCCATAGCGCGAACTTTATACTAGAGGAAGTGTATGGTTAATTATTTGAAGTGTTAGTTGCTATATAATATGTTTTGTATTAAATATCATTGCAGCACCCAAGCAATCACGCAGGTTTGGATGTAATATACCGAAAGGCTGTGAATGTTGCAAACACCCAAACTGTGGACGGTGTCGTAAATGTAAAGACAACGGAAGTATAACAAATGCTTGTTCATCATCTTGAAACTTCTTCGAGTTTGAAAGCAAAGATGTAAGACGTATACGAATATAAAGAAAAATTGATAACGTTTCCGTGTTTGTATTATCTATTCTTTAACAAGACGTTCATGATTAGCTGCGATGAAATGTTTTTGTTAAAGGACGAACGTTTTGTCAATTTACTTGTTCTATAATCATTAGTCTGTTGAAGGTTTCTTTGAAAGTTCAACTCAAGATGATAAACAGGATCTTCCTTCACTGTGTTTGGTAACATAAAGTACGTAGTGCCCTTAAAATAACTGGGTCGTCTAAGCAGTCTACGAAACATATTGCTTGATTTTTAATATGACATCTTATCTTAGCTGGGCTTTTAAAGTTTTGATGACAATATCAAATCGAGGTGGTATGATTCAGATGTAGATGCTCAAATTTAATGGGATCCGGAGTACATGTATATTCAATCTAACTATCTTTGCTTTTTATTATTTCTAAACCACTCGACATGTTTATCCTTTAACCAAGTATTCCTCCATTTCAAATATTAAGAATTAAGTATGAAGTGTCGACATAGACACAATGTGCTTGTCTTTGGAAGGTATAAATGGTACTTCGGGAAAATCAACTCCAAAATTATGGATTGTTTGATCTATTATATATTTGTTAAGTTTTGGACACGTTTTTTGTTGTTTATTGAACTATCGTCATTCCAATGTTAACCAGATGTGCTCCTCTTCTTGCTGACTAGTTCCTTTTAATCATGCATATTATGCTGACTTGACACAATAGCTGTGTATGTAAAGTGAATAGAAGCTAGCATTGTCCTTTAACTTTATGTACCGTTATATGCATCTTATTATTTCACTAAATAGTTCAAAAATAACTTAAGTGACTATATGTATTGGACACATCTACCTCATTGATGGAAAAGAATACATGTACAACCGATAGAGTTCATTCTGCATCACATCTTGAACTACGTCTAGACATGCACAATGAGGTTCGGTTGAGAACAAACCTTCATTTAAAAGAGATGACTGCAGCTTCCCTATTTTGATCTTTCATTTACTTGTAGCAAAATTACAGCAGTGCCTGCACACGGGGTATATATCTTCCCGTCAAAACTCTTACGTTCAAGATCAAGAGTTGACTGATGGTTATAGACTATCCGATGACGAGAGCTATGTACATATTTTCATATGATAATCCCGTCTTATTTTCCTCGATTGTGATCTACCACATTAAAATGATCACCGGATGGTTTTTTTTAGGGTGAGAAACCCATCGTATGCCGCATTTGGAGCAAGATCAACCTACCATTCCAAAGAACCTGTGATAACTCCCATTGATTGGTTGGGTTCGTCTAGCTCAGTCTTTAGTCTAATACGTTGATTGGTTGGGACTGGTGTGAGCCGTTTTTACCATGTGTTTTAATTATCTATTTTTCGATATACGAGTTTAGATGTTCTTTTGATAAATGTTGCCTCTATTTTGGAGCTATTCAACCTCAACAAAAAAATGTCAAATGGTAAGAAACGTCTTCATTTGACTATAAGACTATAAACTAGAGACTACGCAACACGAATCACATCAATAACATGTATATAAGTGATTGTTATAGATTCTCCATATATTTAACTTTGGTCGTTAAGACACGCAAGTTTTATCACTCGTCCAGTATGGCATGGTATTGGTGGCAAAAATTCGATATTTTTCATTTAAATGCAATATTTTTTTCATTTAAATGGTATATTTTTTCATTTAGATGCAATATTTTTTATTTAAGTGGTAGAATTTTTCATTCAAATGGTATAATTTTCATTCAAATGCAATATTTTTTATTCAATTGGTATAAAAAATCATTTGCATGCAATATTTTGTATTCAACTGGTATAATAGTTTTTTTTTTATTTATATGCAATAATTGCATTATGGGAAATTCTTTGACGTCTTAAGGTCAAATTTGCAACAACGTTTGTGTTTGGTTGATAATTGTTTGGATTTCTCCCTTTCTTTCTAAACATGGTTGACTAATAATTAAAAAAACGCTTCAGAATATCGGCCTTCTAACTAAATCTGGCGATCGTGTGAGTTTGTGCACTGGCAATTAATGTCATTAATAGCCAGGTAGAGCAAAAAATGCGAGTGTCAAGTAATAATAATTTGACACACAACTTGTTCATGGATAGAAACAGATGCCTGCGTGCATTGCAAAAACATCTCCAATAAAACCCTTTCTGAAGAAACTCCCCTACAGTCTACACATTGAAATAGAAAAAAATATACATAGCTAGGCCCCCCCCCCCCGCTTTTCCCCCTCTAAGTCCAGAAGTCCAGATACATGTAATCATGACGTTCTTTTGTTCTTCATGTATATTATTTTTTACTTTTCTTGATCCTCAGAGACGTTGCAGGAGGGCAAACATGAAAAAAAGAATAAAAAGCCTTCCAGGACGTTATAATTATTTGAAGTAAGCCACCTCTTTTTTTGCTACATGAAGAAAAAAAAAAACCTAATTACAACAGCAGAACCAGAGACCCCGTGACAAGTAGAGACATAAGCTGTTATACTCCGGAACTAGTTCTTTAAAAAAACAATTCAGGATAAATTGGAACCAGTTACTAACCCATGTTACAACAATATTCTTATGACACAGGATTTCACTGTATGAGGCGTGAACTTCATATTTAATACTATCTATAATATGTGTTCTCATTTATTATGCCGCAAATCATTTTACATTTAGGATTTGTTGCTGAGCTTTTTTTCCTGTTCTCATCTCCGAATCCCTTAAATAGACTTTTTTTCAATCCCCTCAGTAGTTCAATAATTAGTATAGGTCATTGCTTAAATAAGTATGCAGAGCATATTTCAAAACATATTTTATCTTCAGGACTTTTAAATGATTTACTTTTCAAAACTGCATTGGGAAAGGAAGGGGTATACAAGTTTATATTGTGATACAGTATATAATATAATTAGGTATCCAACAAATTATATAATTGTACGTTTAGCTATTATCTAGACCCGTACAAAATGTATATAATAAGACACATATAACAGGGGCGAATAAAAAACCTCGGTGTCTTACGGGGGAGTAATGGTTATGATGTGTGTGTGTGAGGGGAAGGTTTCAGATCAAAGATCGTTTCTATAATTAGGTCTTTCCACTTTTCTGTGGAAAGACCTATTGTTTTTCTTCTGATTATTTTTTTTTTCTTCCGCCTAATTTTGTTCTTGCGATAAACATTTGTTTCGCAATATGTCGCTTAGATATTTGGTATATGATATCGAACAGTTTATGCGCTTTTGAAATTTACCCTGCGTAAACGAATACTTTTCTTTGTAGGAGTTATCTCCCCAAACACTGTTTTCCTTGTTAGCGCATCTCCTTCGCAACCGTAAAATATTATGACAAATTTATTTTACAAAATTGCTCGTTATATCCTTCGCATGATTTGTCCTATTTTGACCGAAGTGATATGAACGCTCCATATGAGAGTTATTTCCCCTTATGCATTTGATATAAGTGATATGCATTTCTATCTTGTAAACCATAAGTGCTAAAGACCAAGGATCTTTTGATTTGAGGTCCTTGGTCCAAAAAAATAAAAATTAGGTCAAGGTCAAAGGTCAAGGTCATATTCCAATTTTTGAATTTGGCTTATTTCCACTAATTTCCAGAAACTGTATAAGATATCGACAAATTATTTTTTCTAAATTGTTAGTTGCGACATGTCGTAACACGTAAATTTTGATTGCAAGGGTACGTTGAACGTAAAAGTGAGTTTTCTCCCCTCTTGTATTTAAAAATACGTGTATGGTGATATAACTGATTAACCAAATATAATTAAGTCCTATGGTCTTTTGATTTGAGGTCCTTGGTTTATGACCTTGAAATTGATCTCAAGGTCATAGATTAATTTGACGTTCTAGTTTTTGACCTTTGCTTTCAGCTCATATTTATACATGATATATCCATGAGACTTTTGGCGAAAGGTATCAAACCATTTAACCTTGAAAAAAAACAACCGGAAGTGACCTTGTGTAAACCGGAAGTAGCTATTTTTGTACTTTATTAATAAAAAAGTATATAGAACCAGATCTTTTTGGAATCAGTGTCAATTAAATATTCAAATATTATCGGAAGTAACATTTTTCAAACCGAAAGTAACAAATTATCTCCCTTATTTAAAAAATATTGTATAGAAACCATATATTTCTGGAATCAGCGTACAATAACCTATCAGTTGACGATTGAAATGACATTTTAAACTTAATTTTACAACTTTCATATTAAAATACATTGTTCAGTGGAAAGACCTTCAATTGTTCTCTGAACAATTGGTTTTTAATTCTATATATTTTAGTTTTTACCATTTCACTCTATTCTTTATCCTGTGATCTCTATTATATGTGTCCTAAATATGCATGACATATTTGCCACTGGACATAAGGCAACCAAAAATCAATCAACCTATTCTGTATATTTCATCATTTCTTTATTATGTTATCTATAGGTTTGGTCCCGCTCCATATCTATTTTTTGTTTATATATCTGATAATGCCATATTTTTTTTTGGAAAACAAGGTTTGGGCAAGGCGTTTTTAAAAACATATTAATGGGTCGCGTTCATGTTTTTTTTTGTTCTTCGGAAGTGAGCCAGAAGAAATCTTTTTCTTTTTTTTTTTTGCATTTGAAAGATCTTCTGGCTCTCTTTTACCTCTTCTTTTTTATAGGTTATTAAGACGGCAGAGGCACATAACAAACATGGCGTCGTTTAGTCTAAATGAAATTTATAAATTTATAAATGCAGATATATTAGAACGTGAGCTGTTTTATAAACGTTTTTTATGGTATGACAGTAGGACGATAAGCTGGATAAATATAAAGACTACACGAACAATAACTGTTAAGGGACAATTATTTGATATTCTAGGGAAAGGTTTTTGATTGATTAGTGTTTAACGTTACCAATCTAATTAAAATATTGATCTCTGATTACGTTATACTACTATATGTATAACGTAATCCGAGTAAAACGTAATCCGAGATCAATATTTTAATTAGATTCGTAACGCTATTTTCAACACTATTGGGCTATTCCGTGGTGGTCAGTTTAAATTTATAAATAAAGGATGAGGGAGGGAATTATTATTCATTTCAATCTGTCGCTAATCATGCCTATTTTTCAGCTCTTACCAGGCAACCATATTCATATATGAAATCCTGCTGTCCCCCACCCCAACAAATAAATAAATATAAAATGGCTCTTATTTAACATAATTTTAAATTGATTGATTGTATGTTGCTAATTTTAACACCCAGTGACAAATATTTCATGCTTGTTCATGAAAACACGAGTTTAGACGTCAGGTATATAATATAAAAACAAAGAGATGGAATGTGATTGCAAATAAGGTAACTATCCACCGGAGTTCAAATATGAAGTGGATGTAAGCAATTATAGACAGTCGTAAGGCCTTCAACAATGACAAAAACCTGATACTGTAAAGTCGTATATAAAAGGCCCGACACGAAAATGTAAACAATTCAAACGAAAAAACTAACAGTCTAATTATACATAACAAAACAATTTACAGAATATCAAATATGAGTCGAGACATGAACCAACGACAACCACGAAACTACAGGCTCCTGACCTTGGACAGGTAAATTAAGAATATGGCAGGGTTGATATAGAAAGGAAGATGTGGTATGATTGCAAATGAGACAACTCTCCACAAGGAACCAAATGACTCAGAAATCAACACTGTACGGCCTTCGACAATAAGCTAAGCATACATCGCAGAGTCAGCTATAATAGGCCCCGAAATCACAAATATAAAACAATTCAACCGAGAAAACTAACGGTCGAATTAATGTACAAAAAAATGAACGAACACAAATATGTATAACAAAGCAACAAATGGCAACCACTGACATACAGGCTCCTGACTTGGGACAAGCACATACATACAGAATGTGGCGGGGTTAAACATGTTAGCGGGATTCCAAATTCTCCCCCTAATCTGGGACAGCGGTGTAACAGTACAACAACATGTTTGTGAGCACTCAATCCATCCCGAATCTGGGACAGTGGTGTAACAGTACAGTAAAATTGCAACCTGTAGAAGCAGTTGCAATTAGATTAACTCAAAAGATCGAAATGAGACACACACAAAAAAACTAAATTTAAGACAATAGAAAAAGTACTAACATAAGAGTATTTGCAATTACTGGAAATTTGCTCACAGCTTATAACAACTAGAACTGAAATAAATCTTGTTCTTCAAGATTGAGTTATCAAACAGACACAACGCGCGGCAAAGGATTTAAAATAAAGAAAACAGTCTGAAAAACGTCTAGTTTACGTTGTATATAGATATAATAAGATGTGGTATGAGTGCCGTTGAGACCACTC
Source organism: Mytilus galloprovincialis (assembly GCF_965363235.1). Lineage (NCBI taxonomy): Eukaryota > Metazoa > Mollusca > Bivalvia > Mytilida > Mytilidae > Mytilus > Mytilus galloprovincialis. The sequence goes on from NC_134842.1 coordinate 7,644,376, forward strand.
TTCATCCAAGTCAAAATTTGTAAATGTAAACCATTATAGATCGAAGTACGGTCTTCAACACGGAGTCTTGGCTCAAACCGAACAGAAAGCTATAAAGGACCCAAAAAATTACTAGTGTGAAACCCTTTAAAGTCTAATCTATTTAAAAAAAGGTATACTTGCATATATATCTATATACAATGGAAGTTTTTGAAAAGTGGCCGGCCGAACGTTGTGACCATCGAAATTTTGCAATAGGAATACATGTTCGGATTCAAGATTTTAATAAAACAGCCAGTGCAGGACTCGCACGATCGCCAGATTAAGTTAGAGGGGTGATATTCTGAAGCGTTTTTTTTAATTATTGGTCAACCATGTTTAGAAAGAAAAGGGAGAAATCCAAACAATCATCGACCAATCACAAACGTTGTTGCAAATTTGACCTTAAGACGTCAAAGAATTTCCCATAATGCAATTATTGCATATAAATAAAAAACTATTATACCAATTGAATAAAAAATATTGCAAGCAAATGATTTTTTTATACCAATTGAATAAAAAATATTGCATTTGAATGAAAAGTATCCCATTTGAATGAAAAAATATACCATTTGAATGAAAAATTATACCATTTGAACGAAAAATTATACCATTTGAATGAAAAATTATATCATTTGAATGAAAAATTATACCATTTGAATAAAAAATATTGCATTTAAATGAAAAAATATACCATTTAAATGAAAAATTATACCATTTAAATAAAAAATATTGCATCTAAATGAAAAAAAACATACCATTCCAATGACAAAATATTGCATTTAAATGAAAAAAATTACCAATCAAATATAAAATATTGCATTTAAATGAAAAATATCGAATTTTTGCAACCAATACCATGCCATAGTCCAGATTTCCGTCGATTCATTATATTTGTTTGTATTCTTATATATAAGAAGTATAGACAAATCTCAGTGGGAATCAACTGCTTCAACAGTCAGGTGGTCTGTTGATTCCGATCATCTGACTATCTCATACCAAATTGCTAGCAAGCAGTTATAGTAACCCCCTTCCTAAATTGGTACCATAAGGTAACTCAATTTTAAAATCCAATGATACCTTTTTGAATTAGAATATTGAGTTGCCTTGAGTATATTGAAAAGAGAGGATATCTCGATATAATACATTAATCAACTAATTGTCATTAGATTTATGAAAGTATTTAGAAACGACGATATGAGGCCATTCATCAACCGATCCAGGTACAAGTGTTTGATGATATTTTTGTACAAGAATTTATAGAGATTGCTAAATGTCTGGTTTATAATGTAGACCGTTAATTCAAGTTGAATCGAGAACAATGTGAGAAATAAATAAGTAAGTGATTAAGGCGGATGCAAGACGGAAACTTATACAAGAAACCAATTTTGATTTTAAACGGTCATTTCCACCTGAACTGCTTTTATAGACAGCAATACAAGACGACATACATTCAGTACATTGTAAAAGTACAATTTTGACGACCATATAATTTTTGAGTGAGGGGAACATATGGAACGCCACAGCTGTCTTATGTGGAACTCTGATATCAAGTTATGTTGTTCTATTATTAATTGATGATAGTTTGTCTTTACATACTATGGTTTTGACATTACGTAATGGTGTTTTGATATATACTAAATCATTTACAGTAATTCGGACATAAGGGGGACATCCCCAAACCATTTGGTTCTGCAGTTTTTTCCTTTGTTACCAAATGGAAGCTGTAAATTCATAAATATATTAAAGATTCTTATAAACCCTGTGTCTCGCCTGATAATTCTGATGTCAGTGTAAAAGCGTAATGTTGACTGACTGTACATTAACCGATACACTTAACGGGGGAAAAATATTTTTCTGTATATGCTTTTATCTTGATCATAAAGAATAACTGCTATGCAAGTTTTATAACAATTCATGGAGGTTTACAAATTGATCATGTCAAAACAGTTTAATTTGGATATATTTAATGACTTAAAAAAAACCTTATATAGAAATAAAGAAATGTGGTATGTTTGTCAATGAGACAACTCTCAACCACATACACTGTACCAAGTTACGAGTTTAACTTCGAGTTTGAGTCACATTCAAAGATAGAGTTCCGAATAACAATTCGACTTCAACTGTGAATTTGAGTCACTTTTTTGACGTAGAGTTCGAGGTAAACCCTTATTTGAGTCTCATTTAGATTACGATTAAGAGTTGAAATTCGAGTTATCTTATTTGAGTTCTATTTTGTTTTATCGAGGATCTAGGGCTTTTGCTCGAGCTTCCGAAAAGAGGGTTCAGGGGTAGGTATGCGAACAAAAGATAAACAAATCTACAGCATACAAAACACAACATAATACAGAAATTGAAATATAGTTAGATTTGGTGTGATTGCCAATGAGGAAATTATCCACCCTAGTTAAAATGCAGTGGATGCAAGCAATTAAATACAACCGAACAGCCTTCGACACACCGTATAGTCGGCCACATAAGACCACCACGTGAAAATGTGAAGCAATTCAAACGAGAAAACTAACGGTCTAATTTATAGCTAAACCATCTACGAAAAACAAATATGACACACATGAAACAACGACAACCATTGAACTACAGGCTCCTCACTTGGACAGGCATATAAAGAAAGTACACGCGGTAGAGTTTAACATGTATAAAAGCGCTAAACCCTAACCTAACCTTACGTATAATAGCACAGTATAAGACGAAAATGTAAAGACAGTTTTGATTGGCTCAATTAAATAGATCAGTATGACCGGGTTACATAAATCCATCAGCGTGATCTTGGGTGCTTTGGAAGGGTAAGCGGATTCTGCTCAACTTGTGGCACCCGTCGTGTTATTCGTGAATGTACAAACCCAGTGATTTTGGTTTTATTTGGTAGTTTAGATTCGAGGAAAAGTTGACGGGATTGTGTTTACGACAACTGGAACCTATTCGTCGCGATCTTCACCTGTGAAACAGATATTTCAAAAAAAAAAAAATTCAATTAGTGTGTGGTATACCAGAAAATGCAATTAAAAAACATAAAAGTTAATTATTCATATGTTCAAATGAACAAACACGCTAAAGAATAAAGAATAACCCGGAAAATTCTTTTTTTTATAGAACTGATGCTTTGTCGCTTAGTCCCCCCTCCCCCTTTTTCCTTTAACTTTAGTGCGAGTTGATTTAAAGTGTCTCATTTGTTGAGAATACAGTACAAGTCTTTTGATTTGTGTCGTACCTGCGACATTAATGTAGCGACAATGAGATACAACAAACATTTTTTTTTCATTTCGAGACCATTCTAAGCTTACTATGTGGTATGAATTTTGCTCATTCTGAAAGACCATACAGTCACACATAAATATTAACTTCTTCGTCATTTAGTATGTGATTGAGAGTTGTCTCATTGGCAATCATACCACATTTTTTTTCTATTTCTATATAAGGTTTTTTTTTGCATTGAATATTACCGAATGAAACTATTTTGACATGATAGATTTATAAACCTCCATGAATTGTATAGGAGTTATTCTTCAAGACCACGATAAAGAAGTGTTCCTTAAAATCATTTACGAACTTATTATAATACTGCTTCCATTTGAGAACTAAGGAAAAACCGGCAAGTGGTTTTGGGATATCCCCTTTATGTCCGAATTACTGTATATGTTTTAGTACTTTTTTCTTAATTTTGTCTATCGTTCCCCTTTTTTCCATTATACAAACGACAGTTATTGGTAAACCGATGAATATGGAAGTATTCTTATTTATCAGTTTTCAAATTCTCAGCAGAGAGATGATTTTCTCATAGAAATACCGGGAGCAAAATTTTCGTGTTATTCAAACATGGCAGTCACCGGACGGTCAAATATAGTTTATAGTTTGATATATTACTAAGGTAGAAAATACCAGTATTTCAACACAATAAAAAATTGTTAACAGTTATTTTTTTTTATTATGACCATCTCTATGACAACTCAGGTCATCGCAAAAGTTTTTTTATGTTTCCACCGAGTAACAAAAGTACATTAAGAACATGTAAACGATACCCCCGTCTGGAGTGCTAAAACACAACCTTGATATGTTCGATGATTATTGTAGTGGTTCTTATGGACAACGTTAAGTCTTAAAATACACTGGTGTTCATAACATGTGTCCTGTAATAAATATCTCAAATTTAATGATGAAAATTAATGAATGATTGCATTTTGTACTGTATGAAATAATTCCCAGATAAACATTTTCATCTGCAGTATGTCTCGCCTTTTATATGAAAAAAGAAAAATGCTTTAAGTAACTTAAACTATTGTCATTTTACCATGACTGACATTTGCATGAGGAGAACTTATATGTTTGAAGATTCTGTACAAGTATTACACATTGTTGTATTAATTAGTATTTAACAAACAGATTTTAAGAAATGCAAATATGTAGACTTTACTGATTTATAACAAGCTTTAAAATATATAATGAACAAATCAAACTGAGAACAAGTTGTTATTTTTTTAAACAGTTTAACAGGGCAATCTTTTCACCACAACCAGAACTATATTTGCAAAAAAGTTTTAAGATTTTTCATATGTTGTTCTCGTTCAATACTAAAATAGGCTAGGCAATGGTTAACATGTTAACATGTTTAACCCCGCCCTTTCTGTATTTCCTTCCCACCTCATGAGCCTGTTATTCTGTGGTCAGCGTTGCTTGTTGTCTATCAAAACAAAAAAAACTTGTTTTTCTATATAAATGCATTTTTTCTTTTGAAGCATTTCTTTTCCATTCACACATTTCGTGTTTTGTATAGTTAATATACAGTATTAGGCTTGCTCATTGTTGAAGGCCATATGATGAGCCCTCTTAAGGATTATATACTTGAGGATTAATGGTAACTTATAATTATTAATAGTACATGGGGTGTAACTGTTGGCAATTTGTTGTTACTTCAGATGTAACTGGTGTTGTTTTCTTATTATTTAGGTGGCCACGATGAATATTATATCACAGTATTTTGTGGAAAATAACATTTTATCAACAAATTATATTCTTAGTCACATCTGTAAATATTGTTTCAGATTAAAAAAAAACTTGTTTAAATTTGAATATATCTGCATAAACAGAACATGATGAAAATGGTAAATTACATGTACCAGGAAGAGGGACGTAAGAGGAAATTCAAATATAAACATTTTTAATTTTCTGATATACAAAAAGGTATTAAACGGTATTTTATTGATTAAAACACACTTTCCCTACTGCATCTGGTCTTTTAAAAAGAAAATACAAGTGTACAAATGTAATTTATAGCAAAATAAGAAAACAGAAAATGAAAATTTCAGTGGTATTGTTCTTCGGTTTTGTTGTGTTTGAAGTTCACTGTTATGAAAGAGATAATTTCTATCTGTAACTATCATAACTTGTTGTTTTGAATTTTATCGAATTATGTTTTGCTCCGTGTTCAAGGCCTCAATGTGACTTTAAAATGAAGAACAGTAATAAAACGTTGTTTCTTTGCTCTCTGTGTTTTTTTTTTGTTTGTTGCGCATGCATTCATGTTGTGTCATAGATTAATACCTCAAATTCTTATATATATATAAAAGTATGTGTTACAGAATCGCAAATAGAATATTAATTTAAAGACTTTTTAATGCAAATGTTAAACAAAAAATTTACAGGCTCTGTAGGGTTTTTTTTATTTCTGATAGGAATTTGTCATTTCCATGACATACATAATTACATGGAGGAAATAGCAAATATAAATATATGAATACAATTTACAAATATTACTTGAAAGATTTAGCAAGGAGAACGCACGCAGGAGTTGATAAAAGATGATGCATGTCTTCTTCAATGGTGATACCTTATACAACTTATTATGAATACAAAATGAAACACAAGTTCCCAATATTCAACCAAACATTTCAATCACAAAAATGTACAATAGATGCATGTTCAACATTTTTTCGTCGTTCCATTTAATGGTTAATTGTGTTGAGTTATGCAGCTGTTTCTTCCTTGTTTGACTTCCATTGTTGTTTTTTATAAACGCTTGAAAAAAACTTTGGTTACATATGTTTGATTTAAGATGGATCATCGGTATTAGTTTCCCGAAAATAGAAATTTCTTGTACTTTGCCAAAATTAGGATTGAACTATTTGTAAAAGATATAATAATAAGTGTTGGTCAATTGTTTACAGCTACAAGTCGTGTCCAAAATTATACAAACCATGAATGCGTAGATTGTTCAAGAACAAAACACACTTGTGATTAGAAAGAAAACTTTATACTGAGTGCCAAGGAAAACGCAACACTTGTAAATTTCAAATATTTTAAAACATATAATTATTTTTTTAAATGATTACCTATATCGGTTAGAAAATGAATCGTCAGACTTCTTTCGACAACTTTACGCTTGAATGATTTTAGAAAAAAAGTTACGTGCTTAGTTACAAAAAAGGGGGTTGAGTCGAGTGCACCGCTATTTAACGCACGAGTGATTTTCTCATTGTGTGTTTTGGAAAGCCTCGCTTAAGAATTGAACTTTCCCATCATTTTTTGTTAGCCACTGCAATAAACTAAGCCGTAGATGCCAAGACTTTTAGACAACCAGAGACATGAAGTTTGGGGCATGGTGCAAGGAAGCATTTCAAGTCGTGAAATTGCACGCAGAATGCATTGTTCAGCCTCAACAATTACCAGACTTATCCAAAGATTCAACCAAACTGGGTCTTTGAATGATAGACCACATCCCGGAAGACAGAGAGCAAGTCTGCCCAACAGGACCGAAACATTCGTCTTCAGCATCTGCGAGATCGGTTCCGTATGGCTGTCCAAACAGGACGGGAGACTGTCGGCGTCCATAGGAGACAAATTGGAGCAAACACGGTAAGACGCCGTTTGCGCAGCAGTGGATTGAAGGCACGGAGGCCTTTCCGTGGTAACATGCTGACAACAGTACGACGCCAAAATCGCTTAAGATGGACACAACAGCGTCAGAGATGGTCACACAGGCAATGGACAACTGTCTTATGGACGGACGAATCAAGATTCCATCTTCGCCGTAGTGATGGACGAACTCGTGTGTGGAGAAGAAGAGGAGAACGCTATGCAAATTCGTGTATCCAAGAGACAGATCGTTCGGGTGGTGGTAGTGTCATGGTATGGGGAGGAATATCATTCAACCATAAAATTCCTCTCTTCACTATCAATGGCAATTTAAACGCTCAACGCTACATTGATGAAGTTTTAAGACCGACCGTTATACCGTTTATGGCTGGACATCAAGATTTTAATCTTTTTCAGCAAGATAACGCTCGTGCACACTCCACACGACTCACAACTGCGTTAATCAACAACAGACATGGCCAGCCTTTTCGCCTGATTTGAGTCCAATTGAACACTTATGACATCAAATTGGACAAGCCGTAAGACGACGACAGCCACCACCAGTTACGCTGCGCCAACTCGAAATTGCATTGCGAGAAGAATGGACAAACATTCTAAAACACCGTATCCGACGTCTGGTCAGGTCAATGCCAAGTCGTTGTAGAGCTTGCGTTGCAGCACGCGGTGGACACATTCGTTATTGAGACTGTGAGTTAGTGAATTGTAGCGTTGTGTTGCATTAATGTATTGCATTCGAATCGTGGTAATTGAACATTTTTGGTTGACTTTTATCTTTAAATAAACCCTATAACTGTCTTTAACAATTACTGTACACAAAATATTATTTTTTATAAAAATGTTATTTCTAAAAAAAACTTAGTGTTGCGTTTTCATTGGCACTCAGTATATAATTTTGAGATAAATATGAAAAGATAGGTTTCATAATATGCTTTATGAAAGTACAATTGAAAAATAGTGTCACCAAACTTGGTTTTCTGTATACAAAAAAAGAAATTCACAATTACTATGTTGAAAAATGTTTTTAAAACACAAATATTTGGCATTTGTTTAAACATTTTGGGTAATGCAATACATAGCTTACTTTTCTTAATATCGTTAAAAATTCGTATACACATGCAAATCTGTCTGAAAATCTGAGGACTTAGGCAGATAACTAGCCTGATCTTAGGACTTAGGCAGATAACTAGCCTGATCTGAGGACTTAGGTAGATAACTAGCCTGATCTGAGGACTTAGGCAGATAACTAGCCTGATCTGAGAACTTAGGCAGATAACTAGCCTGATCTGAGGACTTGGGCAGATAACTTGCCTGATCTGAGGACTTAGGCAGATAACTAGCCTGATCTGAGGACTTCGGCAGATAACTAGCCTGATCTGAGGACTTATGTAGATAACTAGCCTGATCGGAGGACTTAGGCAGATAACTAGCCTTATCTGAGGACTTCACGTCCTTCGAATGGTAGCATACGCTTTAAATTTACTACTTTAATTTATCATACGGCATATTTTGCTTATAATGAAAAGAAAAATGAAAGTACATAAAAACTACTATGTATCTTAATAACGTGTCATAGAATTAAATTATAAGCCTGGTACCCTTCATAACTAATTACTTTTATGGTTAGTCTATTTTTCTTATTATCCATTTGAATTGGCTCGGTACTTATATATCCTATCATTGTGTATATAGTGTGTATATATCACTAAATAAACGCAGTAGGTGTTTCAAGGCTTTTAAACATGCATGCAATTCTTAAATTATGATTTGAGGACATGTCCTTGCCTTTTTCAATATAATTAGTCCTTTATTATCATAGGTCAAATATACGACTTATTGATTAACAGTGTTGCCTTATCATTTGTTAAAGCAAATTGGGTAATTTATAAAATAGAAATACAAAAATTATTCCGCTATAAGTAACAAGGTTGCTCTATCTTTAATCATTGTGAAGCTATATGGAAAATGAAGATACTCATAATTTAAAACACGACATTGAACTTTGTCCTAGACTTATATGCTCAAGTTTTGGTCCAATGATTGTAAATCAAAATACCATATTTTTGACGGAAATACCTCAACATATTGCTGAGACAAAATGTACAACACGGGGACATCACTACTGAACTAAGTCAATGGATCGCTTCGGTGAAATTTATTAAAGAGGACAATTACTACTACATGTTAGACAACTGTTATGTGCGATAACATAACATAAGTTGCTTGACACTGATTTCAGAAATATATGGTTGTAGATACTTTAACATAAAATCAATGCAATGAATGTCTAATTCCGGTTAATTACTAAAGGCTTTTTTTGATTGACATATGTGTAAGGTCACGGGATTTCTTACCAATTGCAAAAGACCCTATGATTCGAAAATGTATCAATATGACGTTATTGCATATGGTTGCTCTTTTGAAAAGTTGCTAAATAGTTATCAAAGGTATTTTTAAAAGCTAACCACGATTTTAGATTAAACGTACGTAACAATGTGGTGACTTTATTTCTAAGTACCCAAATAAAAACAATCTTACTGTCAGAATTTTCTTTCGAACGATCACCACAAAATACTGAATGAGAGTTAATCAATTTTAATATACAACATTTCTGCTAAGTTAATTTATGGTTTTTCATCAGAGAGGACGACTTTATAATTTCTAATAGTACTACGTGTAATAGCCATTTTTTTTATTAACTAAAGATTTTGTCATCTAACTGTATTATTCAGATTTTTACACGGAAATATTCAAATGATTATGTTCACACATTGTTTTAGGCATATAGTAAATGTAAAGCCACTTATCACTGAAATAGAATAATCTCTGATTAGAACAAAAAAAAACTCTTCAGTTCATTTTTAATTTCTAATGAAAGTACATGTAGCTCTGGTTATATAATTGAATATTTGTTTTACAAGTTACATACAAACATATGTAAAACACATCTGTTATTAAATTCAAAAATAAGATGTAAATGTTCGTAGAAGAAACAAATACATGCAAATATTATTCGTCATATACTAACTAATCTACATATACATCCTAATAACAATATAAAAAAGAATGATTTGTGTTGCAAGTTAACAGACCTTTTTTACTTGTAGTTAACAAGTTGGTTTATCATTTTCTATTGTACACTATGAGAAGTTACAGTAAATTACTGGTTTGTTTCTGTCTTATATTTGTCTCAGTTCAGGCAAAAATGCCATTTTTTCCTGCCTTACCAGAAGGTAAGTGCATTGAAATGTTCATCCTTATGAATTAACTGTTTTTAGATATTAAGGCTTATCTACTTCAGGAATAGATTAATATACATGTAGCTGTATTTGGCAAAACTTTTTAGATATTTTTGGTCTTAAACTTTGTGTTGTGTTGACGTTTTAAAACTTGTTTTAATCTAGCGTCACTGATGAATCTCGTATAGACGTGTGTTTGGCGTAAATACAAAATTTCAATACTGGTATTGATGATGAGTTTATTCATATAGTGACAAGCAAATTTGTTTTATTGATAGTCGCATGGATATATACATGTACTCGAAAAACACCTTCATATTTTTCATTTAATATCATTCTTCGAATACATATCTTGTAACATTGAATCAAAATATAGTAATACCAGTGTTCAAAAGTCATAAATCTATTTCGAGAAAATAAATCCAGGTTTCAGACTAAAATCGTAAAACACTTTACTCTCTTCTTGTTTTTATTGGATTTCATTTCCTTAGCCATGCTGATTGTATTGAATAGCATTATTTGGATTAAAAAAAATATCCATCTTATTTACGTGGCCGGTAATGTAATTATTGTATCGCAACACAGCTAGTGTTCAGTATTAATGTCAGTTCTCGTTTATTCTCACCTTAAACCTGTACTAAATATATGTCACTGGTAATCATATGATATTTCTTAAAGCTTCGTCATCAATTTAATAAGTACATCGTTCCTTAAATATACCCATCCTTCTAAAAAAAATAATATATATACATGTATATATATTTTAGACAAATTCAGTAACGAATTTCATACTGATTTTTTTTTTAAACAAAACATTTTGCAAAGTCTATCGTAAATATTATTCAGTTTATTTTTTATCTATAATAAGGTTTATTAAAAGTGTAAAACTATTTTTTAAAAAGATCCTCGGAATTAATATTGTGACAATACAACAGTCCTATAGTGACGACAGTCTAAATAAAAGCAAATGTAGTACACCGCTGTTCAAAAGCTATAAATCGATTGCGAGAAAACAAATCTGGGGTACAAACTAAAACAGAGGGAAACAGATAAACATCGGTGTGGTTTGTTTGTTTTGTTTGCATATATTTATTTCTAAGAGGATCTATATTTGTTATTTCCGTTTGAACTGTTTACATCAATGAATTATATATCTGTATGACAGGTACTACTATGTGTCAGCTTCCTAGCGACAAAGGACCATGCAGAGCAGTGATACAACGTTACTTTTACAACCAGAGAAGTTCACAGTGTGAAACATTCGAATATGGCGGTTGTGCAGGAAATGCAAACAATTTTGAATCTCTTTCATCATGTCGGAGAACCTGTCCATAATGAGACGAGTGAGTGTATTTGTTATATCATAAAAGCCACGAGAACGCAGTTCATTCGAATTTTTGTTTCGAAACAATACAACTGAAAGACAACTTCCGTACATCACGGTTGTTTTTATTATAGTAAAGTTACAAATGTAAATGCATGAATATCTGTTACAATACGTGTTCAGCAGCCATATCATTGAATATTGTTTGTAAATGAAATTATTCTTTTGCTCTCATGAACATGACGCAATGTTGTAGTTTAAGAGAGGACAATCAAGGTATATAAATAGAAGAACGACAATGTTAAGCATTCGGAAAATAAGAAAACAAAATATTCGAAAGATGATACCCTTAAAAAAAATAATTGATAAAAAAACTTAAAATTGAGCGATAAATACTGTACAAAACATGGCTAAATTCGAGTTAAAGCAAAACAAAATATGCTCATATGTAAACATGTTTGCCCGCAAATAACAATGGACGGTTTAAAATAATTATGCTTTATTCCTATGATGTTTGAACTACTTGGGAGTAAGTACACTGTTTCCTTTAAAATAAATCGCAAGTCATTGAAATAAATACTATTTTTAGTTAGGGAAAATCTGCTGATATTCTTTACCTTTATTTCAGATTCCAGAAAGACTGCATATTAACAAATAGAAATTCAAATTCACATCTTTGAAATGTACATTGCATTAAACTATTGTTGAACATTATCTAAAACAAAGTGTTGTTCTCATTGCTTTATCAAAAGTTGCTAAGACAGGGCTATAAACCAATCAAATTAAGGTCATCACTCAAGAAATTTTACGGTCGCCATCATAAGCTGAATGGCCATTATAACAAATGTGTGTCAGAAATCATATCTGATATTCTTCCTCAGTCATAAGAACCTTTCATCATTACCGAACTGAACAAGGAAATAACACGACGGGTGCCGTAAACGGTGCAGGAAATGCTTACCCCTCCGGAGCACCTGATTTCACTCCCGGTTTTTAGTGGAGTTCATGTTGTTTTTTAATTATTATTTATAACTGTTGATGTAAATGTCCTTTGGTTTTGTGAGTCTTTGTTTACTTCTTGGTTTCGATTGTTATTGTATTGCCTCCATACATATATAGAATATCGAAACATTACACAATGCAATGCATATTATCTAATGACATGGAGTCGACAATGAAATTATAAGTTAGTAAATATAAGTGACATTCATCGCCGCTTGCATAAACATACTAATATTCAGATACTGACCATAAAACCATAGTAATATGTTTATACAAGACAGCGTGTTGGTTTCACATTTTATATTTCTCATGAATGGTTTTTTGATTGCCAGTCTTCTTAATTTTATGTACATTTATAGATATACAATTCATATATATATATATCGATATTATTGGTGACCCTAGTAATTATTGACATATTAAATTATTGTCAATTATTGCCTCGTAAACAGCGAACGATGTATATATGTGTTCAATACAAAAGGAATGGAATATTTCCTGCAATGCGCAATTGAGCATATGTTTTCAATACATGCTATCAGAGCTATGAATGGTCAACAAGTCATGACTTTGTGCATATAACAACAAAATAGCTTTTCTTCCATCATGACTAAACATTGTTTAAAATCTACTATCTAGGACATGCTGGCTTATTCTGATTAGTTAAGTAACTTAATTTAAAAACAAAACTTAAATGATAACGAATTAAAGTCAAACGGTAAATAAAACGACCCTAACTATGTGGATATTTAATGGGAGGAAATGTGTTCGACTATTAACGTAGAAAAGGGTGATTAAATAGTGCACATTGTAAATATGTCAATAGGTTGCTCAGACTTTTTAAAAGAGTAAACTGAGTATATAACTTCCGTTTACGTTTAATTCTACATTCATCATATTCTTTCGCAAATAAATGCATCAATCGATAATAAACTGACAACGCCATGACTAAAAATGAAACAGACAAACAGCCAAACAATAGAATAAGTACACATGACACAACATAGAAAACTAAAGAATAAACAACACGAAATCCACAAAAAACTGAACATTGATTTAAAATTCGAATCAAAAGAATGAAAAGTGGTTGATTTGCGCTGTTTTTGTTTACATACATAGCAAAACAAATACTTTTGTTCTCATTTATGGAACCCCGTTGTGGATCGACCTGGGTTAACAAAGAGATGGAAAACAAGTATATAATTTGCACCTTTTTGTCCTATCAATTATAAGAAATGCTCTTGTGTATAGGACTTTACATAAGGGCAAATATAAGTCTAGGGTTCATTCCGTAATTTGACCGTGGCGTCAAACTAGAGGCGACTTCCCGAGTATTATCTGTACATTTTCCTTAAATAAAAAGTATAAAATGTAGTAATTACCGTACATGTGTTAGAATTACATGGATTATTCATCTAAAATCTACCTACTCATGAATACGTATTTTTAAATGTTATTACTGTACCAACCTATTCCCAAAAGAAAAAATGTGTCTACCTATATGTCTTTTTTTTTAAATCTCAGAGTCTTTGGTTTTTATTAAAATGAATTACATGTACCTATAAGCTCTGAATTTGTTGCATGATCTTGCAATATTCAATGGAGCAATGTGTTTTGGAGAAATGTTAAATCACTGTTAAAAAGACAACATATGAAAGGCAAATGGATATGGATGAAAATGATTACCTGTATTCATGATCAGTGGCTTTGATATTTCAACACCATATGGTCTGTCAATTGGTTTGATATTAGTACATGTCTGGCAGTCGCTATACGGTCTTTGCCTTTTTACACGGAGGTCAATGGTCAGTCATTGATAGTGTGTATTATGATTTTTATACATCGTCAAAAAGCAACATCAATAGATTCCAGATCATCTTGAATGACAGACGCTGGACAAACAGTAAAATATAATCCAGATTAAAGATACTGATACACCTTACCAAATATGTACGAATAAGATGAAGTTATATGGTAAACATATTTTACATTTGATATTAGCGTTCATATACATAGGCAAGTTATGATATTTTTAGGAAAACTGTAATTATTTATATGTATGAGTATTTCTTTTTTCTTCCGGAGACAACCGGAGAAAATCATTTTTAACGATTGATCATAATTTCACAATGGGAATATTTTAAATTACCCATTAAAAAACTATGAAACTGTTCGTTTTTCTAAGTGCGTGTTAAATATTCATGATCTGTTCCTGCATATGAACAGTCAATGTTGTCTGCAGCTCATATTTGATTTGCCTCTCCAAAATAGAATTCCTCACAATTTGATTATTAGAAAAAGTTCCACTAAAGAAGAATAGTTAAGATCTTAAGTATTGTTTTAGAAGTTTTTATTGTTTTTTACTGTTGCTAACCTTAAGTATATTATTATTATTCACGCAATATTTACTTAACAAACATGTTTCACCCCGCCGTATTCTGTATGTGTGTGCCTGTCTCCAGTAAGAATCATGTAATGTAGTGGTTGTCGTTTGTTTATGTATTACATAGTTACCAAAGGTACCAGGATTATAATTTAGTACGCCAGACGCGCGTTTCGTCTACATAAGACTCATCAGTGACGCTCATATCAAAATATTTATAAAGCCAAACAGTTACAAAGTTGAAGAGCATTGAGGATTCAAAATTACAAAAAGTTGTGCCAAATACGGCTAAGATATTCTATGCCTGGGATAAGAAAATCCTATCTTTCGAAAAATTCAAAGTTTTGTAAATAGGAAATTTATAAAAATGACCACATTATTGATATTCATGTCAACAACGAAATGTTGACTACTGGGCTTGTAATACGCTCGGGGACGAAACGTCCGTTAGCAGTGGCATCGACCCAGTGGTGTAAATAGTTATCAAAGGTACCAGGATTATAATTTAGTACGCCAGACGCGCGTTTCGTCTACATAAGACTCATTAGTGACGCTCATATATAAATATTTATAAAGCCAAACAAGTACAAAGTTGAAGACCATTGAGGATCCGAAATTCCAAAAAGTTGTTCCAAATACGGCTAATGTAATTTATGCCTTGGATAAGAACATCCTTAGTTTTTCGAATAATTCAAAGTTTTGTAAACAGAAAATTTATATAAAAAAAGACCACATCATTGATATTCATGTCAACACCGAAATGTTGACTACTGGGCTGGTGATATTTGTTTTTCGTTTATTTTTTGTACATGAACAAGGCCGTTAGTTTTCTCGTTTTAATTGTTTTACATTTTCATTTCCGGGGCTTTTATAGCTATGGGCTTTGCTCATTGTTGAAGGCCGTACGGTGACCTATAGTTGTTAATTTTTGTGTCATTTGTTCTCTTGCGGAGAGCTGTCTCATTGGCAATAATACCCTATCATCTTTGTTATAGCCTTGTAACATGTATAAGGCGCCTGCCTTTTTAAGTTAAATTCGTAGTCAAGCGTCGATATATGACTTTTAGCTTTTTTTACATGGAGTAGCTACTTAAATTGCAGTTTTTCACTAAATAGAAAATATTTTTCTATTGACCAACTCTGCACTAAACAACACCTATACATTATATGTCTTGTAAACGTTTTCATGTTATACATAAACAAAGCAGATGTTAATAATATGTACAGAAATTATTTTGGATAGAACAAGGAAGAGGGTCTCAGAGGAAAACAAGCAGCATTGTTTTGATTGGCTAGATTTACAAAGAGGTACAAAATGTACTGTGAATTATATTTTCCAGTGTTGTATTTGTATCTTACAACAAGCGTGACGATAATTTCTATACTTTTATATATGCCTGTTTGTATTGATTGTATGTCGAATGTAATTAGCTGTTTGCTTCAAAATTATGAGCTATATTTAGATACCTCAATCATTTATGAAATTTATGTAGCTAGTTTATGTATTTTGTACACTAGAGAGATAGAAAGAGATTTCGTATGAAATACAAACTTGCCATAGCAATTATATGTAATATGATTACAGGAGATTTTTGAATACAGTTCATTGGTATTCCTTTTTATAAAGAAAACTGATTTGTACTCTAGCAGCGGGTACTATCTACAATACATACACCAGTGACGTTGAAATCAACAAATATACATGCAAAATGGTCTGATAGGGTACGAATAGCATTTGTGTTCCCAAAATTTCGAAATTATTTGCCAAATCCATCTATGATATTGAGACAAGGAGTCATGATATATTTGTCAATGGGACTACTAAAGTTCTAACGAATCGGATATGAACAGTTATAGGCAATCGTAGGGTCTTCAACAACGATTACAAAAAACAAACCGCTATAAAATGCCACGACATAAACACTATGAAACAATGCAACTGGGAACATTTAGGGCCTACTTTATAACAAAACAAAACGAAAAACAAATATGAATGACATAAACCAACGACGAACATACATTTACTGGCTCTTGACTTTGAACAGGCACATGACAATACAATGGGTGTTAATAAGTATGAAGGCGCCAAGTCTAACTTATTCAATGGGAAAAAATCCCTAGAATTTAAAAAAAAAAATTAAATTGAATTATAGTTCAGGTCAACACAGATGTGTTTCATGACACATTTACCAAATAACAAAAATAAACAAATACATCGATGTATTTGATTTGACATAACAACTATTTTGGTGTGATCGTCATAGATGAGCCATATGTAAGCGATACGCTCTTCTAGCTTGCCAAAATCAGAGGTTAAGTCACTTCGATGAATGTTTTCTGTAAATGTTCTTGGATCTTTAGTATAACATAAGGTTATTAGAATCACGCGATTTTTTAATCATCAAAGTATGATAAAGTATATCTTTAAAATTTAATTATGATAATTAATGGAGTATAACAGTACAAACTGCATAACCTTATTCCTAGATAAATGTTCTAACTTACAATACTGTTTCGTCTGTTTAATAAGAAAAAAATAATAAGTCTGAGAGTGATTTAAGTAATTAAAACTATCTAAATAAAACTTTATATAATAGCTAAAGAAAATATGGTATGTCTGCCAATAAAATTATAGGTAAACGTAAGGCCTTCGACACGGACCCTTGGCTCACACCAAACAGCAAACTATATAAAGAGCTCAAATAATGACTAGAGTAAAACCATTCAAACAGGAAATGCAATATCTATATAAAAAATGAGAATTTTTAAAACACTTATGATTGCACAAACAAACGACAATAACTGAATATCATGTTCCTGACTAAAGACAGTTGCAATCATAAATTAACTACAATATCCTTCCTTTTCACGAATGTGACCTACCGAATTAGACTATTTATCGAATTTATAACAAAATAAGCAACACGACGGGTGCTACATGTGGAGCAGGATCTACTTACTCTTCCGGAGCACCTGATATTACCCCCAGTTTTTGATGGGTTTCGTGTTGCATATTCTTTAGTTTTCTATGTTGTGTCTTGGGTACTATAATTTGTCTGTTTATAGTTTCATTTTTTAGCCATGGTCAGTTTATTATCAATCTAAGAGTTTGACTGTCCCTCTGGTATCTTATTACCCTATTTTGCTACCATAACTGCAATTTCAACGTTCTATATGTAATGTTTTTAGGTTTATATGTATTATATTGTTCTCTGATAAGTACCCTAGTCTTTTTATTAAAGTGGCTTTTCAATGTAAATTGTTCATTTCATATTTAAAGCATGTCTTCAATGCACGGAATGACTGCCATACAAAATGAAAGGGTCCGGTATGTGAACACATGCGGAGGTCAACTTTTAAATGCTAAGTTTGTGTTATAAAACTAGACAGTTATTCCCATTTACCAACTATTTTGTTAACTATAATTCGGGTATTATATCTAGGAAAATTTACAGATACAGCCTAAACTGATAGTCACAAAATTGAGAATGGAAATGGGGAATGTGCCAAAGAGACAACAACCCGACCATAGAAAAAAATAACAGCAAAAGGTCACCAACAGGTCTTCAATGTAGCGAGAAATTCCGGCACCCGGAGGGTCAGTCATGTTTTTTTCTAAGTCTTTCCTGAAACAGATTAAGCTGAGAACGTGTTGTACAAGAAATGCAAAAGTGGGGTTGCATGTGATAGAAAACTGAACATGTGGAATTTAACTTGTAAAACACGTTGAATCAGTAATTATATATCACGTAGTTGTTTACCGTGTTTTTTTAACATAAAATAGAGGCCCCATTCTATCATGCGGTTTTCAGCCAAAATAGTAAAAACAAGGTGGGATTGTTTTTTTTTGTTTTTTTTTTTTATTTGTTTTTTTTTATATTTCTTAGCGAATCCTTAGGGATGTTTAATTAACGATAAATTCTTTGACTTTTAGGAAAAAGTCAACTAATGATCTACACTCTTTCATAAGTTGTGAATATAGCAAATACACCCACACCTACGCGTTTAGACCTCCGCATGTTGTGTTCTTAGATTTACAAATATATACAATTTATCGACAAATTGTGTTATAAGTACCATCTGTAACTGTTGTGTAAAGCAAAAAACCCCAGTATTCCTGTTTAAATTTAAATATATCTGCATAAACGAAACATGAAATCGAAATTGTAAAGAGGGACTTTAAAGGAAAACATTACGTTACATGATTTGATTTGCTGATATACAAAGAGGTATAAAGAAGGTGGTTTTATTGATTAAAACCATTTTTATCAACTGCATCAGGTGTTATTAAGGGAAAAAATTTCTAAGAAATAGAAAATAATAGAAAATGCAAGTTTTAGTGGTACTGTTATTGGTTTTTGTTGTGGTGGAAGCGCACTATTATGATAGAGGTAATGTCTTTATATATGTATGTATTATTGTCTTGTTCTATATCAAATAAATATAGCTATTTGTAACAGAATCGGAAATTTATTGTAAAATTAAACATTTTTATAGATGCAGCTTTAACACAACAATGTACCGGCAATATGATAAATACTTTAATTGGGATATAACTGTATCACTATAATGCAAATGATAACATGGAATATTATCAAAGAAACAACTATATATATGTATAATACTATATATAAATCAAACAGCGCTGAAATTTAAAACAGAGAATGCTATCATTTTCTACATTTTCTCAAACCAGTAAGACATCTTTGTGATAATTATGAATGATAATGTAACTAACGAGGTCATACATTTGGTTTAAGAAAGACAGTGTAATGAAAACTCATATGTTCTATACAATTTATATAAAACCAAACCATATACCATATCATTTTGTGTTGATGATTTCAGGTAGAACACCTAGTTGTAAATTCCCATGTCCATGGAGAGGGAAAACCTTCGATTTTTGGGAAATTGGGAAATCAAAATCAGAGATCTATGGAAAGTTTTCGAAGGATGGAAGGAGAATCAAGTGGTCATTTGGTAGAACAGATGAATGTTATCAGATATTAGACGGGTTTATTGTGTTCAGGTAAATACTAAGGTCGTGTTCCAGATTCAACTTAAAACAAATAATGAAAATAAACTCATCATAGATACCAGGATTAAAATTTAATATATATGCCAGACGGGCGTTTCGTCTACAAAAGAATCATCAGTGACGCTCGAATCAAAAACTGTGTAAAAGGCCAAATAAAGTACGAATTTGAAGATCTTTGAGGACCAATCATTCCTAAAAGTTTTGCCAAATACAACTAAGGTAATCTATTCCTGAGGTAGAAAAGCCTTAGTATTTCAAAATAATTTTATTATTATGAACATATCAATGATAACTCAAGTCAACACAGAAGTGCTGACTACTGGGCAGATTAACAAACGATTATGTTGGATTTAAAAATAACAAGTGTGTTAAGGACAACATACGCTAAAACTACTTATTAATCATCATTGAAATGAGTAACTTGTGTGAGAAGACATATCACAAAAAAAACTTATCAAAGATCGCAGTCTTGGAATTGTATACACCTTATGTGCTTTTTTCTCCCAAAAGACTCATCATTGACACATGAATCAAAAACATAAAAGCTAAGCGACATACATATGACAGATGCCAATGCAGAGCTATGTTTGAAATAAAATGTTGTGTAACATTGTGGGTAATGTCCGTTACCCTGTTATGTTTGTATATTTTTTTATATTGTTTACTAAACTTACAATTGTCTTGAACATATGTACCTTTGATAACTATTTACACCACTTGGTCGATGCCACTGATGGTGGACGTTTCGTCCCAGAGGGTATCACCAGCCCAGTAGTCAACACTCTCGGTGTTGACACGAATATCAATACTGTGGTCATTTTTAGAAATTTCCTGTTGACAAAACTTTTAATTTTTCGAAAAACTAAGGATTTTCTGATCCCAGGCATAGATTAACTTAGCCGTATTTGGCACAAATTTTTGGAATTTTGGATCCTCAATGCTCTTCAACTTTTTTCTTGTTTGGCTTTATAAATATTTTGAAATGAGCGTCATTGATGAGTCTTATGTAGACGAAACGCACGTCTGACGAACTAAATTATAATCTTGGTACCTTTGATAACTATATAATTATAAGTTTAGGGTAAGTTTTAAAATACTTAAATGCATGGAATATTGGCTGTAAAGTATTCGAGATTAGTCAATAAGCCCTCCAACAAATTTTCAAAGTAGACAGACATAGATTATGTTGGTTGCAACTCCCCATTACTACTTGATTGTGATCATGTTTAGCCTATTTTTGCTCCAATGCATTCGCATACATATCTTTGACTTCCAAACGTTTTGACTATGTATTAAAACCATGTACAGCACTACGCATTAATGCCTTCATTTATTTTGTACTTCATTGAAATTGTATTCATGGAAGACCGTATTTAAATTCATAACTAATGGCAATTGTTATAAGACTATCAAAACAGTTGGAACGCCAATTCATAACGACAATAACGGACTAGAGCATTGCAACCAAATTACAATCATGACAATGTGGTTTATCCAATCTAATGCAAAGGGTACTTTTACCAAAAAGCATGATCATAATACTTAAATGACCATATCAGAGGCGTTAAGAACTACGACTGGGTACTTTCAAATCGGGATCATTTGAACCCTATTTGACTGAAATGCAGTGGTCTAGCGAGTTACCATTTATTGCTTCCACGTTACAAAACATATTTCGTTTTAGTGTGTCAAAACCGAATACAAAATTACTTGAAATCAATATGTATAGAACAAATATTCTGAAAATAGTCCGAGTTCTACCTTTTATTTGTGATCTAAAGTTTAATAAGCTCTTTGACGTTTGTTTAAGTTCCTCGGCATCATTGAGGGAATATGAAGTAAGCTTTAGGGAATGAAAAAAGATAACCAATTACAATAGACAAAAAATGCTATACCAGAATTGTTTTACGTTGTCATTTCGGGGCCTTTTATTGCTGACTATGCGGTATGGGCTTTGCTCATTGTCGAAGGCCGAACGATGAGCTATAGTTGTTAGTTGCTGTGTCATTTTGGTCTCTTTTTGGTGTCTCATTGGCAATCATACCACATCTTCTTTTTAATATATACAAAACAGTTTTTTTTTATTTCTAATATAAACATGCAGATGTTAAAATGATTTTTATAATTGAAATTTCTCGTCCTATATAGATTGAAAGGAGAAGACAACTGGTTTTGTGTAAAGATACAGTATGACAGAACCAAAAGTCCGACAACTTTTAGACTTCACAATGGATGTAAGTTTGAGACCATTTGTAACACAAAACCAATAAATGAATTTAGGTAAAGGTTGGGTTCACTTCAACGAGACAGCAACATAACCATGAAAGATAAATGTAGGAATACAAGTCTTGAAAACTACTGGCGATTCACTATTTGTTTTACCTCATAACAATTTGTTTAATTTCGTGGTTCGAAATTTGAATACTAAACAAAATACAAATGTTTCATGAGTTTATTTGCAAATTTTGCAAACCACGAAATTGCATATTTCCGAATAACAACGATTGCACTATCAATGGACATTACATCTACAGTTTATAAATAGTTTAGGTTTCAAAATGGTTGAAAAAAAGTTACCATAACCAAACAAAACACATTAACTAATGACATGGTTTCTAACATAGAGAGAGGTAAACGTAGACTTACAATAACTAGAACAGTTTTGAGAACTAATTTGAACTGCAACAACTTATTTTCTCAATTGAAATGAACATTTTTTAACTTGTTTCATGTCATGACATGTTAATGACAACACGGTAGCCTATAAGTCGTTGAACTTCGGCTGAACGTTGTTGGATGTATGTGTTATTGGCAATCATACCACATCTCCTTAATAACTTATATATGACTTACAAAAATGATAAACACTGTACTTCCACTGGAAATAAATCCTTAATTTCGGATTAAAAAAAGTAATGTCCCGATTACGTGCCTATATTTATTTCATTGCAGTAGTAGGAGATTTTCCAGGTAAAAAAGACGCATTTAAAATTTGCGAAGTCTGTGCATATCCAGGCACGAACTTTTTCACAGCTGTAGGTAAGTACGAGAATAGTGTTATTTTAGATATTTTATTATGTGGCCTCGACATTGGAATCTATATCGGACAATACGTCATATCTTAAGATTAATGATTTATGATCTTTGAATTATTATGTTACTTGAAATCTAAGGTACATTTAAAGTCCAAAGAGCGTGAAGTGTCGAAATTGACATGGCTCTCTAATCCAGTTAAATTCTAATATCATAATATATAATTAAATATAATATATGTTCAGCTTTTAACCTAATCTGTCTTTGTAGATTATGCCCTGATTGTTTTAATTAATCGGCACTATTAAAAATCATCATGCAAGTGGGAGGTTAATCTAGCTTGTGTTGAACAAACCGAAATCTTCTGTAAGGGGCAACATACTGTTGTAATTTCATTAGATGTATGTTTCATTATAATACGTTATTCTGATTGGCTAACTACAATCTCGCGTTATTCCTTAATCAACTTCATTTCAAAATGAATTGTAACATTCATGTTGACACGTGCTTCTACAATAAAGTACACAGGTAAATAACAAAAAATGATAGTAATCGTCTTTTCATGATCATAGTGCAGAAATGTAATTATAATTGTTGAAAAAACTCATCATAGATACCAGGACTAAAAACTTTCACTTACACCAGACGCCCTTTTCGTCTACAAAAGACTCATCAGTGCCGCTCGAATCAAAAATGTTTGATAGGCCAAATAAAGAACGAAGAGCTTCTTTTAGTAATTGCATAGGGTTGTTAAAGCGTTGACCGAGCGTACATTTCCGCGCTTCATACAAAATGTACTTCGGTCAACGCTTTTACACCCCCATGAAATTACAAAAAGAAGCATTCAATTCTTGAATCAAAATTAAAAATTAGACTAATGTCTCACACAAAAATCATAAATCTGATAAAACTCATTTAAAAGTTAATACCTCAGATGGAAGACATATTGTAAAGTGCTAGTATATTACGTGTTCTTTTGATCTATACATCTAGGGGTAAATATTGTTTATAGGATCTAAATTCGATCATCGTAACCATTGAAAGAGTCTCCATAAACGTTTTTAAACATTATGATTGGTTTGGGGTTTGGTACTATATTTTATATATGTATCAATATTTGTATGATTTTTTGTAGAACGTGGATCACATTCGTACAGTAAGTTTTTAATTGTACTGAAACATTTGGTGGTTAAAGATATCTATGTGCAAAATGCATACCTCTCCGCTATGAAACCCCGCGTATAACACAACAGAAAAAGACTATCTGAAGACCAAGAAATGCTCAAATGTCAAATAATAAATTGTGTTGCTGAATACTTTTGCAGTTTACAGTTTTTCAAAAGCTACGTCGTTATCTTCTTAAGAATGATAGGACAAAAAAATAATAAACGAATAAATCGCTCATACAGGATTTGTTCTTGCAAATGGTAATCAAACATTTTTAAAAATTCCTTCATGTACTTATAGCTTGTCCCACTCGTGTAATATTTCATATCTTTAATTTACTTTAAACCCTGCGATTCATGGTTACCGCATATGAATATACCAAAATTAAATTGCCATTAGTTACGGAGGTGTGTGAGCAACAAGGTTAATTTCTTAAAAATTAAATTAATCCAGAAAAGACATTCAAGGTGAAGTTATGGTAAATTGGCTATGTCGAAGATTTTTAAAAAAAAATCTGCATACAACTTTGGCTCATTCAATCATTTTACTTCAATAGAACGGAAATGTGTGTATCAACACCATATACTTCTTTAAAGAAATATATTTGTATTCAAAAGTGGAGATTTGATGATTTAAAGAAAAAATTAAGAAAAATGTTCGCCAATTTTATATGCTTTCTAGACAAATGTTAACCTTCATTGAAAAAAATCAATCAGTAATAATTGAAGAAATAAAAGATATTAATGCATTTTTATCGATTTTCTGTTTTCCATTTGATATTGCAACTAGCCAAACGTGCATTCAGAGTTTTAGTAAAATCTGTGACATACCTCCGTGACCGTTCCTTGACCTTATAAAAGATAATATCATCAATATAAGACCATTGTATCACTTATAGATAATAATTTGATCTGAGTCTCAACAAATGAATTACTTTGACATATTCATATCAAAGTTCAATATTTTAACTGGTGGCCGAATTTTAAGTATATGATTTGGCATTAAAAAGAAAGCTATTGATATATGTATCATGTTACAATGTGATAGAATCGAACATCATCAATATGCCAATGGTCTCCACATATATTTGATTTATTTTGATATTGTGCACTTATTATCCGATATTTCATTTTTGTTTTTTTTGTTTTAGGATATGCCTACCGACGTCGTAAGTAGTCTAACATGATATGGAAACCATTTCGTGTACAAATCTGTAATGTTCAATTGAAGTACTTATATCCCACATTAATTCAGCGAATTCTAAATATTTTGAAAAACATTCGAGTTAAGTTCCAATTTGGCCCTTTATTGTACCTTATTAGATCCACTCATTACAATATAAATTCACATGAGCGTGTATCCACAGGTGTGTAACAGCAAGATTAACTCCCAGAATTGTTATATGATACATGTGGTTTTGTGTCTGGTAGGCGTTACTTTACATTAACTTATTTGCTATCATATCGATTGATTAACCATCAATAAAATGTTTCCACCCTAAACGAACCATAACTAACTTTGTAGATCTA
Source organism: Mytilus galloprovincialis (assembly GCF_965363235.1). Taxonomy (NCBI): domain Eukaryota; kingdom Metazoa; phylum Mollusca; class Bivalvia; order Mytilida; family Mytilidae; genus Mytilus; species Mytilus galloprovincialis. The sequence continues at coordinate 7,669,994 of NC_134842.1, forward strand.
CTTTATTTTATAATTCCACTAGATATTCAAAAAACAAATATATAGGGATACGCAATTCAAGAAGTAGATTAAAACAAAATATTAACAGTAAAGGTACAATTGAATGATGAATTTTTAAAACCAAAAACGAAAAAAGAAACTTACAGCTAAGTGGCTTGGTTCTTGACCTGAGACAATTATATACTCTGTTGTCTTAAAAGGCCCAACAACTACTTTCCCGTCTTTGCTGTTACTCGATATTTCAGAAACATATTTTTGTTTTTCCCCATGTCTTTATTTGAGTTGTATGGTATTAAGTCTACCCGTCCACTCTTTCAAAATAGCAAAATATAGAGATTGGCAAATATGAGAAGCCGTGTTTTATCATAAGTATTTAAATTTAAATGTGTCTTGCACCTTGTATGTTTTTGGTGTATGAATTATTTGGGTCACAACGCAAACTTACTAGAAAAAGTGTATGGTTGATTATTTGAAGTGTTAGATGCTTTTAAAAGATTTATTAAATCTCATTGCAGCACCTAAGCAATCACGCAAGTTTGGATGTATTATACCGAAAGGTTGTAAATGTTGCAAACTACCGCAATGTGGACGCTGTCGTAGATGTAGAAACAATGGAAGCATACCAAATGCTTGTTCCTGATCTTGACGCTTCTACGAGGTTGAAAGCAAAGATGTAACACGTATACGAATATAATAAAAATTAATAATAAAGTTTACGAGTCTGTTTTATCTATTTTTTAACAAAACGTTCATGATTGGATTAGATTGAAAAAAAGAGAGGTAAAATATACCATGGGTAATAAATTAAAAAAAATATTACCCTGAACACAGGATACAAAACTGATGACTGTCTCTTTAAGATGCGTCTTCATTTTGGCTAGGTTCCATAACAAAGCGAAGTGATCGTATGACAGAACTATCAACATCAATATAAAATCTCTGAATATATCAGACAGTATGCAAAAACGCAAGACTCAAAACTAAAGACTGAGCAACACGAGCCACACAAAAAAAACATACGACCAACTATCTAAATGACTGCGATACATTCTTCTCTTATATCCAACTTTGATCGTCAAATGCTATTGTTTGGCCATTTCATTCAACAAGAACATCAATAAAGTAACATAGAGAATGGAAATATAGAATGTTTCTTAGGGTGAACAATCCAATCAATGATCAGAAAAAAAACTTCCAAAGGCCAACAATGGGTCTTTAACATTGCGACCGGAAACGAGCTTCAGCTGACCGCCAACAAAAAAAGTATGCTAGTTTATTTGGAGTAAATCCTATTTTTTTCTGTTCATAATTCATCTGAAAAAGCTCTCAAATGACGGCACAACAAATCATTTTTAGTCGTTCAGTTGAATTATACTTTTCACTGCGGTACATTCAGAATTGTTCAGACGATTCGCTTGAAGTCATTAAAAGATTACTAACCAGGTGAAATGAAAAACCAGTCTAGCAATCAAATTAATATTATAAAAAGAAAAATCACAAAAATACGGAACTCCGAGGAAAATTCAAAATGAAAAGCCCTAATCAGATGGCAAAAATAAAAAAAAAAAACATATCAAACGAATGGACAACAACTGTCATGTTATTGACTTGGTACAGGCATTTTTAAATGACGAAAATGGGGGATTGAACCTGATTTTATAGCGCTAAACTTCTCACTTGTATGACAGTCGCATCAAAATTAAATAAGCTCACAATATTGATAGGATGAGGAGCTAGTTTTCAGGCTCTTTGAATTGTTCAACTATTGGTAACAGTTTAACTCGAACTTTCACTTTGCATTTTATCATTTGCATTGGTATAATTCGGGTCTCAAATCGAAATAAAGAAAATCCAGAATCTGCTTCAATTTTGGTAAATGACCTTTTATGACCTACTGATATCTATTGATATAAAAATGAGTGAGCGTTATTTGACAATGCATTTTACAATGTACAATGTATCGTAGGAAAAACCAAGGTTTATTTTTTTTATATATAATAAGGCCGTTAGATTTCTCGTTTTGAATTGTTTTACATTGTCTTTTCGGGGCCTTTTATATCTGACTACCGGTATGGGCTTTGCTCATTATTGAAGGCAATATGACCTATAGTTGTTAATTTCTGAGTCATAATTGGTGAGAGTTGTCTAATTGGCAATCATACCACATCTTCTTTTTTATAGTGACCGAAGATTTGACAAAAAATCATAATCTTATTGCATCTTTAAGTTCTGTTTGGTCTATTTTTAAACTGAATAATTGTTGTTTTTTTATTGTTCACTGAACTGATTTTACCATTTTTATCAGTTTTCTGTTTACAAAATCTTGAATTTTTCGAAAATCTAAGGATTTTCTTACGCCCAGGAGTAGATTACCTTAGCCGTATTTGGCACAATTTTTTGAAATTTTGGGTCCTCAATGCTCTTCAATTTTGTATTTGTTTGGCTTTTTAACTGTTTTGATCTGAGCGTCACTGATGAGTCTTATGTAGACGAAAAAACGCGCGTCTGGCGTATTAAATTATAATCCTGGTACCTTTGATAACTAATTACCGCAGGTGATAAGTTTGAACTTAGAATTAAAGTCTTATCATAACTTGATAATTGTCTGTCCTAACTTTCCAGATGTTAGGAGCATAATGGCTGTTTTGGACCAAAATTTGTTTACTAGTACATGGGCTCCTTCTTCAACAAACCAGCACTTTAAAGTGCAATGAACTTGGTATTGTCAAGGACAGGCATGTGGTTTACCTTTTCGCTTAATCTAAAATTTGCAATGTGTACATACACTTTAGTCTATTTCCAATCCTCTAGAATGTACAATTTAGACTTAACACATGCCATGTCTGTAACTTTCAAATTTATATTTTCATAGATATAGGAAGATGTGGTGTGAGTGCCAATGAGACAACTCTCCATCTAAATAACAATTTTAAAAGTAAACCATTACAGGTCAATGTACGGCCTTCAACACGTAGCCTTGCATTGGCTCACACCGAACAAAAAGCTATAAAGGGCCCCAACATTACTAGTATTAAACCATTCAAACGGGAAAACCAACGGTCTAATCTATATAAAAAACGAGAAACGAGTAACATGTATAAATTGCATAAATAAACGACAACTACTGTAATCAGATTCCTGACTTAGGACAGTTGCAAACATTTGCAGCCGGATTAAACATAGAAAACCACACGATGAATTGGAAGGCTTCACTCAATCATAAAACGTAAATTAACACAATTCGTACATGTATTTCGGGGCTCTACATGGCTTTCTGTTCGGTGTGAGCCAAGGGTCTGTTGAAGATTGTATTTAGTCAATGATGGTTTATTTTTTACACATTGTTACTTGAATAGAAAGTTGTCGCAATGGCACTCACACCACATCTTCTTATTTCTACACAACACGAGACGAAACTCATCAAATACATTGAAGAAGGACGAATTAGACGACCATTAGATTGTATGTGTGAGATTGGCAGTAGGATCTTACAAAAGAATAATCTTACCTTTTTTTTAGAGCTTACAGTAAATTACCTTGGATAAGTCCGGAGGACACCGAATTTATTACAACACAAATCTTAAGTATTTTGGCTCCACTAAACCCACATTAACACAGGGGAATATATATATGACTATTTCATGTTGAACGTCCTTGATGTACACATCTTGAGTTACATTGAATGAGAGAAAAAAAAACGATGATTGTGGCATTATGGTACTGCTGTGACATACTAGTAGTAAAAAGTGTCACCTGTACCTACTGTTTCGTAAGGTAATTGCGTTGTGAACGGTGAAGGTCTCATTGTTGAATTAAGGTTTATGACCCCTTCTGTAGCCATTTTTGTATGAACTTTTCAAACTGCAATAGTATCAAAATAACAAATTTAATGAATAATAGAGATAGGCTATTTTGTACATATACCAAGGGGAAGCTTGATGCAAAGCATTGTTATTTACTGTGTCATTGCATTTAATAGAAAAAGAGGACTTTGTGGCAAATAAACCAAGATTTTCATAGAAAATCCATAGCCTTTAAAGGGGCACTAGCTACGAGATTGATAAAAAATCAAAAGTATGTTTTTTTTTTGTTCAATCATTAATGAAAGTGAAATAGTGAAATAATAATTCACTTTAAGCAACTAAAATAGTTCAATTTTGTCAAATAAAGCTAATAAAAATTAATAATGAATTATTCACTTGCAAATGAATAACTCGACCTCATTAAACCTGTATTCATGTGAACTCCAATTTCACCCCGTAAAAAGAGATAGAATAACGCATGCATTGTCCGTGTACGGTCATTTAAAGGAAAAGAATGTCAACATTGAAAGTGAAACAAAGGTAAATAATTTGATTGACTGATGTGATCCACAAAAAAATCATTCTTCTTTAGGAAAAAACGACGATAAACATAAATTTCTAATCTATAATACAAAATTTAAAAGACCTATAAATATCCAACTGCACGATTTGCTTAATCTATTTATATCAATGTTTATGTTTACATCGCTTATATGGTCATAGAAGGTCAACTCAAAATTTAATTAGATGGCGTCATTGCTAAAACTCACACGAAACGAAGCTTAATGTTATTGAGACCATAGCCTGTAAATTGTTTATTTTATACTTTTGATAGTTTTACATTGTTATAAATAAAATATGAGAATTTGAGTCAAATTGGTGAACATGAATTTGACAGCTAGTGCCCCTTTAATACAGAGATTTTTGTAATAAAATTTTAAACATAGATTACTCACTTGCTTTTCTATGATGTGCTAGCGTTTATTGTGAACAAAAAAATCTAAGCAACCTGTAAATTACAAAACACCTTGTGCTGAATCACTAAAGTCGAGCGCACCTTAAAGGTTTACTTGATTTGGTCAATATTTATGTTTGTTTTAACCAATACTAGTAACTATATTGATAAACTTGTTTTAAGAAAATCAATGCTAGCACTGCATGCAATAATCCTCTATCTATTTGTCATCGAATTGCCGAATATGAGAGTACAAGGATAAAGGCTATGGACTAAATGTACTTGTTTGGCTTTGTAACTATTTTGATCTGAGCGTCACTGGTGAGTCTTATGTAGACGAACCGCGCGTCTGGCGTATTAGATAATAAAAATCATTATATAAACGCATAAAAAAGTGTACACAAGAACACAAAAAACAGAAAAGGTAACTATAAATGTAATTATTTATAAATTTAACATCAATATCTTACTGAGGATGGATATCTGTTATCCGAAATATTTATAGATAATTTCATAGATAGTTACCTTTTTTGTTTCTTGGTGTTGTTGTGTTCACCTTGCATGCGTAAATATATATATATGTATATCTACACAACAATATATAAATCAAAATGCTCTGAAAATCAAAACATAAAATTAAGAATGGAAATGGGGAATGTGTCAAAAAGACAACAACCCGACCATAGAAAAGACAACAGAAGAAAGTCACCAACAGGTCTTCCAGCGAGAAATTTCTTCACCCGGAAGCGTCCTCCAACTAGCCTCTAAACAAATATATTAGTTCAGTGATAATGAACGCCATACTAAACTCTAAATTGTACACAAGAAACTAAAATTAAAAATAATACAAGACCAACAAAGGCCAGAGGCTCCTGACATGAATATCATCATAGTTACAACTATATATATATATGATAATATATAATTCAAAATGCTCTGAAAATTAAAACACAGAATACTTTTATTTTCACCATTTTCTCCAACCAGTAAGACATGTTTGTGATATTTATGGATGATAATGTAACTAACAAGGTCAATAGTATGTAACCTCATGATCATGTGTCGGCAAAAGAAGGGACGTCAGGAAATTACTTATATTCGGTAAAAACAAGTATTCACCACATAATGTTAAATGAGTGCATATTTAAAATTTGATACCATTTTTAGTTGGTTATATGGCGTTGTCTGTTGTTTTTTTTTCTGTTTTAACTTCAATTTTTTTCTTTTTCTAACACTTAAGAAATGAAATATGGTTTCAAACATTTGGTATAAGGATGTTGGCTACTCTGTTAAAAAATAAAATTTTGAAATATGGCTTTTTAAACTATATGTAATAAAATTATGAAAAGAAAAGTAAGGGTTAGTGGGCAAAATTGTTTAATGAAAATATACGGATAAAACCAGAGGATTCCGAAAATCTGGTAAAAAATCAAAAAATGGAGGAGCAAACATCCTTAAGAAAGACAGTCTAATAAATATTTTATATACAATTTATATAAACAAAACCATACACCATATACCATATCATTTTGTGTTGATGATTTCAGATAAAACACCTAGTTGTAAGTTTCCATGTCCATGGAGAGGGAAAACCTTCGATTTCTGGGAATTGGGAAATCAAAATCAGAGATCTATGGAAAGTTTTCGAAAGATGGAAGGACAGTCAAGTGGTCATTTAGTAAAACAGATGAATGTTATCAGATATTAGACGGGTTTATTGTGTTCAGGTAAATACTAAGGTCGTGTTCCAGTTTCAACTTAAAACAAATAATGAAAGATTAACAAACGTAAACTACTTATTAATTATCATTGAAGTCTCAGTGGCACTCACACCACACATTCCTATATCTATATAAATCAATAACAAGTGTGTTAAGGAAAACATACTCTAAGCTACTTATTAATTATCATTGAAATGGGTAACTGGTGTAAGAAAACAGTTTTTTTTATTTGCAATATAAACATGCAGATTTTTTATAATTGAGATTTCTCGTCCTATATAGAAGAAAAGGAGAAGACAACTGGTCTTGTTTAAAGGTACAATATGACAGAACCAAAAGTCCGGCAACTTTTAGAATTCACAATGGATGTAAGTTTGAGACCATTTGTAACACAAAACCAATAAATGAATGTATAGGAAAAGGTTAGATTAACTTCAACGAGACAGCAACACAACAATAAAAGATAGATGTAGGAATACAAGTCTTGGAAACTAATGACGATTCACTATTTTTTACCACATACCAATGTTTAATTTCGTGTTTATAGAACGTTGAATGCTCAACATAATACATCGGTGTTTGTTCGCAGACTTTAGCAAACCACAAATCACATAGTCACGAGGAAACACGATTTCTCTATCCTTGCAATTTACACCCAGACGCTATATAAATGGTTTAGGTTTTAACATGATTGAATAAAAATTACAAAACCCAAAACCGAATACGTAAACAAAATATATCTAATGACATAGTTCATAACTTAGAGAGAAGTAAACGTTGAGTTACAACATCTAAAACAGTTTTGAGAACTGATTGAGACTGCAACAACTTATTTTCTCAATTGAAAAACAACATTTTTCACTTGTTTCATGTCATGACCTTTTAGAGTAAACTATATTTCCCATTGTTAATAACAACATGGTAACCTATAGTGGTTGTACTTCATCTGAACTTGTTGCACATATATTTTATTGGCAACCATACCACATCTCCTTAATAATCTATATATATGACATACAAAAATGATCAACTACTTGTACAGTATTCTTAGTTTCAAAAAAAAAAATGTAATATCCCGATAACGTGTCTATATTTATTTCATTGTAGTGGTAGGAGATTTTCCAGGTAAAAAAGACGCATTTAAAATTTGCGAAGTCTGCGCATATCCAGGCAAGAACTTTTTCACAGCTGTAGGTAAGTACAAGAATCGTGTAATTTTGGTATTTTATTATGTGACATCGACATGCATCTGAAATATAATAGATTTTTTGTAATAACGACCTAGTGTTGAACAGATCAACATCATTGCAAAGGGGCAACAAACTGTCATCAAAATTTGAAATTAAACAAATGTGTCTAACAAGAATTATAAATTTGATAAAACTCATTTAAAAGTCAATTCCTCAGGTGGAAGACAAATTGTAAAGTATTAGCATATCGCGTGTTCTTTTGATCTATACATCTAGTTGTAAACATTGTTTCCAGTTTCTAAATTCGATCATCTAAACAACTGAAAGAGTTTCCATAAACGTTTTTAAACATTGTGATTAGTTTGGTGTTTGGTACTATATTTTTGTGTATTTATACGATATATGTATGATATTTTGTAGCACGTGGATCCCATTCGTACAGTAAGTTGCTTATTTGTACGGAAACATTTCGTGGTTAAAGATATGTATGTGCAAATTACATAACTCTCCGTTAAGAAAATCCGCGTACATATAAACATAATAGAAAAAGACGCAGAAATGCTTAAATGTTAAATTATAAATTGTGTTTCTGAATTATTTTGCAGTTTATAGCTTTTCAAAAGCTACTTCGTTTTTTCCTTCTAAGAAATAATGGGTCAAAACAATGACAAACAAATAAATAACTCATACAGGATTTGTTCATGGCAAATGATAATCAAAACATTTTTAAAGATTCCATCAATTAATAAGAGCTTGCCCCACTCGTGTATTATTTCATATCATTAATTTACTTGAAACCATACGATTCGTGGTTATCGCATATGAATATACCCAAATTGAAATACCATTAGTAACGGTGTGTGAACAACATGGTCAATTTCACTGCAATTCATAATCAAATAAATCCAGGAAGCACACTTAAGGTAAAGTTATAGTAAATTGACTATGTCGAATAAATGCAAATAACCTTGATTCATTCAATCATTTTAAATCAATAGAACGGAAATATGTTTATCAGCAACATTTACTTTGAAAGAAAAAAAATGTGTTTTAAAGTGGAGATTTGATAATATTTTAGTAAAAAATAATTTAAATTTTCGCCAATTATTATATGCTTTCTTGACAAATGTTAACCTTTGGTGAAAAAAGTCAATCAATAATATTTAAAAAAATAAAAGATATTATTGCATTTTTATTTAATTTTCTGTCATAGTACAACTAGCAGAACATGTATGCAAAGTTTTACGCAAATCTGTGAAATAGCCCATTTACTGTTATTTGACCTTATTTAAGACACGATGACTAAAGCTAGTTAATTGTATCACTTATGAATAATAACTTGATATCAGTATAACAAATGAATTACCATGAGGTATTCATATCAAAATTATATTCTTCAACTGGTGGCCAAATTGTTAAGTATATAATTTGGCATAAAAAATAAAGATAGATACATATCTGTTGATATCCATGTTACAATGTGATAGAATCGAACATCATTAATATATCAATGGTCTCCACTAATATTTGATTTAGTTTGATAAAAGATGGACAAAAGATACCAAAGGAAGAGTCAAATTCATAGATGAAAAATAAACTTAAACGCCATGGCTAAAAATAAAAAGACAAACAGACAAATTATAGCACAGAAGACACAACATAGAAAACTAAAGACTTAACACGAACCCACCAAAAACTGGGGGTGATCTCAGGGGCTACGGAATGGTAAGCAGATCCTGTCCCACATGTGGCATCCGTAGATATTGTGCACTTATTATCTGATATATGATTTTTGATTTTTGTTTTGTTTTAGGATATGCCTACCGTCGTCGTAAGTTGTCTGACACTATAAGGAAACCATTTTGGTGTACAAATCTGTAATGTTCAATTGAAGTACATATATTCCCACCTTAATTCATCAAATTCGAAATATTTTGATAAACGTTTGAATCAAGTTCCAATTTGGCCCTATTTTGTACCTTATTTGCTCCCCTCATTATAAAATAAGTTCACAAGAGCGTGTATCCACGGGTGCTAAACAGCAAAATTTTCTCCTAGAATCCTAGCAAAAACTAATATTGTGCCATTTGTTATATACTAGTAATGCATGTAGTTTTGTGTTTGGTAGGACGTTACTCCACATAAACTAATTTACCATCATGAAGATTGATCAATCAGCAGTAACATGTTTCCACCCTAAACTAACCAAACTAACTTTAAAGAACTACTTTATTTTAAAGTTTCACTAGATATTCAACAAACGAGTTTATAGTGGCCGATACTCAATTCAAGAAGTAGTTTAAAAAAAAGTTACAGTACCGGTGCAATGGAAATGATAAATTTGTAAAACCGAAAAAGAAAACAGGAAGTTTTAGCTGAGTGGATTGGTTCTTGACTTTGTACAATCACATACTATTTTGTCTTAAAAGGCTTCACATACTATTTTGTCTTAAAAGGCTTCACATTTTCTGTTTCGTCTTAAAAGGCTTCACATTTTCTGTTTCGTCTTAAAAGGCTTCACATTTTCTGTTTCGTCTTAAAAGGCTTCACATTTTCTGTTTGATCTTTACTCTTACTCGATATTTCATTGTAGTTATTTTCCATGTTTGTAATTTGAGTTGTATGGCATACAGTCTCTCCGTCTACAGTTTCAAAATAGCATGATATGGAAATAAGCAAATACGAGAAGCCGTGTTTATCATATGTATTTAAATTTAATTGCTTTATGCACCTTTTCTCTTTATGTTGTATGATTTTTTATTTGATCCACAGCGCGAAGTTTATACAAGAGAAAGTGTATGGTTGATTATTTGAAGTGTAAGTTGTTATTTAATGTTTTGTTTTAAATATCATTGCAGCACCCAAGCAATCACGCAGGTTTGGATGTAATATACCGAAAGGCTGTGAATGTTGCAAACACCCAAACTGTGGACGGTGTCGTAAATGTAAAGACAACGGAAGTATACCAAATGCTTGTTCATGATCTTGAAGCTACTACGAGGTTGAAAGCAAAGATGTAATACGTATACGAATATAAAAAAGAATTAATAATAAAGTTTACGAGTCTGTTTTATCTATTCTTTAACAAAACGTTCATGATTGGATTAGATTGAAAAAAAGAGAGGCAAAATATACCATGGGTAACAAATTAAAAAAAAATATTACCCTGAACACAGGATAAAAAACTGATGACTGTCTCTTTTAGATGCGTCTTCATTTTAGCTAGGTTCCATAACAAAGCGAAGTGATCGTTTGACAAAACTATCAACATCAATATAAAATCTCTGAATATATCAGACAGTATGCAAAACGCAAGACTCAAAACTAAAGATTGAGCAACACGAGCCACACAAAATACATACGGCCAACTATCTAAATGATTGCTATACATTCTTCTCTTATATCCAACTTTAATCGTCAAATGCTATTGTTTGGCCATTTCTTTCAACAAGAACATAAATAAAGTAACATAGAGAATGGAAATAAAGAATGTTTCTTAGGGTGAACAATCCGATATATGATCAGGAAAGAAACATCCAAAGGCCACCAATTGGTCTTCAACATTGCGGACGGAAGCGAGGTTCAACTGACCCCTCAACAAAAAAAGTATACTAATTTATTCGGAGTGAACCCTGGTTTTATTCCCTGTTCAAAATTCATCTGAAAATCTTTTAAATGACGGCACTATAAATTATTTGAGTTAAATTTAGATTTTTACACTGCAGTACATTCAGTATTGTTCAGACAACTCCGAGGAAAATTAAAAACGGAAGTCCCTTATCATATGGCAAAAATCTAAAAATAAAACACATCAAACGCGTACGAATGAACAACAACTGTCATGTTCCTGACTTGGTACAGGCATTTCCAAATGTAGAAAATTGTGAATTGAACCTGGTTTTATAGCGCTAAACTGCTCACTTGTATGACAGTCGCATCAAAATTAAATAAACTTAAAATATTGATAGGATATGGAGCTAGACTTCAGGTTCTTTGAATTGTTCAACTATTGGTAACAGTTTAACTCGAACTGTCACCTTGCATTTTATCATTTGAATTGGTATAATTCTGGTCTCAAATCGAAATAAAGAAATCTAAAATCTGCTTCAATTTTGGTATATGACCTTTCATGACTATTGATATATATATTGATATAAAGAATGAGTGAGCGTTATTTGGCAATGCATTTACCATGTATCGTAGAAAAAAACAAGGTTCAATTTTTTATATAATTAAGGCCGTTAGTTTTCTCGTTTGAATTGTTTTACATTGTCATTTCGGGGCCTTTTATAGCTGACTATGCGGTATGGAATTTGCTCATTGTTGAAGGCCGTACGACCTATAGTTGTTAATTTCTGACATGTTGGTCTCTGGTGGAGAGTTGTCTAATTGGCAATAATACCAATAATACCACATCTTCTTTTTTATAGTGACCTAAGATTTGACAAAAAAATCATAATCCTCGACTTACTTAATCTGTTTAAGTTCTGTTTGGTCTATATTCAGACTGTAAAGTTTTTTTTGGTACTCTGTACTGATTTTCCCGCAATTGATAAGTTTGAACTTAGAATAAAGGTCTTATCATCAGTTGATAATTGTCTGTTCTAACTTTTCAGATGATGTTAGGAACAAAATGGCCGTTTTGGGCTAAAATTGTTAACTAGTGCATGGGCTCCTTCTTCAAAAACAGCACTTTAACTTGCAAAGAACGTGGTATTTTCAAGGACAGACATGTGGTTTACCCTTTCGCTTAATTTAAAATTTACAATTTGTTCACAGACTTTAGAATGTACAATGTACAATTAACACATGCCATGTATGTAATTTTTAAATTCATTTTCCATATATGTATTTTGGAGTTCTATATAACTTGCTGTTAGGTATGAGCCAAGGCTCTGTTGAAGGTTGTTTTTTGGTCAATACTGGTTTACTTTTTACACAATGTTACTTGGATTGAGAGTTGTTTCAATGGCACTCATACCACATATTCTTATTTCTATAGAAACTCAAAAAATACCTTGAAGAAGGACGAATTAGACGACCATTAGAGTTTATGTGTGAGATTGGCAGTAGGATTTTGAAAATGAACAACCTAACCATTAAGAGCTTACAATAAATTACCTCGGATAAGTCAGGAAGACACTGAATTTATTCAACACAAAATCTTAAGTCTTTAGGCTCCAAATCCACATTAATGCAGGGGATTATATATTTTGAATATATCCCGTTTAGCTGTTAAAATACCACCATTGATTTTTCCCAATTAGTCTTTGTTAAATTGGCACTTTTCAAAAAAGGGTGCAGAATTTATCATTGTTTCAAATAAAGAACTACTTGGTATAAAAGGGAAGTTTTATCCTGTCCAGTACTATAGAAAAAAATCACATTACATTGCATTGCATATAAGAAAATAACCATCACTGGAAGTTAACCAATCACATTTCTCTCCTTATTTACCCTGTGTACAAGATTTAGTAACCATGTAACCTCAAATTTACAAAATATTCTATAGAAACCCAAAATAAAAAAATGGTGCTTTGAAATACACAAGACATATGTTTATGACACGGAAATGTTTTACTGCAATAAAATGTAGGATTAATTACCTACAACTGTCAAATTCAAGGGAATATTTTTTTCGACCTATTTTCGTATACAACCGGATGTGACGTAACATAATTTGGTGGTATTTCAACTTGAGTGTCCTTGATGTACAAATCTTGAGTTACATTGAATGAAGAAAAAACGATGATGGTGTCATTACTGTACTGTTGTAACATAGTAACAAATGGAATCCGGCACTACTATTGTATGTAATTGCTTTGTGAACGGTGAAGGTATCATTGTCGAATTTTAAGTTATACCAGGATGCGATCACAAAGAATGCAATGTATTATGCGTGTAATCAGCTTTTTAATTACATTATAACGTGCTATCAGAAAGACGGAATAATGCATGCATGTATGTATTTTTCCAATATAATATTAGAGATAAGAAAGGTTATGAAAATGTTTTAAAAGAGATGAAATTGCCTGTTGTATATATATATTAAAATTTTATTGATTTGAACAGGTTTAAATATCAAATTTCAAATATTGTACAGTTTAAAATGCTGCGTTTTCATTTAATGGGGATGTTATCATTAGTTCAAATTGACATAATTAAAGCTGTTTTTGAAAAACAAATCTTCACGATCTGAATATTATTTCACGTGAGTTTCAGGTTTATCTTATGTAAAGATAACATGACTTTTACGTGAAAATAATAGGAATTTTTTCAACTGAAATTCACATAAATTTTCAAAATGAAGATTTTCAAATAACATCTTAATTTTCATTTATGTTGTTGCTAAATTCTCGTGAGATCTATTTCAATCTCAATTTCCGTGAAATATATCAAAACATTTCACGAGAGTTTTACGTACACGCATTAGCTCGTTCAAGGTGTGAATGTTACGCGAGATTCAAATGAAATTTGTGTGAGCAAAATTTTGAAGGATAGATCCGTGCAATACAGGATGGGATTGTGTCAACGTCATAAGGAATACGTACGTCTTTATCTGGAACACATACTAGTATTCAATAATGGTCAAACGATTGCTACCCATTGTGTATACCATACCTGTCCTAAAATTGTATGTTAGTTCGGAAAGGCATAACCATTTACAACACACCCAATGATATTTAAATTGATTAAAATTCAGTACAATGTAAACATAAATATGCATTTTGGTCTAAAGTACTGCCAACAAGTTCCATAAAAAATGATAGACACAGGGACGTCCCACACAGGTTCCCATACTTTAAAACATATTAAATCATAAACAAATTAACCCATTTTACTGTTTCAACAAGGGAATTTAAATGTGTTTATTCATTACCACTTCAATTATGCATTGTTAAAACAGACGATTTAAATATTTTGCGACTTACAATTTTATTTTTACTTTTATATTATATTGTAATGCCTACAATGTTAGAAAATGATCGTGACATTAGGCTTCTTTTCCCATTTATAATGCTGAAATCCTTATTTACATACACATACCTTTGGAGAATATTGTTAATTGACTTGGTACATGTAACAGGATATGATATGAGATATTTCTAATGATTACGTTGCATTGCATAGTAAAGGTACATGTATGTGATATTTTCCTTTATTCTGTCAACACTAGTTCAAATATAATCCATATAGAAAACGTGTTGGACCTGAATTCGCCTGCAATTATTTATTTCACCATTATGTCATTAAAAGAAGTCGAATATTATGCATATATGATACTTTAAAAAGAATGAGAATGAAAATGGGAAATGTGTCAAAGGGACAACAACCCGACCACAGAGCAGACAACAGCCGAAGGTTACTAATGGGTCTTCAATGCATCAAGAAACTCCCGCACCCGGATGAGTCCTTCATCTGGCCCCAAAACAAATATGTTACTAGTTCATTGATGATGGACGTCATACTAAACTCCGAATTATACACAAGAAAATTAAAAATTACACAAGACTAACAAAGGCCCGAGGCTCCTGACTTGGGACAGGCGCTAACATGCGCCTTCATTTAATGTTTTTTTTTTCATATGAAATTAACCATAAAAAGTTGCCTAAGCTTGATATCGTGAGTAAATTATTTATCTAGAAAAGATAAGAATGGAAACAGGAAAAAAACTTGTATATCATAATTACAAAAGACCAAAGACCAAAGATCAGAAAATAGCCCAAGGCTGTCAATGGGTCTTTAATACAGCGAGGGAATCCCGTACACGGAGACGGGCTTCGACTGGTCCTTAGCAAATAAGTGTACTAGTTCATCGAGTTGACCTCACATTAAAGTCAGAAACATATAAGTAAACAACAGTTATAACAAAAACGTGCAAGACTAACAAGGGCCAGAGGCTTCAGACTGAATATAAACATTGTTCTGTTGATTGTTGTAAGTATATATACAATTGTGTGTGTTTTTGTTGAATTGATGTTTCTGGTGACTAATTAGGAGATAACTGTATTGTATTTTAAGCTCCGACGGCATCAATTGGGGATTTGATGGTCGCAAATTAAGTTTACTGGCGACGCGTTATCTCCATTCAAAAACAGAAAACAACGTTAAAACATGTATTTAAAATCTGTCAAAAACGTTCTTGAGACATAATCCAAACAGACTAACAAACCCCAAAAAAAAATCTATGGTAGATTTATGACTATTTAGAGCTTACAGCTGTCGAGTGTTAATAGAGATCGTATGCTTATATACATTTCAGAAATTGATGATTGAATGTGTGCAAATAGATTGCTATACCAGCATTTGACAGCTAAATGTAAAGGATATTGAATGTTATATACTGTCTATCTAACGATATTGTTGTCAGTTTATTGAATATGGCACATTTTGGCTTAAATTTTGATTCATTTATAGGATTTTCGCATCGGAAATAAACGCACTTATTCTAAAACCAGTAGTTGGCATGATACGTGTTATGTTAGTCTCATATTTTTATGACGGTATGATACTAATACTTAAAATGGAGGGATTGTGCTTAATATCCATATGTTGGAGACATAATCTTTCAATCAGTTTAATTGAGGTCTGGAGCTGGTATGCAAATAACTGTTAGTAGTCCTTTGTTAATTTATCTATCATTGTCAGTTTGTTTAGTTTTTTTGTTTTTTGTTTACTTACTATACTATTACATCGGACTCGGGCTTCCTTGACCTGAGTTTTGCTATGAGTATTGTAAATGTGTTCGTTTTTTCTACATTGGCTAGAGGTGTAAGATGGACGGGGTGGGGTGGTTTGGGGCTGGGATGGTTTCAGATCATAAAACATGTTTAACCCCGCCGCATGTTTGGGTTTGACCCAAGTCAGGAGCCTTTGGCCTTTGTTAGTCTTTTATGATTTTTTGCCCCACCTACACAGTTTCATAGTAGATGGGCATTATGTTTCATAGTAGAGGGGCATTATGTTTTCTGGTCTGTGCGTCTGTTCGTTCGTTCTTCCGTCCATTTGTTCGTTCGCCTGTCCCGCTTCAGGTTAAAGTTTTTGGTCAAGGTAGTTTTTGATGAAGTTGAAGTCCGATCAACTTGAAACTTAGTATATATGTTTCCTATGATATGATCTTTCTAATTGCAATGCCAAATTAGATTTTGACTCCAATTTCACAGTCCACTGAACACAGAAAATGATAGTACGAGTGGGGCATCCGTGTACTGTGGACACATTCTTGTTAATCTTAGTTTCTCGTATATATTTCTGACTTGAGTATGACGTCCATTATCACTGAACTAGTACAGATCTCTCGCTGTTTTGAAGACCCGTTAGTGGTCTTCGGCTGTTTCCTCTCTTCGGTCGGGTTGTTATCTCTTTGACACATTCCCTTTTTCCATTCTCAATTGTAATGAATTTCCTATTTATTGACCTTTATATAACTAGATCTACACATATACATTTACATGTAGATATCCCATGATTCACGTATTTAAAATGAATAAAAAGGTAGTCTAAACAATGCAAGTGTTACGTAATACTTGCAGTGCAATCAGTGACCCAAAGATTAAAAGAACGCAAAAAGTATTTTGATTTTGTATAACGTTATCTGTATAAACAACTGTCAATTAGTGTATATTATTTTGTGTATTCAAGGAATGGCTATTGAAGTTATTACATCAGGTAAAACAGATTTAAATAAATTTTCTGACTTTCGATCTATTATCAGCAACAAAATATTGAAATATTAAAATATTCGATATATTGTTTCCTTAAAGATTTTACCGAAGGTAAGTTCTTGTATACAAAATTTCTTTTGTCTATTGTGTGACATGCCTTAAAATGTAGAAAATACATATCAAAATTGTAATGAATATCTCGTCATTTTTGCAAATAACTAACGAATTTAAAAAGGAATAGTCAGTAGGCTTTTCAAATTTACACTGGATTAGGTAAAAGTGTACCGAACTAAGATAATTATATACAATTACATCACTTATTTATAATCTAAATGTTGCTCAGATTTCAAGTGTTTTGTGATTGTCATGAATCAAGCATCAATAAAAAGACATTTATTATTGAAATATACATCTTGTAGTAAGAGAAAAAATTGGTACCGTTTATGTTATTAATACCGAGGGTCTCGCTTGAGATGGAAAATTATCGCTAGAAACTCAGGAGACACGTGGTGTTACTCATGAAATTGACAACGTCGTCATAGGTAAAATAGATAAAATAGCTACAAACAGATTATCATTGGTCATCTAAACTCGATTGCTTTTCTTGCATTCGTCGTCCCTGCTCAAGCGAGAAAATCAATCTCGTTGAGATGATTTACGATAATCTATAAGTATTAAAATAGCAGTAGTTCTAGCACATGAACTAGTCCTTCTTGTTTTACTCGCTGCCTAGTAAGTGCGTTACAAGAATCGCTGGTAATCCCACGACTTAATTTACTGATTTACGAAGTGAATTCTACTGGGTATTTCTGTGTGTTCATTCCTTCTGGAGTACATGATATTACTCCTGAGTTGGACATACATTGTAGTTAATATATTAGTACCAACTATTTAATTATTTTAATTTCTATGTCATTGGTCTCTTGTAGAGAATTGTCTTATTGGCAACTATTCCACATCTTCTTATTTTTATTATGTTAATTTCTAAGTCATTGATCTCTTTTGGAGAGTTTTCTCATTGTCAAGCGTACCACATATTCTTATTTTTATAATGTTAATTTCTATGTCATAGATCATTTTTGGAGAGTTTTCTCATTGTCAAGCGTACCACATATTCTTATTTTTATAATGTTAATTTCTAAGTCATTGATCTTTTCTGGAGAGTTTT
Source organism: Mytilus galloprovincialis (assembly GCF_965363235.1). Taxonomy (NCBI): domain Eukaryota; kingdom Metazoa; phylum Mollusca; class Bivalvia; order Mytilida; family Mytilidae; genus Mytilus; species Mytilus galloprovincialis. The sequence goes on from NC_134842.1 coordinate 7,688,496, forward strand.
CTCATTGTCAAGCGTACCACATCTTCTTATTTTTATAATGTTAATTTCTAAGTCATTGATCTCTTTTGGAGAGTTTTCTCATTGACAAGCGTACCACATATTATTATTTTTATAATGTTAATTTCTAAGTCGTTGATCTCTTGTGATTAATTTTCTCATTGTCAAGCGTACCACATATTCTTATTTTTATAATGTTTATTTCTATGTCATTGGTCTCTTGTGGAGAGTTTTCTTATTGTCAAGCGTACCACATCTTCTTATTCTATACTCGTCTGTTAATGTCTTTGTCGTTTGATTTTTGTAGAGAGTTGTCTCATTGACAAGCATACTACATCTTCTTGTTTTCAAAGCATGTATGACTCTTCTGAGTTTGTTTCGCACACTTCACTCGTCACTTGGAGCTTCTCTTGTCAGTATGACATTAGCTGAATTCAAATATATATATATATTTGCTTTTTAGATATTTATAAAGGTTTTCCTTCTTCCTGTAAATCGTCCGAAAAATGGACGAAATATTTGCTTCTGTATGTTAAACACCTAAATATCAATCCATTTTCCTTACTATATATCATACCTGTAAGTTGAGTTTCTGAATTATGTTTTTTTCTCCTGAAGGTTAATTCAGATTATGGTCTTCTATTCACGCACCCAACAATTGTATAATAGTTTTGAATAAAAATAGTGTGATAGTGTACTAAAAAATATGTTATTTTTTAAAAATATATTCGATGGTTATCATGCTAGAAGCTAAATTTTAGACATTTTTTTTATACTTTTAATAATCTCAGGAAATTCTGATTCCTTTGCACTATTTAAAAGTAAAAGTCACCTTGTTAAACAATTAATTACTGGATATATAGAAAACCATGATAAATCTTGATAAGAGACTGGTCATTTTTGAACCTGAATGGTTGGTGGGAGGAAATTAATGTCCTTCAATTCAAATGGGGCATCGAAAAGTATTCACAAGTTTTGCTCAATTTTGTATTTCAAACACGCAAAAATTATATCTACATGTAAGTTATATATTTTTCATTTTGTTTGAAACTGGGGGGTTTCCGTTTGCTTTTTGTAGTAATTTCATATAGATGGGAACTACTATAACTAGTTCTGATACTAGTTCTGCAACAGTACGTTCTATTTATAAACTTTGATGTTGGGTGCATAAGACACGAGAAAATTTCAATAAATCTGTTTGACGATAACAATCAATAAACGTAGTGCATGGAACAACAATTTTATCTTCATAAAAAGTAATAAAAGGAACTATAAAATACAAGTAACTTGAAATTTAAATTGACAGGTAAGCACTATAAAAGAGGGACGCAAGATACCAGAGGGACCATCATTGCAATATATAATAGCTCTCTCTGGTACTTACTTAAGATGTATGTTGTCATTTATACATAATAACTTGGAGACACGTTTACATTTTATCTATTAACCAGTTCTTATTTTTATCATCATTTTTTTACAACCGTTTCAATAAAATTTGAGACATTTAAAAGAGTTAAGCTATACAGGATACATGTATCAACCTAATACTCTTCAGGTTATCTCGTTCACTGAAATTTATATTATAAATATATTAGAAAAGAAGTGTGTTTTTTTCCATCCCGTTCCGTTTCGGTTTGAGCCATAGATACTGAGATATAAGAAGATGTCACATGTGACAATGAGACAACTCTCCATCCGAGTCACAATTTATAAAAGTAGTACCATTATAGTTCAAAATACGGTCTTTAACATGGAGTCTTGGCTCACACCGAACAGCAAGTTACAAAGGGCCCCAGTGTAAAACCTGTCAAACGGGAAAACCAATGGTTTAATCTATATCAAGATGTACGTAATTAAATAGTGATGAAGCGTCATGGAAATGGATAAATAAAACCGAGGATAAAAATCCCTACAATTTATAAGAAATTAAATGGAATACATTTGAAATAAAAGTTATTTCTATTGAATTTATTAGTGTTAAACTAAACTTTCCTCCGCAAGTTAAACTTTATCAAATCCTTCTCTTACTTTATCTATTGTTTGAGCAAGTCGGCTTTAATAATTTGTTGAAATAAATATTTTTCTGCAACACCATTTTACCTGCTAGTTTTAAATCACCTGCACGATATGTTGGTGAAATGTCCTAAATATTCACCTATTCCGGTATATTTTTCACAGCTGGATGGCTTTAGGCGCGATAAAACCCGGTTCGCATCTCTTACATTGTCTTACTAGTATTATTTATTTCTAAACATATACATACCTAAGTATTAGATACAATACAAAGGTAACAAAGAAACAGGCCGGTAACAACCGTTGCCGGATAGTTTTTCTGCACGAGTATTCAGGTCAAGGTCCGAAGTGCAGAAAAACTATACGGCAGGTTGTTTCTGGCCTGTTTTTTTTTTTTTTTTTTTTTTTTTTTTTTTTTGTTTCTTTTGTTTTGTATCCGACTTGTACAACGTTCAAGGAAGAAGTATTACATTTTGCAAGACTAAACATTTGAGAAACTTAAATGGCCTCAAATTAATAAATGTAAGTTATAGTATAAACACATTTTTTTTCATTTCCCTTCAACGGAGTTTTTTTCTAGAAAAAAAAATCAGGAATCTAATAATTTGATAAAAACAAAAGAACCATTTCAAGTATAAGATAAATGTTATCACGTTTGAGACTTTTTTTTAAATGCAACTTCGTTAAAAAGTAATATATTAAAGAAATATTTTAGTGGTAAGTAAGATAACGTTTAATTTTTAAGGGTGAAACGGAAAGCGGGAGGGGGCCTAAATTGATTTGAAATAAACTAGGCTGTGATCTTCACCTTGATGAATTTATTTCCCCATTCCCCCTTTAAACATTTCGTGAAAATCGCACGTTTGCTGTCAAATACATGAATTTAATATTCAGTGGGCGGAGGGGTGCCGGGGGTTGGAATCGCATCTTTTGGACGATCAATGCATTTGAATGTGGATAAATAGTTGGAACCCTCTTTTTTGCTGGGTTGGGTAACCCTTTCTTAAAATGACTGGATCTGCCCCTGATAGATTTGAATTCAACCAATAATTAAATTCAATAACAATATAAATAAATGTATCAAAAGAATGAATTTTCTACTTCATTAGTGAGTGAAGTGTTATGAAAAAAAGGATTTTGTTCTGTTTAATATTGTATATATTAAGAAAAAAATAAATACTTAAAAAAATAAAATCATGCTCGGTCTCTGCAAGTGTTTAATCGCGATTAATTAAACACGTGTTGCTATATGACCAATCGCAGACAACCGTCCAAAATTGAGGACATAACTGTTGAATGATTTTCTTCAAGAGTTGCTGCTTATTTGGACATGTATTACACGAACACTTTTTATTTATAGGATCAATCGTGCATTGGTGAGTTGATAGGGATTTTATCTTTTGATGAGATTTGATTTTTATTTACATATTTCCTGTCTTTTTTAATTGAAATATACGTCGGTATCATCATTTCTTCACTTCCAACATTATCCAAAATTATTATTCATGTCCATGCCCCCATAAAAAGGGGGAGGGGTATGTACTTTTCTGAATATATTAACTATTTACCTTTACAACACCATCACCCAAATATATATGTATATTTTTGTTTAAATTAGCACTATTATATATACGGTATTCGAAAAATCAGGCATCATGCAGATCATTAATTTGTTATCTGCTTGACCATAGTATTTTTTTTTCTCATAAATTTGGGATCAAAATATCTTTTTCTAGTAGGAGAAAACCCCCCCCCCCCTTTTTTTGAAGTTAAATGTACGAATCTCTTAGTATACTGATTTGAATAGTATTTTACTGGAATTTTTTTTTTTTTAAATATTGACGATAACGTTAATATTTTATTAAAAAAAAAGACAGGAAATATGTCGGTGAACCAAAAAGTTCAAATCTAATTGAAAGTTAAAGTGCCCATGAACTCATTGTTCATGTACGAGTGATTCTATTCATAAAAAGTGTCCGTGTAACAACTAAAAAGAGTCCGTGTATCGTCTAAAAAGAGTCCGTGTAACACCCGTCAATCTAATTAAAAACCTATCTCTCATCGCTCCTGTTTTCTGATAACTAATTTTCTTCATTTTCTTACATATACAACAAATGTTTTCCCTTATTACAAAGTATAACGAATAGAGGAATATAAAAGCAACTCAGCACAAAGAAAATTAAACTTTAACAGAATACCATATGGATCACAAATCTCAAATAGGTTGAATGCATGGTAAACGTCCAGTTGGAAGTATAACATGCAATCGAGAACATAAATGCTGAGTAGGATTTAGAAGTGCTTTTCAACAATGTAACAGTCCACAGGAAAACATGTCACCCGACACATTCTGCGGACTCTTAACCGAACAGCATTTTCTCCTACTCATAAGTGTCGCGTGATTGAGCACAGGAGCGCCACTGAGGTATTTGGTTTGAAATTCCTGGGAGTCCATGGAGGCGCCATCTTGGTATTGAATGAAGAGAATTATTGCATTGTAAATTGACACAAAAAAGGAACTTTCTATATTCAACATAGATTGAAACTGTAATATCCTTAGGATTATCGACATCGGCATCCACGCTGAACTGGTACTAGAGTCATTTTACATTTGCAAATGTGAGTCACTCGATAAATACTTCCGATATCTTATTTCTGTGCTTATTCAGTGGGCTTTGGGATATCATGATAGCAATGCCTAAAACAGTTTATTAAATTTCAGATTGAATTCTTCTCCCACAAACCTAGCTATTTGAATAATTCTGGGTATGCTACTTTCAACAGAAAAAAATAATGTATAAATACTGGACCAAAAGAATTTCCTCTGACAGTAAATTAACGACGGAATCCGCAATAAACCGTGTTTCGCCATACACAGTTTTTTTTTTACCGAACTTGTTTAATATAAGGTATCCTGAAATATTGTCATGGTATGGTATTTGAAATAACACAACAGGTAATACACATTACCTTATTTGAAAACATGTCTAACACAAATGATTAATGATGTTATTGAATTTATGAGAGATTCAATTTAATTCGAATTACGCATTAACTTTTGAAACCTAGACGAAACCTTGTATCTTGTCGGATTATATACGTGATTTAAAGGTATGTAGATGAGCATTCATTCGTAGAAGTTTCTTAAATAATAGGTTAATGATTTTAAAATAATTTACGATCACGCTATAGGTTTTTACTGTCGTTTGATAGGAAACGAATTTGAATTTTTTAGTTGACAATTCAACCTTCTGAAAATGAACGCATATATCACTGCTTTTATTTTTTGAAGTGGATACGAAGTTTAATATATATATTTAGCACATACTTACAACTTCTCGTCCAATCAAATTGCTTGAATTTGCCTTCTGATTTTCATAGTACATACTTTTTCCGTTTACTAAGTAACTACGCATGAATGACCACAAGGGTAAGATTTCATTGTATCGTAATCAAGATATTAGAACAACAATTGCTACTGGCTATTTTGAAAAAATTCTGTGTTCCAAATTTAACTAAATAGTTTGTAATTAGTTTTCAAACAGATTCTTAACATCCTACTAATCGTCTTTTGATCCATTTTTTTTTTTACAATTAAAAGTTTCTTTCATTAAAATAAAGAGTAACACTTATGGTTCTTTATACCTTGATTAAAATACAACTCCATCTAAAATCTGTAATCCTTTATCTTCCATGCAATTACTTTGTACACAAAACGAGTCAACCATTAATCTTTTGAAGGGAAATTATTAATAAAGCAATTTGATATATTTCGTCATAAATTGGTCGATTATTGGTTGCCTAATGACCAGTGACAAATATTTCATGAATGTAAACTATCCACTGGACTACCTATGGGTACATACCAAGGGCAGATCCAGCCTTTTTTAAAAGGTGTTTCAACCAAAGATTAAAAAAAATGTATGGGAGGGGGACCCAACTGTTTGTACTCATTCAAAAGCATTTTCAATATAGTTTTAGTTTTTACGTGAATTTAAAAAATGTTTTCAAGAAGTTAAAGCTTTCACTGCAATTTAAGAATTGTCTGCTCTTGTTCAATTTATTTTGTCATCTTACCATGTACACAAGTACATGTATAGTAAAACACCGCTTTATATCAATAAACATACTTACACCAGCAGCTACCTAGCTTCTTTTCATTCTAAAGTCAAGGGTCTTTTGAAATCCCATTTTTACAATGATACTAGTGAGTAGATTTACAAAACTACGTTAATGAGCTACATCTAGTCAGCCAAAACATGAAAATTACACTAATTACAGGATTACTCAAGTTGTAAATATGTGCTAAATTGGATATTATATAGAAAGGTATATAATATGAAACTAAGAGCTCGGGGGCAAGCCCCTCGCTCTAAGTTTCATATTATATACCTTTCTATACAATAACCGACACATTTAAATTTACAGTCTAGTGTTTATATTATATTCAGGATTTTGGATTAAAATCAATCGACCAAAACTTACCTGTATTATTACTGATCTATGTTTACACCTTATACATTATATATCAGTATTGTTAAAACTTTTGCACCGAAGAAGGCCATTTGTTGAGCCGAAATATTTGCAATTATTGTATAATTTATATCATCTGTTCACTTTTTCCATCTTTGTGCGATGATATTCAACACTGTTTAGTGTTTTGTTTTCCATCTATTTATCGGTATTGTTACACAATCTTTTAGACTCATATAATTTTTCCTGTTTGTGTACATTTGTAGTATTGTCAATTTTGATGATCCAATACCTATTAAGTTTACTGGTTGGTAGATTCTTATAGACTCTATATATATATAGAGAGTATATAGAGTCTATAAGAATACAAAAATATTCCCAAAAATGAAGGAATAGTCGCTTGTGAACAAGTATGGAACAATCGTAAGGATAAACATCCCCAACAGACTGTCTGGTTCAGTTGCTGAGACTAGTGCTGGAAAACAACAATTTTGTATTCAACGACCAGCACTACTTGCAGGTTGACGGTACCAGTATGGGAACCAAAATGGCACCTTCTTTTGCCAACATTTTCATGGGGAGTCTCGAAGAACGCATCCTTTCGAATGTACCATACAAACCCTTGTCTTGGCTCCGTTATATTGATGACATCGACATCAAATGGAACGAAACTGCAGAACGTCTGCAAGAATTTCTCGATTTCTGTAACAACTTTCATCAATCGATAAAGTTCACATCTGAAGTTTCAAATGAGAAAATTGCGTTTCTCGACACCACCATAACTTTAGAAAACGGAGTCATGACAACCAACCTTCACACCAAAAAAACCTGATAAACACCAATTTCTCTCTCCGAAGAGTTGCCATCCGAAACACTGCTCCCGGAGCATTCCGTACAGCCAAGCCATCAGGTTAAAACGGATTTGTTCATCGGAATCAAAATCAAACCATTGTTTGGGGCAACTCAGACAGCAACTTAAATCAAGAGGTTATAAGAACAAAAATATTTCAGAAGCTTTCGGTAAAGCAAAAGAAAAAGACCGAACAAACCTACTTGAATACAAAGAAAAGAGGCCCAGACAAATAAAATCCCGTTTGTTGTTAGCTTTCATCCTGACCTGACAAATCTTTCATCAATTGTCCACAAACACTGGCGTCTGATTGAAAATGATCCGTCCTTAAAAGAGATTTTTTCATCACCTCCCGTTATGGCTTACCTCAGACCCAAAAACCTCAAAGATATTCTAGTAACATCCAAAGTATCTGAACAGGAGATATCAACAATCGGAGGTTATACACCATGCGGAAGGGGCAATTGTAAGTGCTGCAGAGTCGCCACTATCGAAACCCAATTCGTCAGCACAGTCACAAAGAAAAAATACAACATATTCATAACATCAAATTGCAAAACGCAAAATTGCATTTATGTTTTAACGTGTGGAACTTGCAAAATACAATATGTTGGTGAAACAGAAACACCATTTAACATCCGACTAAATAACCATCGGTCATTTTATACAAAAGAAAGGAACTGCCCAATTACAAGACACCGTTTAAGAGCAGGACATTATTTTGAAAACGTCACATTTCAAATCATTGAGAAAAATCAAAATTGGGATACACAAGGAAGACAAAAAAGAGAGAGATTTTGGATGCACCATTTACGATCTCTTGAACCTGATGGACTCAACGAGAGAGACGAAAAAAGATTTAAAAACAAATCAAAACCATAATTATCTTGAAATCATACAAATTAATTTATAGAAATTCATACAATTAATCGAACATCTATAAATGTGTTAAACTTTTATTCCAAGTTCATGTAGTTGTAGCTACAAACATATTTTATGCAACATCAATCAATATGTTACACTTTTCCTCAACTCTTGTATAGATTAAGCTACAAAAATATTTTTTTGTCATGCATCCGATTTCACCTTGAGAGATGCACACGCCTGATGAAGCTTATTTGTTTAGCGAAATATTGCGTATTTCTATTTAACATCTAATAGAACTTTTTAATGTTTTAATTAGTGTGTTTAAGTTATATTCTAAAACGTCTGAATAATAGTCAACGATTTTTCCCACGTGGTCGCTGGATCGTTACAAGTAACGATACATGTACACAATAAAATAAATTATGTAAACGCCTAAAAAGTGTACATAACAACACCAATAACATAAAAAGGAACTATAAATGTAGTTATTTATAAATATTTCGGATAACAGATATCCTTCATCGGTATATACTCTGCTATCCGAAATATTTATACATAACTACATTTATAGTTCCTTTTTATGTTATTGGTGTTGTTATGTACACTTTTTAGGCGTTTTTATATATATATATATATATATATATAGTCCGTCTTTTTTCTCAATTGAATTGTTTCGTATTTTTATGTCAGGGTCTTTTATATCCGACCATACGACATTTCTCATTGTTGAAGGCCGTACGGTTGCCTATACTTGCTTACATTCACTCCTTTTAAACTTTGGTTGACAGTTGTCTCACTGGCAATCATATCATATTTCCTTATTTTTGAGATGTATTTTTTTGTAAACTTACATGTACAAAACATGTATATAGGAAAATGAAGGGAAAATAACAGTGACCCATTTTAAATGGTTATTAAAGGTATATTACAACCACAACAAAAGTCGAACAAATTTCGAGATTCTCACGATAACAAATTGTACAGATCTAGAGCAAAACAAAAATTCTTATTTTCTCTGACTTTTCATTTCCTTTGCTTAGCGCACCTGCTAACTTTTATGTATCAGCCAATTACACTTCTACATGCACATGTTAAATCCAGTAATGAAATTAATTATACTTTGTTTTATCTAAAATATGCATCAAATATGTTAGTATGAACATGCTTCAATATTTAATTATCACATCTCTAAATATTTACAGTATCATTGAATTCAAGACGTAAAGTATTCCACTTACAACTGCACTATTAAACTGCATCGAAATAAACATGCATTTCTTAATATCACATTGTTTATGTTGTATAAAATTATGTATGTTCTTTTTATACATGTTATAAGTGGTACCGTTTAGACCTTGGAGTGTCAAAATTTAACCGCAATTTCAACTCTCAATGCATGTAACCAGGGTCATTAGACTATCAATTAAACATTGTGCATTCTTCTGTCTTTCAATTCTACAGGAAATAAATGAGGTACAAGCGTTATCAAACACGTTAACGAGAATTTGATAGAACCATACATATTACCTACACGAAGAGCTGTCAAGTTGCTGTGCGATTTTGATCTTAGTGATAAGGATGTTTTATTCTTTTAGATAGAATTCATGTTTAAAAAGAATGTGTTGATATCATTTTCTTTAAAAATAAACCGAAGTATTGTTGAATTTTAATTTTAGGATTAAGGACGTTAATGTGCAGAGTTCATGAAGGAAAGAACAATATTCCACTTGTGTGTTTTTGTATTTGCAACAACTCAATACCTAGTAAGTAAAAATTATGCTTTCTTCACATACATAATAAATTGATTTTCAAATTGATATTCTATAGATTTAAAAAATATGTGACAAAAGTGTAAACATATAGCATAGCATAACAAAAGAACTACAGGAATGAAATTATCTACATTGCAAAGCGCTAGCGTCACACGAAGGAAAATACTATTTGTCATTACAGTGAAGTGCAGTGAAGTTTAGCGTTTGATAGTTCATTGATAACATTCTGGCGTATCATAAACAAACAACTTGTAACGTTTCATTTCATTGGCCGAAAGATTCAAATACAACAGCAATGTAGTCAGTGTGCACGTGAATTGACACAGGTGACCGACAATGGAATATACTATGTTACTACGAACGTAAAAACAAGGATTTGTAAAGTTTACAAACTTTTGGACAAAAGAATTGAATAAATGTTTTATTAACTTCAAAAAGTGGGGTCGAAATAATATATTGATATTTTGTATAAAGTAATATTCGAAGTTCCTTATGCATGCAGCAACTCAATTATCTTGTACCGCATAATGAGAAATATAAGGATAAAATACAATACATGTGTCGCTTTTATAACTAGTGTCAAGCTATCCCGCAATTATCATCCTGCAATTCTCTTTATGAAAAGCTATCCTGCAATTGTGTTTGGAAAACTACTTGAGCGACAATTTTGTTTTTCTTTAAAATCATAGTTATTGACATTATTTGTTCGAAAACAAGATTTATATAGAAAATCAAAGATTTTTATATCCCATTAACAAAATTCTAACTATAGTTTGTAGATTTCTAACTCATATTTACGATTTTGTAATTAACATTTACAATAAAAAAATCATGACGATGATTCAAATAAAGTATTATCTATTAAGTTCAGGAAGTGATTCGTATTAACGCATGTTTAACCCACATTTGCGATTTTCAAAACTCATATCAACGACTAAAAATATGGAATTTTGATGTAAAATAAATTTGTTCATGGTATATCGACAATACAACTTCATAACTCACATTTCCAACCCATTGCCTTGGCTGTTCTGTATGGCTAGGAATTATAGACTTTGCTCTAATAAATAGCTATTGGATAGTACTACAACGAGAGGGCAAAGAATTTCTGGGTAGGCATTCCTAAAGGTCGAAAATTTCGTCCGAAACATGGAAATAAAGCAAAATTCGATAAAATACGCATTGGGGGCACCCACTTTCCGACCCATTGTCTCGGTAGTTCTTTATGGCTAGGGTTTATATACACTGCCTTAATAAATAGCTATGAGATAGTACTACAACGTGAGTTTAAAGAATTTCTGGGGTAAGCATTCTTAAAGGCCGAAAATTTCGTCCGTAACACGGAAAAATGGTCAAATTTGATAAATACGCATTGGGGTCACCCACTTGTTCAAACCCATTGCCTCGGTTGTTCTTTATGGCTAGGGCTTATAGACGCTGCCTTAATAAATAGCTATGAGATAGTACTACAACGTGAGGGTAAAGAATTTCTGGGGTAAGCATTCCTAAAGGTCGAAAATGTCGTCCGAAACATAGAAATAAAGCCAAATTCGATAAAATACGCATTGAGGGCACCCACTTTCCGACCCATTGTCTCGGTAGTTCTGTATGGCTAGGGTTCATAGACGCTGCCTTAATGAATAGCTATTAGATAGTACTACAACGTGAGGGTAAAGAATTTCTGGGATAAGCATTCTTAAAGGCCGAAAATTTCGTCCGAAACATGGAAATAAAGCCAAATTCGATAAAATACGCATTGAGGGCACCCACATTCCGACCCATTGTCTCGGTAGTTCTGTATGGCTAGGGTTTATAGACGCTGCCTTAATGAATAGCTATTAGATAGTACTACAACGTGAGGGTAAAGAATTTCTGGGGTAAGCATTCTTAAAGTCCGAAAATTTCGTCCGAAACATGGAAATCAAGCCAAATTCGATAAAATACGCATTGAGGGCACCCACTTTCCGACCCATTGTCTTGTTAGTTCTTTATAGCTAGGGTTTATAGACGCTGCCTTAATGAATAGCTATTAGATAGTACTACAACGTGAGGGTAAAGAATTTCTGGGGTAAGCATTCTTTAAGGCCTAAAATTTCGTCCGTAACACGGAAAAATGGTCAAATTTGATAAATACGCATTGGGGCACCCACTTTCCGACCCATTGTCTCGGTAGTTCTTTATGGCTAGGGTTTATAGACGCTGCCTTAATGAATAGCTATTAGATAGTACTGCAACGTGAGGGTAAGGAATTTCTGGGGTAAGCATTCTTCAAGGCCGAAAATTTCGTCCGAAACATGGAAATAAAGCCAAATTCGATAAAATACGCATTGAGGGCACCCACTTTCCGACCCATTGTCTCGGTAGTTCTTTATGGCTAGGGTTTATAGACGCTGCCTTAATGAATAGCTATTAGATAGTACTACAACGTGAGGGTAAAAAATTTCTGGGGTAAGCATTCTTAAAGGCAGAAAATTTCGTCCGTAACACGGAAAAATGGTAAAATTTGATAAATACGTATTTGGGTCACCCACTTGTTCAAACCCATTGCCTCGGCTGTTCTTTATGGCTAGAGTTTATAGACGCTGCCTTAATGAATAGCTATTAGATAGTACTACAACGTGAGGGAAAAGAATTTATGGGGTAAGCATTCTTAAAGGCCGAAAATTTCTAGAAAATTTTTTTTATACAATCAGCATTGATATCAATCTTTGATTGTTCGTGTAAACGATGTAGAAGTTCTATTACAACTTCTTTCACCAATACCTCAGACAAATATATAAGTCCATATGTTAGATTGTTACTTGTTGTTGAGAAACGTAGCATCAACGAATGTGCAAACTCTAGTATCACATGTAAACATCTTTGCAGACTTTTTTCGTACAAAATAGCGCCTTGTGCTTCTTGATCATCTCCAACTCTTCTCGTGATAGAAATGTGGAACCAAAGCCTGTTGTGCATTCAAGGTCCATTTTTTCAGGATTTTCCATGAACCTATTGTGCCTTTCGTTGTTTTCGGTGTTGGTCACAATACCATGGACTATGTCATCCATATCATGTGCATACATAATAGTTTGCAGACCAAAGCTATCTTCGTTGTTTTTGTAGAGCGACTGTATTACTTCATTAAGAAGAAACATCCTGACATCCTTACCAGAGGCACCAGCTTCCATTACAGTGACTCCAGATACCAACATTTTACTGTATAAGCACACCATAGCACCACAAGAAGAGAAATCACTCTGCCTAGGGAAATGACCACTCTTCATTAGGTCTAGAACATTCCAGTTTTCGTTTGGAGATTCCTTTGTTTCAATCAAGCTCTGGAAGAGTGTAAAATTGTATAGACGGTTAACGATATTGGATCGAACAGGGTGACCCAAAGGATCCAAATACAAAATAACTCTGTTCTGTACCTGTATCGCCAACAATAACCAGTGGTTATCAGTATTCACAGGTATCAATACAAGTTCTTTGTCGAACCATGACATATTACTTTCTATCGGGTTAACTGAAAACTGAAGAAGTTTTTAACGGAACCATGCTGCTGGAATAAAACTATAATTTAGATTTTCATTACATATTGTCATAAAGAAACAGTCAATATGTTTGTCGGAGAAGTGGCCCGAAAGAAATTTCAACATTTCATCTCTATCCATTTGGATCTTCTGATTCATAAAAAAAGCATCAAAGTGTGCGATAATGTTCTGTTGTTCGCTTGTTAATGCAAGTGAAATACACTCATTTCCTACCAGAAAATTAGTGGGTTCTAATTCTGTGAAATTATCTGTTTGAACAGAAAAAATTGTATTCATCACTGAAAGTGACGTGTCTCTGCTTTGTTGACATTGATTGAACGATATTTTGAAATTTGTATATGTTGGAATGATATCAAATATATCATTCAATAATCCTGGGAAGTTCATTACCAGTAAAGTTTGGCCAATGTATGTGACAATTTTCCTGTCTGTTTGTAAGTTCCCCCGACATAAAACACATAATTTCTGTGATTCAACAGAATTGTTCCAATGTGTAATGTCCGATGAATCGATAACAACATCATTGAAGTCGCATGTTGGACATTTCAGAACTTGGATAGAACTTGGATAGAAGTTAAACCAAAGTGTTCCTTGAAGCCAGATGGGTTTTGTCCAAAACAATAAGTCAAGATGTAGTTTATTTGATCTTTCATAGATGAGGATATAGGTTTTTTGGCTAAAGTTTTGACACCTTGTCTCAACAGTTCTGTGACATACTTGCTATCATCGTGACCCTCCGATAGTGAGCGTAGTATTTTGACTTTCCTGACGCTTATTCCATCAACCTCACTTTCACAATTCATTTGTATGCGGAATGACTCTAATTCACACAGGTAACGCGTGGCATCCGATAACACTGAATAACTGATGTCTTCGGTAGAATTAATTTGTTCATACAAGGCAATGTAGCTATTGGTCATTATCTTGTTACCTTCATATATCGTAAACGACGAGTCATTTAATTCAACCTTCTTCGCCTAGTCTACGAGGACGGTAGTGTAATGACCAGAACGAGGAGTAGATCCATGGTGAAGAATGACACCCTTTAACCTGTACAAGACATCACTTTGTGGTTGTGTATACTTTCCGAAATTAACTACATTCTCCATCAAAATAGGAGTCGATATTTTTAATGCCCTTCCTAATTTATTCATCTTATATCTTAACACAGTCACGAGTATTTCTTGGGGAAGACGACCAATGCGAAAGCCTTTGAACTTCTTGCTTCCGACGCAGCACAAATTAACATCCAATTCCTCGTCAGTAAAGTAGATGTCGAGTAATTCCTGTAAAATGAATTTGTAACATGAATTATTTACTGATTAGTAAAATGGAAACTGACGAAAGCGGAAATATTAACGAAATGAAGAGTTACAAAGATAGAACTAAAGGTGTCTCATCTCTGAATGTACTATGAACAATACAGTATGCTTCAACTAATTGGATTCATTGTCGCTCACCTTAATAGATGTGCATCTTTAACAATTACCATTTTTTTCTGTAAAAAATTTCTCTCAATTGAATATCTATTTTGCCTAAAGCATAAACAATTGGTAACATTCCTCATTAAAGAAACATATGGACATAAGGAGTTGTCCTAATGTTTGATCATTTGTCTTTATGGTAGATCTTACTGTAAATCATATATTAGAGAAGTTTTTACCATTCTTACATACATCGCGATAATTTGAAAAAAAAACAAGAAAATTACAGTAATTTTGGGAACTTACAGAGTTCTATTGATTGAATCTTTTTTTTTTTGATAAAATGATGGAATATGATTGTGTGGTGATCAGAGACGTTTTCAAGTAACTTCAACTAAGTTTAGACATATTTTTATTTCATATCAAACATAACCCGTTTAGATGGGTATATGCATTGATTCTTAACGAAATTAAAGTTTTACCTGCATGAAAGGAAAACAACGTGGTGAATATAAATTGTTTTTCAGAAAGTTCTCGTTATACAAAAATGCTGATGCAACTGATACTATACTTATGTTTAGCTATTGCATTTTTTAAGATTAAACAGGACCGTTTTCAAATAACATTTAAGGTCAATTACGTCGATGACCATATCTTTATCTCCACAACTTTTTTTTGACGCGTCTCAAATAAATGACTATATCTCTTTACACCGTACATTTATTACCGACAATAACAGGAAACCATGCATGTCACTGAAGAAAAGTAAGTAGAATATATATGACGGTATATGTATCTAGAAAAAATGACAAAAATACTGAACTCTA
Organism: Mytilus galloprovincialis; assembly: GCF_965363235.1. NCBI lineage: Eukaryota > Metazoa > Mollusca > Bivalvia > Mytilida > Mytilidae > Mytilus > Mytilus galloprovincialis. The sequence continues at coordinate 7,704,255 of NC_134842.1, forward strand.
AGGAAAATCTAAACTGGAAAGTCCTAGATTAAAGGTCAAAATCAAACACTTAATCACATCAAACGAATGGAAAGCAACTATCCTGTATATAACTTGAAGAATACATTTACTTATGTAGAAATTAAGGATTAAACCTTCATTTGTATTTATGAATAAAACACATACTGTAAGTCTTTCATAACCTTGCACATCGTGACTTGCAACCTCTAGTTGTATATCGTTATAGATGACTTCTCTGTTCATTGAATCTCCACAGTTCATGCACATGGTTGCTTCAATCATCTTTGAAAATAGAAACCATAAGTTAATTTATATATGCTTATTGATCTTATATAGCTAGATTCATACCTGTACACAAATCAACATTATACAGTCTGTAAAGTTGTAGTGATAGGAAAATATAGATGGTTAATATTTATTAAAGTATATTTTAAAACAGTTCCGTTTTAGAGAAGGTTGACGTTGCATCTACAGACACTAATGAGTGATAATACTGCAGATACTTTAATTTATTCCCAAAATGATAATCGTGTAGTTCCAAAAAGGTATATGGACGAGTAAAATTACAAAATGTCAAAACTTTTATACCTGACCAGTCCGGGAACATTTTATTTCTAGGAAAGCACCAAAGCTGTTGTCTGAAAAGTTATACTAGTACTTTTTAATAATTATAAAAAAAGAAGAATCTTATGTTAAGATTGTATCCTTTTTTTAAACAATGACGACAAAGTAGTTAATCATACCTTTAGGACATTTGCATCATTCTCTTCGCTCATTTCAAAGAAGGCCTTACAGATAAATTCATGTGCGTCGTTTTGCTTCCCACGTTACATGCCAAATATCAAATTCGCTTCATGAAGAGCATTCTCAAGCTGGTTTGACGTGATCTCGTTTCCAATTGCAGCATTATGGAAAACTTTTAAAATATGTCGCTGTCCCTCTCTATAAGACAAGTCATTGATAAAGTTTTCATTGACATCCATCATCAAATAGCTATTCTTCAATAACTGCACAACAGAATTAAACCAACAGTTGTTTTCTGTATTCTTCAGTTGAGAATGTTGATCTTTAAAAGACTGTATCATATAAGGTTTGCAGGACTGTAAAGACATCTGTGTATAAATTTCATTCAGATATGGTGAATTATCCAAATTGAATGCTGTGACTAAATATCTGCTGTCTTCATTGTATAACCTTAAAGCCCTGTTTCTTATTGTATCTGCACTATGATAAGATGGCGGTTTCCCAAGATCAGTCATTTCATTTTGTTCCTGTACGTTTGGACGAGTATTCAAATTTTCTGTTTCATTTGTCTTCGTGTCTGGATATGAAATACTATTTTCCTCGTAACTTTGCTTCTTAATTTTCGGGAAACGTCTTTGTCTTATGGCAGTATTTGATGGCAGATTTGAAATGAGAGGAACTGTTTTGATCACTTTCTTTGGTTTACTCTGATACTTCCCGGAAATAGCCCTTTTCATTGGTGTCTTTTTGTCCCATTTTTCTTCAATTAGTACTGTGGATTTTTTCAGTGGTTGACGTGGTTTTTTTATAGACTTCAGGCTGCCAAGCTTTTGAATTGCCTCGGTATGGTTTTTTAATTCCTGTGAAAATACATCTATCCTGTTGATTTTCTGTCCAGATAAAGATACGTCTTTTAAAACACGGAATCTTTGTTCTGCTGTGGCATTTGTTTTTCGTTGTACTGGATCATTTGGCAAGCATCCTTCGCTATTTTTCTGCAAATGGCCTATTAAGATATTAGACCAAATCGGGAATGAAGAAATGAAATGTAGTTCTGAATAAGTTTGTCGGCAAGCGATTCAGATTGTCTCTTATTTTTTTCAGGTACATTTTCTTCTTCATTTATCTCTCCTAACACTTCTTTTCTTATATTAGTAGCCCAATTGAAAAAATCGTTCTTTCCTCTCATTATGAATTGTTCTTCAGTGTATCTATTTGGATTTATTTTCTCTTCGAAAATACAACCTTCTTCACTATCATCTACATTATCGGTGGATGTATCACTTTGGTCCGGTAGTGCTTGTATTCTGCTATCTACATATGAAGCAGCATCTAATGTCTTTGGAGTTAGGGTACTAGAAAGTAGTATAAACATGATGGCTTTCAGAGTTTTTGTGGCTGTCAAAAGATTATCTACATTTACCAGTAAACTAAGAAGGTACATTCCGTATTCAAAATTTGACTGATATGTCTTTTTGCACAGAGATTTGAAGTCCTTCATCATGTGCGCCAAGCATCCATGCGGTATCATTTTCTTCTCATCATCCCCTTCTCTTCCGTTTCCACCAAGTATTCGCCAAATTCTTGACGTAAAGTCTCCCATTGTTTCCTTGTTGAATTCCAGCAAAGCAATTATAAGAAAGACTAGAGATCGATCAGAAATGATAACAGATGGAACTGATGTATTGAAATGGCCGAATTTTTTTTTTCGTTTAGTCTGAATTTTCCTAACCAGTAATGTATTTGCGGAGTGTCATGACTAGAACTGATCATGGCTGAAACAGGGATTGATGGTTGTCCTTTGACAGGATTGGCAACAGTGAGTTCATAATACAAAAACTTCTTCTCTTCTCCTTTGTTTCGGATGACAGATCCAGTAGCATCCCAGAATACAGTGTTTCCCTTGGCCAGTTCATGCCACAAACGAACGCCTGTCTCATTCCAGTACATGACATAATTTGGTAGAATGGAGATACTAGTATGTTGGATAAATCCTTTCACTATGTGATTACTAGGTGACGAACGTATCATATCAGACGCCATTAGCTTTAAGCCTTTAACCTCGTCGTCGTCCAAGATGTCTTTCTTTGCGGCCTCTGATGATATTTGTCGAATGACGTTAGGAGTATTTCCGATTCCTGACATGTTTCCGGCTATTTTAACATCGTCTGGTATTTCGCTGAACTTCTTCAAATAAAACTTATAAGGTTTCTGTCCATTCGTCAGTTCTTCTATGTAATTTGTGCGTTGTACTCCGGATATGGGCCTTGCTTGTTGTTCCTCGATATTGTGTCTAAGTTTACCTGAAAATGTAACTTGCACTTCATCTTGTGTATCCATTTGCAGGTGGCAGGTCATAGTACAGTCTGTGAATTTACAATTAAAGTCCGCCGAGAATATCCGAGCTGCTTTCCTACTTTTTCTGTCTCTTAATTTATTCAATTGATGATTTTTACCATAAAGGTACAGTAGGGATTTAATTTTGAGACACTATTTAACATAACACTCTGCCAGCTTCCACGATGAAATGATCTACCGAGGGATTTTGAAGTCAAAGTATGCCATTCATCTTCTGTGAGTTTAAAAGAACCATGCGGTAATATGTCACGGGTGAAGAAGGGAGTATCCACGTCCATGCCAAAGATGTGACTAAGTGTATTTATTGATATTTTTGGTATTAGTGGTGTTGGTGGTATTGGTATGATTTGTTCTGCTGTAGTTTCAAGTAATTTGTATGACTCCACATCATAATCGATAGTACTTTTGCTAGAACTTCCATGACCTTCAGTTTTGGTTTGATAGTTTATCTCCTGTGGGGTTGATTTTTTTTCAAAATTTGGGAAACTAAGGCTTTCGTTCCCAGATAAACTTGATGTTGAATCCTCATTATTAGACGCGTGAACTTGAGCTGAACTGGTTGTTTCTTCATCCACATCAACAACTTGATTATCTTGTGTTATAATATCTGTTTTTTTCTGTTTGAGAAAAAATTAACAAAATCAATCATATTGAAGTTTTCTATTTCAAATTTTCGATTGTTTCCCGCAATGATTGTGATATGGTTATACTATGCCTTTGTCACGACAGGTGTTGCATATGGATTCGGATCTGTTAACCATTACATAGCACCTAATATCACAACGGGTTTTTTTTGTGTGGATCGAATTGCTCTGTATTCTTGTTTAATAAGTTGTGATTGTATACTGCTGTTTGTCTTTTTATTGTTTTTCGTTTCTGCCAAAGCAGTATAACTTATTTCCTTTTTTTAACCGGATTTTTGTGACAAAAATGTAGAATTTTTTGCTTTGGGTTGTACGGCGGGCGGCCGGGCAGGCGGCAGCCTAATGTTGTCCGTGCATTTACTCACTAACAGTTCAAACAAAGCTTTTAAAATTTTACTATGTTGTTACGGACAAGAAAATGGAGGTCAGGTTCAATAATGACGTTTTGGGCTTTTACCGTTCTGGAGTTATGGTTCTTGAAAGAGTGAAAAGGTCGTGTCCATGCATTTACTCATGAACTGTTCAACCAAAGCTTTTAAAAATTCAATATGTTGTTCCTGATGACAAAATGAAGGTCAAGTTCAATAATGACGATTTTGACTTTTACCGTTTATGAATTATGGTTCTTGAAAGATTGTAAAATTGTGTTTCCAGTGATGTTGTTGCATTTACTCATAAACCATTCAACCAAAGCTTTTCAAATTTTAATATGATATTACGGATGACAAAACGGAGGTCAAATTTGATATTGACGATTTTCACTTTCACTGTTCAGCAGTTATGGTTCTTGTGATATTGAAAAATGCCAGGACACAAACAAATGTTAATAAATCCGGTTTGCTGTCGCTCTGACAGCCTCTTGTTTCGATCTAACTTAACAACGTTTTATATTGGCATTTTATTGGTTCTCATTTTGGTGTTTGTTTTTTGACCGTTTGAAATGACAATGTAATTTTTTCGCCGTATGAGTTTTAGTGGTCTTTTTGAACCAAATCAACAAAACAAGAACTACTGAACATCAAATTCCAGACGGGTAATTGCAGCGAATTTAAAAGTTTTAATGGTACCAAACCTTCACCCTTATATGACACAACAGTGTTACATCCCAACAAAGAAAGACACTGTAAAATATCATTTGAAATGGCTTCACTCAATCAAAAAGATTAACACAGGTGAACATACACTGAGCGAATAAAGATCTATGATACCATGTAAATACAAAATATATATGACAAAAAGAATTTCAGGGAGTATTTGACACTATATATCCGAGTTTTTTTCTACTGTCTTGTTAGATATATATATATAAGAGTAAATTATTAATCCTATAGTGTGATGCATAATTACTACATATAATTTAATGACGTATTGCATAGGAGTAACATGACTTGATTTTACCCTTTTACAATAAAAATTAACAAAATATCCAGCGAAATATCTCCCATAAAAACAAAAAATGATAAAGATATATTCTATCAATCAATTTAAATGAATTCTTGATCTGGTATGTCAGTAGCTGCTAGCTATAGTTGTCCTGTATCGTTTGTTTATCTAAGTATCATTGTGATTTTGACAAGATTTTTTGTTACCTATTCTGACATCGGACTTCTTTCAGAGTGAGTTTTTCTGTGCGCATTACTGTGTGTTTGTTTATTCTACATTGATCCTCACGTTGTAGTCCTATCCAATAGCTATTATTACGGCAGTGTCTATAATCCATAGCCATAAAGAACAACCGAGACAATGGGTCGGAAAGTGGGTGTCCCCAACGCGTATTTTATCGAATTTGGCTTTATTTCTATATTTCGAGCGAAATTTTCGGCCTTTCAGAATGCTTACCCCAGAGATTCTTTACCCTTCCGCTGTAGTACTATTCAATAGCTATTTTTTGGAGCAGAGTCTATAATCCCTAGCCATACGGAACTGCCGAGGCAGTAGGTTGGAAAGTGCCCAATGCGTATTTCAGCAAATATGACTTTTTTGCCGTGTTACGGACGAAATTTTGGGCCTTTCAAAATGCTTACCCCAGAAATTCTTCATCCTCACGTTGTAGTCCTATCCAATAGCTATTAATTACGGCATCGTCTATAATCCCTAGCCATAAAGAACAACCGAGACAATGGGTCGGAAGGTAGGTGTCCCCAACGCGTATTTTATCGAATTTGGCTTTATTTCTATATTTCGAGCGAAATTTTCGGCCTTTCAGAATGCTTACCCCAGAGATTCTTTACCCTTCCGCTGTCGTACTATTCAATAGCTATTTTTTGGAGCAGAGTCTATAATCTCTAGCCATACGGAACTGCCGAGGCAGTAGGTTGGAAAGTGCCCAATGCGTATTTCAGCAAATATGACTTTTTTGCCGTGTTACGGACGAAATTTTGGGCCTTTCAGAATGCTTACCCCAGAAATTCTTGATCCTCACGTTGTAGTCCTATCCGATAGCTATTAATTACGGCAGCGTCTATAATCCCTAGCCATAAAGAACAACCGAGACAATGGGTCGGAAAGTGGGTGTCCCCAACGCGTATTTTATCGAATTTGGCTTTATTTCTATATTTCGAGCGAAATTTTCGGCCTTTCAGAATGCTTACCCCAGAGATTCTTTACCCTTCCGCTGTAGTACTATTCAATAGCAATTTTTTGAAGCAGAGTCTATAATCCCTAGCCATACGGAACTGCCGAGGCAGTAGGTTGGAAAGTGCCCAATGCGTATTTCAGCAAATATGACTTTTTTGCCGTGTTACGGACGAAATTTTGGGCCTTTCAGAATGCTTACCCCAGAAATTCTTGATCCTCACGTTGTAGTCCTATCCGATAGCTATTATTTACGGCAGCGTCTATAATCCCTAGCCATAAAGAACAACCGAGACAATGGGTCGGAAAGTGGGTGTCCCCAACGCGTATTTTATCGAATTTGGCTTTATTTCTATATTTCGAGCGAAATTTTCGGCCTTTCAGAATGCTTACGGCAGAGATTCTTTACCCTTCCGCTGTAGTACTATTCAATAGCTATTTTTTGGAGCAGAGTCTACAATCCCTAGCCATACGGAACTGCCGAGGCAGTAGGTTGGAAAGTGCCCAATGCGTATTTCAGCAAATATGACTTTATTGCCGTGTTCCGGACGAAATTTTGGGCCTTTCAGAATGCTTACCCCAGAAATTCTTGATCCTCACGTTGTAGTCCTATCCAATAGCTATTAATTACGGCAGCGTCTATAATCCCTAGCCATAAAGAACAACCGAGACAATGGGTCGGAAAGTGGGTGTCCCCAACGCGTATTTTATCGAATTTGGCTTTATTTCTATATTTCGAGCGAAATTTTCGGCCTTTCAGAATGCTTACCCCAGAGATTCTTTACCCTTCCGCTGTAGAACTATTCAATAGCTATTTTTTGGAGCAGAGTCTATAATCCCTAGCCATACGGAACTGCCGAGGCAGTAGGTTGGAAAGTGCCCAATGCGTATTTCAGCAAATATGACTTTTTTGTCGTGTTACGGACGAAATTTTGGGCCTTTCAGAATGCTTACCCCAGAAATTCTTGATCCTCACGTTGTAGTCCTATCCGATAGCTATTAATTACGGCAGCGTCTATAATCTCTTGCCATAAAGAACAACCGAGACAATGGGTCGGAAAGTGGGTGTCCCCAACGCATATTTTATCGAATTTGGCTTTATTTCTATATTTCGAGCTAAATTTTCGGCCTTTCAGAATGCTTACCCCAGAGATTCTTTACCATTCCGCTGTAGTACTATTCAATAGCTATTTTTTGGAGCAGAGTCTATAATCCCTAGCCATAAGGAACTACTAAGACAGTGGGTCGGAAAGTGGGTTCCCCCAATGCGTATTATATCAAATTTGGTTGGATTTCCATGTTTCGGACGCAATTTCCGTCCACTTGTAATGCTTACTCCAGAAATTCTTTACCCCCTCGTTGTAGTCGTACCCAATAGCTATTCATTAGAGCAGGTTCTATAATCCCTAGCCATACAGAACTGCCGGGGCGACGAGTTTGAACAAGTGGGTGACCCCAGTGCATATTTCAGCAAATATGACTTTTTTTCCGTGTTACGAACGAAATTTTCGGCCCCTCAGAATGCTATACCAGAAATTCTTTAGCCTCACGTTGTAGTCCTATTCAATAGCTATTTCTCAGGGCAGCGTCTATAATGCCTAGCCATAAGGTACTACTGAGACAGTGGGTGGGAAAGTGGGTGCCCCCAATGCGTATTATATCAAATTTGGTTGGATTTCCATGTTTCGGACGCAATTTCCGTCCACTAGTAATGCTTACCCCAGAAAGTCTTTACCCCTTCGTTGTAGTCGCACCCAATAGCTATTTATTAGAGCAGGTTCTATAATCCCTAGCCATACAGAACTGCCGGGGCGACGAGTTTGAACAAGTAGGTGACCCCAGTGCATATTTCAGCAAATATGACTTTTTTTCCGTGTTACGGACGAAATTTTCGGCCCCTCAGAATGCTTACCCCAGAAATTCTTTAGCCTCACGTTGTAGTCCTGTCCAATAGCTATTCCTCAGGGCAACGTCTATAATGCCTACCCATAAGGAACTACTGAGACAGTGGGTCGGAAAGTGGGTGCCCCCAATGCGTATTATATCAAATTTGGTTGGATTTCCATGTTTCGAAAGCAATTTCCGTCCATTAGTAATGCTTACCCCAGAAATTCTTTGCCCCTTCGTTGTAGTCGCACCCAATAGCTATTTATTAGAGCAGGTTCCATAATCCCTAGCCATACAGAACTGCCGGGGCGACGAGTTTGAACAAGTAGGTGACCCCAGTGCATATTTCAGCAAATATGACTTTTTTTCCGTGTTACGGACGAAATTTTCGGCCCCTCAGAATGCTTACCCCAGAAATTCTTTAGCCTCACGTTGTAGTCCTATCCAATAGCTATTCCTCAGGGCAGCGTCTATAATGCCTAGCCATAAGAAACTACTGAGACAGTGGGTCGGAAATGTGAGATATGAAGTTATACCATTAAAAAAATTATTTTATATTAAAATTCTATATTTGTAGTACTTAATTTCAGTTTTAATCATGAGTTGTATTTTTTTTTTTTTAAATCGCAAATGTTGGTTTAACATGCATTACTACGAATCACATCCTAAATTAACACATAATACTTTGATTGAATGGTCGTCATATTTTTTTTTATTGTAAATGCTAATTATAAAACCGTTAATATGAGTTAGAAATCTACAAACTGTAGTAAAAATTTGGTAATTGGATATAAAAATCTTTGATTTTCAATATAAAATCACGTTTTCGAACAAAAAAGTTAAAAACTATGATTTTAAAGAAAAATAAAATTGTCGCCCAAGTTGTTTTCCAAACGCAATTGCAGGATGACGAATTTCAGGATAGCTTTACTTAAAGAGAATTGCAGGATGAGAATTGCTGGATAGCTTGACACTAGTGCTTTTATACGGATGAATATAGTGAACCACTTTTTATTTCTTTAACATGTTTAATACTGACAATAGGTTAATTTCCTAGCAATGTCGTAGTCACTTATAATAAGTATCTCATGATATTGATCTATTACAATAATTAATGATGGGTTGCACTGACATTCCTCTTTTATTATTTTCATGCTATAAAACTTACACACAGTAGCTAAGCGTACCATGAACGGTGGAAATCGTCCCCCAAAGATAGAAACAAAATAAATTTAATCGTATCATATGTGCACCTAAATGAATTCAGTGAAAGCATGTTGTTGTAATATATTGAAATGTTACATCGGCGAAGATTATTTCTTTTGGAAATTGTCTAAAATGCAGGTTGCAGGTTGCGGGTTGCGGGTTGCAGGTTACAGGTTGCAGGTTGCGGGTTGCGGGTTGCCACAAGGGTATAAGCATGGAATGGTGTAATCTACATAATTTTACTTGTTTCACTTGTTATAACAATTTTATGATCAATGTTTAAGGCATGGTATTTAATTACAATACACATCATTCTTATGTAAATAATCTTACACCTAAAAATAGAAATCTATCAATTTACATTAATTACAATATCTTGATGGGTTTATGTAATATTATACACACATTTTCGTATGAAAAAAGAAAGCTTAACAAACATTTGAGTAAAACCTTCAACAAACGCGTAGATTCTCACCACTTACTAATACATATTAAGCATCAAGACTTGACACGGTTTTAATTTTAAGTTGGTAAATTAAAGACTTTTTGCCTTTAAACTAGATATATATGTACATCATTGTATATATTTTTGATTAGCAGTGTTTCTGGATTCTTTAGCTAACTTCTATTGCATTCTTAGCAAAGGTCCTTCTCAAAAGTCTACCTATTCAAAAGTCTTGTTTTCGCTTGATGCTCTTTTAATTTTTATAAATACGCTATGAAAGGCATTTTTTTAGTAACGTGTTGCAGGGGAAATAGAAATACCTAGCGTCTGTTAGTCCTTTCTTTGCCGGTCTCAGTGAGGATTCGGCTTTTGTTATCGCTCCCACGTGTACAACTTTTGCAATTTGTTTTTATTAAACTATTCTATAAATAGGCTATAATAGGTTAATATCAGCAACATCTATGACAAGTTCTAAAAAGGTTGACGTATTTAAAAGAGTTATGCCCCTAAGAAGTATTATTTTTTTTAAATGTCCTGTGAGCTGAACATATACATGTACCTCTGGGTTTTTTTTTGTTGCTGTCCTTGAGTATAAAAGTTTCAAAGAAACAAAGTTTCAGTTTGGCTTGAGAGTTGAGAAACTATGATAATTGCAAAAGACAAGTAAAAATTCTGAATCACTGAATATAGACCATCAAACAGAGCTGCCCCTTCTGCCAAAACAAATCTCAATTTTTCGCAAAAAATTTGAAATACTCTGTAGAGCCACCAGGATTACTTGGACATGTCTTCCCATTTGAAAATTTCTGTATTCGGTCCTGTCTTTCATGTATTGTCAAAATATTAATTTACATGTATATATATAAGAATTGCACTTCCAATTTTCACCAGGACGCAAAAATAAGCCAACTTGAAGGTTTTGTGTTGAAGGCTGTATTGTAAAATAATACTGCTTACTTTAACTTCATTGTCTTGGATGGAGAGTTGTCTCATTGGCACTCGTACCACATCTTCTTATTTGTGTACAAGTGTTGTACTCATGTTGTTTTTGTATCAGGATTATATGTTCTACTAACCACTAGTTTTCAGTAAGTGTTTATTTCTGCAAATTTAAAGCACAAAAGTGCACACGCTAAAATGTATGGCCTTCTTGACTTGTCATTGATATTATATATATATAGCTTTATTACAACTGTCACATAAATTTAACATTTACCAAGAATACTAAACATTGACCAATGAACCATGCCAGACAGACAAACATGTACAGCTAACAATTCTTCAGTACAACAAATATAGTTGACCTATTACTTAAGAAATTAAGAAAAACAGACAAAACACAAAAACTTAACACTGAGCAATGAACCGTGAAAATACATATAATATTTATGGATGACCTGCAACCTGCAAACTTCAACCCGCAACCCGCAACCTGCAACCTGCAACCCGCAACCTGCAACCCGCAACCCGCAACCTGCAAAATAGCACTTCCCTTTCTTTTGCATGTGTCGAACTAAATAATCAGTTAATACTTTTGAGAAATGTCGTAGTTTATAAGGAACAATTCTCGTTTGAATTGTTTTACATTGTCATTTCGGGCCTTTTATAGCTGACTTTGCGGTATGGGCTTTGCTCATTATTGAAAGCCGTACAGTGGTCTATAGTTGTTAATTTCTGTGTTATTTTGATCTCTTATGGAGAGTTGTCTCATTGGCAATCATACCACATCTTCTTTTTAAATATAAATGTACTGTTTTCGATGTTAAATGGATGAACATTTATCTTTTGATTTTATACTATAAGAATAGAGCTGCAAAAAATTGTCGAACTATCCGCTAAAGTATATATGTAGTATGTATTCGTATTTAAAATTAGATACAAAAAGAAACATGTATGATAAACTGATAAACAAAATATCAAGAAATTAAGGATGACTAAATGCATGCACATGAAGAAACTCACCTTTTTATCAATACATTTAATGAATAAACACTTTTTTTTTAAACTGATTGTTTCTATTTATATGTACATATTTACAATATACAATTTACGGTTCGTTTTCCAACCGAGAATTGCAAAACCTCATGGAGTATATCGTTGTAGTTTATAAACTACATTTATTTCTCCTGTGCCATGGTTTGCCATCTCTGTTTTTTTTCTTAAGAAAGCATGGTTGGTTACATGTTATGAATTTACTTACAATTGCGGGATTTTTTTTCTCACGTAAACGGAATCAGAAAAAAATCACTACCCTTTTTCGAATACCTTAAACTTGGCAAAGAATATACAGCCCGTAACAGAGAAGTGATCGAATTGATGTTTCTTTACCGTCAAAATTAGCTACATTATCGACAAACTTAATTGAGTAGTGACCGAACTATTGGTACTTTAACGTTAAAAAGATTGACAATGCTGACAAACTTTCATGTGTCGATAATCAAGTTTAATACCGATAATATTGAAAATAATTCTAATAATATGAAACAAAATATGTCCATGCACCATTTCGATTGGCGAAAAGTAGTCATTTCTTCAAAGTCAGAACAGAAAAAAAAAAAGATTTATGGAAGGACGTCTTGATACTATTATTTCCTTTACAATTTTACCCAAAACTAAAAGAAATATACTGGTAAACAATTAAAAAGGTGTTTGATAGGAATGAAGTCCTTTATTTTTTAGGACTAAAAATCATTTCAAATCAGAGTAAACATATTAAAACCTCCTTATATCCAGTCGAATTTGTCTATAGGTTACACAAAGCTGGTTCTTAAAACGCTTGTATCAGGGAAAACATTTTTCTTTGACTTTTAAAACATGTAGGGGAAACAGATTTCCTAACCATTAACATATAATATTCCGTATTTCTGATTTTTTGTTCGATTTATCGTAAATTATACGACTTCTTTTATGACTACGTGAACTTGGGCCATTTATTTTTGCTGGTCTTTAGGAAGACAATTTACAATTGTGCAGTGAACGGAGGCACTTATACATAACCTTAGAATTCTGTTTGGAAACAAAAATAAATCCCCAATATATAAATATACATACCGGCCCACGTCCACTTGTATATTTGTCTATCTGATGAGTTAAGCCATTTTCAATTGATTTTTATAGTTCGTTCTTATGTTTTACTGTAATACCACTGTCCCAGGTTAGGGGGAGGGTTGGGATATGTTTAACCCCACCACATTATTTATGTATGTGCCTGTCCCAAGTCAGGAGCCTGTAATTCAATGGTTGTCGTTTGTTTATGTGTTACATATTTGTTTTTCGTTCTTTTTTTACATAAATAAGGCCGTTAGTTTTCTCGTTTGAATTGTTTTACATTGTCTTATCGGGGCCTTTTATAGCTGACTATGCGGTATGGGTTTTGCTCATTGTTGAAGGCCGTACGGTGACCTATAGTTGTTAATGTCTGTGTAATTTTGGTCTTTTGTGGATAGTTGTCTCATTGGCAATAATACCACATCTTCTTTTTTATATAATGTATGAATATCATATGTCGTGTACATGCTTGGATTTTGTAGATATAACTACCGCACAGAAAAAAGTATCATGGATTTCGAGGCTTTCATATTCAAGGTTTTGAATTCTACCCTTGTTAAAAACCTGTGGAGACCTCTACAGTTCCTTAAAACATCAATTATTTTTTTTGTAAATTGAGTGCCGTCTCCCTGAACATGCTAACACTTAAGTCATATCTTTTCATTTTCATATTTTTTCCCCTGTTTGTCTCTGTTGTCTTGATTGTTGGAACGATTAGTGGTATCTAACAATATTTATGAAAACTTTCTGATAATTATGAATATTTCTTCTCTGTCAGATATGGATCATTACCAATGATAAAATGAAATGCCGTACATCGCATCTTATAGAGGTTTAAATTTCAAATATTCGTCAATAACTTAAGATATAGAGCAATTATGTCTTCTACATTTCAAATGTTAAAGGGTGCATTTGTATTTTTTACTTCGATGTGAAGGAAATTTATTTCAGTTTTTTTTGTGACAAAGTACAAGCATGTCGGTATTGCAACAATGTATGATTGACATAACCCAGGGGACATAATAAACAGATAGGTTTGAACAAGAAAAGACATGGGGTATTCTGTATCAGACGAAAGAAAAACTATTACAGTGTTGAATCCCATTAATATTCACAGTGCAAGCAGTATATAATATCTACATTGAGCAATCCTTTACCATTAAAATGAAAATGCCAATGACAGAGGTTGATTATAAAAAATGTTTTACTGTGTTAAAAAAACTTCGACTTAAACAATGAAAACTTACACGTTGGACATGAAATATTTTGTCGATGAAGAAAACTAAATTATGTCACTTCTGAAATAAGTTTGTCGATAACGTAACTTATTCTGACGGTAAAGAAACGCGAATTCGATCACTACTCTGTTACGGGCTGTAAAAAGTGTTTGTAGTAAAGTACGGTTTCATTTTTCAAGTACAACGTTAATTCATTGGGTCCATTGAGTAAACGAAAAAAGCAGGATGAGCAACTTGGGGGGGGGGGGGGGGGTCAATGAAAAAAATATGTGAATTGAGTTTTTTTTTTTATCCTACATTGAACTTGTGATGTCCTCCCTTGATCCAGAGGAGACATTTGAATTATATATTTCGATGTGAAAACTGTTAAGATTTTAAAGTTTAAAATTTCACTATCAATTGCAGAAAATTATAAAACCAATGAATTTCACATGCACATTTATAAAAGCTAAAATTGTGATTGGATAATCAAGAACACAATCATGTACGCGAATACGACGATGGAAGTTTTAAACGACCTTGACAGCTACGTGAATATTGATCAGTCCATTCAACGTTATAGTACGTGTGTTCTGTTTTCGCAGGTGTGAGGTCGAAGGTTTGAATTGACCAATGAAACGATCGTTCCTTAAAGAGTTAATCTAATAAAGTTTGTTTAACTGATTATGTCGTACGACCTTTCGCTAAGCTCGGTCGCAGTTAGGTGTAATCGGCATGTTGGGTACAAGTATTTATTGTTTTTTAATTGTAGGTCTTAATATAAATATACACTTTGTTTTTGTCAAATTTCAATTGCATGAATTCTCAAAGTACAGTTTAATGCATTGTGATTGTTGTTCTTTTATGTAATGGCTGTTCCGTTTACATTAGACCAAAGATCGATCTAAAAACTAAGGATCGATCTCAGTAAAGATCGATCATGTTTTGCTAGTGGAAACGGGGTTTAAATCAAAGGATCAAACTCCGAAAGATGTTATACATATATACAACGTTCAACGCCTATCGATGAAATCATTATATTTACAGCAATATTTGTTCGTTTTAAAGACAATTTTGATACAACTTACAAATCTTTATACATATAAAAATATTACTTAGACTGATGAGAAATTTTTATACATTTTGATTTATCCCGTTCAGAAATACTCCATCTTACAGTTTTTTTGACACATTAATGTTCTAAATATTCAATGTCAAACAAATGATAGGGTCACCGACTTTGTTTCATGACAATATATAAATGCCTTTTGAACTTCTAGTTGTTGCCAAAATACCACAAAATGTCGAAATAAGCGTAACTCCATCGCGTGAATTTGTTTACGTCTTTTACTACATGTACTGCATAGGAAACAGAACATGAAGCTAACTAACTGTAATTTCAAGTACAAATTAAAGACTTTCTGAAAATGACAGTAGTGTAAAAATAAATTCTGGAGAAATTAGCTTTTAAATGCAATGTTCCTGTATTTTGTCGAATGTGGACAGTTTCTTACTATCCGAACTGTATATTTAAACATTCAAAGCGTTTAGGGAGCTACCATTTGATATTTATGGGGGGGGGGGGGGGGGGGCTAGGATGAAATTTGAAAAAAATAGGCAGGACAGGAGTTTCGAGTAAAAAAAAAAGGCAGGATGAGACACTTGCAAAAAAAAAAACGTCAGGACGACAAATTAGGTAAAAAAAGTCAGGATAAACTAAAAAAAAAAAAGGCAGGACCAAACAGAGTGAAAAATAAAAAGGCAGGACAGAGATTACAGCTAAAAAAAAAATGCAGGACAACATTTTTCATCCTAGCCCCCCCATAAAAATCAAATGGTAGCTCCCTTAATCAGAAAAGCAATTTTATCACTTGCCTTTTTGCATGCTTGAAAGTTATACTTTAGAAACAGTATAATGATTCCATCTGTCTGTTTAGAAATCTCTATTTATATTTACAATAGAACGATATCTGCAGAACAATCTGGTATCTTTAGCATGGTGTGAATTAATATAAAGCATGGCTAATGTATACTGTTTACATTACAGTCGTTCTGTTTGATTTAAGGTCAAGGAAATAGTAAATTTTCGCATAAAACTTTGAACTATAACGGAAAATAAAAAAAAAATAATACAGTTCTCTCTTTTATTCTTTGAATTACTTCTGATTGCATAAATACAAATCATATAAACATTTGCTTAGAAAGCATATAAAAAATTAATATAAAATCATTAAATCTCCAATTGCAAACTCGTAGATGTTCTTAGAAAAAATGTTGTTGATACATAAATTTTCATTCTAATGATATAGAATACTTTTATGGTCGCTGACTTTGTTTTTAAAATATTAAATTTGTTACCTAGCCGACAGTAAAAAAAAACGTAAACAAATCCCAAAATGACAAATTGCACTCCGTATCTCTTCTTGAGACAGTATCACATTCTTTGAAAGTAAAAGAACCCGTCCAACGTTACAATTCGACTGGACCGAAGGTGACACGTAATTGAAAGGCAAGTTGTACCCAAAGCAGAGACATTTTTTCACTATATGAGTCAAAACTACCAACCTTTCGTCACGGTAGACGAGCTGCATGTAAAACCTACCCTGTATTTTTTTTAAATTTTTATAACTCCATTATATGCATAACATATATATGATGCTGAATGTAAAGTTTGAAATTGAAATAAACAATGCTGATAAGGGTACCATATAAAAATGATCCATTAGAACATCTGCATTCGGCAGTGAATCTCAAAGAGGGGCGTCCGTTTGACTGTGAGGGGTCTATATACATGCCAAGAAATCTAAGCTAAAAATTCCGGTAGGACCCCTACGGCACTCATTAGTAGTTAAAGATTTGATTTCATTCAACAAATTTATTTATGACCTTTATGTACGTGTCTCTTAGAACACGGTCATATACCAAATGGTCAATATTAATCATCCATGTAATTTGCTCTATGGGATATTTGCAGAATTTCAACGGAGGCAATTTCTTGGCATGTACACAGCCACGTGTAGTTGAAATTTGAGTTTCATCCGATGCATCATGTATGCTAGGAGAGCGTCACGTAGGCTACCCGTCACTTTAGATATCCCATGCAACAATGATTATTGGATCGGTAGATCATTGCTAGTTGTAAGTGAAGGCCAATTTTTTGTCAACTTCAAATGTACATTTTTAAGTCGATTTTACCGTCCTTCGTTTCGACTAACCCGCCTAGTAGTGCCTTCCTTTTGAACTCAAGCTTATGTGTTCTTATCCAGAATCGGGTTGAGTGAGGGGTTAAAAATTAAACAAGCGATTGTTGTTTTTCTTTTAATGTTGTGCATCTGAATAAGCTGACCCATTTTATAGATCTATCTGTACGAAAAAAAATAACGTACTTTCTGCGGTATAATTTCATACAAATAAACATTTACTGATTTGTTCCTTGTCATTTAATATAACACATATGCATAGAATTAAATGTTGTTGTATTATTTCAATGTATGACATAATAGCACACCAGCAGATTCATGGCCAAACACATATTATTTTATCAGACTAACACACATTCTCTAAAGTGTTAAATTTGTAAACGTACAAATACATTTTTTAGGACATATCGTGAACCCAATTGTCTTGTCTACCAGATGGTCACAGACCACAATTGATTCCTCTATTATTAGACCCCGTTCACACTAGGACATTTTTATCGATTTAAACTAGACTGGATCACTTTAGATCGGTTTAAGGGCTAATGTGAACGCTTTGAATAGATCTTCAATCGGTCTAAACTAAATCACCAAAAGAGGTAGTTTAGTTTGAATCGATCTAAAGTAAACCGATCTTACTTTAAATGTGAACGCAGAGATCGGTTTAAACTAGTACGATTAAATCGAAAATAATGTATGCGCATGTATAGCGGCAAAACTATCTCAGAGGTTCGTTGTTTAAGCTATATTTATCTGTAAAAAGACCTTTAAAACAAACTAAAAACATGTTGTCTTCGCCGTAGCATAGATTTGCGAAATCTTTGTTTTCTTTTCTTATTTTGATTTATTTTCTTTGCAGGAACCGCAATATTTCCGGCGGAGTGTTGCAACTTCGTTGCTACAGTTATTTTTTTCAAAATTAAAGAAAACTGCAATAACACCGGTATACAAATTTTAACTTGTGATTTACGAGAAACAATAACTTTATCCAGTTGGTTTTTCACGTGTGTGTATTAGTGTATCAACACATAAATTTAATAAATCAGTTCTATTTATACACAATGTTTACAATTTTAGGGGTAAAAAGGTTAGGTCGATTGCGTTTTAAATTGTGGTTCAGATTAGACCGATAGAAATCGTTATGATTAAAGATAAAAAAAAAAAATGCTAGTGTGAACGCTGTCTAAGCTCTTTATAACGTTTTGTCGCATTAAAAAAAATCTGTTTTTTTTTTAGCAAATTATGTGTTTGTGTAATGTAATGTAGAAGTCCAAAATTATATCAACTTTCAGATTAATTGCATGTTTAATTACATCAAACAAACTTAGCCAATTACACATCCACACCCCTATAGATGTTTCCAAAAACTGTAAATATTACCTTTCTGCACCTGGCCTAATCACTCTTTCCATATGAAAATTAGTTAAAATAAAAAATTCAAATTTTTTTTCAGCTTTCTTCTTTAATTTCATTTCCACCCAATAAAAAACTAAGAATGAGAAAGTGAAAGAAAAAGGAATAAAGAAAATATACACTTTGATTAAGGGCAACATGACAACGAAAAGCGGGATAATTAATTTTGGTCTGGAGCTGATCACTCCTTGGATTAAATTGTAAGAGCCATTTTCTTTCAAGGAAAATGAAAATACTAGTTTTGATCTTTGAAAGAAGAAGATGTGGTATCATTACCAATGAGACAACTCTTCACAAAAGACCAAATGGCACAGAAATTAAGAACGATAGGTTACCGTACGGCTTTCAACAATATGAGCAAAACCCATACCGCATAGTCAGTTAGAAAAGGACCCGAAATAACAAATGTTTTAAACAATTCAAACGAGTTCAATGTACAAAAGATGAACGAAAAACAAATATGCAACACAGCAACAAACGACAACCATTTATTTACAGGCTCCTGACTTCGGACAGGCACATATATACAGAATGTGGCAGGTTTAACATTTTCAGGATCCCAACCATCCCCTTAACCTTGGACATGGTTTAACAGTACAACATGATAGTGAACTATAATACTAGTAATCAGTTTAAACAGGTTTAACTCATCAGATGAATAACAAACAATCAAAGTTCTGAAGTACTGAACATCGGATGACCGCAAGTTCTTGTGGTTGTTCCGACAAGCACTTGTCTCAATAATAATCACATCTCTATACCTGAAATAGCCTTTTCATCTAAATTTGGGTTTTTAATGTAAAATTAGAATAGAAGGTGAAAAAGCCTTTGTGAGACCTCGAAATTGAAAGTATTATCCTTTTCCTTTATCAAAATATTGTTAATCAATTAAAAATCATCAAACAAATAATCTTGCTTTGGAACTGGTTGTTATCAAAGGGAAACAATTCAATCTATATCTCAATGTGTTTAAATCCCAGGAGAGATAAATCTTGTTACACGAAGGGGTAGCTCATCCACTATAGTCTATTTTTAAAACATCTTTTAGATATTTATTTTGCGTTACCAAATTGTTTTATAATTAATTCCTCACTTTGTGTTCGCAAAGTAAACTTTATTAAAAATCCTGAGAATGTATTTGCTAGGCAATTTTTGTGGTTTTGTGAAAAGATCGTTTGAATTGTGTGCATTGATGCCATATAGTTGATAGTAACAAATACGCATGGGAGTTCAAAAACGAGATGTGTGAAAAAAAATTGTCATTTATATTAAAGCAAAAAAACCTGACTCGTAATTTTTGCATATAGGAGACAAATCAGGTTGTTTAATATAATTAGGGCCCCGCCAAAGGCGGGTCGCCCTATAGTGATCAGTCTGTCCGTCCGTCTGTCCGTCTGTCTGTCCGTCCGTCCGTCCGTAACACTTTGTGTCCGCTCCATATCTAGAGAACCATTATGATTTCATACTTTATACTTTACATGTTTATTAACCACCACCAGAGGGCGTGTCATGATGTATGTACAACTTCCTAGGTCAAAGGTCAAGGTAAAAATTTTGGTTTCAGTTGACAACCCTGTGTCCTGTGGTGAAGATCGTGTCAGCTCTATATCTTGAGAACCGTTATGATTTCAAAGTTTATACTTGACATGTATATGAACCAACACCAGAGGGTGTGTCATAATTATAAACGACTGCCTAGGGCAAAGTTCAAGGTCAAAAACTTTGGTTTCAGTTGACAACCCCATGTCCTGTGGTGAAGAGCGTGTCCGCTTTATATCTTGAGAACCGTTATGATTTCAAAGTTTATACTTGACATGTATATGAACCAACACCAGAGGGTGTGTCATAATTTATAAACGACTGCCTAGGGCAAAGTTCAAGGTCAAAAACTTTGGTTTCAGTTGACAACCTTGTGTCCTGTGGTGAAGATCGTGTCCGCTCTATATCTTGAGAACCGTTATGATTTCAAAGTTTATACTTGACATGTTTATAAACCAACACCAAAGGGTGTGTCATAATTTATTTACAACTTCCTAGGTCAAAGGTCAAGGTCAAAAACTTTGATTTCAGTTGACAAACCCATGTCCTATGGTAAAGATACAATTTTTTAATGCATATTATTCACAGCGGGTCCCACAGAGATGGCTCCCATCTCAATGATATCTAGTTTGTCGAATGATTGGTTGTTAATGGGTGCGAGTCATTTGGACACTTTAAACAGATTGAACAGAATTATGGGAACTGTGGAATAAGAGGACTAGAAATGAGAATTTGATGGATGAGAGCTTGAGGCAGGGTGGTCTTAATCGTGAGAAAAGTTTGATAAAACAGGGATAATTCTTGTTGATGAAAAAATAAGAGTGCAGAGGAACAGAATATGGAGTGAAGTAGGAGTTTGGGGAGGGAACTGGGAATCAATTCCCTGTGTCCACCAAATAACTGAAAGCCATTAAAGAAATAAAGGAGTGGAGTCTGAAATGTATGTAAAAGGATCAATTATGCAGGGGATGCAGACCACATATTGGTCTAATTTGACAACTGATAAATAAAAATACGATGGATGCCGAATGTGATAGCGCTATCTAAATAAAATAAATGAAAACAATATATGTTTTTTTTTTCAATAAGTACAATTTTTAATATGTAGACCTAAAGTAGAGAAATGTAGCATTGAATGACTACAATAATTGAGCACGCATCCGGCAGAGCACAGCTTCCCATGGTCGGACTGAATGTCAGTTCATAAACATCTCAATCATTCAATGTTGTTACCAACCATATACAGTATTAGCGTTGGCAGTCCTTGAAAAGCGCCATTGACTGCTTTTTTTTTTATCTTTATCCATTGACTGCTTTCAATCAAACAACAGAAGGAAGTTTGTAACCGACAATATTTTCAAACAACTTATCTTAAATGATTAAGTCTTTCAACAAAGGTTATAAATGATAAGCAACGATGCAAATATTGAATTTTAGAACATATATAATTCTCTTTAACAATGAATTCAAAACAGCAATAACTATATTATTTAACAAATGTGTACTAAATAGTGTCATGCAAATCGTTAAATATAGAAACACGCAATTTCTATTTTTAAACAAGGGAAATAACAATTACATGACAATCCTGTCTTCCAAATGAATTTAAAAACATTTTGTTTTTATAAACAATCATAACTAATTAGAAAGAAAGAAAAACACACATACACACTGAAAATAACATGTGTTTATGTTCCAACAACTTTATTATTGTTGATAAACAACTGCCAACCTGTACCAGAAACAAACAATGGTTTGGAACAAACTATACACCACGAACGACAACTCGACCAAGAATGTTACTCACATTTGTTGATAATGTAAACAAACATCGATTTACAAAAAAGCGGTAATATGTAGCAATTAATAACAATCAGAATGCTGTAGTAAAGATTATCAGGAAATTAATCTGGCTTGCCGCCCGGAGATGCCGATAAGTGATATTTTTCAAAATCATGTTTTCAGGGGACGTGATGAATTGTCCTTGCCAAAATTACAAATAATTCAGGTATCTAACATTTCTAACATATATTGATACCACGATAATACATTGATAATACTGCCTTGTTAAATATACCTTATTGTCAAAGAATGCAGCAATAATTCTGCTGTCAACGGCCAAAGAAAAAATCGGGATGATCAAGCATGGAATTCCGGAAATTGACCGTCTCCAAAAATATTAAATTCTAAAATTGAGTTATCGTCCTTTTCGCGCCAGACGACTATTGAAAAGGCTACCTGAAAGTTAGGTTAATGTACCATTCTATTTTTGTTCGTGGATGATAAATTAATGACAGGGAATTCATCCTCACCGTAATGACTATTATATTGTAGTGATACAAAATTAGTGTACTCTGGTTTATTGTTCTATATTATAGTAATACTTGTATATTACAGTTACACGTATATATAATTTTCATGCATTTGAATATCATTCTTTTCTACATTTTTAATAATAGTTCAGTACAAGTGCATGGTGGACACGTCAACCTTCTATAATAATAGAATGGGTTTGAGTAGGAATTTGTATTTTCCCGCAAAAAATGTTTAATCATCCATGCAGAGTTATCGTTCCTTGAGATTGCAAACGTTCTTGAGATATGCGTGTGCATAGTTATTAATGATTTTTTACTTATATGTAGATACATATATAACAAGACATTTTAATATTATTAATTTATCTTCTTTAAAAATTATTTGATGTGTATTCATTGAAGAAATGAATTTATAACAAGCGATAAGGCATGCCAGTTTGCACTTGATGTCTACGTATTCATCATAATTATAGATCGGTTAAAATCCCAAAACGAATATTACGTAATGGAAATCGGGGCGATAGCAATACACCGGAATGCCCTCACGGTCATCCGCTGTACAAATACATCTAACAAAAACACAGAGTGGACGTGGCCGGGTCCTTGAACATCCCGACAACAAAAGGACACTGAGCACAGATCTGAGAGTACTCACAGTTATTGACAGTTTGTTCAAAACCAGTAACAACTGATACAAATCATGCATCTAAGACTAGTCTTGTCTTGCCGAGGATTGAATCAATTACCCCCCCCCCTTTTTTACCATCGAGCTACAACGAGAGCACTTAGGCTAGATTGCAGTTAAAGCAGTATGGATAATATAGTATGACTAAAATATCCCCTGACAACTTCATGTTAAGTCTTGCAACTACTTTCAAATAAGTAATAAGATAATCTATAAACAAGTTACCGTCTTTAGCAATGACCAAAAGCAAACAATTGTTCACATTAGGACAAAGTTACCTTACTACAAATTGTATCGTACTTAATGATGCAAAATATCCGGGATCAATAACAAATATATTTTATACATGTTATTTTAAAAAGTAAGAAGATCTGGTATGATTGCCAATGAGACAACTTGACTATCTTTAGATACCAAATTACGTAGTTAACAACTATAGTCCATCGTACTTTAGCAAAACCCCAATTCAAATGACTATAAAACGTTGACATCTCGGGGAAATGTTAACTAAACAATTTACTTTACCGGCAGCTTTTTATTATACAAGTATATTTCAAGATTCAATTAATTAATATACATTCATCAACAAACCGTTTGTTTGATTTTCGTGTTCTAGCTGCGCTTATCATTTTTTTTTTTCATTTAACGCAAAAGTGCTTAAAATTTAAACATATTGTGCAGCAAAAGACATACTGTCAGAGTTTACGTCGTTAGACGCGTTTAGATTGTTACGTTACTGTACCCCTATCTTTGTTATATACAGTAACTTGTGTATTCAATGCAAAATATTGGCCCCTAAACAAATATGACACAGTATACTAGTTCAGTGATAATGAACGTCATACTAAACTCCGAATTATACACACGAAACTAAAATAAAAAAAATCGTAGTGTAGATAAAATAGCATAAACCATGTGTAAATTTTGTGACAGGACTACGAATTACCATTACTTTTAAGCAATACGTTCAGGTTATTTAAAGGATTAACTGGATAAGTACAGGTGTGCCCTCTGGTATAAAAACACATCTATAGTGTAAGCATCCATATGAAATCAAACACTTCCTACAAGTTTAAGTCCTATATTTTTAAATCGGAAATTCTTTACCAGTGCCAAATGAAGTTGAGAATGGAAATGGGGAATGCGTCAAAGAGACATCAACCCGACAATAGAGCAGACAAAAGCCGAAAGCCACTAATGGGTCTGTAATGAAGCGAGAAACTCACTCACCCGGATGAGTCTTTCAGCTAGCCCCTAAACAAATATGACACAGTATACTAGTTGAGATCTCAACCCTCCCCCTATACCTCTAGCCAATGTAGAAAAAAAAATCGCACAACAATACGTATAGTAAAACTCAGTTTAGGAGAAGTCTGAGTCCGATGTCAGAATACATTTTTTTTGTAGGCAACAAAAGAAACTAAACAAAATGACAATAATACATGATTTATTAAAAAGGACTACAAACAGTTACTAACACGCCAGCTCCAGACCTCAATTAAACTGATTGAAAGATTATGTCTTCATCATATGAATATCAAGCACAATCCCGCCCGTAAGGAGTTTATTACATCATAAAATATATTAGAAGAACATAACCCGTGTCATGCCAACAAATGGTTTTAGAATAAATATGTTCAATTCCGATACAAATACCCTATAAGTGAATCAAAATATTAGAACCAAAATATGGAATCTTTAATGACCTAACAACAGTAACTATACCCCTTATAAATTTGTTTAAAGGTTTTGTAAAGTCTATTTAAACGTTAAGGATAGTGTTAAGAGAGTGTTTACACATAAGTTATAATTGGTATAAGTTAAATAGTAATGATTTTATAAAGATATATCGGCCGAACACGTGTGAAAATTATCCACCATGTTTACAGTGTAAATGTATGTGTATACCATGCACATTTTCTTCAAACTAAATATTTGTTTTTGAGATTTTCTTTATTGACAGTTGAATCATGTGATGCTGACCAGTTCAGGTGTACCAATGAACAGTGTATTCCAGCCAAAGCCAGATGCGACGATAACTTTGAATGTTTAGATTATTCTGATGAAGTTAACTGTAAATATGTATTTTATAATATGAAATTTCAATCTGTTCTTATTAAATATTTAGAACTCAAACCAAAAGTGAACCTATATATTTGAGTCTACAAATAAAATTAATGGTTTGAATAGTTCCATTAATAGTTCATTAGATAATGTATCAGCAATATCTTTAAAGCTGCTTTTTTGTATCATCCATTTCCATCTGTTTTGACAATCTACAGTGTCCAAAACATCTTTTATTTTCGTGAAAAAAGTAGCTAATCTTCATTTATTTTTACTTTTTTCTCCAATGACAAGTGACTATTTTATATGAATGACATATTAGCCACAAATACAAACAATTAATAATATGTTACCATTACAAATAACTCGCCGTTGATATTAGACTATTAATGTGGTTCGCCAGACGCATTAAGTACTTATACTCATCAGTTGCGCTTGAACCAAAACATTTGTAAAATAGAAATTAATTACGAAGTTGAAAAGCATTGCAAACAAAATATTTGAAAAAAAAATATAAATATGGCTTAAGCTATAAATGGCTGGGAACTTTAAGTAATGGATTTAATTATGTTATGACATAATTTCGGTTTCGAAAAATGACAAAATCTATTCAAAAGATACTTGTTGTTTGCATTGCAATATGTTTTGAAGGTGTTATGTTTTGTTTTAAACAATCTACGTGTATTATTATTTGCATCCATCTGAAAATTACAATGTGCACAAATACAGGTTATAGTTTTTATTATTTCGTACTAATTACAGGCATATTTGTTCAACCTTGTCCCGAAGCTCTCTACCGATGTGAAACAGGAAAATGTGTTGACAATAAAGCTAAATGTACTTCATCAGAGTCTGTTATGTCGTCAACGACATCTTTTGTGGATGATCAGCTGTTTTCAACGGTCACGGCATACATACATAGTCAAACATTTAATTTTCAATCGACGCCAATGCTAATATCTACCGAATTTTCCGAAAAACTACATGCTTCATCTTTTATATTGGAAGTAAGCAGTTACCCATCCAGTTTGAAACAGATGGCTAAATTGATAGATTCATTTTCGTCCTACATCACTTCATCAACAACTAGTCATGCCGCAAGTGGAATGTATTCGTATTTTGAGCTTTATTCAACACCATCCACAACATCAAAGTTATCTCGAGAATCAGATCTACTGCCAACCAAATGTCTGACGTCACTAGTATCTTTGTCAACTTTGCAACCAACAACCACTATTGGCCAGTTATCAGATATCACATCATCATATACAGACAAACACACAACTAAACAAACTCACATCAACTCGAACTTTATAGCTTCTTCGATGACCATCGCGGCTAGCAAAAGTATTAATTTTGAGGCCTCCGAACTTGATTTAACAACAAATAATCACTCTCATCTACATGTTTTTGTTAATTCCTCAATAATGGTCTCGTCAAAACCTTTGCAGTCAGTTACTTCAACGCATATACTGTATTCATCACTAATTGTATCATCAAAATCAGTTCTTCACACTTCTGAAGGTATTTCGGTGATCTCGGCAGCGGAACCAAGCTCACATACTTCATTGTATACTACATTACCGTCAAACAAATTTATATCAAGAGACGTGTTAGCTTCCTTTACAACACCTGAACAGCACAGAACAATACCATTAAATGATCTGTTTGAGAGTACATCAAGTAATACAGAACATTCAACAATAAAAACAACACCTCCATTTGAAAGTACCATTCCGGAAGACAAAAAAGATAATGGTACGTACACGTACTTTATATACAAAAAGACGAAAAAATCCTTAATTAGATTGTGTCCGGTGACTTTGCTAAAGCAAAGAGGGGACGATGAACTTAGATGCTTGTCGCTTGCCTGCTTGAACTATCGTTTGCTAATTTTTACAATGCCTTAATTGTGCAAAAAAAATAATATTGTTTACTTTTCAATAAATTGATGAGTTATTTAGAACATTATCTTAGCATGAAAGCTGAGTATTTTCTTTGATGACAGTCGCACGAAAAAAAAACTTTTTTTTTTGTCGGGTTTATAATTGCTTATTACAATATAAGATACTAAATGTACACGTTTTAATTCTGATTCAAACCTTCAGTATTTTGTATCAAACTGGTTTACGAGGCGTGCTTAAGTGATTTAAAAGCTTGGGTTTCATAGAAATAATATACATTTGCTGTAAATTCTATTTCCGCAGTTTTGTTTTCATTTCAGATACAGCCTTTCCTTATTGGGTCATTGCAATTATAACTGTCATTATTTTGATTGCCATGACGACTTTGTATATAATATATAGGCATTACGTCAGGTAAGAGGCAACAGTTCAGTATTTTGATATAAGCACATTTAATTCATTGAAGTGTAAAAGCGTTGACCGAAGTACATTTTGCATGAAGCGCAGAAGCGTTTCATTCTAAACATGCAAATGTGAGCACGGTCAACGTTTTTTACAATCCTATGAAGTTACAAAAAGATGCATTCAATACTTATAATTACATTTGTTTGCTAGGATCATAAAAACACGATTTTTATCAAGTTTTTATTTGATTTACCTGTTCACTTTATTGTGGGACCTCTCGCATTATGAATGGTAAATTTATTGTGTAATGAGGTTGATTAAGGAATAACGAGAGATTGCAGTGTAACCTATCAGAATAACGTATTATATTCAATATAAAAAGAAGATGTGGTATGATTGGCAATGAGACAACTGTCCACAAGAGACAAAAATGACACAGACATTAACAACTATTGGTCACCGTACGGCCTTCAACAATGAGCAAAGCCCATACCGCATAGTGAGCTATAAAAGGCCCCGATAAGACAATGTAAAACAATTCAAACGAGAAAACTAACGGCCTTATTTATATAAAAATATGAAAGAAAAACAAATATGTAACACATAAACAAACGACAACCACTGAATTACAGGCTCCTGACTTGGGACAGGCACATACATAAATAATGTGGCGGGGTTTTAAAAATATAGACAGGACAGGAGTTTTGAGTTAAAAAAAATGGCAAGATGGAATATTTTATACAAAAACGGTAAGATGCCAATTAATGTATAAAAAGGCAGGATAAACTAATAAAAAAGTGCAGAACCAAAAAGCGGGAAACATAAAAAAGGCAGGACAGAGATAACAACTGAATCAAAAGTGCTGAACACAATTTCCATCCTAGCTAGATGCCAATCTCCGGCGCAGAGTTCATATCCGTTCCATACATGCTCCGCAATACTGCACTTAATATGAGGTCATATTGAGTGTAGTGTTACAAAGTATTGAGCGAAACGGATATGATCTCTGCGCCGTCGATTGCATCCTAGCTAGATATAGCATATTATTTGTTTTCGAATGAACAGATATTTTGAATAGTTTTAATTTATGTCAAAATAAATACTATATATTCATCAAGATGCAAACATATTCTAAGGGTAGACATTTGCACAGGCACTTGTCTCAGAAAAAAATTCCTATATACCTTAATATAACACAAGGTACTTAACTTGCATTTTCGAAAAAATGTCAGGCGGTGACGAAATTCCGTTGTATGCCGCTTTCTAGGCTGTCAACCCCACTAACACTTGGTATATCGTAAATCTAAATTGATTTATCTTTACATTGGTGTATAACATGCCTACATTTGTTGTCGGAATCATCCGTAGCAATCCTACCCAAGTATGTTAATCGTAATAATTTTGCCAACCGCTGATGATTTGTGTTATATTAAGGTATATAGAAATTTTTTTCTGAGACAAGTGCCTGTTGACATTTGGTATGAAGTACTGGTAAATACGTCATTAAACATATCGGCTCATAATAGCATATTTTATGGACATTTATTTTTGTGTTTTTTTTTTTAGGAAAAGGACGAGGAAAAAAGAGTTTGGAAGTATTACCAGTATGGATATGGTCCATCCAGACATTGTACCAAAGAACACAAAACCTAAATCTCATGAAGGAATGATTAAAACTTCGTCTTTTAACAGAGTACAACAATACAATTGATCTCTATAACTAGTATTATATATGTCCACGTGCCAATTCATTACATTTGTTGACATTTAAATGAAATTCCTTACCTTATAAATGTAAATTGAGTTCAGTATTGATGTTACACATTAAATTGTTATACTCAACTATGAATTGTTTCAGTTTTGTATGTATGAAGTTAAATTACAAAAATACTGAACTCCGAGGAAAATTCATAACGAGTCCCTAATCAAATGGCAAATTCATAAACGCAAACACATCAAACGAATAGATAACAACTGTCATACTCCTTACTTGGAACAGACATTTTCTTATGTAGAAAATTGGTGAATTGAACCTGGTTTTAAAGCTAGCATAACCTCTCAATTGTTTGACAGTCTATAAAAAAATCCTAAATATAACGGAGGAATGATTAAAACTTTGTTTTTCAACAGAGTACACAAATATCATTGATCTCTAATAGCTAGTATTTTATATTTCCACGTGCCAAATCATTGTTGTCATAAAAACGAAATTCCTTACCAAATGAATGCTAATTGAGCTGAAGTGCTGACTACTGAGCTGGTGATACCGTCGAGGAATTAAAACTCCCCTAGCAGTGGCGTCGACCCATTGGTTGTAAATAAACGTATCATATATAGATACCATGATTGAATTTGTTTTTACGCCAGATGCGAGTTTCGTCTACAAAAGACTCACCAGTGACGCTCGAATCCTAAAAATTTAAAAAGTCAAAATAAAAGAACAAAGTTGAAGGGCATTGAGGACCACCATTCCTAAAAGTTGCCAAATACAGCTAAGGTAATCTATTCCTGAGATAAAAGTGCATAAGTATTCAAAAAATTCAAAAGTTTTGTAAACAGTTAATCTATAAATATGACCATATCAATGATAATTCATGTCAACACAGAAGTGGTGACAACTGGGCTTGTGATACCCTCGGGGAATTAAAACTCCACCAGCAGTGGCATTGACCCAGTGACTGTAAATAAACCCAGCATAGAAACCAGGATTGAATTTTGTATCGACGCCAAACGCGCGTTTTGTCTACAAAAGACTCATCAGTGACGCTCGTATCCAAAAAAGTTTTAAAAAATTTTAAAAAAAGACAAAAAAAAGTACAAAGTTGTAGGGCATTTAGGATCAAAATTGCAAAATGTTTTGTAAGATACAGCTAAAGTTATCAATTCCTAAGGTTAAAAAAGCCTTAGTATCTAAAAAATTCAAAAGTTTTGTAAACAGTTCATCTATAAATATGACCATATCAATGATAATTCATGTCAGCACATAAGTGGTGACTACTGGGCTTTTGATACCTTTGGGGAATTAAAACTCCACCAGCAGTGGCATTGACCAAGTGGTTGTAAATAAAATCATCAAAGATAACAGGATTAAAATTTGTAGTTACGCCAAACGCCATACTAGGTTTGAATCCGTTTATTTGCCAATGAAAATTAAAAACGTCTAAAATGGAAGACGAACGTTTCTATTGTTCTGAAGTCACATTGATAATAAAAGAAATAAAATTTAAATATCTTGTTTCACGTTCATATTAAAATCTAGAAAGAATTACATGATGCCTCATCGTGATGAAAGAGATCTAGCAATCGTTATATAGGAATAGAGACCGGAATGATTTTAGGAAATAAAGTGAATATAAAGTATAAGGTTACGGATATCATTATCACAAAATATTATTGCCTTTAGAATAATTAAATTGAAATAAAAGACAGAAAGATAATTTATCAGATTGCAATTGATAAAAGCTACTTTTTAGCAAAGGTTTGAGACACAATGCCAAAATGAAGGCACGATGACAATTTAGGTAAAAAAAAAATCAAGACCGAATAAAGTGAAAAATAAAAATGCAGGACATAAATTATAATTATAAAAAAAATGAGGACAATTTTGTCATCCTAGCCCCTATACATGTAGTTACTGAAAGCTAGTTCACAACCGATAACAACTATTCCAAAAGAATGTGTCTAAGACTTTAACTCGCCATCAAGACATATCCAAAATCAAATGGAATTTGTGTACAGACTCTAAACAGTCAGAGTCGAAATGAACTTAGTTTGGTTTGAAGTGACTGATAAATTTACCCAAGAACGTATTTATATTTACGGGCTCCGTTAACAACATCACAGAATACAAATAGTTTGTGTTATCCCGTTTGTAATTAGTCTTCTTCAGGAAAGGATTAGGAAATTGTATTCTCATGAATATTTATAAAACAATGTTTTTCTACAACCAATGGAAATGGAAAATCAATAGTATATCAAGTGCATACTTGTTCAAATGTAAGTAAAAAAATATAGATTGGACAACATCTGACGTACTTATGTCGTAAAAACTACGTATTTGAATTATTCCTAAGACACGCTGTGTCCAGTTCTTCAAATGTCTTTCAGATCTAGAAAGAAAAGAAGTCGATTACAAAATTAGAAAATGTATTTGGAAGCATTTATATTCTTTGGTATGGCATACACTGCCCAGACGTTAGGTAATTAGTCGCTATATTATAATTGATAATTTCCCAAGGTTGGCAAGTAGTTACATCATATTTCAATTGGATGTATTTCAACAGCGACGTTTATAGTTTTTTCTATGTTGTGTTCATAAGCTAAAACACATCAAACGAGTAGAAAACAACTAATATACTTTACTGTTTGTATAGTAGTTTAGGTAACCAATACATAGTAGGGATCTTTAACACTGTTTTTATTGTGTAGTTTAGGTAACCAATGCATAGTAGGGATCTTCAAATGATCAGTAGAAGCCATAAGCTGTGATGTGGTTATCATATCACTGTATGACTCTCTGTGGAGCGCACGGACTTGAATGTAGATGAATTTTAAATTTCATTCTTAAGAACGTCCATGTAGTATTTATGACATACCACCATCACATTGTTGACTCCTTTGTCGGTGGGTACTAACACAAACCGCTTTGAAGTTTTGAAAATTCTTGAAGTTTATTTGTTATTTTGAAAATAGGCATATTGTGTACTCTTTTATTTATTTCTCAATCATTTTCAAAATGTGATATTCTATAATCTACAACGTTCATACATTTATTTAAATAAAAATCAATATATTTTTTATCAGACTTTCCCGTTTAAACTAATTTTTACAAAACGAGGAAATAGCGTCTTTAGTGACCCGACGACACTGTTTGCAGTCTATTCTAAGTCCCCTTCCCTTTCATAAATGTGACCTACCGAATTAAACCATTTAACGAATTTGTTATCTCATAGGCAACACGACGCAATTTCTAAGTCAAATTAGTTAAATCATATATTTAAAACAGATGTATTGTGTTTTAGGCGAACAGGACCCCTTCGGCCAGATTATAGATGGAAACTTTAATATACAGTCATATTGCTGATGTAGTGTTCATTAACAAAATGAAATCTGTTCGGTTCTATTTTTGTAAAGGAATTTTGCAGCATTTAATTCTAAGATAGACAAATCATACAGATGTGTCTTTTTGAAAGTTAAAAAATTTATCATCCTATATTGTCGGTTCGCGGTAAGTCAAATCTATTGACTCAGTGCAAGAAAGCAATTGACCAACGTGATAATGTACTCGACCTTTTACTAATCATTTAGCATCATCACAACAATATATGTTTATAGTTCCAGGCTCTTGTGCATTTCCATGCAGTAAGCAGAATCGGGTTTACCATATTACTGTTATAGGATCGAACTGATACTAGCTATCACACAACAGTTTTTAGTCCACCTGGGAACTTAACGCAAATATTACCATTAGTAAACGGCACGGTAGAAGCTACTTTCGAATGTGTGCACAGAAGTGGAGAATTTTAGGTTATTGGGTATGCAAAACTAATTGATTGAGCACGAATACAGAAATTGATTGATATTGTTTAAAAGCAGGACTAGTCTTACCAATTATATGTGTTGTATATCATTCGGGTTTGCTAGTGATACAAATTAACTTGCTATTGGAAACACAGTTAAGAAAGTTCACTAACTAGCTAAAGTTCAAATGTTCAACCGATTATCAAAACGACACAGGTAAAACATTTAGTATCAAGATACATTTGCATTGTGTTCTAGACACATATCTTAGAATTATCCAACATTTCGTTTGGTTTCCGGAAAATTAATCATCTGAAATGAGGATGTCAATAAACGAACATGACAATAGAATGTTGGAATCAAACTAAATTGTTTTTATGTGTTTTTTTTTTATTTTTAAAATTCCTTTATTTCCATCAGTTGCTTGTTACATTGTCTTCAACAAGTCCAAGCTCCTTGTGAAGAATACATATAAATTTCAATTCTATTATATTAATAAATAAAACATCAATCTAATAAATGTTTCTTAACATTAACTAAAAAATTATCTTCTTTTAACTTCTTTGAATAATACATTCGTTTTGAAAATTCTCTAATGAATAGACAAAAAACATCAAATCTTTTCATTTTCTGATCAGATACATAGTAGGATTTATAAATTGAAACCCCAATAATAGTTATAAGAAAGTTAAAGCCAAAGTAATATTTATCAGATATTTTATAGCCAAAAACAATATCTCTCAATGTGAAATCTTTTTCTATATTTACTTTTTGCAATAAATTATGAATTTTTCTCCAATAATCGATTAAAAAGGAACATGTCATAAAGTAATGTTGATAATCTTCTTCAGTAAAGCATTTGTTACATAAATCATTGTCTGTTACCTTCCATCTAAATAATAACTTTTTAGTAGGTAAAATGCTTTGTAAAAGTTTCCATCGATACATCTTCAGTTTATTTTCTTCTAAATAGTAAAAAATAAAGTTGTACAATGGTTTCAAATGAAATTCTGTCTTTAATGGTAATACATTTAACCATACATTTATACCAATAGGTTTCACAATTATTTTCTTTACTAATTTGTTATATAATAACTTATTTGACAAAAGAGAAATGTCAATATATTTACCATTTATTGACAAACATTGTCTTTTTACATTGACTATACTTTATGTTTTTATGTGTTTCTGAAAACCTATGATACAGTCACCTTATCTTTATATTACCTATCATATCAGATACCTTAATCTTTATGGTCATTTTAAGGTCGAAATACAATTCATCAACGTTTAACTAAATAGGAACACCGAAATAGAATAATGATAAATAAATGTAGCTATGAATAATTTCTAAGGGATAAACGAAAAATTGACCGACGTTAAAATAAGTTCATTTAAGTTTTAGGTATAAAGTAAAATCATAAAAATACATAGCTCCGTGTAAAATTCAAAACGAAAAGTCCCCAATCAAATGACAAAATGAAAAGTCCCCAATCAAATGACAAAATGAAAAGTCCCCAATCAAATGACAAAATGAAAAGTCCCCAAGCAAATGACAAAATGAAAAGCTAAAACACATCAAACGACTACATAACAACGGTCATATTCCTAACTTGATACATATATTTTCTTATGTATAAAATGGTGGATTAAACCTGGTTTGATAGCTAGGTAAACCATGTACATGTACAAATGTATGCCTAGTCTAGGACAAACAAGACATAGGTTTTTCTTATATGTTGCTAAATGCTCTTCATGGAACCTAGTTATACGTATTGACTAATAACTTTATTGAAAATATAGATCTCCATGTTAAATTTAATAAAGTCATTTGTTTAACATACAAGTTCATATTTTCAGAAATACAAAACAATGGGAGTTAATGTAACACAAGCAAAACATACATTCTCCTTCAATTGGTTTGCATACTTAAACAAATTTGGCGAGTTTTAAGCAACAAAAACAAAGACTGAAATCTGTTGCATAGAGGCAAATAGTATAATTTAACTCATCCAATCAAAAATAAATGTTGAATTTATAAAGTCTGACTAAATATTACTAGTGATATCAGTGTAAATTCAATATATATTCAAATAACAGGTTCTTCGATGGTTCCAACTGGTTGTACAAATGTATTCAAGACACATTTCATGGAACTAATAGAGATGCAATTTTCTATCTTTCAAATAACTTGGGTATTTAATTGTTACAAAATATCACGCGATGAAACACATTATGCGATGGCTATGTATATAAGAGGCGGATGTAACAAAAAAGAAAGAAAAGTGTTCAGTTCTAAGGGTTCTAGAATAGTTCTGGACAAAAATATCATCCTATAATTATGAAAACCCTTTTGTTTTTGCCATTACTGCCTAGAAAAAGGCTAGAACCATCATTTATAGCCAGTGAAAGTTAAAATATGTATGATCAAATCGAAATTAATACAAATGAACAAATGTACAGCGGTTTTATGCAAAAATGAAAAAAAAAACATGCCTCTAACCTTGAACAGGCATACAACAAATTAGAGATGATTGACATATTTAGTTCTCATACCATTTATCTTGCACATTGGTAAAACCAAAAAGCATTAGCACAACGATATATATATATATATAAAACTCAGTACGCAAAGGTGTACTGATTGACATTTTATTCTTAGATTATTGATTTTGTTCAGTAGTTGTTATATATTGGCTTTGAACTTGCTGTCAGTAAAAGCTAGTACACTCATTTTTTTTTCTATCCAACTGATTTTTACTGTGTGTTCCTATGTTGAACTGTTTCACCACTGTCCCATGTTACGGGGAGGGTTGAGCGCTCACAGACATGTTTACACAGCTCAGCTACATTCTTTTTGTCCCTGTACCAAGTCAGGGACAAGAAGTTCAGTGGTTGTCGTTGGTTCATGTTTGTTATATTTGTTTTTCGTTATCTGTTTCGTTATAAATTTGACGCTTTATTGAATTGTTTCATATCTTTTATGTCTGGGCCTTTTATGATCGTCTATATAGTATGTTATTTATTACATTGTTCAATTCCGGCCGTACAGTTGCCTAAAATTACTTAAATCCCCTGCATTTGAACTTATAATGGATGGTCGTCTCATTGGCAATCATACAACATCGTTGTATTATGATATAAATAGCTTGCAACATATAAATAAGGTTTGAATATCGTTGTTATTAATCTGTAGTTTGCTTTTGATACCATATCTATTTTGGCTTAAATGTTTACAACTAACTTTACAGCAAATGAAATGAGCAACTTAGAAACAAACAATTCAAAAGATTGACCTTTAAAATTGTATTTCACTTTCAGTCCCATACGCCAAACTGCCAACCATTTGTGATGTGTGCATTGGTATTGATTATGTAGAAAATGAGCATCACCTTGGAATCGGTAATTTTTTATCAATACATTTAGATTAATTTTGGTGGCAGTTGTTATATGAAGAAGATTTTAATTGGATCAATACTTGATGTTATTGTTTTGCCGAAGTTTAATTTCGAGTCTCAATTGAACGCATAAAATCGTAGTTCATCTTTATCATATAAAACCACGAAGTTGGTATCCAACGGTAAATTATATGAATTTTGTAAATTAAAATCTATGAAACAAAATAATATTAATATTTAACTTTACATTTGTTGACTGAAACATGTGAAAAGCGAAAGAAGTAAATGTTGCATGCCAACAAATTAGAGCCACGTGTAAGTTTAAAAACAAAAAACTACTTTCAAATATTGTATATTACAAAAAGCCGTCTCCTTGCCTATAAAACAAAGCGATCATCATTAACAACGACAAATGTGATTTAAATATGTTAATAATATGGTTACGATTGGATATTTAGAATAATCTCATAGTCTTTTTTCATATCGTGATTTGTTAATAGCGTACTCGTTTTAAATTGAAGTAAAATGTTTTAATGTTTATATAATTAATTTATGAAAGGAAACAATCTTAAAGGTTTCAGTTTCTTTTATTTGTAACTGGTACGAAGCTTTTACTCGAAATTCTCGACGTGACTCTATTCGTATGTAAATGAACGAATGCTTTTAGATTTGCTGCATGAACGTATAAATGTTAGATCTAGCTGAACAGAGTATGACTTCCTTACTAGCTGTACTTTACTGTTTACACTATAAAAGATAAGGACATATGGTATGATTTCCAATGAGATAATTATCCACCAAAGTTCAAACGAAGTGGATGTAAGCAATTATAGGCAACCCTCAGCCTATAATACAAAAAAATGTCTATCTTTTCAAAATAGCTTGTGTCCTGCACAAAAAAGATTCATTGCCACTAGATGTTACACAAACAAGTCTTAACCAATTTATTGTTTCTTTTTCTGTGGGTAAATACTTTAGCCATACACAGTCAGTCTAAGAAATGTTTTCTCTATCGTTGAAAAGGAGAAATACTTGAACCAAATGTCAGTCAAAGTCCATAGATAAGACAGTACCTTGCCTACGAGAAAAACGATGCAAAGTCGATATAGTCTTAAACGTTTCACATAATATTAAACAAGTACCGGCACGCATCCGACACGTACCAGCATGCATCCAACACGAACCAGCACGCATCCAACACGTATCAACACATATCCGACACGTATCAACACGGATCCGACACGTACCAGCACGCATTCGACACGTATCACCACGCAACCGACTTAAAGCTTGTGTTAACTCAGATGTCAGTAAATGGTAGCCTCTTACTGTTTGCCTGGTGTGACATTAAAAACGTTCCATTCCAATTAGGCAAACTTAGTTAAAGTTTGAGCTTTTCAATTTTTTTTAGACAGTAAAGAAACAAATCTAATTGTTTTTAAAACTCTTACAACACAAGTGAGTGTGTGGGCTTTAACTAATTTGACTCGAGTGCCACTAATTAGCATGGGTGCAAGAAACACGGTGGTATAGTTTCATTTTCAAACATTTATAGTTTTTTTTTGGCTGGAGTATTTTTCTATTCTCAGTTTGGTGCGTAAATATATATATATATATATAAGATAGAAATCACCGTTTTGATAAATAGGAAGTAAATCGAATCTGAAGTGAGAGAAGGAAAACAAATTTATTCTTGTAACATTTATTGTATACAATTATAATTCCTTTTTTTTTGTCGCTTAAATATTTTGTTAAAAGAATGTGCAGATAGAAAAATGTAAATTTTTATTTCAGATGTAGAAAAATCTGGTAAGAATATATGTTTAAATAACAATGTTACGCATTCAGCTTTGTTTCGCGTTATTATTCATACTGATTTTTACGGATGCAAATTCATTTTTTTTCTGTATTACACATTGTCAAGCAGTTTAGTTAAAAAGAAATTAGATATCCAGCAACACAATTTTAATAATTGATTTGTAAAATCAGATTCACACATGAAATCCTACAATTATTTAATTTGATTGTTGCTTTTAAACAAAAGAACACTAGAATATTAAGATATTCTGGTGACAGTCTACATTTTGTAGATATCTAAGGGGTTATAATGGCGCTTTCATTCAATAATTCGTTTTTTACTTTTATTTCCTCTTTATAGAGAATGCATGAATTATATTATCATGAACAATAAATATTTATATTAATACCAGAACAAGAAGATGATAAACTTATGAACAATGTGCAATATTTCCATATAGATGATTTTTTTAAAAAACTATACAGTACAACACAAAACGAGGATCTACCTTGTGCTGTTAATATATCTGTTTATGTATCACCAATTAAAATAAAATAAAGCGCAAATGCTTATCCTTATTAAACTAAAGTTTGCCGAGAAAATAATCTTCAGATTTAGATTTTTGGTCTTGCAATTGAAAAAGGATTATAAGACCATAAGCAGTTCTTATTGTGACAATTATTCAACCCTTTGAATGCAAACTTGTCAAATAAATGGTATTACGATGAGTTTGCTATTTGATTCGGGACTTATTGTTCAGTATTTTTCTGATCTTACTTTTTTCTTAGTTTTGATTGATTTTCAACATTTGTATTGCCTGTTTCATTCTATAACTTTCTTTTTTTTTGGATGCCGAATAAGTAAGTATAAAAACAACTATGACACTTTCTATAACATGTTATGAGTATGATATACCATTAACTATGTAGTAACTAGTAACGTTAGTCCGAAACTACTTCTACTTATACATATTTTCGTTTAAAACATTAAGTATCTTATTATACATTTTACATTGGACTAATCGTTTTGTTCATGTATGTTCGCAAATGGGACCATCCATATCGTTCACGTTTATATTAAGACATCCGACAGTGAGATAATTCTAATGACTGTAGTTATATGCATTTGATCAATATGATTAAACAGTTATACTTATTGATATAAAAGAGAGAAGATGTGGTATGATTGCCAATGAGACAACTCTCCACAAGAGACCAAAATGACACAGAAATTAACAACTATAGGTCACCGTACGGCCTTCCACAATAGGCAAAGACCATATCGGATAGTCAGCTATAAAAGGCTCTAACTGACAATGTAAAACAATTCAAACGAGAAATCTAACGGCCTCATTCATATAAAAAAATGAACATATTTTATAATACTTTTTCTATGATTCCGCCAATAAATTTTGAACAACGATTTTTAGAGGCATACATTAGCTGTTTCGCTCTAACATAGAAGAAAAAACATATTTTTATTCGGAAATGAGCATTTACTATATAATGGTATTATTACACAAGAGAAACAAATTTACAAAATAACAAACTTTATTAACTGAAACAAAATTATCGGAATTCTACATGTTAACCATATGGTAAAACAGTGCATATTACTAGACAAAATATGGTGATTGGTTCATCTCATTTAATAAGGGATGAAAACGTCTCTTTGTTTTGCTTATGCAACACATCATCGTGTAAATGTCATTTACCACAACAATATATAATTTCTGTTTTTAAACTGCAACTTTATGTCATACAGTATTCATTATAAGCAGCACATCTCCGTTTTTTCCATGTGGCTTTTTTTCAGGTTGTTGATTGTTTGTTGACGTAAGTCTGCTTTCGCGACACTATGGTGAAGTTTATTAGCAACGTGATAAATTA
Organism: Mytilus galloprovincialis; assembly: GCF_965363235.1. Lineage (NCBI taxonomy): Eukaryota > Metazoa > Mollusca > Bivalvia > Mytilida > Mytilidae > Mytilus > Mytilus galloprovincialis. Next base: position 7,744,505 of record NC_134842.1, read on the forward strand.
TACTGAGTTATTACCTGCCCCTGCTAATGTAAAGGAGAGAACATATTCATTAACTGCGGAATTGCATTATAATTTCCAGTATACATTAGAACAAATTAGTTTAGTCGCAGACAATTTAATCCATGGCTGCAGAATTCCCAAAGTTTAAAAACGTTCAGTTCAGGAATTGACTTTTGAATTTTTTATTAATATCGTTTCAGTTAAAGTACCTGGTAAGTTCATGTATCTTTTCATATCTCAGTTTTTCTTTCTAAAACCTCTTATACCTCCATTGAGTAATGGAGTTGGACAAAAGTTAAAAATATATCCAATATTTGTAATATCAGTTTGTTTCTAGTTTGCCTAAGGAGTAAACAGTATGCGATGTGCAGCCTTGAATCTAATTACCGAAATACCATTTATGTTTTTTAATCCATAATTCTTTTAATTCTGCATTTCTATATGGTATGAAATTCCACTTTTTATTTTGCAATTCAATACGAATAATAATGCATGTCATTACTTTATATATGGCACAAAGAAAAGATTCAACAAATTCATTTTGTATATCATATTTCTGTGAATTTAATTTAAACGTGATTTATTTATTTTTGTATATTTTAAGACGTTAAGTGTAATATACCAGCGGTATGTCCCGTAACACGACAAGGACAGATCCAGTGCAAGACATGTGATTATGAAGGCGATGGACTTTGTTGTTCTTGATTGTTTTAATGTGAATAAAACAAACATTACCACAGAGTAGATATATAAGTAGTTACATGTACAGGTATAGAGAGTGCGTTAAAGAGAGGAGCGAAAGATATCAGAGGGACTGTCAAACTCATAGATCGAAAATAAACTGACAACGCCATGGCTAAAAAAAAGACATGCAGACAAATATTAGAAAACAACACACAACACATAAAAAAAACAAACACTAAACAACAGGAACCCCACAAAAAACTGGGGGTTATCTCATGTGCTCCGGAAGGATAAGCTGATCCTGCTCCACATGTGGCCCCCGTCGCTTGCTCATGATATTACAAACCCGGTAAATAGTCTAATTTTGTAGGTTATATTCTTGAAAAGAGAAGGGGATTGTAGTTACGTAGTTACGATATGAGGAAAATTTCCGATATCATCTGTGAAACGGTTATTTCAACTTCAAAAATATGGAGCTCTAGGTTTAATAGCTTCCTTGTGAGCAGCAACCATATATCTAGGAAATCATGATAGGACATACAAACCAGGGAATATCGTATCAATTGGGAGATATATACTCCATACGCAAGCGCTGCTGCAATGGTGCTACATAGAAATGGAAAGTTCATAATTGGGAAGCTGAATTCATCTCTTTTGTCGTAAAGTTTTGTTTTCAACCGACCCTCATTGTCAACTTCTATATGTAAGTCAAGATATGAGGCTGAATTAACTGTATCTGTTATATCCTTTATCTCTAGGTCGAGGGGATAGATGCATTTAATTTTTTAATTATTTCTTTAGAGCACATCATCTATATAGCGGAAAGTAAAAGGATATTGACAACTTCTTATCTTTCTTCCTAAGAAGATCCGTTATGAAGTCAGCCTCGTAATACATGTAATAAAGAAACAAGTCGTCTAGAAGTTGGGCGCAGTTGGTCCCCGTTGGAATGCCGACAGTCTGTTGAAAAAACCACGTCCTCCAAACGTAACAAATATGTTGTCAATCAAGAAATCAAACATCCTGATCATGTCAGTTTCAGAGAATTTTTTGTTTAAATCAGAGTTATTCTTTGCAAAGTAGGACTTATCCCTCACTTAGACAAGATACTTGTATCTACGTTGGCCATTGATGTTTTAGAAAACAAAACCATACCGACTATTTCAATTTATCATTTACTTCTGTAAAGTGAAGAAAAGTAAAATATTGTTAAAAGAGTCCTTAATTGTATGTATTCTAAAAGATCTTTGGAATTTGTAAGTATCCACATCTGATTCACGCCACCACTACAATAAACAGTTTCACAATAAGTTTGAAGCCCGGCTTTGATTGCTGATCAACTAGTATTAATAATTTAGAAAGAGGTTTCAAGGAGCATTTGGAAATCCCAGCAATATACCGGTGTTTTTAAGGACACTTATGTAGTTAAGGAACTAGTACCCAATACAGTGATAGAAGAGCAAGATCTTCATTTTTGGTTGAAATTCCAAACAAAGGAAACAGGAACAAAGAAAAGACCTTTGACTATCCAGGATGTCCTCCTTTGTAAGTATCATGGGGATATATGTTGTGTTTCCAAGTGAATTGTCAGTATCTAATTGATTTATGCAATGAGATTTACACACAAAACGTTGTTGTTTGGAGCTTTATCTGCGGGGATAACACAATATTTGTCATGAAGGTAGGACAAGTGTTTTGCAACATTGGGGTCTTTAAAGATTGACGTAGCATGGTTATTGACTGACCCATTCAATTTTATTTAAATTCTGATTTATATCAACGTCATCACAGCCTTAATCAATTCAAAAAGATTATATATGTTTTCTCTCTCGCGTTTAGCCCATTGTCTGGCATAATCCTCGAATGAATCCATCAGTATTTTGAAGTTGTATTTGAAATTATTAGATTAAGGCTCCCGATATTTTGGATCTTTGGATAACACATTTTGCAGGGACGTTTTCTTGACAATGTTAAGGTCACCAGTAATAACGTAACCAGCCGGATTATATGTGAAGTGGGAACTAGCACAGGTTCAATTAAGAGGTTTAAACTTGAAATCGTCAATATTGAGATCCTGCTAATTGAAAATGTTCGTTTCAATTGGTTTGATATAGGTGTAGGCAATGATTGGTACATACAGATCTTTATAATAAGGTGGTATTTTTGACTGAACATATTTATGATGACGGATATTGCCTAAGTAAACGCCATCGAAACCTTTGTTGGCAAAAGAAAATTTCAGAAAATATCTTTTCTTTTTTTTTATTTTTTCAAATGCGATCTGGTTTGATTAGTCTGCGACTTGCAATATCCGAAATGATAGCTGTAAGTTTGTATTGGTTTGAATGGGGTTTGTAACAGTGGTTTCCAAACTTCAGTTGAACAGAGACTGATGTTTTGAACGGGGAAATGAAGTAAGTTTCGTGTGAATGTGATGAATACCTAACGGCTTTTGTATAAATGACAGCAAGTCATTAATAGAGACATCTTACAGAATATGTGATGCATATTGACGATGAACATGACTGTGTCTATGTCGAGGAGTAGAGTTGAAAATATTTATCACAATCAACGAGCTACAGGAAGGACTAGATAAAATACCTTTACCATCAATTTTGTCTTTGCAACCATATGGTGTAACAATTCCAAAATGTCGAGTCTAGCAGACTTTTTTTTTGTCTACGGAGAGAATTTTTAGTCATGTTGTATATTTTTTTCGAAAATGCAAAATGTCATAGAAACGATGGAATGATCAGGTTGATTAAAATGATGGTAAAGAATGTCGTTTGCATTGAGCTTAAAATCTGATATATGGCCGGACATACGTTTGTTTAGCCTTCCTTTTGTTTCTCCAACGTATACGAATCTTCAACGGTTACGCTCTAATCCATAGAGGACATTTGTAGATTTAAAATTCAGATCATCGTCACTTCTGGTAAAATAAGTCTTTTTAGTTAAATTGCCTCCTTTGTAAGTATCATGGGGATATATGTTGTGTTTCCAAGTGAATTGTCAGTATCTAATTGATTTATGCAATGAGATTTACACACAAAACGTTGTTGTTTGGAGCTTTATCTGCGGGGATAACACAATATTTGTCATGAAGGTAGGACAAGTGTTTTCCAACATTTGGGTCTTTAAAGATTGACGTAGGACGTGTTCTTGACAACGTTGAGGTCACCAGTAATATCGTTCCCAGCCGGATTATATGTGAATCGGGAACTAGCACAGGTTCAATTAAGAGGTTTAGACTTGAAATCGTCAATATTGAGATCCTGAGATTGAGATAGTTAACGCCATCGACACCTTTGTTATGCAAAAGAAAATTTCAGAAAATATCTTTTCTCTTTTTCATTTTTTCCAATGCGATCTGGCTTGATTAGTCTGCGACTTGCAATATCCAAAATGATAGCCTTACGTTTGTATTGCTTTGAATTGGGGTTTGGAACAGTAGTTTCTAAACATAAATTGACCAGAGAATGGGGAAATGAAGTAAGTTTCGTGCGAATGTGATGAATACCTAACGGCTTTAAATTTTGTATAAATGACAGCAAGTCATTAATAGAGATTCTTCCATGGTCGGGTTGTTGTCGCTTTGACACATTCCCCTTTTCCATTCTCAATTTTATCATACAGAATATTTGATGTATATTGACGATGACCAAAACTGCGTCTACGTCGAGGAGTAAAGTTGAAAATATTTATCACATTCACCGGGGTACAGGAAGGACTAGATAGAACACCTATACAATCAGTTTTGTCCTTGCAACCATATGGTGTATCAGTTCCGAAATGTCGAATCTAGCAGACCTTCTTTTGTCTACGGAGAGAATTTTTAGTCATGTTGTATATTTTTCGATAATGCGAACTGTCACAGAATCGATGTAATGCTCAGGCTGATTAAATCCATAATAAACATTTGTAGATTTACAATTCAGATCATCGTAACTTCTGGTAAACATAGAAAACCAATGACTAAGCAACACGAACCCCACCAAAAACTGGGGTGCTCTCAGAATTAACTAATCAAATGTATTATCCGGATAAGCTCAACACATGCGATGACATACCAATATAAAAGATAAGGCGTAGTATGATTGCGAGATAAGATATTACTTTTATCCATTTTATAATTTTAAATGTATAGTGTACATACAAGTTCCTGTTTTTAACTAATTTTTAGTTTTATCCTATTCTAACTCTGTTATTATTATTTTAAATTTTAACCAGTAGATAGAATTTTAAATAACGCAATTTTAAAAATAAACAAAATTTTTAAATGCGGTGACCCTGCAGATAGGGTGGACTTCCTGAAGAAGAAGAAGTTACGGCCTAATTTACGTACAAAAAACTATGAACAAAAAATCAAATCAAACGACAACCAGCGAATTACGAGCTCCTTACAAATGTACTTGGTACAGGCACATGCATTCAGACTGTGACGGGGTTAAACATGTTAGCAGGTATCCCCACCTTCCCCTAACCTGGGACAGTGGTGTAACAGTACAACATAAGAACGAACTCTAGAACTCAGTTGAAAAAGGCTTAACTCATCAAATAGATACTAGTAGAAATGAATCTAACAATAACACAGATTGTAAAGTCTTTATATGTCTTCTTTCTACAATTTAATATAAGATGGTTATTCTTTGATGTATGTTAATGTTATTTAAATAGAGTGTTGTAAAGGTTAAGCGCTATAAAACCAGGTTCAATACATCATTTTCTACATTTGATAATTCCTGTACCAAGTCAGGAATATGACAGTTGTTGTCCATTCGTTTGATGTGTTAAATCCTTTGATGTTACCATTTGATTAGGGACTTTCCGTTTTGAATTTTCCTCGGAGTTAAGTATCTTTTGTGATTTTACTTTTTGCAGTAATTTAATGCCTGTTCTTTACACTGTCGATCAAACAAGGCTTATCAATATAGCTATCAAGCTTTTACGATTTCATAGATTTGTGAATATGTTATATCATAAATGGGTTTATATATCTATACATCAATGTTTGTATATTTAAAACTTCTAAGTTAATACGTTCGGGTATAATAAGTAAACAAAAGAGATATTGTACCAATTGTGATCTTTATATGTTTTTTAGAAAATTATTTTGCTTTGAATACCCTTTAAACTTCACGAAATGGTTTAAAACACAAGAAAATAGATAAGAAAAAGTCATTAATTTGAGCGGGATGTATATGGTATCTTTGATAAGATTTAAAAATTAGCATTTTAATAAATTTGAGAGAATGCAAAGAGTTGAAATGTTTATAAAGCTTATAAAACAAAATAATGTCAAGAGTTCGGTTATTTTGATATTAAAATCACGGATTAATTTTTAATTGTATAAACACAGTATTTGCTTGTTATATCACATGACATAGCTATACATAAATACGATGTATGGAATTTACTTTTTTTTATTATCATTTGCTATTTGATCGCAGCTATTCCGTGACTTTTACTCCGCTGTTAAATATAAAGCAATTACAATACACATGTAGACTCTTTATGAGATATCAACTATTTTAATGTTATGTGTTTACTTACAAATTGTAGTACCTAACTTAATATATATAATGAATTCGATTGGAGAATAAAATGAACTATTCAGAAGAAGATAGACTGACAACTTGGAATTTGGTAGAAGCTAGAAAGTACATACTACACGACGTATTTCTCGTTTTATATTTCATACTGGGATTGGTAGGCAATTTGATTGTGTTGGTTGTCTATAAATTGAGACTGAAACAAACTGAAGGGAAGTACTTTATACCAATTTTAGCATTTGTTGATATGTTTGTCTGCATTTTGAAAGCACCATTAAATCTATGGATAAATTTACTGCCTGTTAAATTTACATATATAATTTCTTGTCAGATTATGATGTTTTTATTCAACATGTTTGGGTTTTCGTCAATATTGCTTCTGGCAGTCATAACCCTGCAGCGGTATTTGAAAGTATGTCGACCATTTGGACCTCAACTTGCTCTGAAGACGAGACGTATATCACTGCTTTTAATATTGGTTTTGTCACTTACTGTGTCTGCTCCGTTTATTATCATAAGGGAACAATTACGCATTCCAAACATTAAATTAAATGTGACAGGATATATGTGTGGTATCAACATAATGAAAGTTGATCAGAACGCCTATCGAACATTTATATTCTATCGATCTTTTATCATCGTTGGTGTTATGCTGGAGCTAATCATTTTAAATTTGTTGATTGGAAGACAAATGATAATTGCAAGTAAAATGTTTACTGTAGTGAATAATGTTTTGAGGATGAGAGCCACAAACGAACAAATGTCGGCATCAAGAAACAGCTTGGACACAAGTTTTACCAACATTCATTCTGTGAGTATGTCACTAGCTGAAACTGACCTGGAAAAAACCTCCAATGGAACTAACAATGAAAATAGATCTACTAATTGTGATGTCACTGAACGGCGGACGAATACGTCAATACCAGAAGAACGTATTTCTGCAGCTAAACGCTTTTCATTGATGATTATAGTTATAAACGTAGTATTCATTCTTTGTTATATTCCTCAGTTAGCTTTACTGTTATCGCTATTTTTTAATCGTAATTTCTGGATCAAAAGAACGGAAGATGAGCTGATTATTATCACGTTTATTGAACAAATGATGATTATCAATAACATTATCAACCCGTTTGTGTATGGGATGTTTGACAGAAAATTTAGAGCTGAGGCGAAAAGTTTGATGTGCACATGTTGTAAATATAAAAATAAGTGAATTTTCATCATTGTTTTAATGCAGTGTCATGACTTTTCACCTTTCATTGAAAACATTAAGCTTCATAGTGCAATTAGAAATGTTAGGAAACTCTATTAGAACTCTGTTTTTATGAACTCGGCTACTTCTCTTTGAGATTTCCCTCATGTCGAAATTTCAGTGTGTGATCCGGATTTGTTTAATTTCAATCGGTTTATGACTATTGAACAGCGTTATAGAACTATTGCCTTTTTTACGGACGCCACAAGTAATTTATCCATTATATATTATCAATTCTACAAATCACAATGGAAATCACTATATCATCTGTTTTTTTCCTCAAATGTGACATACTAAACAACTACTTGTTAATAACCGTTTGCAAAAGGGACAAGAAAATCGCCGGCGTCTAAAATGGATAGGAACAGTGCTGTCTCGTCGTTCGTTCTTTTGTCGTATTGTAAAAATTAGTGTAGAAAGAAAACACTTACAAAAAGATCTGTTGATTCTTATTTGAATAAATGAATAAATGTTGTAGACATTTGAATGTCTAATTATGAAAATGATTTAGTGATAGACAAAATAAACTAAAAGAGTTCATAACAAGCTTTGATATCTTTCAAACCATTTGAGTTTGTACCGGCCAACCAACTAGCCAATAATGTGGTTGTATGATATTAATACTACGGGGGAGTTCTTCAAAATGGAATTTTGAATTTTTCCACATTCAGATTAGTGAGCTCTACAGTAATAGTATCATGAAGGTATATTATGAGTTTCTGAGTAAACAGTCATATTAAATTCATATTGATGCTTAATTAGATGTAAGAAAATATGGTATGAGTGCCAATAAAACAACTCTCCATCCAAGCCACAATTCATAAAAGTAAACAATTACAGGTCAACGCACGGTCTTCAACACAAAGCCTTGACTTAAATCGAACAGCAAGCTATAAAAAGCCCCATCAATGACTAGTGTTAAACTATTTAAACGAGAAATCCAAAGGGCTTATCTTTTTGAAAAACGAGAAATTAGAAACTTTTTAGAACCACATCAACAAATGACAACCACTGCACATAAAGTTCCGGACAGATTCAAACAGATGCAGCGGGTTAAACGTTTTAATAGGTACGAATAAGTACTGACTTTCACATTCACCTGAAACAATAGTGTAACATAACAACATAGAAAGGACTTCTCTGAAGATTTGAAGGCTATTCTATGTATTGATCACCTACACCAATCATGAGGGGCGAAAGATACCAGAGGAACAGTAAAAAGTACTTGACAACGTAATGGCTAAATAGAAAAAAGACAAACATGCAAATAAAAGTAAACAAAAAAAAAACAACAACAAAGAAAACTAAAGATTGAGCAACACTTACCCCATCTAAAATCTAAAACTGGGGGTGATCTCAGGTGCAGGGCAGGGTAAGTAGATCCTGTTCCACTGATGGCACCAATCGTGTTGATCATGTTATAAAACATGATCTATATAAAAGAGGAGAACTACAAACATTTTTTTAAATTTATAAAATATGTAAAGGTCTTAAACCCAAAATTAAAACTTAACTTCATATATTTGACCACACAGTAAAACCAATTTTAACTTATGGAAGTGAAATTTGGGGTGTTCTAGATTCAAAGCAGTTAACTGAAAAAGGAGATTGTTATTTTTAAAATTATGTAAAGAACTGCAAACTGAATCAATTCATCTGTAAATTTTCACTAGGAGTAGGAAAGAGAAGCACAAATATGGCAGTGACAGGTGAGCTAGGGAGATATCCTTTATTTATTGAAGTTATAGTTAATATGTTTTCATACTTATTACGTTTAACAAGTACAGAGGACAAATTATTATCTGAAGCTCTCCTTGTATCAAAATCCTTATCAAACCATAGTAAGAAAAAGTTAATTTAATTTTATGAGTTCATAAGCAAAATACTTAAACATAGATTTATCGCAAGTTTTTGATATGAAATCCAACTTGAAAAGATTTATTTTAAACAAACTGAAATTAAAGTATAATAAGTTATGGTATTCATCTGTAAACGATGACACAAAAATATGTCATTTGGACAAAATCCTTAGAACATACAGACTTTTTGAGAGCAATATATATTTTGAACCTTATTTGGCTATAGGCAATAGGAATCTGAGAATTCGGATGACAAAATTCAGAATTAGTAACCATGATCTAGAAATAGAGAGAGGTAGATACAGGGTCGTCAGGCATTGTATAGAATTTGTAATCTTTGCAAAAAGAAGCTGTAGATGAACTCCATTATTTACCTAAATGTTCATCTTTAGAAGGTGATAGAGTTTCAACTATTTCCAACATAGTAAAAAATTACAAATATTTCACAATTTAGATTATCAATCACAATTTATTTGACTAATGTCCAGTGAAGATAGTCACATGTTTAATCAAGTGAGCAGTTTAATTAATAATTCAAATGTTGTTCGAAAACAACCATTAGAAACTTAGTATTTTTTAAATATTTCACTGTCAAAAAGATAGAGGCATAATTCAGATATTTGTAACTTTAGCTTCTTATTTTATGATTATAAAAGCACCAGGGGAAAACCCAGAATATTTTAATTCAGTTTCCTATAATTTGTTTGAGGATCACTGTATTTGTCAAAGTTGAAACATGATACATTGTTTTATAAATATACGTTTGTGTGTCTTTCTTTTCTCTTTATTGTAATCAATGAATTGTATTCAAATCATTGTAATCATTTTGTAATCATTTGTACCAAATTTAACTTGTTATAATCCTACATGTAATGAGCGTCTTTAATTGACAATAAAATATATTTGATTTGATTTGATTTGTTATTCAAAAATAGTCTCATTCGGTAGGTCACCTTCATGAAAAGAGAAGGGGATTATGGTTACGACATAAGAAAAATATCCGTTCTCATCTGTGAAACCGGAAATCAATAACGATCAACAAACTCGTGATGGCGTCCGTAAAATTTACGAAGGGATGATTTCAACTTCACCATTTGGAACTTTTGCTACATAGAAATGGAAAGTCCACAACTGGGAAGCTAAAATCATCTCGTTTGTCTTAAAGTTTTATTGTCAACTAATCCTTATTGTCTTTTATCTCTAGTGTGATTGGATAGATGCGTTCAACATAGTCACCAATTTTTAAATTATTTAGTACAAAAACATCATCTATATAGCGGAAAGTAAAGTTAAAGGATATTGCTAACATCTTTTTTATCCTAAGATTGTCCAGTATGAAGTCAGCCTCATAATAATAAAGTAACAAGTTAGCAATAAGATGGGCTTTGAAATGCCAACAGTCTGTTGAAAAACACGTCCTCCAAGCGTAACAAATATGTTGTCAATCAAGAAACCAAACATCTTGGTAATGTCAGTTTCAGAGAACGTTTTGTTTGAATAGGTGTGATCCTTTACAAAGTATGATTCATCACTCCCTACGCCAAAATACTTGCTTTACGTTGGTCATTCTTTTTTTATGAAACGAAGCAATACCAACTCTTTCATTTTATTTTCGTTTGGAATGGGGAATACTTGTGCAAAGTGTACAAAAGTCAAATGTTTATATGCTATTGCAAGAAGAACGAATCTTAGATTGTATGTACTCTTAAAGATCTTTAGATTTAGTATCCACATCTGATTCACCCCACCTTGAGAATAGGCAGTTTTACAATAACTTTGAAATCTGGCTTTGATCGCTGATGAAATAGATGTTAATAATTTAGGAAGAACTTTTGCTGAACACTTGGAAGAAACAGCAATAAACCGTTGTTTGTAAGGACACTTATGTAGTTTATGTACCCAATACAGTGGGTGTAATAAATCATACATAGGCAACCGTACAGCCTTCAGCACTCCGTATAGTCAGCTACAAAAGGCCACCATGCACTATTTGAAAAAAAGCAAACGAAAAAGACTAACGGTCTATTGTACAAAAAAAAAAACAAAAAACAAATATGACACATATGTATACAAGAACAACAATTGAACTTCATGCTCCTGACTTGGGGTAGGTACATAAAGAAAGTGCATGTGGCGGAGTTTAACATGTATGTCAGCGAACATCGGACTGTAACAGTAGTGTAACAGCACAACATGAGAACAAAATGTAAATTGGACAAATTGTTGCCCCCGCACTCCACTCATTAAACCGCTTATACCCCAAAAAGGACAAAGTTCAATTTTTCTCCAAAAAGAGGAAAAATAATAAAAAGAAAAATCCCTGACCACATGGACACCTTCAATACATGTACAAACAGCTAGCAGAGTGATAAACTCCTAACATTCAAACTGTAGAAGGAGTTATCAGGAAACGCCCTACTTATGCAAGTAAATTTCCCAAAAATTACAAATCTTAACTTTCTCAGAAAAGATCACATACTAATAGAAATTAAACCCTGACCACATTCAGCACACCTTCAATATATGTACAAACAGAGAGTAAAAAGAAAACTCCCTATGATTCAAACTGTTGGAGGAAGTTATGCGAAATAACTATATATCCATAATAGGACAGACAGACCGACGGACGGACAGAGGTTAAACACTATGCCCCTAACTTTCAGTTGCGGTAAAGTTGCGGTGGCTTGAAAAACAGTTTTAATTGACTGACTCAATAGATCGGTATGACTGGGTAATTTAAATCGATCGGGGTGATCTCTGCTCAACGCGTGGCACCCGTCGTGTTATTCGCGAAATTACAAACCGAGTGATTTGGTTTTATTTGGTAGTTCACATTCGAATTAAAGTTGAAGGTATTATGGTAACGACAACTGAAACATGTTCGTTGTCACATGTGAAACAGATACTCCAAAAAGTGTTCAATTAGTGCAAGGTAGATCAGAAAATTCAATTTATTAAAAGTAAAAGATTGATATTGGTATATATGTTCAAATGACCATTAACGATAAAAAAAAATGGAGAATTCTTATTTTATAGAATTGATGCTTTGTCGCTTAGTCCGAGCCCCCTCCCCCTCCTCTGGTTTTCCTCTGACTTAAGTGTGAGTTGCATGATTTGAAGTGTCTCATTTCTTAACAAAAAAGTATTAGTCATTTGATTTGTTTCGAGCCTGCAACATCAACACAACAACGTCGTCGAAAGTGGCGTCATTTCAGGACCTTTGATAACTTACCATGGGATATTGGTTTTGCTCATTAATTGTTGAAAACCATACAGTTTTGTTTTAGTTAAATAAAACAGAATTAAACTGTTTTGAAATGATACATTTTTTAAACTTTGTTTAGGAGTTTTTCCTCAATATAAAGAAAAAGCATCTACAGAAAAACATTTGTTCTGACCAATCAATGTACAGCCGATCAACAGTACGCTTTTATACTGAAATCAGCAATAACAGGCGAGACACAGCGTTCCTTGGACTATTTTACAAATTTATTATACATGTAATACTGCTTCTATTTGAGAATTTCAGATCAAATAACAGGACCAAGTGGTTTAGGGATATCCCAAATTCCAAATTGTGTCCGAAATACTGTAAAATTTTTAGGATTTTGTTTTTTTTTATTATTGTTTGCCGTTCCTCTTTTTCATACCAAATAACTCTGAACAACCACTAGAACTTTAATCTGAACTTTAGCTTTGGTGATTACCATCCAAAGCACATAAAACAAACGACGTATTGAAATAATTGAAATTGAAAGTTTTTTTTCATATTGTGCATGGTGGCCTTTTGTAGCTGACTATACGGAATGTTGAAGGCTGTACGGTTGCCTATATATGATTTCTTACACCCACTGCATTTAAACTCTGGTGGATAGTTGTCTCATTGGTAATCACACCACATCTAACCTTATTTCAACTCCTATGTTGCGTTTTGTATACTGCAACATTGTTTATTTAGTACGCAGATCCCGAGCAGAAGCCCTTGTTTCGCGATGGAAAATTTAATTACGAACTCAAAAAGACATATCAAATAGCTTGAATTTCATCTCGAAATCGTAATTAATCTAAATGAGACTTCAATTCAAATCTTACTCAAACTCTACCTCAAGAATGACTCAAATTCAAAGTTGTAACTAGAACTCTGCCTTTAAATGTGACGCAAACTCGAAGTCCAACTCGAAACTCAATGTTAACTAGAACTTTAATTCTAAGCATGACTTGAATTCGAAAACTAACTCAAAGTTTAACTCAAACAGTAACCCGAACTTTAATTTGAACATGAGATGGATGGCCACACGCATTCAAGGGCTCGCATTCAAGGCACATTTAACAAGGAAATCTATCTAAAAATAGAACAGAATAGAATCAGTCAAGTGGTTTTTCCTCATTTAGTAATGGGATAACCACATCAAAGAATGACAGGACCACACCGAAAAATGGCAAGACCACATCAAATAATGAAACAAATACATCAAGTAGTGTAAAATCGTCAATTAAAAAAAAAACATCATTACGTAATGTTAAAACCATATAAAGAATAGACAAATCATCATTACGAAATAACAAACCTCATCATATAATGAAACAACTACATCACGTTAAGTCACATACACATCAAGTAATGTTAAAACCACAATGACTAATGACACAACAATATTAAATAATGTTGAAACCACATCGAGTAATGATAACACCATATTGAGTAATGACAAAACCATATTGAGTAATGACAAAACTATATCAAGTCAAAACGAAACCATATCGTGTAATATCGAAATATCATTAAGTAATGACTATTCCATATTGAGTTATATTAAAACACCATTACTCAATGTCAAAACCATATTAAGTAAAGACAAAACAACATAAAGTAATATCAGAGTTACACAAAAGACAGCTGTGGAGTTCCATAGTTTCGATACTCCTTTTTGTGCTGTTAAGTGTAACATGCACTAGTTCGTTAAAGTTTGATATATTTCAAACGAAAAGATAGGAATTAACTTTTTGGGGAACTTAATGATCAATTTAATGAATAAATTGATTGCTTGAAACCTATATATATATGTAGCAAATATATTTGTTGCGACATATTTTAAGCCTCTTTTCATATGAGAGTTATATATGCTAGATATTCTTAATGGAGGTATGACAATAATACTGAAGCTGTTTATTTCCTCCTTGACAACATTCATGTAATTTTCGGCAATAATTTGTAACGAAAGGTTGTCTGAATTCATACGGGCACCAAAAAGCGCCCCACTTGTATTGTACTGTTAAATAGATTTGAACAAATGAATCAAGTTTGAACATCTGTGTTATTCTGTTGTCTGCTTTTGATACAATATTTATTTTGACTGAAATGTATCCTATGAACTTTACAAAACATGAAAAAGAGAAACTTAATAACAAACAATTCAAAAGTGTGACCTTGAAAATTGCACTTCACTTTCAGCGCCATACGCCAAACTGCCAACCATTTGTGATGTGGCATTGCTATTGATAATGTGGAAAAGGAGAGTCACCTTGGAATCGGTAATTGTTTTATTTAGACTCATTTTATTTTTGGTGCCAGTTGTTATATAAAAAAGATTTTAATGGATAAATACGTGATGTTTTTGTATTTTTGACGTTTTATTTTCAGCCTCAAATGAACGCATGCCCCATTGGAAACATGCATTAGTTGTTCATCTGTATCATATAAATCCATGACGTTGGTTTTAAACAATAAATTATGTGTTTTGTAAACTATAATCTATGAAACTATGAAAATAGCATTGATATTAAACTTTACATTTGTTAACTGAAACTATGTGAAAAGCTAAAGGGGTAAATGTTGCATGCTATAAAAAGTGTAAGTTTGAAACTGAAGAAATACTTTTACATGTTATATACTACAAAAATCCGTCTCCTTGACTATAAAACAAAGCGATCATCATTTACAACAACAATTGTGATTTAAATATGTTACTTATATTGTAACGATTAGATAATTAGAATAATCTCACAGCCTTTTTTCATATCGTGATTTTTCAAGCAGGAAAACGTTTTAATATTCATATGATTTTTAAAAGTAAACAATCTGATATGTTTCATTTTCTTACTTTATTTGTAACTGGTACGAGGCTCTTATTCGAAAGACTCAACGATACTCTCTTCGAATGTAAATGAACGAATGCTTTTAGACTTGCTGGAAGAACGTGTGAATGTTAGATCTAGCTGACCGGACTATGACTTCCAAACTAGCTGTACTTTACTGTTTTGACAGTAAAAATTAGGACATGTAGTATAATTTCCAATAAGACAACTATTTACCAAAATTCAAATGAATCTTTTTATGTGAGTAAATACTATAGCCATATACAGTCATTATAAGAAATAATTTCTCTATCGTTCAGGAAGAGACATACTTGAATCAATTGTCAGTCAAAGTCCATAGAAAAACTATATCTTTCCTATGAGAAAAACGATGCAAAGTCAAAGCAAAGTCTTAAACATTTCACACAATATCAAACGCGTACCAGCACGCATACGACACGAACCAGCACGCATCCGACACGTACCAGCACGCATACGACACGAACCAGCACGCATCCGACACATACCAGCAGGCATCCAACTTGAAGCTTGTGTGAACTCAGTTGCTAGCTATAGTAAATGGCAGTCACTTACTATTTGCCTGGCGTGAATTTTAGATCAATCCATGGCAGTTAGGTAAACTTAGTAAATGTTTGAGTTTTTCAGAATTTATAGACAGTAAAGAAACAAACCTTACTGTTTTTAAAACTATTAAACAAAATAGTATGTGGGCTGGTAACTGTTTTGACTCGAGCGCCACCAATTAGTGTTGGGCATGGAACACGATTGTATAGTTTCATTTTCAAACATGTTTTGTTTTTTTAGACGGAGCCTTTTTCTATTCATGGTCTGATGCGTTGTTTACAACTGTAAATACAGCATCGCAGATAAACTTGTGCAATGCAGGTATTTGTCCTACAAAACTTTACCTGAAACATATGTTTCTCCAGAACAATTGACATGTATATATATATATATATCATATTTCTGTTAATTTTATTAAAATGTGATTTGTTTATTTTTGTTTATTTTAAGACGTTAAGTGTAATATACCAGTGGTATGTCCCGTAACACAACCAAGACAGATTCAGTACAAAGCATGTGACTATGAAGGCGATGTTGTTCTTAATTGTTTTAATGTGAATAAAATAAAACATTACCAAAGAGTTGATATATAAGTCGTTACATGTACAGGTATAAAAAAAATGCGTTAAAGAGAGAGGCGAAAGATACCAGAGGTACTGTCAAACTCATAGATCGAAAATAAACTGACAACATACGCCAAGGCTAAAAAATACCAGACATGCAGACAAATATAAGAAAACAACACACAACAAATAAAAAAACAAACACTAAGCAACAGGAACCCTTAAAAAAACTGGAGGTGATATCATGTGCTCCGGAAGGTTAGGCTGATCCTGCTCCACATGTAGCCCCCCCCCCCCCCCCGCCGTGTTGCTTATGTAATTACAAACCTGTAAGTAGCCTAATCTTCTAGGTCATATTCGTGAAAAGGGAAGGGGATTGTAGTTACGACATGAGGAACATTTCCGATATCATCTGTGAAACGGTTTCATAACGCTTAACCAAATCGTAAAATTTATTACAAAGGGATGATTTCAACTTCAAAAATGTGGAACTCGTGGTTTAGAGCAGTAACCCTCTATCTAGGAAATCATGATAGGATATACAAGCCCGGGAATATCGTATCAATTGGGAGATATATACTCCATATGCAATCGCCTTTCACCGACGTACACGAATCTTCAAAGGTTACACTCTATAGATATCCATAGATAACATTTGTAGATTCACAATTCAGATCATCGTATGTTCGGGTAAAATACGACTTTTAGTTAAATTGCTGGTGAATTGAGAATTGGCTGCACATTTTAAAATTAGACAGTGTTGTCCAGATTCATCAAAACCCATAAATGTCTTTATAATAAGAACTAAACATGGCTGTGTATTTGTACTATTGCTATTGTCACTAATGTGATGATATGGAGGAGTCAAGTTTGGGTAAGTCATGTCTGGTGATGTGGGGACACATTCCGTATCAGACGACACCATGCCCATGGTTATGAATGTTTCGGACCTTTTAATACTGGGCGACGTCCGATCCAATATCCTGTTAGATCTTCGTAAATTCATGCAATTTTGCTACTGGCTGAATAATGTCCTCGGTGACAACATGTAAACAATCAGAGACATCGACTCAGTGGTTATAAAAGAGGGGCAAGAGATACCAGAGAGAAAGTCAAACTCATTGATCGAAAATAAAGTGACAACGCAATAGATAAAACAAAAAGAAAAAGAAAAACAGACAAATAAAGGAACACAACACAAAACATAGAAAACGAATGCTAAGCAACACAAACCCCACCAAAAACTTGGGGCTATCTCAAATAAACTATCGACATCAAATGTATTCCCCGGATAAGCTCAACACATACGATGACATTACAATATAAAAAAGAAGATGTAGTATGATTGCGAGAAAACTTACGGCCTAAATTATGTACCAAAAACTATGAACGAAAAAACAAATATGTAATGTAATACACCAACAAACCATCGAATTACAAGCTCCTGGCTTTGGACAGGCACATACATACATACTGTGGCGGGGTTAAACATGTTAGTGAAACCCCCAGCCTCCCCCTTACCTGGGACAGTGGTGTAACAGTACAATATAAGAACGAACTATAGAACTCAGTTGACAAGGGCTTAACTCATCTGATAGATTCAAGTAGAAATATAAATCAATTGCTTTAAAAAAGCAATTGTAGGGGGTCTTTCCCCCTGTAAAATTAATTGAATTGGGGGGTGTTTGTTTGTTTGTTTGTTTGTTTGTTTGTTTCGGTATGGGGTCTATATTATTGTTACCGGAGAAGTTTCATGTTTAGTTTGGAAAGTTTTTCTTTTATTTTAGGTACAGCGCGCGCACCACATCACGTGACACGGGTTTATAATAACGAAAAGATAGTCTTTTTATTTCTTTTTAGGTGGGGACGTTAAACAGACAACATCTATAGAGATGGAATGTACACAATGTAATTTCTTTTGTCATAGTAGGAAATTGACATTTTGATGACAGTTCACAAGTAGTGCATGTTTTGGATTTAATTGATCCGGTGTAATTTTAAAACACATTTATTGATTATTTTCTGATAATGTACATTTTTCAGCACCTGTTTGTAACACAGATAAGTATTTCAAACTCGGAGCGGACATTTTATTGTAGGTTTTTACTGAGATTTACGGACCTAGCAAGCTATTTTTACGGCATTGCCATTTCTTTTCTCTAGGAAAAGCTTTGAGAGATATCTGCACCAAGTTTTTTTATAAACGTTTAGTACATGTATGCCCTGCTGACTGCAAATTTTGAGGTCGATTGTACTTGTAGTTTCCGAGAACATGTGGATTTTTTTTCAGAAGTGACGTAAGAACAATATTAAATTTCAATTTTTCTTGAATAATTGAGAGTTTGTTCCTTCAATAAACTGTCATGATTAAACAGTCATACAGATTATTTATTGATTGATAAGTTGGTTGGTTGGTTGGTTGGTTGGTTAAACACGTTGGATAGGGTCAATTGAAACACGGAAAAAGAAACAAAGAAGATCTTGGACCCTATATTAAACACATGAGACGGAAACATGATTGATTGATCATGATCATGATTGATTGATTGGTTGATTGATTGATTACTTGATTAGTTGGTTGGTTGGTTGGTTGGTTAAACACGTTGGATAGGGTCAATTGAAACACGGAAAAAGAAACAAAGAAGATCTTGGACCCTATATTAAACACATGAGACGGAAAAATGATTGATTGATCATGATCATGATTGATTGATTGGTTGATTGATTGATTAATTGATTAGTTGGTTGGTTGGTTGGTTGGTTGGTTAAACACGTTGGATAGGGTTAATTGAAACACGGAAAAAGAAACAAAGAAGATCTTGGACCCTATATTAAACACATGAGACGGAAACATGATTGATTGATCATGATCATGATTGATTGATTGATTGATTGATTGATTGATTGATTGATTGATTGATTGGTTAATTGGTTGGTTGGTTGGTTGGTTGGTTGGTTAAACACATTAGATAGGGTCAATTGAAACACGGAAAAAGACACAAAGAAGATATTGGACCCTATATTAAACACATGAGACGGAAACATGATTGGTTGATCATGATCATGATTGATTGATTGATTGGTTGGTTGGTTGATTGGTTGGTTGAACCCTATAAGAAACACATGAGACGGAAACATGATTGATTGATTGATCATGATCATTATTGGTTGATTGATCATGATCATGATTGATTGATTGATTGATTGATTGATTGGTTGGTTGGTTGGTTGGTTGGTTGGCTGGTATGTTGGTTGGTTGGTTGAAATTCAAACACACATAAAACTGTTTAAATAGTGCCAAAACCACATAATTTGATGACCTTGACCTTTGACCTTGTAACCTTCGTCAAGGTCATTGTTCCACAAGGTCATTGCAAAAGACCCTATGGGTCAAGGACCTTTTGTTTAAGAGTTTTGCCTAAAAATGGCCTTTTAAAAACCATCGATGGGAGTTATGTCCCTTACATGATGGTAAAATCAATATAGTCATAATGTAAAAAAAGTTGCCCCTTGAAGTACCAAGCATTTTTCACTGCTTATTTTTTTTGTATCTATAACCGTTCAAGAGTTATAGGGAAATCAAAGACATATGAAAATCTAAAATATGACCTTGACCTTTGACCTTGACCTAATTTTCTAAGTTAGGAATCAGGGGACTCAAATAAAAACATTCCAGGGTTATACGGTTAACGGTTTATGAGTTAAAAAAACATACCGACAAATTTATTCCGAAAAGATAGATAACTCCTATAAAATTTCTTCGAATCGCTTCGATCCAAATACGCCAAAAATTACTGAGGATGTAACGAACAATTTTGTAAAATAAATTTGTCATAATCTTTAACGGTTGCGAAGGAGATGCCATAACAAGGAAAACAGTGTTTGGGGAGATAACTCCCACAAAGAAAAGTATTCGTTTACGCAGGGTAAATTTCAAAAGCGCATAAACTGTTCGATATCATATACAAAATATCTAAGCGACATATTGCGAAACAAATGTTTATCGCAAGAACAAAATTAGGCGGAAGAAAAAAAAAATAATCAGAAGAAAAACAATAGGTCTTTCCACAGAAAAGTGGAAAGACCTAAATACATCTAACAATCATACAGATTTTAAGTCTTTATATGTCTTCTTTCTACAATTTAATATATTATGGTTATTCCTTTATTTATTTTAATGTTATTTTAATAAAGTTTTGCAGAGGTTAAGCGCTATAAAACCAGGTTCAATCCACAATTTTCTACATTTGAAAACGCCTGCACAAAGTCAGGAATATGACAGTTGTTGACCATTTGTTTCATGTGTTTTATTCTTTGATTTTGCCATTTTTCGTTTGTTTTGAATTTTCCTCGGAGTAAGTATTTTTGTTATTTTACTTTTTGTAGTAATTTAGTCTGGAATATGACAGTTGTTGTCCATTCTTTTTTATGTTTTGTCATTTGATTTTGCCATGCGAGTATGGACTTTCCGATTAGATTTTACTCAGAGTTCAGTGTTTTTGTGATTTTACTTATTTTTATATCCAGTTCTTTACACTATCGATCAAACAAGGCTAATCAATACAGTTATTAAGCTTCTTACGATTTCATCAATGTGTGAATATGTTATATCAAAGATGGGTTTATATATCTATACATCAATCGCTGTATATTCTAAAACTCCCAGGTTAATAACTTCGGGTATAATAGGTAAACAAAAGAGATATTGTATCAATTGTGATCTTCTTAAGTATTTTAGATAATTATTTTGCTTACGTATCCTTCAAACTTCACGAAATAGTTTAGAACACAAGAGAATAGAAACAAAAAAGTCATTCAAGCGGGATTATATGGTATATTTGATGAGATTTAAAAATTAGCATTTTACATGTTTTAATAAATCTGTGAGAGTGAAAATAGTTAAAAGTTTACATAGCTTATAAAACAAAATAATGCCAAGAGTTCGGTTATTTTGCTATTAAAATCATGGATTAATTGATAATGATATAAACAAAGTATTTGTTTTAGTTATATCATATGGCACATATATGTATAAATACGACATACGGAATTTACTTATTTTATTATATTTTGCAATTTGATCGTAGCTATTCTGTGACTTTTACATCGCGTTTTAATATAAAGCAATTACAAAACACATGTAGACTCTTTATGAGAAATAAAAGAGGGACGAAAGATACCAAAGGGACAGTCAAACTCAGAAATCTAAAATAAACTGACAACGTCATGGCTAAAAATAAAAAAGACAAACAGACAAACAATAGTACACATGACACAACATAGAAAACTAAAGAAAAACAACACGAACCCCACCAAAAACTAGGGGTGACCTCAGGCGCTCTGGAAGGGTACGCAGATCCAGCTCCAAATGTGGCACACGTCGTCTTGCTTATGTGATAACAAATCCGGTAAATAGTCTAATTCGGTAGGTCACATTCATGAAAGGGAAGGGGATCGTAGTTACCACGTAAGGAACATATTCGATATCATTTGTGAAACGGTTATTCCATAACGGTAAACCAACTCGTGATGGTGTCCGCAAAATTTACGAAGGAATGATTTCGACTTCAACATTAGGAACTCTTGGTTTAAAAGCTTCCTTGTGAGCAGCAACCCTTTATCAAGAAAATCATGATAGGAAATGCAGGCTCGGGAATATTGTATAAGTTGTGAGATAAATACTCCGTATGCAGGTGTTGCTGGAATGTTGCTACTCAGAAATGAAAAGTTCACAATTGGAAAGCTGAAATCATCTCTTTTGTCGTAAAGTTTTGTTTTCAACCGACCTTCATTGTCAATTTTTAGATGTAAGTCAAGATATGAGGCTGACTTAACTGTATCTGTAGTATCCTTTATCTCTTGTTCGATGGGATAGATGAGTTCCACATAGTCACCAAATATTGAATTATTTAGTGAAAGATCATCATCTATATAGCGGAAAGTAGAGTTAAAGGATATTGCTAACTTCTTGTCTTTCTTCCTAAGAGGTTCCTGCATGAAGTCAGCCTCGTTATAATAAAAAAACAAATCGGCAAGTAGAGGGGCACAGTTTGTTCTCATTGGAATGCCGACAGTATATTGAAAAACACGTCCTCCGAACGTAACAAATATGTTGTCAATCAAGAAATCAAGCATCTTGATCATATCAGTTTCAGAGAATTTTTTGTTTGAATCAGAGTGATCCTTTACAAAGTAGGATTTATCCCTCCCTAAGACAAGATACCTGTATCTACGTTGGCCATTCTTTTTTATGAAGCAAAGCAATACCAACTCATTCAATTTGTCTTTTGGTTTGGAATGTGGAATACTTGTGTAAAGAGTAGAAAAGTCAAATATTTTAATACTGTTACAAGATGAAATAGAGCAAGATTGTATGTACTCTAAAAAATCTTTGGAATTTTTAAATATCCACATCTGATTCACACCACCTCTAGAATAGGCAGTTTCACAATAACTTTGAAGCCCGTCTTTGATTGCTGATAAAATAGATGTTAATAATTTAGAAAGAGGTTTCGTGGAGCATTTGGAAGACCCAGCAATACACCGTTGTTTGTAAGGACACTTATGTAGTTTAGGTATCCAATACAGTGATGGAAGATCCAGTTCTTCATCTTTGGTTCAAATTCCAAAGGAAGATAGAACAGACCTATGATTATCCAGCATTTCCTCTTTGGTAAGTGACGTGAGGGTATATGTTGAGTTTCCAAGCGAAATTTCAATACCTAATTCGTTTATCAAGCAGGTAATGTAATGAGTTTTACACACAAAAACGATGTTGTTTGGGGCTTTATCTGCGGGGACAACAACATATTTGTCATGGAGGTAGGATAGGTGTTTTGCAACATTTGGGTCTTAAAGGATTGACGTAGCATGGGCATTGATAGACTCATTCAGTTTCTTAATTCAGATTTGTATCAACAACCTCACTGCCTTAATCCATTCGGTAAGAGTATCTACGTCTTCCTTCTCGTGCTTAGCCCATTGCCTGGCATAATCCTCGACTGAATCCATCAAAATTTTAAAGTTGTAAGTTATCAGCTATTTTAATGTATGTGTTTACTTACAAACTGTAGTACTTAACTTTATATATATAGTGAATTCGATTTCAGAGTAAAATGAACTATTCAGAAGAAGATAGACTGACAACTTGGAATTTGGTAGAAGCTAGAAAGTACATACTACACGACGTATTTCTCGTTTTATATTTCATACTGGGATTGGTAGGCAATTTGATTGTGTTGGTTGTCCATAAATTGAGACTGAAACAAACCGAAGGAAAGTACTTTATACCAATTTTAGCATTTGTTGATATGTTTGTCTGCATTTTGAAAGCACCATTAAATCTATGGATAAATTTACTGCCTGTTAAATTTACATTTATAATTTCTTGACGTAAGATTACGATGCTTTTATTCAACATATTTGGGTTTTCGTCAATATTGCTTCTATCAGTTATAACCTTGCAGCGGTATTTGAAAGTATGTCGACCATACGGACCTCAACTTGCTCTGAAGACGAGACGTATATCACTGCTTGTAATATTTGTTTTGTCACTTACCGTGTCTGTTCCGTTTATTATCATAAGGGAACAATTACGCATTCTAAACATTGAATTAAATGTGACAGGATATATGTGTGGTATCAACATAATGAAAATTGATCAGAACGCCTATCGAACATTTATATTCTATCGATCTTTTATTATTGTTGGTGTTATGCTGGAGCTAATCATTTTAAATTTGTTGATTGGGAGACAATGATAATTGCAAGTAAAATGTTTACTGTAGTGAATAATGTTTTGAGGATGAGAACCACAAATGAACAAATGTCAGCTTCAAGAATCAGCTTGGACACAAGTTTTACCAACATCCATTCTGTGAGTATGTCATTAGCTGAAACTGACCTGGAACAAACGTCCAATGGAACTAACAATGAAAATAGGACTACTAATTGTGATGTCACTGAACGGCGGATGAATACGTCAATACCAGAAGAACGTATTTCTGCAGCTAAACGGTTTTCATTGATGATCATAGTTATAAACTTGGTATTCATTCTTTGTAATATTCCTCAGTTAGCTTTACTCTTATCGCATTTTTTTAATCGCAATTTCTGGATCAAAAGAACGGAAGATGAGCTGATTATTATCACGTTTATTGAACAAATGATGATTATCAATAACATTGTCAACCCGTTTGTGTATGGGATGTTTGACAGAAAATTTAGAGCTGAGGCGAAAACTTTGATGTGCACATGTTGTAAATATAGAAATAAGT
The DNA here is from genome assembly GCF_965363235.1 of Mytilus galloprovincialis. Taxonomy (NCBI): domain Eukaryota; kingdom Metazoa; phylum Mollusca; class Bivalvia; order Mytilida; family Mytilidae; genus Mytilus; species Mytilus galloprovincialis. The sequence goes on from NC_134842.1 coordinate 7,769,351, forward strand.
GAATTTTTAGCATTGTTTTAATGCAGTGACATGACCTTTCACCTTTCATTGAAAACATTAAGCTTCATAATGTAATTAAAAAAGTTAGGAAACTCTATTAGAACTCTGTTTTTATGAATTCGGCTACTTCTCTTTGAGATTTCCCACATATCGAAATTTCAGTGTTTGATCCGGATTTGTTTAATTTCAATCGATTTATGACTATTGAACAGCGGTATAAAACTATTGCCTTTTTTACGGACGCAACAAGTAATTTATCCATTATATAGTATATATTCTACAGATCACAATCATTATGGAAATCTCACTATATCATCTGTTTTTCCCTCAAATGTGACATACCAAGCAAACACTTGTTAATAACCTAGCAAAAAGGACAAGAAAACCGCCCGCCGTCTAAAATATATAGGAACAGTGCTGTCTTGTCGTTCGCTCTGTTGTCGTATTGTAAAAATTAGTGTAGAAAGAAAACACTAACAAAAAGATCTGCTAATTCTTATTTGAATAAATGTATAAATGTTGTAGACTTTCGAATGTCTAATTATGAAAATTTAGAGATAGACAAAATAAACTAAAAGAGTTCATAACCAGCTTTGATATCTTTCAAACCATTTGTGTTTGTACCAGCCAACCAACAGCCACTAATGTGGTTGTATGATATAAATACTACGGGGAAGTTCTTCAAAATGGAATTTTGAATTTTTCCACATTTAGATTAGTGAGCTCTACAGTAATAGCATCATGAAGGTATATTATGAGTTTCCAAGTAAACAGTCATATTAAATCCACATTGATGCTTAATTGGATATAAGAAGACGTGGTATTAGTGCCAATAAAACAACTCTCCATCAAAGCCACAATTCGTAAAAGTAAACAACTACAGATCAACGAACGGTCTTCAACACAAAGCCTTGACTTAAATCGAACAGCAAGCTATATAAGGCCCCATCAATGACTAGTGTCAAACTATTTAAACGAGAAATCCAACGGCTTATCGTTTTTAAAAACGAGAAATTAGAAACATTTTTGAACCACATCAACAAATGACAACCACTGCACATAAAGTTCCGGGCAGATTCAAACAGATGCAGCGTGTTCAAACGTTTTAATAGGTACTAATAAGTACTGACCTTCACATTCACCTGAAACAATAGTGTAACATAACAACATAGAAAGACCTTCTCTGAAAATTTGAACGGCTATTCTATGTATTGATCACCTACACCATACAAGAGGGGCGAAAGATACCAGAGGAACAGTAAAAAGTAACTGACAACGTAATGGCTAAATAGAAAAATGACAAATATGCAAATAAAAGTAAACAAAGACAAACAAAGAAAACTAAAGATTGAGCAATACTAACCTCATCTATAATCTAAAACTTGGGGTGATCTCAGGTGCAGGGCAGGGTAAGTAGATCCTGTTCAACTTATGGCACCCGTCGTGTTGATTATGTTATAAAACATGATCTATATAAAAGAGGACGAAAAACTCTTTTTAAAATTTATAAAATATTTAAAGGTCATAAACCCAAAATAAAAACTTAACTTCATATATTTGACCACACAAGAAAAACAATTCTAACTTATGGAAGTGAAATTTGGGGTGCTTTAGATTTTAAAAAAGTTAACTGAAAAGGGAGATTGTTATTTTAAAAATTATGTAAAGAACTGCAAACTGAATCAATTCATCTGTAAATTTTTACTGGGAGTAGGAAAGAGAAGCACAAATATGGCAGTGATAGGTGAGCTAGGGAGATATCCTTTATTTATTGAAGTTATAGTCAATATGTTTTCATACTTATCACGTTTAACAAGTACAAAGGACACATTATTATCTGAAGCTCTACTTGTATCAAAATCCTTATCAAACCATAGTAAGAAAAGTTGATTTATTTTATGAGTTCATTAGCAAAATACTTAAACATAGATTTATCGCAAGTTTTTAACATAAAATCCAACTTGAAAAGATTTATTTTAAACAAACTAAAATTAAAGTATACTAACTTATGGCATTCATCTTTAAACGATGACGGAAACAATATGTCATTTGGAAAAAATACTTAGAACATACAGACTTTTAAAGATCAATAAATATTTTGAACCTTATTTGGCTATAAGCAACAGAAATCTGAGAATTCAGATGACAAAATTCAGAATTAGTAACCATGATCTAAAAATAGAGAGAGGTAGATACAGGGTCACCAGGCAATGGATAGAATTTGTAGTCTTTGCAAAAAAGAAGTTGTAGATGAACTCCATGTTTTACTTAAATGTTCATCTTTAGAATGTGATAAGGTTTCTATTATTTCCAACATACAGATGGGTGTGGTCCTAACCTTGACAAAAGTTAACTTAGAGTTAACTTGTTGACTGCTTTTTAAGTTAACCTGAGAATTTTTAAGCAGACCAGCAAGTTAACTTCGTCTACGGTGGACCAGACCTACGGTCCGCTTTTTTATGACTACTGCAGACCTAACGACGGGTCTGCTCCAGACCAGACCTGTGGACAAGTCTGCTTTTGACCAGTCCTGAGGAAAGGTCTGCCCAAGACCAGACCTGTGGACAGGTCTGCTCCTGACCAGACCTGTGGACAGGTCTGCTTCTGACCAGACCTGTGGACAGGTCTGCTATTGACCAGACCTGGGGACATGTCTGCTTATGAAATGTTATCGTTTTTTGCGACTTTTCATATCAGACTTCAGCTTTATTAAAATATGTATAAACAACATTCGCATTGTTCTTCCCCAGAATGCCTCTCAGGCTCTAATAGCAAATTTCTTTACTCGATATACTCTACATGACATTATTCATAACTATACAGCACAATTCTTTCTTTTTTTTATTCTATATATTCTTATATGTATTAGTCAAATACATAGAGCTATCATATTTTTTTAATTAGAATGCGGATAGAAAGGTTATCCAACTCATCGGAACAACATTCTTATATCATGGGATATCAACATCTTTGTCGACGTTACTTCGTTCCCCGTTTTTTATCTGTCTCTTCCTAAGTTTTACTTTATAAATTCATTATACATGCATGGATATATCATTGTTATTCTACTTGTTTGGATTGGATTTACTATTCTTTTTCCGCAGAATATTCTAACGAAAATTGTACAGTTGTAAAGTGTCCGGATATGTACGATGTGGTAAAACTACAAACAATCTCGTCAAATTCGTCAGATTTGTCGAGAGATTTGTGCACTTGACTTGACGTTTAACTACAAACAAAATCAATCAACCGACATAATAAATTAACAGAATACTATTCCCAGAAGAGAACCTCATATACATTTTTTATTTTTAAAAAAGCACAAATGAATTCAGATATGTCAGTGTTGGTACATGTACTTGGATGATGCGGCCTAATAGTTTTGTTTTACACACCCTAGTGACTGTTCAATATTATGAATACAGAGATAAAACGCTGACATTCTCAATTGATGCAGGAAAAAAATTGCATTAATTGTTTTCCTTATTGCGTACATTTAACGTCCTACTAACATGTTCACAGGAGTGCCAGGAGAAGACATAAAGGCGCCATCCAAACAGTGGTTATTTATTTTATACATTGAATCCAGACATCAAAAATATGACTGATTTACTATGCGGATATATATAGATTTTTAAATTAAAGTGCACATATGCAGGTCAGTTTTTGATTGATGCAGTCAAATAATTTTGTTGTATAGGTCAGCATGAGGTATCAAAACTACTGAAATTTTGTTGTGTATTAATATTTTGAATAAATGGAGGACATGCTGGCACTCTAAATTAACATGATTAAAGGAAACTTTGCAAAAAAATCAAAAATTGATATTATGTCCATTCTGTATAAAAATGTTAAATTGAATTGTACATTGAATCCTAACTCAATTTACCTAGCTGATTTACTATGCTGGTATACATGGTATATAGATTAACAAATTAAAGTGCACATATTGTCAGTTTTGGTGGAAGCGGTCTTCTAATTTTGTTGTACAAGTCAGCATGAGGTATCAAAACGACTGAAATTTTGTAATGTATCAATATTTAGAATAAAAGGAGGACATTCTAGCACCCTAAATGTATGCAAACAATTTTTTTTTGTTATTGTATTGCAATATTGCTGTCCATTGTATTGTACATTGAATCCTAACCCCCCAAAAATATGGCTGATTTACTATGCGGATATACATGGTATATAGATTAACAAATTAAAGTGCACATATGGTCAGTTTTGGTCAATGAGGTCAAATCATTTTGTTGTACAAGTGAACATGAGGTATCAAAACTACTGAAATTTTGTTACATATCAATATTTTGAATAAAAGGAGGACATGCTGGCACCCTAAATGTATGCGGACAAAAATTTGTTGTTATTGTATTGCAATATTACTGTCCATTGTATTATACATTGAATCCTGACATAAAAAAAATATGGCTTATTTACTATTCTGGTATATAGATTTGCAAATTAAAGTGCATATGTGGTCAGTTTTGGTCAATGCGGTCAAATAACTTTGTTGTACAAGTCAACATGAAGTATCAAAACTACTGATTTTTTTTTAACGTATCAATATTTTGAAAAAATGAGAACATGCTGGCACCCTTAATTTATACGAACAAAAATTTGTTGTTTTTTGTATTGCAATATTGCTGTCCATTGTATTATACGTTGAATCCTGACATAAAAATATGGCTGATTTACTATGCGGGTATACATGGTCTATAGATTAACAAATTAAAGCGCACATATGGTCAGTTTTGGTGGAAGTGGTCAAATAATTTTGTTGTACAAGTCAGCATGAGGTGTCAAAATGACTGAAATTTTGTTACGTATCAATATTTTGAATAAAAGGAGGACATTCTAGCACCCTTAATGTATGCGAACAAAAATTTGGTGTTATTGTATTGCAATATTACTGTCCATTGTATTGTACATTAAATTCTTTTATTTATTATGCGGGTATACATGGTATATAGATTGTACAAAAGAAGGACATGCTGGGACTTTTAATTTATGCAGACAAAATTTTGTAGTCATGTGTTCTAATGATGCTTTCATTTTGTATAATAGTTTCTCTCCTGAAATTAAAATATTACTGATTGTGGCTACTACATAGATCAAGGACGTATAACAAACATCTAATATACGTCGTTGCATAGATATACATAATATTTAGTGCAAATATGGTTGAATAAAATAGGTATTGGAACATATATTCAGTGCCCGTTATCATTGTAACCAAGATCGTTTTTTTTTTTTTTTATTTATAGATTGGCAGATCACAGATAAATAATTTAATTTGTGTATAAACAAGCAACGTTTCATGCGTACTTTATTTTCAAATACTTTTATTTAATCCTGTTTATATAACGGAAGTATTAATTTTACTTTATTTTCGATGTTTATACTACGAAACAAATATATTAAAACATATTTTTAAAAAGTCGATGTAGAGCGGTCCTGGTTACAAGTTATAACTTAGTGTTGAGCAGACCAGTCAAAAGTTAACTTGGAAACTGGTCTGGTTTTGATCGGATTTATCAAAGCAAAAGTTAACTTATGTTAACTTTGTGGCAGGACTGGTTTCGAAGTTAACTTATATCAATAGCGGACCTGTTTCCAAGTTAACTTTTTGGCAGACATAAAAACAGTCTTAGGACCAAGTCCGCTTTTCAAGTTAACTAGATTTTGGTCCTAGGACTGGTCAGAGCAGTCCTAAATCCGGTCACAGGTTAACTTTGACCAGTCCAAATGACTGGTTATCAAGTTAACTTGTTATACAGGTTGGGACTGCACCCATCTGTAGTTAAAAATTACAAAAGTTTTCACAATTTAGATTATCAATCACAATTTATTTGGCTAATGTCCAATGAAGATAGTCACATTTTTAATCAAGTGTGCAGTTTAATTAATAATTCAAATGTTATTCGAAAACAACTATTAGAAACTTAGTAATTTTCATATATTTCACTGTCAAAAAGACAGATGCATAATTCAGATATTTGTAATTTTAGTTTCTTGTTGTATGATTATAAAAGCACCAGGGGAAAACAAAAATATTTTTATTCAGTTTCCTATAAATTTTTTGAGGATCACAGTATTTGTCAAAGATGAAACATGATACTTTATATTATAAATATACATAAGTGTGTCTTTCTTTTCTCTTTATTGTAATCATTGAATTGTATTCAAATCATTGTAATCATTTGTACCAAATTTAACTTGTGATTATTCTACCTGTAATGGGAGTCTTTAATTGACAATAAAATATATTTGATTTGATTTGATTTGTTATTAAAAAATAGACTCATTCGGTAGGTCACCTTCATGAAAATAGAACGGGATTGTGGTTACGACATAAGAAACATATCCGTTATCGTCTGTGAAACGCTAATTCAATAACGATCAACTAACTCGTGATGGCGTCCGTAAAATTTACGAAGGGATGATTCCAACTTCACTATTTGGAACTTTTGCTACATAGAAATTGAAAGTTTACAACTGGGAAGCTAAAATAATCTCGTGTGTCGTAAAGTTTTGTTGTCAACTTACCCTTATTGTCAATCTCCAGATGTAAGTCAAGATTTGAGGCTGACTTAGATATATCTGTTGTATCTTTTATCTCTAGTTTGATTGGATAGATGCGTTCAACATAGTTACCAATTTTTAATTATTTAGTACAAAAACATCATCTATATAGCGGAAAGTAAAGTTAAAGGATATTACTAACTTCTTATTTTTCATCCTTAGAAGTTCCAGTATGAAGTCAGCCTCATAATAATGAAGTAACAAGTTAGCAATAAGATGGGCACAATTGATTCCCATTAAAATGCCAACAGTCTGTTGAAAAACACGTCCTACAAGCGTAAAAAATATGTTGTCAATCAAGAAATCAAACATCTTGATAATGTCAGTTTCAGAACACGTTTTGTTTGAATAGGTGTGATCCTTTACAAAGTAGGATTTATCACTCCCTACGCCAAAATACTTGTTTTTACGTTGGCCATTCTTTTTTAATGAAAAAGCAATACCAACTCTTTTATTTTGTCTTCGTTTGGAATGGGGAATACTTGTGTCAAGTGTACAAAAGTCAAATATTTATATGCTATTGCAAGAAGAAAGAATCTTGGATTGTATGTACTCTTAAAGATCTTTAGATTTTTTTAGTATCCACATCTGATTCACCCCACCTCGAGAATAGGCAGTTTCACAATAACTTTGAACTCCGGCTTTGAACGCTGATAAAATAGATGTTAATAATTTAGGAAGAGGTTTCGCTGAACACTTGGAAGAAACAGCAATATACCGTTGTTTGTAAGGACACTTATGTCGTTTAGGTACCAAATACAGTGATGGAAGATCCAGTTCTGTATCTTTGGTTGAAATTCCAAAGGAACATAGAACAGACCTATGCTTATCCAGGATTCTCTTTTGTAAGTGTCATGAGGGTATATGTTGAGTTTTCGATTCCACTGCAGGTGGACATGTCGTCCCCGAGGGTATCACCAGCCCAGTAGTCAACACTTCGGTGTTGACATGTGGTCATTTTTATAAATTTCCTGTTTTCAAAACTTTGAATTTTTCGAAAAAACTCAGGATTTTTTTATCCCAGGCATAAATTACCTTAGCCGTATTTGGCACAACTTTTTGGAATTCTGGATCCTCAATGCTCTTCAACTTTGTACTTGTTTGGCTTTATAAATATTTCAATATGAACGTCACTGATGAGTCGTATGTAGACGAAACGCGCGTCTGGCGTACTAAATTATAATCCTGGTACCTTTGATAACTATATCCAAGTGAATTGTCAATACCTAATTCATTTATAAAGCAATTTATGTAATGTGTTTTACATACAAAAAACGATAAGGGACAACAACATATTTGTCATAGAGGTAGGACAAGTACAAAAAGCCCGTAAATTATCTTTCCATCTTTACCGCAAGTAAGTGTTTCGATACTCCTTTTTGAGCTTTTAAGTTAATTTTCGATATAATTCAAAAGAAAAGATAGGAATTAACTTTTTGGGGAACTTAATGATCAATTTAATGAATAAATTGATTGTTTGAAACCTTGATACATGTGTAGCAAATATATTTGCTGCGACATATTTTATGCCTCTTTTCATATGAGAGTTATATATGCTAGATATACTTACTGGAGGAATGACGAGATGATTGAAGCTGTTGATTTCCTCCTTGACAACACTCATGTAATTTTCGGCAATAATTTGTAACGAAAGGTTGTATGAATTCATACGGGCACCAAAAAGCGCCCCACTTGTATTGTACTGTTAAATAGATTTGAACAAATGAATCAAGTTTGAAGATCTGTGTTATTCTCTTGTTTGCTTTTGATACAATAATATTTTGACTGAAATGTATGCTGCGAACTTTACAAAAAATGAAAATGAGAAACTTAATAACAAACAATTCAAAAGAGTGACCATGAAAATTGCACTTCACTTTCAGCGCCATACGCCAAACTGCCAACCATTTGTGATGTGGCATTGATATTGATAATGTGGAAAAGGAGAGTCACCTTGGAATCGGTAATCGTTTGTCAATTCATTTAGACTCATTTTATTTTTGGTGCCAGTTGTTATATGAAAAAGATTTTAATTGGATAAATACTTGATGTTTTTGTTTTTTTTTTTATTTTTTGATTTTCAGCCTCAATTGAACGCATGCCCCATTGGAAACAACCATATGATTTATGAAAGTAAACAATCTGAAATGTTTCATTTTCTTACTTAATTTGTAACTGGTACGAGGCTCTTATTCGAAAGACTGGACGATACTCTCTTCGTATGTAAATGAACGAATGCTTTTAGATTTGCTGGAAGAACGTGTGAATATTAGATCTAGCTGACCGGAGTATGACTTCCAAACTAGCTGCACTTTACTGTTTGGACAGTAAAAATTAGGACATGTAGTATGATATCCAATGAGACAACTATCTACCAAAATTCAAATGAAGTGAATGTAAGCAATTATAGTCAACCGTCAGCTTATAATACACAATAGTCCATCTTTTCAAAATAGCTTGTGTCCTGCATCAAAAAGATTCCTTGCCGCTAGATGTTACAAACACAATTTTTAACCAATTTGTTGAATCTTTTTATGTGGGTAAATACTAAAGCCATATACAGACATTCTAAGAAATAATTTCTTTATCGTTGAAGAGGAGACATACTTGAACCAACTGTCAGTCGAAGTCCATAGTAAAACTATAGTTTTCCTATGAGTAAAACGATGCAAAGTCAAAGCAAAGTCTTAAACATTTCACATAATATCAAACGCGTACCAGCACGCATACGACACGAACCAGCACGCTTCCGACACGCACCAGCACGCACCCGACTTAAAGCGTGTGTTAACTCAGTTGTTAGCTATAGTAAATGGCAGTCACTTTTATTTGCCTGGTGTGACATTAAGATTAATCCATTGCAATTAGGTAAACTTAGTAAATGTTTGAGCTTTTCAGACTTTTATAGACAGTAAAGAAACAAATCTTACTGTTTTTAAAACTATTAAACATAATAGTATGAGGGTTTGTAACTATTTTGACTCGAGCACCACTTATTAGCGTAGGGCATGAAACACGATTGCATAGCTTCATTTTCAAACATGTTTTTGTTTTTTAGACGGAGCCTTTTTCCATTCTCGGTCTGATGCGTTGTTTGCAACTGTAAATACAACACCGCAGATTAACTTGTGCAATGCATGTATATATACGTACTTGTCCTAAAAAACTTTACGTGAAACATATGTTTCTCCAGAACAATTAACATGTATATATATATATATATATACATCAGACGTACTTATAAATATAATTATTTTCTGTGACTGTATCTTACATTAATTTGTAGGATCCTTTACAGTGGATAAATGAGCTGATCTGTAACAATAACATCTCCATGCCTTATATATCATGTACTGTAGTACGCCGCTAGATTAAAACTGACGAGGAAAGGTAACACACGGCCACTGAAAGCTTTATTATTGAAGAGCCCAGGTGGTCGTGTGGTCTAGCGGGACGGCTGCAGTGCAGGCGATTTGGTGTCACGATGTCACAGTAGCATGGGTTCGAATCCCGTCGAGGGAAGAACAAAAATTTGCGAAAGCAAATTTACAGATCTAACATTGTTGGGTTGATGTTTAGACAAGTTGTATATATATATATATATATATATATATATATATATATATATGTCGTAGAAGTTAGAAATAAAAAGTACAGGTTCCAGCCCCATCTCGGGGAGGAAGTTACGAATCAGATCTACTGTAACATCGTTAGGTTGATGTTCTAGGCACTTTATATATATATATATATATATATATATATATATATATATATATAAAGGATAGAAATCACCGTTTTGATACATAGAGTGAAAATCAAAACTGAAGTGAGAGCAGCAAATCAAATACATTCTTGTAACATTTATTGTATAAATTTATATCGTGTTTTTGCGTCGCCTCAATCTTTTTTTATAAGAATGTAGAGATAGAAAAATATTTTTATCAGATGTAGAAAATCTGGTAAGAAGAAACCTTTGTTATAACAATGTTACGCATTTAGCTATGTTTCACTTTTAAATTATTATTCATACAGATTTTCATATATGAAAATTCAAATTATTCTGTATTACACATTATCAAGCAGTTTAGTTAAAAAGAAATTAGATATCCAGCAACACAATTTCGTTACTGGATTTAAAAAGTATTAAGATGTTCTGGTGAAAGAATTATACTATCATGATCAATACATAAATATATCAATAACAGAAGTTAACAGAAGATAAAAAAAAAATAAACTTATGAACAATGCGCAATATTTCCATATAGATGAAAATTTTGATATACAATTCAAGAGTAAAAGAGTATCAACTGTGAACTGTCGATATATTTGTTTCTATATCATCTATTAAAAAAATTAAAAGCTCAAACGTTAATCCTAATTAAAGAAAAGTTTGTCGAGAAAATAATCTTTTGATATTTATGTTAAAAATTCAATTTTTGGTCTAGCAATTGAAAAAGGATTATGAGACCTTAAGCAGTTCTTATTGTAAAAAAATTTCAACCATTTGAAATGCAAACTTGTCAAATAAATGGTATAAAGATGATTTTGCTATTTGATTAGGGACTTTTTGTTCTTTATTTTTGTGTTTTTACTTTTTCTTCGTTTTGATGGGTTTCGAACACTTGTATTGGCTATTTCATTTTATAACTTTCTTTTTTTAGGTTGCCGAATAAATAAGTATACAAACAACTTTGAAACTTTCTATAACAGATTAACATTTTTGAGTATGATATACCATTTATAATGTAGTAGAAAATGGATCAGAAGTAGTGAATGGATTCATGAAGGATAAACAACGAGTAACGTTAGTACGAAACTACTTCTACTTATAAATCTTTTCGTGTAAAACATTAAGAGTCCTATTATACATATAACTTTCGACAAATATTTATTCATGCATGTTCGCAAAATGGGACACCATATATCGTTCACGTTAATATACATGTAGAGGCGTTAGTCGGTGAGATAATTCTAATTAAATAAGTTATATACATTTCATCAATTTGTTTAGCCTACTGTTCGTAAAGTATATACAGTTAAAGTAATTAAACATCTTTTATAATACTTTTTCTATAATTCCGCCAATATGTTCTTAACAACGATTTCAAGAGGCATACAGTAGCTTCTTCCCATCGCATAAAATTTGTCGAAAATGAGCATTTCCTATAGAATGAAATTATTGCACAAGAGAAACAAATTTACAAAATAATACTGAAAACGAGTTTTATATAATAAAAATAAAATATCGGAATTCTACCTGTTAACAATATTGTAAAACATTGCATATTACTAGACAAAAAATAGTGATTGGTTCATCTGATATAATAAGGGCTAAAAAAGTATCTGAGCTTTATTTTGCTTATGTTACATCCTCGTGTAAATATCGTCATCATTTACTACAACGATAGATAATTTCTGTTGTAAAACTGCACCTTTATGTCAAACAGTATTCATTTTAAGTAGCACATCTCCGTTTTTCCTTGTGGCTATTTTCAGGTTGTCGAAACTGATTGTTGACGTAAGTCTGCTTTTGGAACAATATGGTGAATTAGATTAACAACGTCGCGAAAACAACACGATAAATTGTACTGACCTGCCCCTGCTTATGTATAGGAGAGAAACATATGCATTATGTGCGGAATTGCAATAACTACAAATATACATTTGAACAAGTTAATTTAGTCGTAGACAATTCAATCAATGTCTGCAGAATTCCTGACTTTAAATACGTTTAGTTCAAGAATTGACTTTTGAATTTTTCAATTTATATCGTTTCAGTCAAAGTACCTGGTAAGTACACGTCTCATTTTTTTCTTTCTAAAACCTCTTAAACTTCCATGGAGTAATGGAGTAGGACAAAAGTTAAACAGATATCGGATCATGATAAGATCAGACAATGTATGGGTAATATCAGTTTGTTTATAGTTTGCCTAAAGAGAAAACAATATGCGATGTGTCGCCTTGATTCTAAGTACGGAAATGTCGTTTATGATTAAAAATAATACATAATTAATTCGTTTGATTTTGCAATTCTATATATATATATATATATATATATATATATATATATATATATGTATTATTATCATTATTATTATATGATAACAAATTCACATTTAATTTTGCAATTCAATATGTATAATAATGCAAGTCAGTTATTTATAGAGGACACAAAGAACAGATTCAACAAATTCATTTTGCATTTCATATTTCTGTGAATTCTTTTAGAATGTGATTTATTTATTTTTGTATATTTTAAGATGTGAAGTGTAATATATCAGCGATATGTCCAGTAACACGACCAGGACAGATTCAGTGCAAGGCATGTGATTATGAAGGCAATGGACTTTGTCATGTTTGTTGTTCTTAATTATTTTAATTTGAATAAAACGAACATTACCATAGCGTAGATATTAAAGTCGTTACATAAGTATAGACAGAGTAATTATTTTTAGAGTGCGTTATAGAGCTATTTGTGTGAGCAGTATAAAGCAAATTAAGTTCTTAGTTTTAGCAAGTATTTGTAACACGGGGAGCGATGTTAGAAATGACATAGAAACTTACTAATTACTCATAGTGAGGGGTCATCATAAATGAACAGAGAACTTTTTTATCAATCACGAAGTTTTCACGTAAACATGCTTACTCTAATGCATGTTGGACTACGCCATTATTTGTTTCATGCACTAATAAGTATAGATTATCGGGTTTTCTACACATTGATATAGTAAAGTATCAGCCGCGAGCCACAATGTGAATCTTTTTGACGATTGAGCGCAGCGAACGAGCTAAAGAGCTTCACATTGTGTCGAGGCGCTGATATTTTACGATATTTATACGAAGAAAACCCGATTTTCTGTTTATCGTTTTATTAATAGTCTTGTCACCCTCCTTAAGACAGTTTTACACTTGACGAAGTCAAGCTTGATAACTTCTCTGCACACTTTGTGACCTCGCTGATTACTTTTCCTCAGACATTGTGAGGTCCCTGAAAATACCTGCTCTCGCCTCAAAGTTGTAAACGAAAATTACGGAGCGACAGAGCAGGGTTATATATGCATAGGGAAGGACGATATGTCTTTGTATTTCATGTCAATAAAAAATATATACTTCAATGAATTCACTAATGAATGATTGATATCAAGTGTCTTTTGATCAACTCACGACCTGCATAATTACCTGATCTTCGATACTAAGATACCAGAATATTCTGCTGACATGTGCATTGATCAATGTTGTATTACTCCAGACTTGGCTCTCTTAATTTGAACTATTGGTGATGCACGCATCAGAGGAGACGTTTTATTTCGATACATAAAAAAGAGGGGTAAATGTTGTACATGTGGTTTAAAGAATATTTGAACACTCTCCAACAGACACCTAATGACGTTAGCTGGTTCCCTTTTCACTTTTTTAAAGGGCGAAAAAAACACGAGAGGCATTATTTCAAATCTAAAAAGCTACTATTCTTATTCAGGACATGTATTAGTACAATGAACAGATAACTGAATCTTGAATAATACATACAAAATGACGAATCGGAGTTCTTTATTTTAGATTGTACATTAAAATCTACAATATCGCAATAAAAACTGCTACTTCATAAAATTGAAATTTCAAGGACGAACGTTTTTGCAATAGTAAGCTATCGGCATAACAGTTATTCACCGGATGAGCTCAACACATACGATGACATTCAAATATATAAAAAGAAGATGTGGTATGATTGTTAATGAGACAACTTTTCAAAAGAGATCAAATGGCACTGAAATTAACAACTGTAAGTCACCGTACGGCCTACAGCAATGAGCAAAGCCCCTACCGCATAGTCAGCTGTGAAAGGCTCCGTATTGACAAATGTTAAACAACTCAAATGAAAAACACTAACGGCCTAATTTATGTACAAAAAACTATGAACGAAAAACAAATATGTAACACATCAACAAACGACAACCACTGAATTACAGGCTCATAACTTGGAACAGGCACATACATGCAGAATGTGGCGGGGTTAAACATGTTAGCGGGATCCCAACCCTAACCTGGGACAGTGGTGTAACAGTAAAACATAAGTACGAACTATAGAAATAAGATTAAAAAAAGGCTTAACTCATCAGTTATATACAAATAGAAATACATCTAACAAAAACATATGAAAAACACAGAGTTGAAGTCTTTATATTTTTCTTTATACGATTTAATATAGTACGATTATTCTTTGATTTATTTTGGTATTGATTAAACATAGCTAAAGATTTGCAGTAATTTATATGCAGTTCTTTACACTGTTGATCAAACTAGGCTTATCAATATAGCTATTTAGCTTGTTACGATTTCATTAATGTGGGATTATGTTATATCATAGATGGGTTTATACATCTATACGTCTATGGTTGAATATTTAAAACTATCAAGTTGATAAGTTCGGGTATAATAGGTAGACAAAGGAGATATTGTACCACATGGAACTTCTTATGTATTTTAGACAATTATTTTGCTTGGAATAACCTTCAAATTTACGAAATGGTTTAGAACACAAGAAAAAAGTTACAAAAAAGTCATTCATTTGCGCGGGATGCGTATGGCATCTTTGATGAGATTTAGAAATTAGCATTTTTATAAATCTGTGACAGTGCAAATAGTTAGAATGTTTATAAAACAAATAAGAAGATTTCGGTTATTTTGAGATCAAAATGTAGATTCCTTATAAAATACAAGATATCAACTATTTTCATGTAAGTGTGTACTTAGTACCATACATACTCTATCAAGTGAATTCGTTTTGAGAATATAAGTCATCAGAAAAAAAAATGAACTCTTTCTCGTTTTATATTTCATACTGGGATTGGTAGGCAATTTGATAGTGTTGATTTCTGTATAAATTGAGACTGAAACAAACTGAAGGCAGGTTCTTTTTACCAATATTATCATTTGTTGATATGTTTGCCTGCATTTTGAAAGCACCATTAAATCTGTGCATAAATTTACTGCGTGTTAAATTTACATATATAATTTCTTGTCAGATTATGATGTTTTTATTCAACATGTTTGGGTTTTCGTCAATATTGCTTCTGGCAGTCATAACCCTGCAGCGTTATTTGAAAGTATGTCGACCATTTGGACCTCAACTTGCTCTGAAGACGAGACGTATATCACTGCTTTTAATATTTGCTTTGTCAGTCATCGTGTCTGCTCCGTTTATTATCATAAGGGAACAATTACGCATTCCAAACATTGAATTAAATGTGACAGGATATATGTGTGGTATCAACCTAATGAGAATTGATCAGAACGCCTATCGAACATTTATATTCTATCGATCTTTTATTATTGTTGGTGTTATGCTGGAGCTAATCATTGTAAATTTGTTGATTGGAAGACAATTGATAATTGCAAGTAAAATGTTTACTGTAGTGATTAATGTTTTGAGGATGAGAACCACAAACGAACAAATGTCGGCATCAAGAAACAGCTTGGACACAAGTTTTACCAACATCCATTCTGTGAGTATGTCATTAGCTGAAACTGACCTGGAACAAACGTCCAATGGAACTAACAATGAAAATAGGTCTACTAATTGTGATGTCACTGAACGGCGGACGTATACGTCAATAACTGAAGAACGTATTTCTGCTGCTAAACGGTTTTCATTGATGATTATAGTTATAAACGTAGTATTCATTCTTTGTTATATTCCTCAGTCAGCTTTACTCTTATCGCTTTTTTTTAATCGCAATTTCTGGATCAAAAGAACGGAAGATGAGCTGATTATTATCGCGTTTATTGAACAAATGATGATTATCAATAACATTGTCAACCCGTTTGTGTATGGGATGTTTGACAGAAACTTTAGAGCTGAGGCGAAAACTCTGATGTGCACATGTTGTAAATATAAAACTAAGTGAATTTTCAGCATTGTTTTAATGCAGTGACATGACCTTTCACCTTTCATTGAAAACATTAAGCTTCATAATGTAATTAGAAAGTTAGGAAACTCTATTAGAACTCTGTTTTTATGAACTCGGCTACTTCTCTTTCAGATTTTCCCACATAGAGAAATTTCAGTGTGTGATCCGGATTCGTTAAATTTCAATTGATTATGACTATTGAACAGCGGTAAAACACTATTGCCTTTTTTTACGGACGCCATAAGTAATTTATTTATTATATAGTATTTATTTAACACATCACAATGGAAATCACTATACCCTCTGTTTTTCCCTCAAATGTAACATACTAAACAACTACTTATTAATAACCGTTTGCAATAAGGACAAGAAAATCACCCGCCGTCTAAAATAGGTAGAAACAGTGATGTCTGGTCGTTCGCTCTTTTGTCGTATTGTGAAAATTAGTGTAGAAAGGAAAACATATTACAAAAAAATCTTTTGATTCTTATTTGAATAAATGTGTAAATGTATAAATGTTGTAGTTATTCGATTATCAAATTATGAAAATGATTTAGAAATAAACAAAATAAACGAAAAGGGTTCATACTACGCTTGATAACTTTTAAACGATTTGTGTTTTACCGGTCAACCAACTAGCCAATATTGTGGTTGTATGATGTAAATACTACACGAAAATTCCTATGAATAGAATGTTAACTTCTTTCACATGCAGGTCAGTGAGCTCCACAGAGTGTCAAATAGTAAATAGTCATCTCATAACCACATTACAGCTTTAAAAGGCATCTTCTGACCATTTCAAGGTTCATACTATGGCAACTTCACTAAACATGAAAAAAGAAAACTATTGGTTCACCTCGGCCTAAAGTGTCCTAACACAATTTACTTTGTAATTTTAACAAATACATGCATAACTAGTTCGTTGAATGAAAATAATGGTAGTAATTTTTTATGGAAAATTTAAGACAAATTTTGTGCTTTTGGTGGTCCTTTTGATTTTACTGGCAGTTTTGTCTCTTCAATTCTTTACCCCTTTCTTTGAAACATTCTTATCAAACAAAAGTTATCTTATTTGAATAAATAGTTGTTTGAAAAATGAATTTGCCGCGACTTATGTTAAGCCTTCTTTTGAGATGAGAGTTGAATATGCTAGGTATACTACCTATAGGTATGACAAGATGATTGAAACTGTTAATTTTCTCTTTGACTACATTCGTGTAATATTTGTCAATAAAATGTATAAAAAAGTAAAATCACAAAAATACTGAACTCCGAGGAAAATTCAATTGGAAAGTCCCTAATCACATGACAAAACACATTAAACGAATGGACAACAACTGTCATATTCCTGACTTGGTACAGGCATTTACAAATGTAGACTATGGTGGATTGAACCTGGTATTATAGCGCTAAACCTCTCACTTGAACGACATTCAAGTATCAAAAGGTCGTTGAATTCTCACAAGTACCAAAATACGCCCCTTTAAAAACAGACTTAACTTGTATTGTTAAAGAGTCCCAGGTGTTGACCCAACTCAGTATAGACCCGTCTAAATTTCTTTTAACTGATCAATTGAATATCAATTATTGTTATATTAGTGATTTGAAAAACTGTGAATTTTCTTAATATATTTTGTACACTGCATGAATTTATCCAAAGGAATTGACATAATAAATCATAAATAAACGATAGTGATCGTTCTTATCTAGATTTTGATATTTTAGTTTGACGCGAGGTGACTTTTCATAAAACGTTTAAGTTGTTTTGAAAATCGAAAAAAAATTACGACATAAAACGTCTATAAAAATGTCTGAAGCAAAACTTGAAGTTAACCGATTGACGAATGTTTCCGTTTCAAGTTCGGATTCTCGTTCGCTTTTTACGAGTGTAGATTTTGTATTCAACTTCATAAAAGCAATATATTGAGTTATCGACGTACCAAAATTTCAAATACTAACGAAACGGGTCTTCTTTTGTTCAGACTTTGTGATTGACATATAGGCCTAAATATGCATCCACCGATACTTCAAGGGGTTTCAAAATATTGCAGACTTCATATATGAAAAACATAATTCTTTTACCTCAAAGTAACCAGAGACAAACTGTTCCAAATCGAATTCAACCTTAGGTAGTAAACTCTAAATATGTCGCCCGAAGGGTGACCACCTGTTTTGCCTTTTTGCACCTTTAAAGATTAAAAGAAAATCCTCGCTTTATTAGTAAAACGGGCGCTTTGTAAATTAATCGACGGAGAACAAATAGGGTATGCGTTTACATTTGCTTGAACCAGGAGGTTACTTTATCTTAAATAAAGATTTAAAGTATACGCATTTTGGTATTTTTAGAGACGATAGGGTGCATCTTTCCTTCATCTGAAATGATAGATTCCCAAATCAGTTTCAAAGTGCCTTGGAATTTGTTTTTAACAATTCCTTACAATGAATAGAGCTGAGGGGAAAATTTGATGTTCACATGTTATAAATTAAGAAATAACTGAATTTTCAGCATTGTTTAAATGCAATAACTTGACCTTTCGTTGAAAACAATAAACTTCATACTTTAAGTGGAAACAGAATTGTTAGGAAAAAAGCTCACAACTACATCTGTATTCCAAATGATTTTGCAGTTTACGAAGAAAACATAGTCTGGGGTCACAAAAACAATTTGAGGCTTGTGTAAAATATCTGTTGTTATGAACTAGGCGAATTCTCTTTTAGTTTTCCACATATAGACATGTTAGTGGGTGATCCTAATTTGCTACAGTTAAATCAATTTATGACCATTGAACAGCGGTATACTGCTATTTTCTTTCTTTACGGACGCTATAAGTTATTTATCCGTTATGGAATATTTATTTTACAGATGACAACGGAAATAGTCCAGTCATCGTAACAAGTATACACTTGTTTTTTTTTTTACCTCGAATGTGACCTACCTAATAAACACCGATCGAGAAGCTGCTTGAAGTTGGAAGGAAGAAATATGGTTTGCAGCCCACTGCCTAACTTATCCTTCTTGTAGATGAGGGACACGATTCCCTTCCACTTGTAACTCTTATTCGCCTTTGGGGTTCTTGAGAGGGTGGAATTGCCTTGATACATGGCAACGGAACTTTTTAGGATCTCTGCATAGTCGTCAAGGTCGTCAGGCTCGAACGATTCTGGTTTCTTTTTTACCATGAGTTCTCAGAGGCCAAGGGTTCCTTTGTACCTCACACCATCCACGAAAATATCATCGCCGTCAAAAGTAACTGGTGAGCTTCCGATGAATATACCATTGTTGCCAGATCGTAATCCAAAGGTGTGGTCGGCGGAAGGAGTCATACTGCACTGTAAATACTGCTGTGCTCGAGGTCTGAGGACGGTGTCTGTAGGTGGTGCGATGGGTAGTGGGTCGGCAAACTCGGGCGGTGGAGGAGAGTGGGCTGGCACTGATACAGGAAGATCTTCAATCGTCTTGGTAATCTTTGAAGCCGCTTCCCGCTGAGCCTCAACCACAGGTTTGAAACCCTTGGAGTCCAATTTTGTCGAGACGATCCTGCATATTACTGGCTTGAATCTTCCGCTTGGTGTCTTGCAACTCCCTGGAAAGTGCCTCACGCTGCTTAGGGTCAGTAATCTTGATAAACGTCAATTATTTATAGGATCGAACGCTGTTGAACGCCCCTAAGCGTTGGTGTGAACGCCCCTAAGCGTTGGATCGAACGCCCCATAGCGTTGGTGTGAACGCCCCTAAGCGTTGGTGTGAACGCCCCATTGCGTTTTTTCAAACGCCCCATAGCGGTTTTTTTTCAACGCCCCTTAAACGCCCTATAGCGTCTGAAAATTGCTTTCCAGTAAGGAGGTAACTGATAGAGTGTGTCGTTTATCGATAGGTTCAAGTGTCTTTTGCATTTGTTTTTACCCGGTTGGCATTGGTGTCTGCACTGGTGGCCTCGAACTGTCTTAGCACTACATTGTGGTTGTTTCAGTTTTTGGCGAGAATAATAATTGCAATTCCTTCCTATAAAATCGTCATAGTCAATTGGGCATTTAGGCTTAACATGACCGCTTTTACCGCAGTATAGTTACCCTAGTCGAGAATAAACCTCCCATTTGTGCTTACATGGACACTTACACTCTCAAAATTCACCCATATGCCGGCGGATGCAGGATAGACAAATATCACTTTTTTCTATCACTCTCCTACCATTGCATTACTTATCGCTGCATCCCTTGTCATACGTCTCAGTGTACTGACCAACATAGTGATCGGAAGAACATCCTTCACCACTACCTATCCAGAGTGAGAGCCAACTCGGATAGCCGTCCAGTTCGAAGTGGGAATGTAGGAGGTATTCCTTTTCATTCTTGATGTCAACCAACCTGCCTTCCTCCAGTTCGATTTCAAGCATTAAGAATGCATATCTGAAAGATTTTAATATATTCTGTAGTCATGGCACGACAGCAAGTAGGGGGTCTCTATTTTAATTAGGAGTAGTTTAAATGTTACTGTTATTAATGAAAATCGAGACGCTGACGGGAAAGAAATTCTGCTCAATATACAAATTGACGAAACAATATTTACGTTGGTATGTATATATGCACCAAATTATAAAGCATCTAGAAATACGTTTTTTAAAAAGGTATATGATAATATAAAAGAATTTGGTATCGGTATTCCGATTATTGGGGGAGATTTCAATGATACTTTACATGTTATAGATAGAAAAACAACACGACCAAATAGCCAGATTTCAAAACCAGTAAATAGTTTGAAATTAATGTTAAAATCAAACAAACTAATCGATATCTGGAGATGTTTGAATCCAAACGTTGAACAATATACATGGCGGAGGAGAGATAAAACTCAGGCAAGTAGAATAGACATGATACTAATTGGCTCAGATTTTAGGTCATTAGTAGAAAATTGTAAAATTAAACCAGCTGTAATTAATTCTACTGATCATCAAAGCGTTTTCTTAAGTATTAGGACTGGTGTGTCAGAAAGAGGTAAGGGATATTTGAAGATTAACAACTCTATTTTAAAAGAGGAAAAATACAAAGAGATAATCAGTAATCTTATTCATAAATATACTAATAGAAATAATAATATCGATTGTCAATTATTGTGGGACGTTTAAAAAGTAGAAATAAGGGAGATAAGCATAGCATATTGTAAGAATAAAGCAAAGGCAAACAGAGAATTAAGTCGGGAACTAGAAAAAAACCTGGAAGAGAGAAATAAGATAAGAGATGCATTACCACAGGAAGATGCATATTTAGATGAAGAAATAAAAGATTTAGAACTAAAAATAGGTAAGATATACGAACAGAAAGCTAGAGGCGCACAGGTTAGGTCAAGGGAGAAATGGGTTGAATATGGGGAAAAAAATACTGCATATTTTTTAGGTTTAGAAAAACAAAGACAGGTAAAAAAGTCGATAAATAAACTAAGTGACGAGAATGGAAATATAACAACAGACCAGGCCGATTTATTAACAAAAATTAAACAATACTATAAAAAACTGTACAGTTCTAAATGTCAAAAAAAAGATTTAGTCGAAAATTATATTTGTGAAACTGAATTAGAAAATAATTCAAATAATGTTGACAAATCAGTTGTTGACGGAGAACTAACAATCGAAGAATGTACTTCAGCTATTAATACAATGAAATTAAATAAAGCACCAGGGCTATATGGTCTAACAGTTGAATTTTATCAGATGTTTTGGGAAAAAATAAGATATTTTCTAGTCAAAGTTTTAAACACTGGTAATGAAAAAGGAAGTCTATCGCACTCACAACGTACTAGTATTTTGACATTATTGTTCAAAAAGGGGGATCATTTATTATTAGATAATTATAGGCCAATTTCCTTACTAAATGTAGATTTAAAACTATTGTCATTTGTTCTAGCGCAACGTTTAAAAAAGATACTACCAAAAATTATTAATGAAGATCAAACAGGATATATTAAAAACAGATTTATTGGTTTTAATTTGAGACAAATTCAAGATATTATTGATTATGCGGATGCATATTCGATTGAAGGGGCAATAGTTTTTGTAGATTTTACTAAAGCTTTTGATTCTTTAGAATGGGATTTTATGTTAATCACTTTGAAACATTTTGGATTTAATAAATCTTTTATAAACTGGGTAACAACATTATATACTGGGTTACAAACTTGTGTTATTAATAATGGATGGATTTCAGAAATATTTCATAACTCAAGAGGAATAAGGTAGGGGTGTCCCTTATCAGCTCTTCTTTTCGTTTTATCCGTGGAGATCATGGCTTTAAGACTTCGAAAAAACAGAGATATCAAAGGGTTCGTAGTTAAACTAGATAATAAAAATCATAGAATTAAGATTTCACAATTAGCTGATGATACTACTTTATTTCTCAGTAATAAGAAAGAAATCAAAGCTGCTACGAATGAAATAGAAATTTTTGGATCATTTTCTGGGTTAACTTTGAATAAAAATAAAACAGAGGGTATATGGATAGGAAAACTCAAAAATAGTAAAGATAAGGTAGCTGGGATTAATTGGACAAACAAACCAGTCAAAGCATTGGGAATATATATTGGTCATAACAGAGAAGAATGTGAAAAATTAAACTGGGAGAATAAAATTGAGAAAATGAATAAACTATTTCATTTATGGGGGAAACGTAATTTAACTTTAATCGGGAAAATTCTTATTATAAAAACATTAGTTTTACCACTTTTTACATTTTTGGCAAGTGCCTGTACAGTTCCGGAGAAATTCAGAAAAGAAATAGAAAGTAAATGTTATAAATACATCTGGGATGGTAAACCAGATAAGGTTAAAAGAAATACCATGATAAAGTCAAACGAAGAAGGGGGGTTACAAATGATCGACATACAAAGTTATTTTATGTCTCTAAAAGCATCTTGGGTAAGTAAACTCATTAGTAATGATATTTCAAACTGGAAGTTGATTCCATTAAAATATCTCAGCGTGATTGGTATTAATTGGTTAATTTTTAAGATGAATTTTGAAAAGAAGAAAATTCTGGATTATATCAAACATATCCCTGAATTTTATAGAGAAGTATTTAAATGTTGGGTAATATCAGGCGGTGGACAAACAAAAAAACCTACCAACTTCACAGAAGTAGGGAAACAGGTAATTTGGGGGAACAAACAGATCAATTTTAAAAATAAAACTATTATTTTTGAAAATTGGATTAAGAGTAACTTGATATTTGTCAATGATATTATAGACGACACTGGTAATATATCTCAACATTTTATTTTGGATAAATTAGAATGCAAGATTAATTGGATTGCAGAAATAAATATTTAAAAAAAAGCCATTCCAAAAGACTGGCTTCAGATGTTACAGTCTGAAAGTTCTATCAAAAGTATTGTAAATATTCCTAGACAGAAACTAATCTGGAAAGGTAATTACATTGAGGCTTCAAATTTTTCAACAAATATATTATGTAAGTCAATTTGTAAAGATAAAACTGAACCAACAATTGGTGTTAGCAAATGGATGCGTTTTTTACAAATTAATGAAAACCTTAGTATTAACCAACTATATGTTTTCATGTTTCATTATTTAGAAGAAAATAAGTTAAAAATATATAGATGGAAACTTTTACAATTCATATTACCAACAAAACAATTATTGTTTAAATGGAAAGAGACGAATGACAATCTATGTAATGTATGTAACGAAGAAGAAGATTATAACCACTTTTTTTATTTCTTGTCGATTTTTAGAAAAAATTTGGAAAAGTATTCATGAGTTAATGATAAAATCAAATTTAAATTTTAGAGTATCATTAAAGCAATTAGTCTTTGGATATAAAATTTTTGACAAAAATTATTTTGGTCTGAATTATTTTATAACAATCTTAGGTTTTTCCATATACAAATCATATTATGTATCTAATCAGAAATTGACAAAGGTAAATGTTTATCAAATTTTTGTTCGAGAATACATAAAAAGATACAACGAAAACAGAACAATGAAACTTAATCCATTACTAACGTCGATAAAAAGAAGTTTAGACGATTGATAGAATAAAGCATAATGTATTAAAATGTTGTATAATTGTATTTCAAGAAATTTATACATATTATTATAATATATACATATATACCAGCAGCTGATTGCTAACCTGGGCAATCGGTGGAATATTACAGGATGCATCAAGAAAAGCTTGGTTTCTTGGTGTAACAATGTAACAAGCATATTTGATGAATAAATATATAATGTTGTTAAAAAAAAAAAAAAAAAAGAATGCATATCTAAAATTCATCTTTTATTTTACACTACATAGAATTTATCTAATTTGCATCGATACTTCCCATTTGCCTTGGTGCTCGTGAGATCAATGGTCACAAACCCATGAGGCTCAGACCAGCAGCGGTTACACAGAGCATCAAGCGGTTCCTTGGTAATATCATCGCAGTGATCTCGACGAATATGATCAAGGTTGTTAGCATCCTGCTGAAAGAGACATATGAAGTTGGCATTTTCTCGGATCGATTGACATAGGTAGAAGCAGTCCACATTATTGTGACGACCTTGCACATAGTAATCTTCACATTTGTTCTGTTTAATCAGCATCAAATCGTCGAACACTATACGTACAAGCACCCATCCGACATGTACCCGCACCCATCTGACACGTACCAGCACCCTTCCGACACGTACCAGCCCCCATCCGACACGTATCAGCAGTCATCCAACATGTACCAACACCAATCCGACACGTACCAGTTCACATCCGACACGTACCAGCACCCATCCGACAAGAACCAGCACCCATCCGACACGTACCCGCACCCATCCGACACGTACCCGCACCCATCCGACACGTATCAGCACCTTTCCGACACGTACCAGACGCCATCCGACACGTATAAGCTCACAACCAGCACGTCCCAACTCCCATCCGACACGTACCAGCACGCACCTGACACGTACCAGCTCCCATCCGACACGTACCAGCACGCATCCGACACGTACCAGCTCACATCTGACATGTACCAGCATGCATCCGACTTAAAGCTTGCATGAACTCAGTTGCCAATAAATGGCAGCCTCTTACTGTTTGTCTGGTGTGACATTTAGAACGTTCCATTCCAATTAGGCAAAATTAATTTAAGTAAGAGCTTTTCAGACTCTTATAGATAATAAAGAAACAAATCTGTTTTAAACAAAGTGATTTTGTGGGCTTTTGACTATTTTGACTCGAGTGCCACTAATTAGCGTCGGTGCTTTAAACATGATTGTATAGTTTCATTTTCAAACATTTATGGTTTTTTTAGACGAAGATTTTTTCTACTCCCGGTTGTATGCGTTAATTGCAACTGTAATTACAACCTTGCAGATTTACTTGTACAAGCAAAAATATAATATATGCATGTCGTTGTTGTCCTTAATTTTTTTTTTACCGGAAACATATTTTTCTCTTGAACAATGAACATGTATATATGCAAGATAGAAATCCCCGTATTGATAAATAGAGATTAAATTGAAACTGAAGTAAGAGAAGCAAAACAGATATAATCTAGTAACATTTGTTGTATAAAATCATATCGTGTTTTTATGACACTTACATATTTTTTTATAAGAATGCAGACATAAATAAATGTTGGTTTTTTTTCAGATGTAGAAAAATCTGGTAAGAACATATATCTAAATAACAATGTTACGCATTCAGTTTTCTTTCGCTGTATTATTCATACAGAATTTCAAAAATGAAAATTCAATTTTTTTCTGTAATACACATTATCGAATGATTATCAAGAAGTTTAGTTAAAAAAATATTGATATCCAGCAACACAATTTTATTGGATTTGTAAATAAGATTCACACATGAAATCGTCGAATTATTTAATTTGATTGATGCTTTTAAACAAAAGATTATAAGTTACATAGTGTGCTAGTGACCTAATACGGTATATATGGGGTCAGTAAATTCCATATGGGGTAGGAGCGAAGCTATTACGTAACTAGCACATTATGTAACGAATTTATCTTACCGACTATCTTCACGTGTAAAATTATCAAAATGAGCAAGTCTTCAATACCGAGTTAGCATTCACATGATTAAGAAACTACTCCATTAATCCTACAAAAAACAGATGCCAACAATGACAACTTGTTGGATTTAAATGTGTTTTATGAATTTTTAAGACAGACAGACAGATACCATAAACTTATTGACATATAAACATGTCAGCCAGAGTTTGAGCTTGTTTTGCTATATCTATAAAAACAAGATTGACGAAAAAAGGTCATTTATTCAAAATCATAAAATGCCAAGAAATACAATTTGCAAATAAAACATTTGACATAAAAGTTCATAATTAATATGCAATTATGATACATAATTAATACGAAATTACATCAACTAAAATCATATCAATTGAATAAATGACAAATAATAGCAAAGGTGGGGAGAAAAATCTGCCCAACTAAAAAGAATAAAAAAATTCTATTAACAAAACTACTTGTAAAGATAAATAAAGGGAGGTTTGCGGGTGGGAAATTTAAATTTCACGCAATGTTTTAGAATCACAAGTTATCAAGGCGAAAGTTAAATGATAAAAGGAAGTGCACACATGGCACGTAAACTTGTGTTGACCCCGCAAGATCATTGACCAATAAGAAGTAAGGAATCCACTCACATGGTTTTCTACACGTGAAAAAGTGATACACAATTTAGACAATAAATCAAATAGCAATGTTATACAAATCTGACCCCAAGGTCACATCAGAGACATCGTAAAATTTACAATATAAAGTTCTCATTCTTTTTATCAGTTAAAGCTATAAAACTACAAAGTTAATCTTCCCTGCTGTCTTAAATTATTTTATTCCGCTTCTTAATTAGCAAATAAAATTGGTTTTAAGACAGACAGACAGATACCATAAACTTATTGACATATAAACATGTCAGTCAGAGCCACAAATACACTCTTACATTAAGAGTGGATCCCCGTGTTTTATGAATTTATTTCAATCTTAATCATCAATTTCTTCGTCTGTTGATATCTTTTAAGATTTTTTCTCCGTATTGATTTTCTAAAGGTACGCAACACCACTACTAATTGTGTATGGAATAAGCCCCGCCTCCCTACTACCTTATATGAAATATAAAGGGACGTAATTCCACTACTAACCGTGTATAAAATAAGCCCTGCCTCCCTACTAACCTAATATCAAATATACACGGTTTCCACGTGGACGCTTTTAACCAATCACATTCCCAGAAATGTATAGGAGGTAAGATAATATTAATTATTAAGACAGTCTACTTTTTGGACACCACTTAGGTCTTATAACGGCTCTTTCATTCATTAATTCCACAGATTATATAAATTATATTAATATGAACAACACACTGATATATCAATAACAGAAGATAATAATGATAAACTTATGAACAATATGTTATATTTCCAGATAGATGAAAATATTGATATACAGTTCAGAGTAAAAGAAAGTCTACCTTGTGCTACCGATATATCTGTTTCTATATCATCAATTAAAAGAATAAAAAGCTCAAATGTTAATCCTTATTCAAGAAAATTTTGCCGAGAAAATTATCTTCAGATTTTTCAGCAGTTCTTATTGTAACAAGTTTTCAACCATTTCTAATGCAAACTTGTCAAATGAATGGTATAACAAAGATTTTGCCAATTGATTAGGGATAAGCGTAAAACATACGATAACATTCAAAGTGTTTATGTGTCTTCATTACACTATTTTACATAATTTGGTTATTCTTTGATTTTTAAGCATTAAATATAGCTACTGATTTTCTGCAATTTATATGCAGTTCTTTTAACCGTAGATCAAACAAGGCTTATAAATCTGGCAATTTAGCTTCTTAAGATTTCATAAATGTTGGAATATTTTATATTGTTTTCCATGGTTATAAGTTGGCATATAATAAGTTAACAAAAGAGATATTGGACCAAATGAGATCTTCTTATGTATTTTAGATAATTATTTTGCTTTGAAGAATCTTCAAACTTCACTAAGCAGTTTATAACACAAGAAAATAGATGCATTCATTTGAGCGGGATGCATATGGTATCTTTGATGAGATTTAAAAATTAGAATTTTAATAAATCTGTGATAGTGAAAATAGTGAGAATGTGTATATAATAGAAAGTCAAGAGTTGGGTTATTTTGAGATTAAAATCACGGATTAATTTATAATGATGTGTTTAAGTTATATCACATGGATGTTATATCATATTGATGGAGTTCCGAATGTTCAAAGGTGGTGGGTGTGTATTTTACCTGTGCGATTGAAAATTGTATTTAATGTGCTGGAGGCATAACATTGAGAAGATTCAAGTTAATTAGTGTTACCAAACATTTATAACTAGCCAAAACTATTATTTTACATTCAGAAAACGTCAATTCCTACATTTTAAAAGTCTGTTACAAGTAAATTTTTCCCGACACTTCTGCACGAGAACAAATGGCGGCTTTTAAAAAAATACGTACTAAATATGTTAAAACAATCTGGTCTTTAGCATGTTTAGCGATCTGCAATTATTCTAATACGTAGCCAGTTTACATAACATTGAATACAAGAAAACTTCTCTATACTATTGCATTGTTGACATTTTAGTGAACCTGTATTTTAAACTGTGTGGTTTTAAACGAGCAGAATTATCTTGAAATTTATCGAAGTGATTTCTAGAAATGAGACTCAGTTTTAGATTTTTTTCGTTTTATCCTACATAAACAGATTTCAATCGGAGGATTCGAACAATTCATATAGCATTATATAACATTTTATTCACCTGTGGCTTTTAGCAAAACATATATATAGACTTGCTTGCAGGAACTTATTAGTACCTGCGTGATATATCTGCTTTTAATTGCATAGCTAGATTTTAGAGTAGTGTGTAGTCAACAATGTTATATTACCCTCTTAAACTTCATCGTATATATAGTGACACTCTTAGTTTTTATTCATGACGGAACATAAACTTTAAAAGTATCTTGCAAAACCATTCGTAATACCAGCTGGGGTAAAACAACTGACTCCTGTGGTGTTTCCTGACAGTAAAGGGAAATATTTGGAAAGGTATTGCAGAAATTCAGGCGAGAATAGTATTTAATGGTGAAATCAATCTGGGCGTAGCTCCTCTCAAGCTCTTGTATGGTTAAAACAAAACCTTGAATATAAAATTGGACATCTTGATAACATTGCATTATATGTTTAGTTTGGCACATGCGATCTCACTATTTATGACAGATTAACTTGAGAACTGAAACGAATGATTCCATTCAAACAATTGTTAACAATTATCAAGAAATTGCTGATCTCCTTAAGACTTATCCTGGGTGAAAATTAAGATTCTTGGAAACTTCACCATACTCCGTATTTTTATGAAACTCGTATCAAAAACATCCTGATGTTCAACAATTCAGAAATGATGATGACACTTTATTAAAGCAAATAAAGGCATTAAACAATCACATCAGATACATGAATGACACTTTGGGGACTAGAACTCAAATTTATCAGCTGATATCCATCATAGAATCAATACTAGCAACAAAAATAGTTTGAATATAGCTAGAAAGCAATATAACTTCAATCTGTATAAACACGGCATCCATCCTTAAACAAACCTTGGAAAAGTCTGGTTAAAAAAGATAACCCAGCAAATAAAAACGGACTGTTGGTAAATCACAATCCTGCTTAGAAGTATTTCATTTTAAAGACAATCTGTATATATCGCTGCTGTGAAGTAGGAGGGAAACGGTGGGATTTTCTACAGTACTCTTACTTGCCACAACATATCTATAATACTAAAATTACGAGGTCCAATTTATCAGCCGTCATCACGTAAAAACGATGAATCAAAGAATTCAACTTTATATCAAACTAATATAGTACAATGTTGTTGATTAAAAATTACACCACTCCAGACCCCTTTGTTTCCCACATAATTAATATTGCCAATAATTAAGAAGTTCCGGGTCGAATCCGATACCGATACCAATAGTATGTTCACCTGTTACCTATTACCGTATCTGTACGTTCTGTGTGTGACAGGCGCACCACCAAACGCTGTATTTATGATTTTGCTATATACACGGGTCGTAATCACAGGGTTGACACTACTAAATTCAATCATTGTCACATTGTTCCCGATTGTAGTATTTTAATCAGTATGACTTTCTAAGATGACAATACGAATAATATAATTCTGGACTTAAAATAAGGCGTATAGGTACAGCATGTACAGTTTTCAATTTGTTAGCCGGAATGACGTAAAACAGCGAATCAAAGAATTCAACTTTAATTATAACTCATTAACTTTCCAGGGACTTTTGTTTTCCAAATAAAATTAATAATAATACCAATAATTGATAAGTTCCAGGTCGACGGGTTCAAACAGAAAGATGTTGAAAGCTGAGAAAACTGTGCATCTTATAATCGGCATGACTTTATCAGATGACAATACCAATACTAAAATAAGGCTTACGCATAATCATATTCTGTAATTCAGCCACAGACCCGCGATATCACGGGTGTGTTCTAGATTTATACTAAATTGCTGTTTGGTTAAAAAAAAATATCATGGAGCTAGCCAGAAAAATTTAGCGAAGAACGTCCGACAAAGACAATAATATGAGCCCACACCAAAGATATGAAAACAACTATACCTTAAATATTGAAATATCTTTGAAGAAAAAAATTGAAAGTACTAAAATCACTGAAATACCATACTCAAAAACCGGAGGTGGTATCACTGGAACATTTGATGCTATAACTTTTGAACTTTTTCTATATGCATGTGAAATCTACTACAAAAATTCACAGGACACACTTGACTTCAGTTAAACTGCTGCAACCGAAAATGTGGGTAATAATGTTCAAATAACATATAGTATTACTGATACATCAAAGAAAAGCTTTTCTATAAATGCCTATATAACAAAGTGTACATATTGATAAATGGTAAAAACTCGAAAGATTTGAACTATGTGACATTACAAAAATACACAGTATAATGTCTCACACCAAGATATCTGGTGTAAAGATAGATATAGAGAAAGGTAACAGAAAGCTCACGGAACAACTTGAAGAGGCTATTGCAACGTTGCAATCTGGTCTATGATAAGCAAATACATCAAATTCTCAAACTGGTGTAGCGCAAAATATAAATCAAGGGGAGAGATTGTCACAAATGTAACAGAAATTGTAGAACAAAAGCAGTTCGTTGCATCTATGGTCATTGGGTACAATATTATAATTGTGAAAAATTCTCTGAAGATGATGTCAAAAATGTAAAAAGAAAGTATTTCACTTATGTATGAATAGAATAGAATAGAATAGAATATTTTAATATTAAAGTGCAACCTGAATTAGAACAAAAATTAAATTCATATATACAAGTAATTTTCAGCCAGCCAAATAGGCTTATGATGCACTGTACATTGTGTATCATTATTGAAAATAAAATATATAAATAAATATAGTTCAAATTTACACGCAAATTATAGCAAGGCACATTAACAGTTGATTCTAGATTGTCTGATGGTAAAACAGTTCAAAATAAAGTTAGAAACAAGCTTGCTGTAATTACAAAATAAATTTTTTAATTTGATGTTTGCTGGTAGCGTAGTTAAGTCTATGTTGTACTTATCTCGGATATCATTAAATAATGTTGTTCGTAATCATAGCGTTCACAAAACAGCAATAGATGGGATTCGTCCTCTATTGATTGAGACTTGCACATTTTACAAAGGCGTTGGTCAAGTGGCATATTACGAAATCTGCCCTTTTCGATTTCTAAATGTAAAGTTCCGCTTCGCATACGGGCTATCACTGATCGTTGTTGTCTTGATAAACACCTTGTCAAGTATTGCTCTACTTTGTAGTCAGCTTTAATGTTTTTATATGTTCGTAATTTAGGCATATCTTCCAGTGTTTTTATCCATTCCTGTTGATGCAGTTCAACGAGTTTGAACTTGACACAAGATACGATATGAGCCGTTTGATTGAAATACACATCTTGTAGACCACATTTAGTCATTATTGTTTTTACATCATTACTCCATGTTCTTTTATATCTGTTTGAAATGTTGAAATCCCACATAAAAGTTTTGCGACACAGCCTATATTCAGGAATTTCACAAAGTTTACACCATAGTTTTATCATGTTACATTGAGTTTTCATGTGTATAGGAGTCCAGCCTGTATCTCCTGTGATAGCCGGGAGAGGAGCGTGCTTGCCAACTCCCAAAAATGTCCGTATGGCTCTGTATTGTAATCTTTCTAGCAGATTGTACTTCTTAAATCTTAAGTATCGGCGACACTGTACTGTCATAGATTTTGATGTAAGTATCATAGTCCATGTTTCCCATATTATAGTATTTTGAAGTTAACTTTACATTAGTTGCTACAAAATGATATATTCATATGCATCTATATGTAAAGTTGTATTTATTTGTCATTATCTGTATATTTCAGATCTGTCCTTGTCTTCTGTGTAATATTTATTAAAATGTATGAACGTTTTGCATTCAATTTATCTGAGCCTTATTCCACCTGGTCATAGATATGAAAAAGATCTGTATCAAATATAATCTAGAAAACCCGTTATAGCTACTTTATAATGAAATGTCAAAAGGAAAATGGAAGAAAATGACTATCACAGCAGTACATAAATATTGGACAATAAGAATTAATGAAGAAATAATGTATTACTCCAGCTTGAAATTCATTCAAACATCGTCATTTAAAGTTTGGAAAATTCATCCATTGGCCTTAGCGAATAGTGCTAATCAAAGAGACATCAACAGAATCCCAACAAGAATAAAAATTACAACTGGAAACTACATTCTACAGACGAATAGAGCAGCTTACACTCAAAACAACGTTGATCCAACATGTACATTATGTGACCAGGATGAGGAAGAATCACTATCACACTTTGTGCTGTGTTGTAGAGCACTAGATCAAATTCGTACACCAATATTGAAAAACATTATATGTGAATGTAGTGAGCTTCTTGCTTTGCAACATTCTAATATTCAGCTAGACATTTTGCAACTAATTATTAATCCATTCCACTATGCTGGCAGTGTTGGGTCTGTAAATGATATAAGCTGTAGAATTGAACCTTTGTGTAGACAGTTAATATATAACTTACACAATAAGAGATATGAAATACTTTCAAAAATGGACTTGATAATAGAAGATGAACTTTAAAGTCAGATAGAAAGGTCAAATAGCGTTTTTGCAGATCGCCTAGGCTTAATATTATAAATAGTATTTGTATATTTATATTTTAATAGTATACAGACAATTTTTATCTTTTACATATAAAAGGATAAATAAGTATCGTAATTTGAACTGTGAACTGTGTACATAATACTCATAGTGTAAATATATTGATGGATTAATATTCTATACTATTGCGGTGGTGGAACTCATTTTATTGTTTTACTCCTTATACGGAGGTGTGGCAGAAATTCATCGGATACAGATACAATTACATGGCACAGATATACATACATACGACGAGGGAAATTAACTTTCTTATTAATATTTTGCAATTTGATCGCAGCTATTCTGTGACTTTTACTCCGACGTTAAATATAAAGCAATTACAATATACATCTTAACTCTTTATTTAAGAATTGAATGCTTCTTTTTGTAAATTCATTGGGGTGTAAAAGCGTTGACCGAAGTACATTTTGTATGAAGCGCGGAAGCGCTTTATTCTAAAAATGTGCGCACGGTCAACGCTTTTACAACCCTATGAAGTTACAAAAAGAAGCATTCAATACGTATAATTACAATTTTTTAGCTATGATCAAGAAAAAAACGAATTTTATATTGTTTTTATTTAATTCACCTGTGCACTTTATTGTGGGACCACGTGCTATCGTGAATGAAAAGAATTATTGAGTGATACAATTGCTTACGGAATAACACGTGATGTGCTGTTAGCTAATCAGAATAAAGTATTATAATGAAACATACATCTAATGTAATTATAAAATAAAAGATAACAATTATTTTAATATATGTGTATACTAAGAAACCTAACATAATCTATCAAGTGAATTCGATTTGAAAATATTCGTCAATAGAAACTATTCAGTAGAAGATAGACTGACAACTTGGAATTTGGTAGAAGCTACAAGGTACATACCACACGACGTGTTTCTCGTTTTATATTTCATACTGGGATTAGTAAGGAAATTGATAGTGTTGATTGATTATAAATTGAGACTGAAACAAACTGAAGGCAAGTACAATATACCAATATTGGTATTTTGTAAGATGTCAATAACCGACGAACGAATTTCTGCAGCTAAACGCTTTTCATTGATGATTATAGTTATAAACGTAGTATTCATTCTTTGCTATATTCCTCAGTTAGCTTTACTCTTATCGCTTTTTTTCATCGTAATTTCTGGATCCAAAGAACGGAAGATGAGGTGGTTATTATAAACTTTATTGAACAAATGATAATTCTAAACAACACTGTCAATCCTTTTGTGTATGTAATGTTTGACAGACAATTTAGAGCTGAGTCGAAAACGTTGATGTGTTAGAAATAACTGAATTTTCAGTATTGATTAAATGTCATTAAATGACCTTTCATTAAAAAACATTAAACTTCATATTTTAAGTGGAGTCGTAAGCACAACATTCATAATTAAACATGCAGACCAATTGATTCATGACTATTGTACAGTGGTACATGCGGTATGCTACTGTTACATTACTTTACGGACGCACAAGTTATTTATCTGTTATGGAATACCTTTTTTACAGATGACAACGGAAATGTTCCAATTGTTTTAGCCACTTTATCATCTTCTTTTTATTCGAATGTTATCTATTGAATAATCACTTGGTAGTAACTGTTGGAAACAACGACCAGAAAATCTCCCGCCATCTTAAATAGATTATTAGCTAACGTTTGGAAAATCGTTTACAATTATTCATGTATTCGAAATGATTATTATAAATATTTATTTTTTTTAAATGCTTTTGTATGTATTGGTCTCTGCTGTTTATTAATTGTCATGTTGTAAATATGTTTTTTCATTGCTTTAGCACACTGTAGCATATATGTGCTTTTTGCAATAAAGTTTCATTCGTTTATTTAAAACAGACTGGAAACAGTGAAGTCTGATCATTCGTTCTTTCGTTGTATTGTACAAAATTGTGTAAAAAGGTAAGTATCTGACCAGACACATATTTTGGATCTTATTTGAATGAATGTATAAATGTTGTAGATATTCGAATGTTTCATTATGACAATGATTTAAAAATAAACTAAATAAATTAAAAGAGTACATACTACGCTTATTTCTAGAAACAAAACGAAGCTTTAAGTTCTTGCAGTTTGTGTTTGTACCGGCCGACCAAGCAGCCAATGATGCGGTTGTATGATGTAACTACTAAACGATAGTGATTAAGTATGTAATTTTGAATTATTCCACAGTCGAGTAGTGAGCTCCACATAGTGTTAAATAGTACACAGTAATCTCATAACCATATTACTGCTTAATGACTCTTCTGCACATTTGCAGGACCATGCTCTGTATTTGTTACACTGTACAAAAAAACATAAACTATCGTTTCACCTTTGCTCTAGTAAGTAATATGACAAGTTTAGCTAGCAATAAAACAGTTTATTCACCATTTTTTACATAAGATTATGCCTTTACCAAGTCGGGAATATGACAGTTGTTGTCCGATTCTTTTGAATAGTTTTCCATTTGATTAGAGAGTTTTCGTATTGAATTTTCCTCGGGGTTAAGTATTTGTGTGGTTTTACTTTTTATATTTATTTAAGGCCACTTTTCACTCTATATACATAATATATATTTACAACTCGTCTAAACTTCAACCCAACAATGTTAGATCTGTAAATTTGTGTTTGCAAATTTTTTGTTCTTCCCTTGCCGGGATCCGAACCCATGCTACTGAGATATCTTGACATCAAATCGCCTGAACTGTAGCCGTCCCGCTAGACAACACGACCACCTGTACTTCACTAAAATAAAGCTTTCGGTTGTGTTACCTTTCTTCGTCAGTTTTAATCTAGCGTCGTACTATAGTACATGATATATAAGGCATGGAGATGTTATTGTTACAGATCAGCTCAATTATCTATAGTAGAGGATCCTACAAATTAATGCAAGATACAGTCACAGAAAATAATTATATTTATAAGTACGTCTGAGTCAGTGACAACTCTACAACAGATTTATCCATCGGATCACCAGCAATGATGGTGATACATGGCTGTGTACATTATGTATATACAACTCGTCTAAACATCAACCCAACAATGTTAGATCTGTAAATTTGCTTTCGCAAATTTTTTGTTCTTCCACATATATATATGTACATACACAATGATTAGAAACACAAAATGGCAATCCCAGGAAAGTTTGATACTTTGGACAAGAAAGACATATAAACATGTCAAACAAGAAAACCTTGGAAAAACAAGATAAATTCTGATGTTGAACACTGACAACACAAATCAAGTAAAACAGACAAACAACAATGAACACATAAACAAACGCAACAGTTTAAAATGTTAAACAATAGATTGCCTTTAAATGGCTTTAACATAATAAAGCGTTATAACTTAAATAAGAAACTATAACTTTATATACAAAATATAAAAAAGCAAAAGCCTATATTCAATCTTGGTTCGTTAGAATGGTAAAATTCATAAAACAGAATACGAAAAATATATAATAGAAGTGTTACCCAATAAAGGTGCAGTTAATGCTATGTATAGATGGAGGCTAGGTATGTAAGAGATATCAAGATTAACGATTTAATGTTCAAATGAATCGAGAGAAAGCAAACGTTTGAGCAAGCTCACTCTTAAATTAAGAGACATCAATTTTCATTTTAACCTCATCAAATGTCATTTAAACCTACCAATTCATCATGTGTATATGTATTACATAGAGTAGTTATCTTGTTAAGGATGTACCCTTCAAATTCATTTCTTGTTTTGTATCAAACGATTTGTAAATGATATAATTTTACGCATTTATCTTAATGACAAAGAAATTCCTCTGAATCCGTTGTTGACGCCAAACCGCGAAAACATCTGAATGTTTAATAACATTCTTTTTAGTTATCTTAATATGACATCATGTATCAATCGCTCTTCTGTCAGATATAAATACGATTTTAATCATCCTCAAACAAACAATATCATATTAAAAAGTAAACAAACATATCTTCATACAAGTGGGAAATATATCGTAGTAGGTAGGTGTTATTTTATATACGGGGTATGTAATCTTTCATAATGTTGATGGTAAATATACAGACGACGAATTAAACCTAATAGGAAGAAAGAAGAAAAAGAGACAAAATAAAACAAAAGGACAGTTTATACGACACTACACACTCAACAAAACGTTATGCTACATGAAATCTGTGTTTGAATACAAGGCGTCCACAGAAAAACTTAAACAATTGTGTAGATCTTTATATTACACCGTGGCACCAATCTGTTGCAAAAGAGAAGTTAAGTATAAGTACGGTCTAAGTTGGAACTTAAAAAAAAAAAGGTAATGTGAAAGGGAATATGAGATATAAATGTATCCTCTGCAGATATATTTTTTAAACGGTTATCTTAATCAGGCTGTAGTCAGTAATACGTAAGAACAGATGACCCCACTTTTTGTTAATTTTAATTCTTAAAATATTATCTCTATTAGGAACATTGTGATTGAAAATATAGACAATATAATATCATATTGAATGGAACGTTTATATCTCTGCTTGAAGCAATTGCACAATAAAAATATTATCCGCTCCGTATTCAGTACTCCGGTACCGATATGAATTTATTACATGACTGATACTTCACACCTGTATTTGTCATTTCTTGACACATTTTCTCCCAACTCAATAACGACATTTTTTCTGTTTGGTAGATATTGATATCAAACTTCAGAAACAACAGTTAATTCCGTAAAAGTAATATGTGTGTTGGAACTGTAAATTAACAGATTATGTTTTTTTTCATAATTGTGCGATTGAAGTAGCAAGTGATACATGAATATATGGTGCCGCTTACTGTCTCGATCAATCTAGTCGCGTTACTTTTGAGTGAATGTTTTATCGCAGTTTTTTCCTACATAGACTTAGAATCCATTAACGATTAATGAGACTCGATCACAAGGACTTTACTATCATCTCTTATTAACAGTGGCTTGTTATTTTAGCTGCTTGATCTCGTTTACGTTCATAACAATAATTTTCAACTACAAGAATTGATTTTAAATAAATTCATATTGACCTTTTAACACGATGCGTAACTATTCCAGGCAGATAATTTTTAATACCTGTTAATCAATTTGATTTAGAAATGTGTACATTAACTCTTACCCGAAATATGAAGACATTAATATGTTACGTTATGTTAAGATCTAAGTTCTTTAGTATCAGGTTTTTAAGTTTAAAGTGATATTTTAAATAATGTTACTTATTTTTGCAATATATTCAACATATATGACCTGATAGCAATTAATATGGTACTTGCAGGATTTTATTATCTCAGTGTTTCGTAGACTTTTGTTCTTTATTGTAAAGATTTGGAACTTTTCAAGAACACTTTGTTTGGCATTGTGCCAAGTGGCATATATTAAAGTGAATTACCCTGATGGTATTCACTAATTCCCGGTAGTACTTTCTGATCAGTGATAAGTGCTCCATAAGTTATTTTTTATTTAACAGTGCTAAGCCTTGTAAATGTTTGGTTAACAAACAATTTCAATCATGATCAGCCGACAGACTATTTGACTTCCCTTATGATCATTCAAACTACAGCTGGCACAATTTTAATGCGTTTGCCTCGTCTACATCTGATGTTTATTTATTCTACATTTTAAAAATCGACATCTTTGTCTACTGATGAGTGTCGATCAATTTCGTTCAAATATGTCATGTGCACTGATGTAGTTAACTTATTTCAGCTTTTTTACTTTGTGTCCGAATATGGATTCAATATTTTGATTCGTTTTGATTCGATTGTTAATGGTGAATCGTATGCAGACAAAACGCTGGACATGTGAAGAGATAACTAGTCTAGCAGTCAGTATTTTGTTTTGGCATGAAATATAATAGATTAGATTTTTTTCCTAAATGTTTTGTGGTTGAATTTGGATTACATTAAGAGTTTTATATCACCAGGCGAAGATTGTCGTCGCATTTGTCACAATAAATATGTGCTTGCATCATTTAATATTTTTATATTGATTCACACATCGCTTAAATTTTATAATAATATATTGATCAGCAATGTCTTCACTTATAATGTTTAAAAAGTACATGTATATACACAAACATATTTCTGAAATACATTTACGTTTGGGCAATATTAACTATTTGAGAGGTAATACAAATATTATTGTAAATGTTTCATCTCAAATATATGAAACCTTATCGTTTTGTATGAGTATTTGAAACATAGAAAAAGCAAAATTTAAAGTGTACCATCCATTTAAAGTAATTTAACTTGTATCTTTATTACATGTAATAAATTGCATTATGTTCTTTTGTTATATTTTTTAGTACAGATGAAAAGGTACAACTCCTGGTCATTGCTTTTGTATATATTAGCAGTAGAATCATGTAAAAATGATCAATTTCAGTGTACCAATGGACAATGTGTTCACTTACAATTTCGATGCGATAATAGTTTTGAGTGCGGTGACAATTCTGATGAATTAAACTGTAAGTTCAGGTATCAGATGTTTTAACAAAGAACATTTATAACATAGCATAGTGTAGAATCAATGTGTAGAAATATCGTAAAATATTAAACAAGTTAAGACGATCCAAGGGAATGAACAATTCAAAAGTTAATAATCAATAATGATAGATTGATTATATATAAAAGATAAAAGATACTACCATAATTTGTTGTTGTTCTTTTTTTTTGTGGGGGGGGGGGGGGTACATGAAATAAAATGTTTAAGAAAGCTATGACTATTCCGTCGAAACCAGCTCCTTTTCATAAACCAAAGACTCTTACCACAAAGAAAGATATAGACATAACTGTTATGTCTGGTCTGACCCTTTCTCTCATAAAGTTTGCTAATAGATTACAAGCTTAAATTATTGTTTTTTTTATACATGTAAAAAAAACATATACTGAGGTAGTTTAACCTGATTAAGGTGCTTCTTGTATGTCATGTCTTTAAATTTGTTTGGTACTTAAATGAATTATATTGTTAAAGAAATATGTATCCTTAACATGATTAAAATTTGATACATCTTTATCTATCAGCGCTTATAAACACATTCCTTAATTAACTGTTACATTCAAAGATGTAATAAAAAGTAATTATTTTAAGATATTTTCCTAATATAGTCAAACAATTATAAACGAATCATTTGTAGATTTTTGACCTGTGATTTTTAATCCAATTACATTTATGATTTTTTTCTCTTTTGAATGTCTGTCCTTTTCCAATTTTTACCAGTTTCTAGTTAGTGTTTTTTTCAGTGAACATTTATCCAGTTACTTACAATAAATATCTGAAAAATGCTAATTATTCTAGTATTTGTATGTACATAGATATAAAGAAGTTGTGGTTTGAGTGCCAATGAGACAACTCTCGATCGGTGTCACAACTTATAAAAGTAAACCGTTATAGGTCAAAGAACGGTTTTCAACACGATGCATTGGCTCACACCGAACAGTAAGCTATAAAGGCCCCAAAAAATTACTGATGTAATACCATTCAAACGGGAAAACCAACACTATAATCTATGCAAAAATAGATGAGAAAGGAGAAACACTTATGAAACACATCAATAAACAACAACTACTGAACATCACACATGTAATGCCATGAGAACTCAATTATGTAAATAAAAATTCAAACAATTAACCAAAACCTTACATGATACTTTCTAATCCAAACAGAAATCATTTACCTAATTAACTTGTTTATTTTCATTTTAGAGGTAATATACCTATACGTGTCGATGAATAAAGTGTTGATGATAATATTTTGGTTATTGCAAAATTTTGGTTTCAATCCTATATAGAATACATTTTCGATTTTTAACCATCGGGAATAATCACTAAATAAAATTTATGATTTGATGAAAGACAAAAGATATGTAAAAAAAAGTTCTAGGTTGTTTAAAATTTGGTCGGGTATGGTTCAAACAATGTCGAGCATGGTTTAGACTTAGTCAAGAGTGGTTCAGCCACCTATAAAATCGTCAAGTACTGTTCGAGACCAAGATCAGACTTCATGGTTATGATTACTGTCGAGTGATATCATGTAAATTTCAGACCAATTCAGACTGGTCGAGTAAACATTAGCACAATCAAGTACAGATATAAGCTATTTCATAATTTTACTAGTTTATAGGCAAATCTTATTGGAACAACAAATTAACAATTTTTACTTAATTTGTCTAAGGCGAGCCTAAGAAAGAATTTGCAGTTTTGTTGTACAATAAATTGTTTGACATTACAAAATATAGTTGTTTAGTTGATTGATTGTTTTTATTTAATGCCATATTCCTCGCGACCGTCTTTTTCGTAGAGACGAGTTTGTCTTGGTTTTGCATGCCGGAGAGACCCGCAACAATCTTATTCGATTTAACTTCGATTCGAGCGTATCTGGCATGTGCGAGGTTTTAACTCAGATCCTCGGTGCATCCAGGTTAGTGTTAGGGTAAATGAAGTACTTAGGCCTTACAACCACATTGCCCCAATTGCTTTATTAAAAAATGTCGATAGATCGAAACGATTGACTTATGATGGTGCTGAAGCTGAAACTTTACTTAAATCGTATTTTGTTTTCTCAATATAAATTGAAAATGTCGCTTCTAATTTCTTTTTAAATGACTCCCTCTTAAACCAAAATCTTCTTCATAACAGGTACAATTACTACACCATGTCCGGAAGAGTTATTGAGATGTCTGGCAGAGAACTGCGTTCGCAAATATGATGACTGTTTCACACCACAATCAAAAGTACATATAGTATCATCATCAGTAACACGACAGTTTCCAACATTATTCCCCACTACACACATTTCTAGTCCAGAAAATGTATTGTTCAAAACATCGCCAACGTCACGAGGTTTTTCTATACGTTCATATACAACGTTAAAGGACACACAACTTTCTGTTACAAATGGGAAGGTTGTCTTCACCATCACACAGCTCGAGTCAACTCTAAAAGACATTAAAGTAGAAACTACATCTACATTCTTACAGCAAATTGATGACACATCGGTCAATATTGTAACAAAGATAGTGAAACCATATAATAACGA
Organism: Mytilus galloprovincialis; assembly: GCF_965363235.1. NCBI lineage: Eukaryota > Metazoa > Mollusca > Bivalvia > Mytilida > Mytilidae > Mytilus > Mytilus galloprovincialis. Next base: position 7,812,168 of record NC_134842.1, read on the forward strand.
CACCTCATCAAACATAGTATTGGTGACTTCGACAGTTTCAAAATATCCCTCGACAAGGTATTCACTGAATACTTTTTACAGCGAATATAGTTTCAAACTTGAAAGAGAAAAATCTGTGAGCTATTACACGGGGCTTCAGTCGTCACTGCAAACAACGTCATATATAAAGGGACTTTTCTACGATAATTCACAGTTTGATTCAAGTATTGATGATAAGACAAACATTTATAGACCAATCAAATTGTTTTACTCTCCTTCGTATTCGTCTTTAAATATGAATCAATCAAAGAACCCTGTGACCAAACTGATTTCAAGAACAACAGAAACTTTTACAACGTTCTTCCAAAATATGTATGTTCCTCAGACAACCGATTTAAAATCAGACCATTTCAGCTCGTCAAATACAATACTTCAGCTTTCAAACCAACCCGCATCAACAGAGACGTTACCAGAAACAGCGTCAAGTTCAGCGACGATGGAGTCAAATATCGAACTCACTCAATTAACATCAAGTATACTTCCTTTAACGTCGGAGACATCAACGATGGTAACATTTTCAACGGAGAAACCAGCAGTCATGGGATATTTGCCGAATGAAAACTATTACAGTTGGTATATTTCAATCATTTCCAAAGTAAACGTGTTGTAGTGTTGACAATATATTTTGCACTTTGAAAATTTTAACCAGTCAAGTTTACTGGTTGTATATTTATAAAAAAAAAAACGATAAATGATAGATATTTACCAATGAGATAATTTTTCACAGATTTTTTTGCAGGTCAACGTGTTTTTGTATTGTTTACTTATCACCCACCACTTTATTCGTTAATCAGTCGGTAATTTCGATGTTTTTCACATGACAGCAATCATCAAACAGAGCCGGAGATCAATTAACTATATAATATATCCAAGCAAACTGTATGCACTACTTACTATTAAAATCCAAACAGAAATTATTCATACACCGTAGCCTACGGGCGTAGGTCTGGTCCAAATCTTATTTGTAGTTGGATTTTTGCTTAGCATTCTGCCAAACAAAATTAAAATAACAAAAGATGTTTACACGTATAAATGTATACTTACCTAACAGACTTGCCAATCTACAAATGTGTCAAAAATAGTTATTGATCAAATAATTCCTGATTATAACACATATAATATATGATAACACGTGTATATTATGCATATGTTTACATGACTTATTTACAGAAGTTATCATTTGGTGCACAGGCATTTTAGTAATGTATCTCCTGACTGCCGTTTGGGGAAAGATGTTTGTAAATAATTGCAGAAAATATAAGAGGTAAAGATTAAACTGAATTCAATTCCCTTACAAAATTGTTGTGCAATATCTTTTTATTTATTTAAAAAAAAACATGATTGGTCACAACCGGTTGATTCGTAGTTCAAAATATTATCCTAAATTTAGTTTACAATAAGTTTAATTAAAAGGAAATGGTTAACTGAAAAGTATTTTTCTAAGCCAATTTGTCTTGTAAAATGTCCAGTGTATTGATGAAATTAGCAAAACGTTCTAAACCGACAATTTGAAATTCAAAAAACTTGTACAAATCAATTAATATGATCCAAGGTACCTGCGATCTAAATGCAATTTTTCTGTAAAAAAAAGTCCGTCATCTTATCAGTAGTTGGTGTAAAAAGTAAAATCACAAAAAAAGTGAACTCCGAGAAAAATTCAAAACGGAATGTCCCTAATCAAATGGTAAAATGTAAAGCTTAAACACATCAAACGAATGGATAACAACTGTACATAATCCTGACTTGGTACACACCTTAACCTGGTTTTATAGCTAGCTAAATATCTCACTTTTTCTTCACATTTTGACAACGATGCGTGAAAAAAAAACAGGAATAACAGGTAAAAAGGTAAAAAATAGGGGTACAACAGTCAACATTGTGTTATCATCTTAATCACTTAAAAAATGATACAAAAAGCACAAAAACGTTATGTTGGTTTTTTATTCAATTATATTATTTTGATGGTATGTTGTTTTTCCTTATATCATTTGAAGTTTCTTTTGATATCAGATTTTATTAGAGTCATGCTTATTAGTTTTTCATACATGTTCACTACAAAATTACATTAAATAACTTGATTTCTATAGGAGATATGCACATACCTTATTTTGACATTTTAAAAAAGATACCGTTTGTATGCACAAAGATTAGTTTTCCACGGCTTTGCACTTATTTGAGCAACACGATTGGTGTCACATATGGAAAAGGAGCACATGAGATCACTTTTGATATTTTGGGAACTTTAAGCTGTGAAGTCTTTAGTTTGTTGTGTTGAGTTTAATCTACATTTATTTGTTTTTACTCGTATATCGTTTTTTGCCATTATTGCTTGTCAGGTTGTTTTCGATTTACGAGTATGAATACCTATAGTATCATTTTCATTCTTTTATTCATGAGAGTTCCCATTGCGAGAAAAAAATGTGTAATTGTGGTTACAACATTTTGAATATATTCGAGTCGGATTAGGAGAACCTTTTTCCCTGACAATTCCGGGACTAAGAAATCCCTTGAGCCAAATTTGAAAGCTTTTGATTGCAGTTTTGTGAACAACAACTGATCTATCACATATCTTTCCATCTTCTTGTTCCGTATTTGTTTAAATCTCTTAAGGTGGTACCCAACACTTTAACTAAAATTAGTTTGGTTCGTTTAATTTTCTTAAAATTTTGACAAAGTATTTACTTTTACCCTTTGACAAAAATATAAAAATTTTAACCAACCGTTTTATCAGAAAAATTACACTGGTTATATAGCAGTTTGACAAACACTTATTTTGATCATTGAGAAGCTTAATATTCCCTTATGAACACAACGTCATTAAAACGTTCTGCTGATTTTACAGAGTTATCTCCTTGTAGTGTTATGTACCACCTTAAAATGTATTTCCTTTTATTTGTTAGTACATATTCTTCAGCATAAGCATTGTAAAGTTTAACCAAAGCAAGCATTTTTTTTTATGATTTCAGACAAGAAATACAGGGTTATAAATAAATAACTGATATTTTATTAAACAGATCATGTGTTCAACAATGAATGATCAAAAGAAAGGAATGAATAATCTTTGGAAACTTTATTTGACCCTGGTGTATTACGATAGGAAGAACAGATTACTCAAATAGTTACTAATGTGATGATACGATACTGTAGAGCAAACCAGACCGCTCCATATTATAACGATTGTTGTAAATGAACATTCATAATCAAAACCTTTCGTACGTATTGCAAGGATTATAGTACAGAGCTGAACAATAATGTGTACTCTACAATTATTAAAAAAATGATTATTAAATGGTGTTCAGGTAAAAGAACTGGGTTTTTTAACCTTCAAAGGAAATTTGGAATATGCAAAAATAAAAAATAAAACATAAACCCGTCGTTCACTATGCGTCCATGTCCATTTATTTGTTTTAAATGACAATAAGTACTATCTAAATTTCGGAAAAACGCTTCAAAGACAACAAATAAAATAAACTAACTTTTGGTCCGTGATTAATTGATCCAACAACGTTACCTGCTTGCATGATAATGAATAGGTAGGTGAGACTTTTCCACTCTTAATGTGAACCTGATTTATTATAAGTAGTAAAATAATTATAATTATTCAATAAAAATAATCCTGAAATATCTTCGAATGAAATAACTTTCACCCTAACCCAAACCCTAGCCCAAACCCTAACCAACAGTAGTGTTTCAAATGTCTTAAATTGATTGAGAGAAAAAAATCCGGGCTGCAAACTAAAACCGAGGGAAACACACCAACTACAATAGGAAAAACAAAGAAATAACAAGAACACTGAAGTGCAACAAATACAAATGTCAAATTTTATAGAAATGATTTATTTAATATGATTTTTATTTAATAACAACTGCCAATTCTGGACTTGCTGGACTTGTGGTGGGTTGAATCTTGTTAATGGCTAGACAAACAGCCCACTTTATGACAATTTAAAAAATCAATATCGTTAAAATGACTGCACTACGTGACAAACATACATCACAAAAACACCAATCACATTCACAAGAGAAACTCACAAACAAAACCAAAATAGTATTTTCGACACAACATGCAAACCGCAGAACAATAGCGAAAAATTCAAACATCGACAGGCACCCTATTATATAACAATCAGTAACGCGCTTACAGATCTGCTTACCCTTCCAGATCACCTGAGATCACCCCCAGAATTTTGGTTGGTTTCGTTTTGCTTATTCTCTTGTTTGTAGATATTGTGTCTTGTGTACTATTATTTGTCTGTTTGTCTTTTTTTAAACCAAGGCATTGTCAGTTAATTTTCGATCTATGAGTTTGACTGTCCCTCTGGTATCTTTCTCCCCTCTTTTATTTAACTAACATTCAATCTCAATCTTTATAGAATCATTTTCACTATACTCGTCCAAGCAGTTTCTAATTTTTTTCTCTAACAAAACTACTTTGACAAAAAAGTGATCTACGCGAAAATATCATGAATATCTAAACATCGGTATGGTTATGGACCACCAACAGAAGACTATTAAAGAGTAAAATTTTAGTTTGCATGTGTGTTATATGTATCAAATTAGAGAACGCATTGCATTTTCAACTGTGAAATGTACAATGTTCCACAAGTTTAGTAACAGTAAATTAATTGAGAAATAACCATCGATAATCACGATTATAAGTGACCACGACCGTGCAGAATGCTAGATGTGGCTTTAAACTGCCCATTATATACAAAATCAATGCACAAAACAAATAATATTTGCAAGGACATTGTTATAATTGTCTTTTTTGCACCAAATTGTGTTGTTGATAGTTCTACGATTAGTTTCATCGTTTATTCATAAAATCGATCAGCTAACAATATTAATTATTTTCTAAGCTTTCTAATCGTCTTTCATGCAAACTATAAGTTATAATAGAAAATTACAAGATACTATATTTCAAATAGATGCATTTAACGGAAATGCAAAACTCCTATGTAAATTCAACCAGATGAAGAACATAAAAACTTTTAAACATAACTGTATCAACAAACGGAACACCTTAAAAAAACAATCGTCTTTTTTCACCTGGTGTCGGCATTTTATCGTAGCACAAAAAGTGTAAAAAAAAGTGCCCATATAGAACGAAAGAAGATGTGGTTTAAGTGCCAATGACACAACTCTCGATCCAAGTCACAATGTGTAAACAGATAACAATTAATGGTCAAATTACGGACTTCAACACGGTATCTTGCTCACATCGAATATCAATCTATAAAAGGCCCAGAACTGACTAGTGTAAATCCATTCAAACAGGATATCTATCTTATAACAAACTGACAGACGAGAAACACTCATGAACTACATCAACAAACGACAACTGAAAACAAGCATCTGACAGGTGCACATAAATACAGTACAGCGGGTTAGACGTTATATAACTATTTTTGTGAAAGGTAAAATATACCTAAAAAATTACAGAATTACATTGTTCAATGATATTTTTTAATCTTCGAAAACAACACGAAAAACAAAAAAAAAAAAACAAAAAAAACAGAAGCTAAAAGAATCGATTTAACTCTTAACGAAGCGAGACCGAATTTGTCGACAAGGAAACGACTATGCAAGACAGTTTTTATAGCTTCTGAGGTAATCAAGTATTTTTTTTTTTTTCTTATTTGATCGTTCAGGGTTAATCCAGTGAAATGTTTTAGGTGCTTTTTGAGGTTTTTTAAGGGGAATTTTATTCTAGTTATCTGTATGCACTGATCACATCTGTTCAATAGATGTTGTCTTATAACCTACCTAATTAAAAAAAAACGAAGTAATGTGGTTATCTTTGGGGAAGACCAATCTGTTTAAACAAATACTCGTTTTATATTTCTACCTTGATAGTAGTTACATGATTACCTGAATCGAAATAAAGTGTTAACCTCCGAAAAGGTAAGATTGTTCTGTTGAATAATAAATGAATGTTTATACGCATATCGACCATTATATTTATAGTTTGTTTAGTTTGAAGACAGGTGCTTAAAAAAGTTCACACAGATAACCTTTGTCTTATTTTTTTTTATTATTTATTACGAGTTTTACCATATTTTGACTATTTTATTTATTATGTCTGTTTAGTTCACGCATCATTGTAAATATAACGGAATTTGATGAGACTGTCATCAAAGTGAGAGGGTTGGCGCTATCAAACCAGGTTTAATCCACCATTCCTACATTTGAAAATGCCTGTACCAAGTCAGAAATATGGCAGTCCATTCGTTTTCATGTGTTTTGTTATTTGATTTTGCCATATGATTATGGACTTTCCGATTAGATTTTCCTCTAAGTTCAGTATTTTTGTGATTGTACTTTTTATTGAATATAACAAGATACTAAAAACTCACAATCTCATTGTAGAAGTATATACAAATAATCCAAGTAATATAAAATGATTGGTTTCGTTTTAGGATATGTTAAGTAGTCAATGAATTGATGAAGACATATAAAAATAAATACAACTAAACATTTCACGGGTGTTTTATTTGTACACTTTTGCAGACAATACTGTATCACTATCGATTTTATCGAGCCACTCTAATTCTTTAATTCTTTGACACAAAAGCTGATTGACGCTGTTTATTAGAGTTTAATCTCAATATTTAGAGTTGAATCTAGCATATTGAGAATCAAGCAGCATGTACAAGGAAAATACACAAAATCTATATTTTGTAAAAGAAGGTCTTCGCTTGTTGGATGTACAACTAAAATCTAACGGTTTATAAATACTAGACCGTACACACACTTTATCAAACAAATGCATTACATTCATCTTTCAGATATTCGTAGATAAACGGAATAAAGTAGTAATCCCAAGTGAGATATCTTTGAAATTCATCCAATATTCGTTAAATTTAGATATAGTTCCAAACTGTCAAATAAAATGAAATGTTCAGTATAATTCGGAATTACCGTGGAAAAAGATCTGGGTAAATTTAAATAAAAGTATGTCCTCTAGGAAAGCAAATCAAATTAGCTGGAAAATTGTTCATAACATTATCTATACGGAGCAAAATCTATTTAGAATCGGCAAATTAAATAATGGTAAATGCAATTTTTGTAAAACAGAAAATGAAACTCTCACACAACTTATTCACAGCTGTAACATTATAATGGTGGTTTGGGAACATATTTTTCATGCGCTTAAAAATATAATGTACTTAATAACGCAGTATATATTCCATTGAGCGAAGAACTTATCTTACTAGGAATGTACGATTACAAAAAAAGTATAATGTCATAACTAATACAGTTAAATGGGTTATTTTGGAAATGTTGGAATATAATCAAATATCAGTCTAAAAGTTTTACTTCTTGTCAATTGATATTATATGCAAAACGGGAACTGGGCAATTTAATTGAATCTATGGATAAATCATTAGCTTCCAAAAAAGAAAATGTTGCAGCTGAAATAAAACTTAAATCTTATACATTAGTAAGTGACTTATCAATTTGTACTTACTTTCCTTTCCTTTTTAGAACATCATACATCCAACAATCGAAATATAGAATGTACAATGTGGAGCATGTGACCTATAAAATCACTGACCGACACATTGTAATCCAGGTGATAAAAGTACAAAAAATTAAATGTCAATTATAAGTAAAGGTAAATTATTGTGAAGATTGTAGTGTGTTTTTTGAGGACTTTTGATCTATTTTATTTACTGTAGATTGATATAAATCATTTATACGCAAACTGTGTCTGTGTAATTAATATGAATGTATAACTTATGAATGAAAAAAATACAAAATAGATTTTATTATAGAGTCCTTCGTTTATCCCTGGACAATGGATCATTGTGAACACAGGACCCCTTGTATATACTTCCCTGGGTTGTACAAGGTAAATTATGTTCAGGTGATTTTGAATAAATGTATTTCAAGTCTTAAAAAAAATCATTCGTAGATTCATATTCCCTGTATCTATCTTGGCAATACTTATATATCATTGTACAACAGTCAGTCATACTTAATGTCCAATATAAGCGGTACAAAAGTTGCAGTAAATAAAACTCCAAAATAAATTCATTTGATAAAGGCAACAGTAGCATACCGAAGTTCAATAGTAATACATCAATTATGCGAAAACTTATCAGATTTGCAAACTAAACCCGAAAGAAACACATCAACTATAAGATGAAAGCAAAAGAACAACAGATACACTAAACTGCAACATAAACAAACGCCAACATACATAGAAATGGACTATTCCTGACTTGATACAGGACAATATAAGAAAATATGGTGGATTACACCTGGTTTTATGGCTAGCCAAACTTCCATCTTATTTGGCAATATCATAATACCGCTAAAATGACAACACTACGTGACAGGAATGAACAGACGAACATATTAAAATAGAATGTTTAATTGTTACCGATACATGTAAGATAACTAAAATCGTTTACATGTCTATTCCTTCAAAACATGCATTGGACATGTAATATATTACGCCTGGTATTTTTTATGAGATTTTGACAACCACTTGGTCGATACCACTGATAATTGGTGTATCCTCCCCTATATTATCATCGCTTCATCAGCTTGCAGGCTTGTGTTGAATTGATCTATTCATGACATTGACTAATTAAATTATAAATTAACCTATAAATACTGTATTTTTCGAAATACGAAGAATGTCTACCCCAAAGAATAGATTTCAACACCTTAATTTGGTAATTAAACCTAGATAATGTTCGGTCCATAATGCGCCTTACTCAGGTTATTTACTGACGAATACTACGAATGCGTTTTCTTTTCCTTTAATAACTTTTTTTCATCTTCATCTTAACAGGTTATACTGGATAGTCAGCTTTAAAAAGCCCCGAAAAGACAAATGTAAAACAAATCAAACAAGAAACTACAGCCTAACTGATATACAAAACAAAATGAACGAAAAACCAAATATGTAGCACAGCAACAAACGGCAACCACTGAATGACAAACTCCTGACTTGGGACACGCACCTATATACAGAATTCGGCGGGGTTTAACATGTTAGCGGGATCCTAACAGTTCACCTAATATGGAACGGTGGTGTAACAGTACAACATAAAAACGAACTGTAAAAAATCTGTTGTAAAAGGTTTCTATAGCTGACTATGCGTTTTGAACTTTGCTCATTGTTGAATGCCGTACCTGGTAGTTGATATCTGTGTGGAGTGTTGTCTCATTGGCAATCATACCACATCTTCTTTTTTACATTAACCTATCAGATGTATAGACATAGGAATACATCTAGCAAAAACACAGAAGGTGTGTGGACGATTATTTGCACTACCAACAACAAAAAGACACTAAATTCAGACCTGAGAGCGAACGCAGTTACTAGCTTGATTTTATGAACATCAGTATAGTTTTGCTTTTATCTGTGTTTTCTTATCTGTAATATCCTCATTTATACTGTTCATGTACTCTTTCATGCGACATCCTATTTTTTGGCATTAATTTCCATAATTTAACCGGGTATACAACTGTGTGCCTATTTGAAAATATCAGTGGTTTTTGACATATATATATTTTGATTATAAAGATAACGTTTACTGTTTGAAATATTTAAAACAACACGTTTAATAATTTCAATGCGTCCAACATTTTTGTCCAACGCGCTTTTCTGGATTTACCTTCATCAGGAACGCTCAAAGCCAAACATTTGAAATCCGAGGATGTACAATGTATAAGTACCGAAACTGTTGAAGAACTATATGACAAAATACCTTCAAATGATAGCCAAATTCATTTAAACTGCCTTAAATTGATTTTTATATTTAAAAGGAAAGTTTTCAAAAGTCGATATTTTATAGTATCAATCTTTATTTATATTTAGTTAAATACCTGTGTTAGAATGTTGCGTTGTTTTTAATTTAGAATAAGATATATTTTCTTTCGAACACCGATTTGCGAGTATATTCTTGACAAGTTTCAGTTTGAGAAAATCCACCCAAAACTGTGAGTATTTACATTTACATATTAAAAATAATTTGCTAAAGTCAGTTGCAGGCTTTATTCGTGTATTTTTATACATTTTTATATTTCTTTGAGAATAGTGTCTCAGTTGGAAATCAAAACATTGGTGATTTTGGCTTTTTAAACATAAACTTAGTGAATGGTGATGGGATTTTTTTACTATGATTATCTTTGGGTTTTACGCCTACATTATACTGGTTGCGTCCAATGAACAAAATATATAGAATATAAATTGATAAATTGTGTTTTGAACGTCTAGTGGCAAATATTACATGAACAAGAAAATGTAAATGCGATAAACATATGCATGCTGCTCATTATTTAACCCACACGTTAAGACGGGTTTTCCAAGTTCTTGTTCATAGGGTAATATTCTATAAGATGAAAGTAAACCAAACCGATAAAAAAGGAAGACATACCAACTTAGTTATAACAAACGAAACAATCATTCACCAGCAAGGCTTTGCTTTAACTCCTCAATGAGAAGAAAATACAAATAGTCAGTCTGAGGTTGGATCAGTTGAGATCAATCGAAGCAACGACCTTAAGCACTCATGTCTAGTTACTGAGTCATAGAAAAGAATTTGATATTATTTATAAAGAGTGAAATAGATTATCTGAAACACATTCGGTTATTATGAAAACAAAAGGAAGCATAATTTAAACACCTGTGCTATTATCTTTTATTTCCAGAAGAGACTATTTTAAACAGATTTTTTGTTTATGGGAAATGCCCGTTAGGTATTTAAAAAGAGATTTTTTGTCTTATCTCCATTTTTGGAAAGTTGGATATTGATTCAATTAACGTTTATCTATTGGCAAATGTTCACGGCATATACAAACGTCAGGTTAATCGTGTAAAGCGATAGATATCAAGGTAGGAGGAAGAAAAAAACCAAACAGTTTTAAAAACGCAGACAATATCGTGTAACTGTAATCATTCTTGAGGACCAAATTATCCTGTTATAGAAAATGGAATATTCAATTAACATAAAAACGGAAAACAGAACTACAGCACAACAGATAACATCCAAATACAACACCATATTTCTAGGATAACTTTTCATTTAATTTCGTCGAATTTACGCACGGGTTAAAAAGAGTATCAATAAAGTATTCGATGATAAAGTGAAGAACATCCGGTACTGTCTCCAGTTGTGTTGAACACTTGTATAACAATGCATCATTACGTTCCTTACAATTCTAAAAGTGTAAACAAACATTCTACTTCAAGAAAAGAAAATTGGATTTAAACCTAAGACATTGTAAAGCATTATTGCTACATAGTAATTAAACACATGTTTGACCACTTTTACCTCAGTATATAACAGTTAAAGATATTGAATAAATCGTGAACAACACTACAACTCTTTCGACTATAGTCAAATGAAAAACGACGCAAATCAAGTACATGTATTCAACAAACGAACAAAAACGTTACAGAAATCGTCTAACAAACGACCTCAGTATTATATGTCATTATATTTTTTAGACTTTTAAACGATTTCGGATCAATTTTGTAAATCTACTCGTAAGCTAAATACAGGAGATGGTTTTCATTGTAGGTGTATTTAATCAGGAATTGTGTAGTACAAAACAGTAATGAAGACGATTGCCATAATTTCCATTATATTCGTTGGCACCTTTCATATATATGTAAGTCTTTGAAGTATAAGACCAAGTAAGATACAAATTCGAGTTTCTCAAAACATCCTTTTTCACACTATTCATATGGAAATATACATGTCTGTAATTCAAACACTGGTTGTCATTGTTTATCTTGGTAAAATACTTTAATTTTTTTTAAACTTTTTTACTGCAATACGGACTATCCGGCCTATTCAAAACACTACCCTTGAGTGCAACGGTTGATGTCTTCAGTCCATTGGAATTTTTACGTTATGTAATAGTCAACAATACGTCATAAAGCTAGAGTGCAAGATCTTGAAGGTAGTCGGCGTGAAATCTATTTCAACTCCATGATTTGTTTGATTTTACAACTAGAAGATGAAGAAGAACAACAATTTTATATCAACCAAGAGGGGACCAATAAAAATTCTAGACATAAACTCGTCGCCATAAAATGTAATTTCTGTTTATTTACTGTTGACAAAAGTGAAAATACCGATTGGGAGAATTTGAAAGTCACGAAAACCTAATAGACTTTCAGACATCGTAGCCGACTATAAAGTTTATGAGGTTTTCTCATTGTTGACCGCCTTACGGCTACCTCTAATTTATAACATCCAATTTATTTGAACTTTGTGTTGATAGTTGTCTAATTGGCATTCATACCACATTTGAAATGAATTTGAATAATAATTATAAAAATGTATCTCCGTGTTTGACTTTACATACATTTGTTTTTACCAATTGCTACTGTTGAATACACTTTAAAAATTTAACGACACTAATTAGAGTTTAACATCTGATATGAAACTCCTCGTTTAGCAATAAAATCACCCATTGAAATAAATCTTTTTTCCATTTCTTTTTAATAAAGTTGATGAGTTTAAGCAATACATATGTTGTCACTCTCTGTTTACATATACTTTACAACATTGCCATACTCGTTGTACAAAGAAATAATAAAAAAAATGTTTCCACAAACCTTACCTCAATGAAGGTTCGTCATTCAAATTAAATAGAACATCGTTTTGTTAATATATTGTATCCAAATTCTCCTGAATCTAATCGGAGCAGTAACGCAAAAAAAAGGGTCTTGTTCAAAATGTATGATATCTTGATTTATGATAAAAAAGAAATGTATATCTTCATATGTTTTCTGCGTTAAAATAGGGTTTTAGAATTAATGAAGAAAATAGACTTGATCATTTACATTGTGTAATTGTATTAAGTATTTGTTTATATCTATAGAATATACAATGGTATATGTTTGCCGAAGAGACAACTGCAAATCTAAATCCACATATCACTCATCGAATGTAATGTAAACAGCTATAGTTCATCGTCGGTCTTTAATAATGAACAAATTCTTAACAGAATAAATCGTGTTTTTAACGTGACTTAATATAAAGAAAAAGATATATATTATACCACAATTATAAACAATAACTAAAATGATAGTTGAAACCAAAGACAATCTAATAAATTGCAGATTCTTGATGTTGAAGATGTTTTTAATCACTCGTTTTCTACCAACATTGGACAGTAGTACACAAAAAGAATAAACTTTAAAACGATTTTCAAAGATGTTTGACTCGACAGATCAACAGAAGGGGCAGACAAAAAGTATAACTTTCAACATGAAAACAACACACAACGGAACAATATACTTGTGATAGTTACTAGTAAATATATAATGGTTAGCCTTAACTACGGGAGACGAGATCATTGTACACTCGAATCTTACTTTTACTTTTCTATGTTGTGTCATGTGTACTATTGTTTGAGTGTGACTGTCCCTCTGGTATCTTTCGTCCCTCTTTTACTCTCGTGCTTTTCAAACCCCCAAGTTATATTAAATGACTGTTTTCTTTTTGTTACAAGATCAAAAATTTAGACACAGGGTATATTCTAGTATAAAAGAGGGACGAAAGATACCAGAGGGACAGTCAAACTCATAAATCGAAAAGAAACACCATGGTTATAGAAGAAAAAGAAAAACAAACAAACAATAGTACACATGACACAACATAGAAAACTAAAGAATAAGCAACAAGAACCCCACCAAAAACTAGTGTGATATCAGGTGCTCCGGAAGGGTAAGCAGATCCATCTCCACATGTGGCACCCGTCGTGTCGCTTACGAGATAACAAATCCGGTAATTGTATACGTTATTCATGAAGTTTCCAAGTCAAGGAGTTGTCTTTCAGTTTTTAACTTAAAACAGACAAATTGATCAGGAAGACGTCATCACAGTGATGATTTAAACACTCTTATTCGGATAACATCAATTCATAGTTATATGGAAAACCAAAACGTTTCGATCATTTGTCTGAACTGCTATCGTCATTTTGGTAACTCAACGACATTCTGTGTATTATTGCTTTGCTTGTATATTTGTTTCGTTCACTGTTATATAATAGTACTATAGTGCTAGAGATAATGTCATACCAGGATAGATGTGTTTGTAATCATTTAGTTTTGGATTTTTAGTATCGACCGGAATTATAAGAAAAAGATAAGGTGCACCCTGATATATTTATTTATTCATCCTCTTTTGCCAACGGAAGATTTAAAACTTAAAATATATCTTTTGTTATCATTTCGGTCCTATTAACGTATTACCAACACTTTTTATATATATCATAAGTGTGCACACACTATTATACAGTTCAGTTATTAGCCATTTGTATATGTTCACATCGCCTTTGTCATCTTTTGTCTTTTGTCCCAAACAGAAAATAGAATCATGTACTACGAATCAGTTTGAATGTGTAGATGGACAATGCATACCACGTGAGCAACGATGCGACGATAACTTCGATTGTACAGATCGTTCTGATGAAGTAAACTGTAAGTAAAGTGAATGTAAGCAGATGTTTTATTTGAAAAGTTATGCTTCACTAATTTAGTTATAGTAACATTCCCTACAAAATAAATATCAAACAAAAGAATCAAAACTCATCAAATGATATAAAAAGTAAAAATCACAAAAATACTAAACTAAATTCAATACGGAAAGTCCTTTATCAAATAGCAAAATTAGAAGCGTACACAAATCTAACAAATGGCAAACAACTGTTATATTCCTGACTTGGTATAGACATGTTTCTTATGCAGAAAATGGTGGATTAAACCTGGTCTTATAGCTTGCTAAACGTATCATTTGGATTGCTTCAGTATATCAATAAGTGTATATTTTCCATTTTGTTGAAAAAAGAAAATATGGTTATCTGTATATAATTTAAATATATCCATCATATACAACACCGATAATCGATCCATTTAAAGACATTATTTCATGTTATACATATATATGTTTTTGAGTCAGTATTGTTGCTAACTTCTTGAGATTTGTGTAAATACATCCTGTTTGTGCTTTTTGTAATTTTTAGAGCAATCGAATGCCCGTTTTATAGCTAGTTGGTTATTTTCTGGGGACTATATTGGTTTCAAAGTCAATTTGACATTTTATGAACCAAACAAGTAGATTTCGGTGTTTGTGAATTTTTACTTACGTGCAATGTACAGTAAAAGAGTGACGAAAGATACCAGAGGGACAGTAAACTCATAAAACGAAAATTAACTAACAACGCCATGGCTAAAAATGAAAAAGACAAACACACAAATAATATTTCACAAGACACAACATAGAAAACTAAAGACCAAGCACATATGTTGATTCATTTTTACGTACACATTTGACTCGTTAAATTGCAACTGAATATAGAAAAGAAAATAATGCAGTTGTGTCTTTTAAACGTTGTGAAAGAAAATTTCAGGTACTTATCATGATCCTAACCACTGTCCCGAAGGCTTACAGAGATGTTATAATGACCAATGTGTTGCCGACTTGAACCAATGTCCAACACCAACTTTAATTCCCACTGCAACTGAAGTATCTTCCATCAGTACATCTCAGTTACAAGCATCTTCTTTGTTTCTGTCAAATTCAGTAGGCATTGTGGCTACATCATCATTGTTCATTACCAAAAGTTCAGTTATAGAAACGACGATAGCGTCAGTGGAATCTGTAACTCCAACAAGTGACGATCACAATCCTGTTACCGACAATAGTAATCTTCTATGTAAGTTGGGCCAAACCGTTTGTTGATTTTAAGTCAAATCGAGGTAAACTATCCCTTTCTTGTGTATTGAAACAAAGAATGGAATAGCATCGGTGCGTAAAAACGATATAATGACATAACATGCATGAGACAGCCAAGATTTGAAACAGGTATATGCACAAAATAAAGACCGCATCCCATCGAATTTTACTGTCGATCAGTTGCCTACCACTTAGATAAATGTAGAAAAATTTAAAACAATTATATGTTAAATATCAATAGAAAAGATAACACAAAAAAACACAAGAACTGACTAGTATCCACTGACATGGTAAAGAACCGACACAAAGTTGATAAAAATTTCAATGTCACTTCGGAAATAACTAAATTGAATCATTTTTAAAAGTCTTATCAATCATTAAGTGTCAGACTTCTGCATCAACCTTATTCATTTAAAAATCTATCTGTAGTTAGGCTGTTACATCTTGATGGTGTGTGTTTGCGGGAATTTGACAGTATTACAATTTTAAAAGCACAGAAATATTTCTTGAAACATCTTTTTCTTTATCTTAGTAATCTTCAATTCTGTTTAAACTAGTTATGTGTTTGTCTAATAATAATTGCTTCTCGCTTTTTTTGTATTGTTTAAGGCTATAGAATAGTAATTTTGTCTTCAATATGATATAATCAAATGGCCCAAATTATAAAAACCAGTATGTGTAATACTTCTGATTTTGTTCTATATGGAAATATTCGTCCATTAAATTGTAAGAAGTAAGTACTTTTGGTTTCAAATAATATGCAAAAATTAAGGCAACAGTAGTAAAACGCTGTTCAAAACTTATACTCGATTGAGAGAAAACCAATCCGGGTTAAAAACTATGAGAGAAAAACAACGATACAACAGATTACTTAAGAGCAACAAAAAACAAACGACAATGAAACATACATTGGAACGAACTACTAGTACTATATAACAACTGCCGTATGCCTCATCAGACTTGGTTGTATTAAAGGTATAGATATTATGTAGTAGTGCTTACATCTCGCCTCAAATATACATAAACAGCCAGTTTATAATGCATTAATGAAAAGTACAGCCACCAACATCAACTAGTTTTCATGATTGTAGCTATTTATTGTTTCTTTTAACAGACTTCTTGAAAAAACTGCAAGCATTTATTGAGATTTTTTTTTAATTTCCTCACTTCGTTTTGTTTTAATAATATATGATAGGGTATTTTTTTGTTAGTTTTAACCGCTTCCTCTGTTATTTATTTGAATAATTCATAAGACGTTTAGTAGTCGAGGTGGTTTTTCATATATCAGCAATAAATCAAATGGGAATGGTTCAGTGCACCAAATCTTAATTTACTAAATATTTGTTTGCCTACACCTTTTGGGATATTATAATCAAGTCAACTTGTACATATCTTCATGTTGTTTTTTTCCTTATGATACTATGATGTTGATCTCTTATTATCTCTGTTCTATCATTAAAACTATATAAAGGCAACAGTAGTATACCACTGTTCAAACTCATAAATCCATGGACAAAAAACAAAATCGGGGTAACAAAATAAAACTGAGGGAAACGCATTAAATATAAGAGAACAACGACACAACACTGCAATGTAACACACACAGAAACGGACCAAACAACAGACAAAATCCCACGAGAATAACAAATATAACATCAAAACCAAATGCATGAATTTGGGATAGACAAGTACCGTGACATGTCTTATCGCAATGTAAATTTACACTAAAAAATAAGAGAAAACAAACGATGCAACGTTAAAATATAACACATACAGAAACGAACTATAATATAACAATGGCCATATTCCTGACTTGGTACAGGACATTTTTAAAGAAAAAAATGGCGGGTTGAACCTGGTTTTGTGGCATGCCAAACCTCCCCTTTTATAGCCATGTGAAATATAACATTAAGATGACAACTCAACACCACAGGACTACAATATAAATAAATTGGATAATACAATTGACAAAGAAACATACGAACAACAGCCAACAAAAGGCAACAAGTTAAAAAATTTAATACGCCAGAAGTGCATTTTATCCACACAAGATCTACTAGTGATGCCCAGATACAAAAGTTTGAAAGCCGAAACAAGCACAAAGTCGAACAGCATCGAGGACCAAAAGATCAAAAAAGTTGTGCCAAAAACGGCCAGGGCTTTCTGTTAGTTACCAGACCATCCTTATCATTTAGAATAATTTATACTTTTGCAAACAGTAAATGTATAAAATTTTATGTCTTTTGCTCTTTTATGTGATGTACTTAAGTCATAGTGACCAGTTAAAGCAGTCAAGCAACTTTTTAATAAAGAGCATCTATGCGTTTAAAAATACACTGTTTCTCCAGGTGGTCATGTTAATGTGCGAAAATTGGTCCATCGACTTCATAGAGGCATCCGAAGAGCAAGTCGTATTATCAAAAGACATGGCCTAACAGGCAGGCACTGTACAGGCAGGTTTCAATTAGAGAATGACTATCTATGCTCGAACATGAGAAGCTGACAAAACACTCATTGCTCAGATGTGAGTCGGTTCATGTTTCGACCAGTAGACGCCATAATACGAATTTCGCGGGGAAAGAATACGGCCTATGACCAAAACAACATTTGCCCAATGATTTCATTCGGTCCTGGTGGTGTTACAGTACGGGAATGCTTCTTATACCGTTGTAAGCCGGGTATGCATATCCTGCAGGATCACATAAATGGACAGACATACAGAGATTTAGTGCCTAAACAAAATGTAGTCCTTCATTTTGATAATCCCCCAGTTGCAAATGGTCACGACATTGGCAGAAATCTCAATCGCAGAGACCAACCTTCACTAAATTTTGTCGATTTAAAAGTGGTAATTATTGATGAGTGGCGTAGATTTCCTCACCTCAAGTTTTGAATGCTTGTAACGAGTCGCAGACGTCGTGTTATGGAACTGTACCAAAAGAAATGTTGTTACACATGCTATTGACTCAAATATTGACATTGAATTTGGCGAACATACCAATGATTAACTCTATAAAATTTAATGATATTGGGTGATTAATTGTTTTAAAAAAATAAAATCACGGTGAAACTTAAATTCCGTTTCTGATTTGTTATACCGTGTGATGCGTTTTCAGATTCATCACTCGACAACTTCCTGTTTACCGAACACTTGTATGATTTTACACATGATAGCCAAGTTGAAAATTTACACTAATTTACACTATTTCTATGAACGTAAAACCTAAATGCATACAACCTTCATAAGTGACCAAAATTATATTTTTGGTTTGTTTATGGTATATGTTAGCAAAATTGCTACATTAACTTTTTCTTTTTTTCGAAGAATAATTGATTTTTAAAATTAGAAAACATGTCGATGCAATAAAAATAGGTGGTGCTTAACTTTTGGCGGACTGTATATCTTTACTGTTAACGTTCCATGTGTTCATCTAAAGACTCTTATAGCCGTATATATTTACACAAATAAGAATTATTTTAGGAAATAAGAAATAATTTATTTGATCCTTTGTAATTTATATTCTTTTATTTGTAGACTTGCTATTCCTTTTGCTGTTTATTCCGATTGGTTTAGCAGTATGTATTGTATACAACAGGTAATATTACACCGTTGACAACACATCATATTTTCAAATATATTACAACTGATATACATTATATGTAGCTTAGAACAGCCAGTGTAAGACAAAATATGTATCAGTTCAATCTGATTGATTTTGTTGATCAAAATTTAATAGAAAAAATAAAAATATGACGTATCCATCGGAACACAAAATTAGTATCTACAAAATGTACCGAGAAATAAAAACACAAAAAAAAAACAAAGAAAGAGAGCTAGTTCTACTGTTCTTCATAATATAGTCACAGCAAGGACTTTGATACAGCAAAAACATAAATTCTATCATCTCACTGTATTAGTCACTATCTTTGGTATGAGTAGAATTCCTTGCACAATGATACGGATAGACGTTGTTATATAAAACACCACCAAATGGGGCCCGATCTAAACACCATAATAGAAAGAAGAAAATATTTAAAAACAGTTCCAGGTGTAAATACAAAACTACGTAAAATATGTGTTAGTAGTTAAGGTATCAAATGAAAGATGAACTACTGGTGATCATGGCAGAACACATATTGAATCTATTATTTTGAATACTAGTAGTACAAAAATATATAAATGCATTGCATTTTGAGGTTGAGTGCATATATTCCAGGTTCTCAGAAATGAAGTGTCTGGTTTAGTTTATACATGTTCTGGTCACCAATACGGGCTTCTGTTTTAATAGCAGTATACAAAATGTTTGAAGTGAAACATTCATCGTTGATAGAAACTTCAGAGGAGAATACATATCAAGCACGAGAAACTATTTTCCTTTTTTCCTTTTCTGTGTTTTGCTATTGTTATTTGTCTGCTTATCATTTACCTTTTTTGGTCATCTCTTTTTAGCCAGATCTGTTTTATTTTCCATACGGGTTGATATGGTCGTTTTGTATCTTTTCATTCTTTTTGTACACTGGACTTACGAAAAACATCTGATTTCAGTTTGAAAAGATGTTTTATATTTTAAGAAAATTTGCAAGCGATTAGTTATCGGAAAAAGATGAATAAAACTATCATTAATACAAACGAAATTATTAAGAAACAACGGCCAGCACTAAGCGATGAAATTTACTCTTCTGGAAATGGACTTTTTTCCAAGTCTGTTTTATTTGACAATTGGTTGGTTATGCCTTTTCTGTAACTTTTCACTGTTTTTGTACACTTGACCAAATATAATACACACGATCAACTGTTTTAAGTTGGAAAATACATGTTTCAATTTTTTATTATATTGGCAAGCGATAAGATATCAGAAAAATAAAAAAAAAGTTAATATATACAAACGAATGTAACTACAATAACATAATCGGTACCAATTGTTCTGCATCAGATGTACATTTCGACAATCATTGTCTCTTTTATGATGATCGAGGCCATCTCTGTGAAAAAAAAAAGAAACAATGTCTGGCAAAATGTGATGAAATTTATACTCCTCGAAATTGACTTACACTCAAAAATATAGTCGAATTTTATGATAATAAACTTACATGATAGCAAAACATTGACTGCGTTTATCTTCAATGCTCTTCAACTTTGTACTTGTTTGGCTTTATAACTATTTTGATATGAGCGTCACTGATGAGTCTTATGTAGACGAAACGCGCGTCTGGCGTACTAAATTATAATACTGGTACCTTTGATAACTAATTAGTTTTAAATTTTAAATGTTCACAATAATTCTCTTTTTTTTGTATACAATTATCGTTACGTTTCTTACAGGAGTGATAAACGAAAGTTCTAAGTAAGTCCATGGATAGATCCGGAGGTATATGGAATTTAAATTTGCAGATGATTTGAATGGATGCGTTATTATACTGAAACATTTGTCACCTTTTACCAGACATATATCTGATGTACAGTAGTTGTCGTTTGTTTATGTAATTTATACGTGTTTCTCGTTTCCCGTTTTTTATATAGATTAGACCGTTGGTTTTCCTCTTTGAATGGTTTTAAACTAGTAATTTGGGGGCTCTTTATAGCTTGTTGTTCGGTGTGAGCCAAGGCTCCGTGTTGAAGGCCGTACATTGACCTATAATGGTTTACTTTTATAAATTGTTATTTGGATGGAGAGTTGTCTCATTGGCACTCATACCACATCTTCCTATATCTATATTATATATATAATTGAACACACATTAAGCAATTGTTGAATTTGAAGACATGTCAATAATTAATTAACTAAACCTCATTGTGGAAAATACGAATGCTAATTGAAATCCATTCAATGTGTACATTCGAACTCACATTATGACTAATTGCCAACAGTTGATCATTGTTTCTTTTACATGAAGGCACCACATATTAAACAATTACTTTTTCGTTCAATTTTTAGGTCTTAGATACCGACTCCAAAAACGTTATTCATAATTGTTAGATTTTGTAAATCTATTGGTAAATTTAGTTCTGTTAAATTTGTACTGAAGGTCCAACTTATCCTCTATCGTTTAGAGGAAAATATTAACAACTGATGGTCATTCAATTTTCTGTTGGGTCAGTAGCATCGGAATACCCGTTAGATTCAGTGACTTTCTCAAATATAAACAGATTCAGCAGAAAAATAAATAGTCAAGCATAATTACAATGAAATAGGACCAAACTATCTTTTACCGTCGAAAATAAATTGGAAGCGGTGGTCGTTAGGGTATTTAACTTGTTTTTTCATCCTGTTGTTAAAATGTTTGTAATCTAAAGACTTCTGTCATAAACATCTATCCAGATAAATGTCTAAAGGTTGTTGACATTCGCATATCACTTTTTAAAAATTATTAAGAAATAGATAGAAGATGAAATAATGTGCTTATCTGTCGGATTATAAACTAAATTTAAGTTTGCAATTTTTTGTGCTCGTACTGGACGATAACGCAACCAACAATAGTGGTAGTCACAAACACTTCAAGGACCTTCTTATGAATAAAATAATAAATTCAACTGAATCCCAACTGAATCAAAGGTCGCCGAGTATCAAATAGTTAATATACATGTCACAGCTACTACTAAAAAAAGAGGGACGAAAGATACCAAAGGGACTGTCAAACTCATAAATCGAAAACAAACTGACAACTGCATGGTTAAAAATGAAAAAGACAAACAGACAAACAATAGTACACATGACACAACATAGAAAACTAAAGAATAAACAACACGAACCCCACCAAACACTAGGGGTGATCTCAGGTGCTCCGGAAGGGTAAGCAGATCCTGCTCCACATGTTGCTTATGTGTTAACAAATCCGGTAAATAGTCTAATTCGGTAGGACACATTCTTGAAAGGGAAGGGGATTGTAGTTACGACGTAAGGAACATATCCGATATCATTTGTGAAACAGTTATTCCATAACGGTCAACCAACTCGTGATGGCGTCCGTAAAATTTACAAAGGGATGATTTCAACTTCACCATTTGGAACTCTTGGTTTAATAGCTTCCTTGTGAGCAGCAACCCTCTATCAAGAAAATCATGATAGGAAATGCAAGCACGGGAATATCGTATCAATTGGGAGATATATACCCCGTACTCAACTTTCAAGAGTTCGTGACTCATTTCATTATCCGCTCGTGTGTCAACGGCAGTTTGGTCGTCTCCTTATTTTGTTCTGATTTTTAAACAAAACTCGACGGTAATCAACATTTTTAAACGTACACGTATGCAACAAGTACTTTTATCTATTCAAACCATATTCATATAAAAAACCATCGCCCTATGCAACAAACTACAGGTAAAGATCGGTGTTATCTCATTGGTCCTTTGTAAAGCTTATACTTAAAGGTTATTTTACTGTTCTGTCACATCACAGTCAAGGGTTTTGGGTTGTTTGAGTACTCACACAGTATTTTACAACGTTGTAGTATCTATATGCCTGTTCCTTTCTGTTATATATTTAGAAGTCTTTCATTTGATTGTTGTTTTTTTCTTGCTTTTGTCATATATTTATGCTTTATTTTTCAAATTAAACCATGTTTTTTCTCATGTGAAACATTTTACATTTTGAATATTGCTTCTTACGTTTCTATTTAATTCGATATGAAAACTAAAGTCAAGCTAATCTAGAAGAGAGAAAAATGAATACTAAACACGTCGAAAGGGAGCGTCCATTTTTTTCATTTAACAATATTATGAAGTCTTAAGGAAATCAATACTGGCTTACTGGAGTTGGTGTCTATTATGTGCAATATATGAAAATTGTCTTATTTATTACGGAATAAAGAAAATCAAAACAATAATTCATTTTTTTAGGAAAATCAATCCATTCTTACTGGAGTGAGTGTTCCATCCGTAGAATATTTCCTTCAATGAAACAGTTAAATTCCATTAACTCTGTAATCACACACAAAACAATTGTCAAAATCAAAAGGAAGCGTTTTCATTTGTTTTTTTTAAATACATGATAAAATGTTTACGCAAATGCAGAAATAACAGACGGACGGACGGACATAACAAGTAGTATATACAAAATTTGACAATCGTTTAAATTTGAGTCCAGTCTGACTGTCCATGTTTGGCAGTTTTATTTTCATTTAATTTAAATATTTCTGAAAGAAAATATCTTATAGATAAAAGTATTTTTTTAAATCGTTTAGTTAAATTATGTGACCATGGGAAAGCCCAGTTATTTTACTGTGTGTTTCTTTTCCGTAATATAATATATTTCCTTTATAGTATAGGTGTGCAACTAAATCTTTAACAATAGTCATTGTGAGGATTTCGACCAAAGTTGTAAGTATGTTGTTTCATTTTAACTGATAACATTTTAGGAAATAAGAAGAATGAAAGCATATGCATTTACCTTAATATACATTAAATCCTGTCTAGTATGTTTAGTTAGTATAAAATTATACACACTAAGACAACCACACTTGACATTGATAATGTTTGTATGTTTACTTCAGTCCAGTGTGTATGCATCTTTATGTAATACGTCATGCATGTTAGTAATGTTAAAATATTATGAAGAGTTCGGCGGTCTAGCAATAGTCTACTAACGGTCTTCGTGTGTATTATCTCCGTATTTTCGATGCATTATTTTGATACCAACCCCATGAATACAAGTTCCAAGATGGAGACATTTTGTTCCTTAAATAATGTTTCATTTGAATTGAACATGCATGTTTTAAATACCACTATTTCCTGCCTTATATTTTGCAAATTTACACTAACAAATGAAGGACAAATCATAATTCGCCTATAAGTATGTCATACGTTAGTAATATAATAACTAGTGTAACTGTGTGTGCCACTGCCAATAAATCAAAGCTGTGTTAGTACAATGCAATACGCTTAGCTGATATTCAAAATGACGATGGGGACTTTTTCATTATCTGGGACAGACATAATTTTGAGTAATCAGGTTGTAATTTGTTTTCAAACAAAAACGCTAATCGAATTCACGACCTTCCGCACTCAAAACAAACACCAATGCGCTTTTTGTAAAGAAAATAAGCATTTCCCCAAATGTGAAACACATATATTTAATTGTACTTCTTGTAAACATGAGGAAGTATAACTGAGATTCATTGGTGAATAAGACTTGCGTTTTAACACGCAAGCGAAATTAAACGGATGAAGAATTATTAACACTACCCAGGTAATATCATCCATTCATTTGTTACTCGTTCTATACTGTATGTGTATTGTGATATTGTAAATATGAAATGTTCTCAAATATGTTTCTGTCATAAAATATGTTTTATTAATATCGCACCTTAAAACAGACTACACATAATCTGAACACTCGACCATTCGGATAGTTTTATATTTATTTTATGCATCGGAATATTTTTTATTGATTAAGATGGAAACGTGGCGTCCATGCATTACACAGTTTATAGTATATGGAGTGCTTTAAAATCATCTATTTATTTTAGAAGTATCTATTATTGATTTTTAGTACAGATATTTTTATATTTCATTTTTTAAGAACATGTTGAATAATTTGATACAAATTATGACCTTCTTGAGATTTGATTCGTTCTGATTGTTCGTATGAGGGATTTTTACAGGAAATTTAAGTTAAAAAAACGTTTTAGTTAAACTTAAAAAAGAACAAATATCATTTATAATTGTCTTTATCATATACTTCCGACAACTTGTTTTGATATGAGGCAACAAGCATGTTGAATCATCCTTTTGTACAAACAATTTTAATATAAGACAATATATAAACTGTAAATCTTACAACTATTCCAAATGAAATTTTAATTTGAGACAGTATATATATACTGCAAATCAAACCACTATTTCAAATGAAATGTTTTGGGTAAAAACCAATATATTTTATAAATTCCGTATTTTGTATAAATAATGTAATGTCATAAATAGAATACCACAAAAACGTTATACACGAGGCGGCTGCGAATACATTGTCAATGCAATTTAAGTGTCCAAATAACACAACAATATCAATAAAGTATTCATCATTTTGCATCATTTCTGTTTCAGATATTATATATGTGTCAAAACAAAGTAAAATCAGAAAAATACCGAACTCCGAGGAAAATTCAAAACGGAAAGTCCCTAATCAAATGGCAAAATCAAAAGCTCAAACGAATGGATAACAACTGTCGTATTCCTGATTTCATTTTTTTTCTTTTTTTTTCTTTTTTGTAATGTGTTTATTGGCAAATAACTACATATATATTAACAATAGTAAATAAGTTCATAGTACATCAGCAAAATCGAGACAAGTACATAAAGTTGATATTTTGAATCCTTCTATAAATGTTTAATATTATTAATAATAATTTTAAAAAAAGAATAGAAAATCTTAATCTGAGGTAGCATGGATTGGGTAGATAATTTTATTACGTGAAAGTTAACTTATAAAATCATTCTATTAGTTGGAGCCAGGGGTTCCAGCAGGTGTTCGCTCTTTGCAGTGGTTTATTTTTATAAAATATTATTTTTTCAATAAACAAATTTTCTTTAAGATAATTGTTTAAGGCTACACTATTTACTTGTCCACATTGCATTGTTGTTTTGTATATATAGTATTTAGTAAATAGTATTATGAGATTTCTTATGTAGTTTTTTTCTGTTTTTTCTAATATCCCAAATAAGACAATATCTAAATTAAGTGGTAGTTCAATTTGGACTTTTGAATATATCCATTTATTAAGTTCTTCCCAAACATCAAAAGCTTTTGGACCAGAATATGTGTTCAATAGTTTCTATTGAGTCCGAACAGAAAGTGCATCTATTGTTTTGTGAGACTTTAATTTTGTAGAGTAATTTATTAGTTCCCAAGATTCTGTGATTAATCCTGTATTGGAGCAACTGTAATTTTGAGTTTTTAGTAATGTAAAACGGAAGTCTGTATATTTTATTCCAAATAATATTATGTCTATTTAAGATTAAGGACCACTTTTCCTGTGATGTGATATTTGTTATTTTTTCATTTAAAACATTGTACATGTCTTTTGATCCTTTTGTAGATTTCATAAATATAGAAATAGTAGTTGGTATAATTGGCCCATAAGGCTTTATAAGCTGATTACTTTCAATATTAAGACTTAATATGAATAAACAGCTGACATTACTCCTTGAAATATAAGAAAGTTGGTATCAATATTATATGTTTTTTTTTAAATTCCTGCCAATTCATTAAATGTCCATCATTATCAATTAAATCATTTATTAGCCAGACGCCTTTTTCTGTCCATTTTTTATACAGAGGGATTTGATTACCAATTTTAATTTCTTAATTATTCCATGTGATAAAATCATTTTCGTTCTTAATAGCTATTTTGGTTTGTAGTTCAGTCCAAGCATTTAAAACCTCCTGCCAAAAAGGATTTCTTACTTGTGTTCTTGGACCTACCAAGAATAATTCATTTAATTCAATTTTTTCAGTATAAGTTAGTAACTTACAATAATTATTAGTTTGTTTGATTATTCTTCTTATCCAAGTTAGTTTTAATCCTTTGATGTACAGTTTTAGATTTTACATGTTAAGTCCACCCAGTTCATATATTTGAGCAATTGTTTCTCTTTTAAATTTGTCTGGTTTACCATCCCAAATAAAATCAAATAATTTTTTATGATTTGATTTAATAATCCATTATCAAGATTTGGTAAAGTTAGAAATAGGTGATTGAGCTTTGAGATTATAAGACTTTTAATTATAGTAATTTTTCCAATTGGGGATAAGTATTTGTTAGACCAGCTTTTCATTGTTCTTTCTATATCTTTAAATTTGGGTTCAAAATTTAGTGTTTTCATTTCTTGTAAGTCTACTGAATATTTAATACCCAAGAGAGTAAATCTGTTTGAACCCCACTCTAATCCCCACTTTACACACATTGTATCTTGGCTATATTTCTTTTTCCCAATCCAGACTACCTTTGTTTTCTCTAAATTCATCTTTAGACCAGACCATTCAGCATATAGTTCTAAAACACAAAGAGATGCATCTAAGGATTCTGGTGAACCATTTAAAATAAGTGTGGTGTCATCAGCATATTGTGATATCAAAAATTCTGAAACTTCAATAGTAATACCTTTTATATTTTCGTTTTTTCTAAGTAATATTCCTAAAATTTCTGCACATAACAAGAAAATGTAAGGGGATAAAGGATCCCCTTGTCTGCAACCTCTTTCAATGGTAAAAATATCTGACAGAAAATTATTGCTGATTTGGTATTTGTAAAAAAAGTTTTAACCCAATGTTTTATGGAATTTCCAAAGTTGAAAAAATCAAGAACTTGTTCTATGAAAATCCAGGAAATTGTATCAAAAGCTTTTTCAACGTCAATGAAGAGGAGAATGCCTTGGATATCATTTTCTTCAGTGTAGTGTAGTAAATCGTATATTAGTCTGGTGTTTTCACCAATAAATCTACCAGGTATAAATCCTGTTTGGTCATTATTAATTACGTTTGTTAAAACAGACTTTATCATTTCTGCAATGCAACTTGATGCTAATTTATAAATATTATTTAAAAGACTGATTGGCCGCCAATTCTTCATGTATTGTTTTGGTTTGTCACCTTTTGGTATGCAAGTTTTAATACCTTGTTTTGGGGTAATAGACATTTCCCCTTGATTATAGCAATATTTAATTGATCTATGTATGAATTTACCTATATCAATCCAAAAAAATTTTAGGAATTCATTTGTATATCCATCCGATCCTGGACTTTTCTCATTTTTCATTCTTTTAATTGCATCAGTCAATTCTATAAATGATATTTCCCCTTCTAACGACTCTTTCATATTTTCAGATAATTTTGGTATATCTTTATGGGGTAAAGCATTGTTCAGATTAATAGATTTTATTGTCTCATTTTTGGAATATAGATTTTTGTAATAATTTTTCGCTTCATTTAGAATTCGTTTTTGGTTTTCAATTATATTTCCTGATTTATCAATTAATTAAGGAATTGTTTTATTTACATAATTTTTTGTCTCTAAATTTATGAAATATTTTGAAGGTTTCTCTCCTTCTTCTACCCATTGTGTTTTTGACCTTATGTATTGACCCCTCATTTTATTTTGACTGAGAATTCTAAGATCTGTTTTCTTATTTTCTATCTGTTCCAAAATTTCATCTGTTTGGGTTATTTCTTCCAACTTGTTTATAACTTCAGATAGCAAATGTTCTGATTTATTTGTTTCTTTCCTTTTAAATGAAGCATATGATATTGTTTTCCTCCTTATTTCAGTTAACAATGTTTCTAAAAATAATTGATCACTAATTGTGAACTCAATTTCACAAGAGTCTATTAAGTTTAGGTTTTCTCGATTATATACAAGAAAAGCATATTGCTCTTTAGTTTTATTGATTACCTCTTTAACAATATGGACATAATTTGGATCATATAGAAGAGAGTTGTTAAATTTCCATAAACCCCTCCCAATTCTGAAGTTATTAAGTTTTATTTGTAAAAAAATAGGTGAGTGATCTGATTTATAACTATTTTGTATCTTTAAGTCATGTACATTTGGATAAAAGCTCTGTGAAACTAAAAAAAAAATCTAATCTGGCCTGTTTTTAAGGGTTTGGTTTCCTCCAAGTATAGCTTTTACTTTCTGGATATAGTTTTCTAAAGGGATCAGTTAAGTTGTATATTTCCTTTATATCTAAAACTTTTTCCTTGGCTTTTGGATTATTTATATTTAAGTAATTAAAAGTATCAAGGTCTTGATTTTGCACTAAGTTATAATCTCCTGTCACAATGACGGTATGATTATCAAATTCTTCAATTATTTCACTAACTTTATCATAAAAATCAGGGCTGTCACTGTTTGGACCATATAATGTATTTAAAGTAATATTGCTATCTTCAATTTTAATATTCAATCCTAATAAAATAAAAAATAAAATGGCCACTCCTCTTTGATTTGAAGAAATGGAACTAAAGACACATTCTCCACCCCATTGATTCTTAACAAATTGTTCATCTTTTTCAGAAAAGTGTGTATCTTGAAGACAATACATGCTACAATCTTTTGGTCTTAGATAGTCTAAAACATCTCTTCGCTTTTAAATTGAATTAAGTCCTTGGCAGTTGTATGAGACAATCTGAATAAGATTATTTTTCATTTAGACTATAAATGACACGAATAGTTTGAAACATAATTTATATAAAATGACAGAAAAAGTCCCACACAACTGGCCATAAGTAAAGAAAATTTAACACAATGTGTGTTATGTAGTAATGGTCTGGTCTCTGATTCAAACATGATGTTTATATTAACACTTCTGCTATGGATTTCTATATCTTCATGAATATTTGCCAATAAGATAATAAACAAAATAAAAAAAAAACATTGTAAAGAAAAGAAATGAAGAAAAAAATTGAGTAAAAAATAAAGGAAAATAATAAATAAGAGTAAGTTAAAAAATACAAGATATATACCTGCAAATGGTATAGTCACCCAGCTTACTAAAATTACAATTTATAGTCTGCTGTGGGGGGGGGGGGGTATTTGTTATACTTTGATCAAAGGTTAACATTATGAAATTATCATTCATTGAGTTGAAAATATAACTTGATTTATGAATAAATCAGCTGTACTCATCACAGCATTCTTTTGCAGTTTTAATTAGTTAATATATTTTAAATATACTGATTACAGCTCTTGTTTCAAACTAAAAAAAAATCCAAATGCAATGAATATCTTTTGAGTTATTTCCCTTTGATAGTAAAAAGTAGATTTGTGTTAAATCTTGAAATTATTTTTGTCTTTACTTTTCCTAAATTGTCACTTAAGGGTGTTTTAGCTAAAGTTTTTTTTTATTATTATTTTCAAGTTTTACTGTCAAGGTTTCATTGCATGTTTATGAACATCTTTGGTATAAATATTATCCATTAAGAAGTCTATACTATAGTTCATAAAAATAAGTCCTAAAAGTGGAATCTGTAAATGCAAACAATATATGTAACAACAAATAATAACTACTACCTGTGTTTAAGGAGCAATGTAATGAGATATTGCAATGTATACCAAAGCTTCCTATTCAAAATATGAAGTCATAGCTTATTGGACAATCATGACAAGGTACACTTTATGCTAAATCTGATTTCATCTACATTTATCCATGTGTACAGAAAGGCCTGCTTTAAATTTCAATATAAGTTATAAAGAAATTAGTTATCACTGTTAATTAAGAAGCTACTTAGATTATTAAGTCTAAGTTATATGATTATGATAACATTGTTTTGTAGTAACATTAAAAATTGTGATTAATAATAATATGTATTATTCCTGTTTTTACACATGTATGTGTCTGAGTGTTTCCACATATTATGTACATGTATCATATTATATTGTATGTAGCCGTCATTTTGAACCAATTAATATTCTCTACCAGGATACATGTAAGTAAGTCATGGTTATATAGCGAGAGTTCTTGTACATCATTACATGTGTACATAAGTAAATCTATTATCTATGGAACCTATATATATCATATAAATCAATATGAAATTAATTCGCCATCTCTAATCTAATCTAATGCAATGTGAGTAAAACGTACACCAAATTATTTTGATTGGTTTATGAATAATATAATGTAACTTAATTGGCTAAAAGTTTTGTTAGTACATGTATATCTAAATTTCAAGAATAATCATTTTAATAATTGGCCGTCATCTTCTAAAACGGTGAATTGTCAAGTTTGATAACAACATGCTAAACATGCTATAGACATATATTTTGGTTTAAATACAAACAAAAGCAGGAAATTTGCAAATCAAAAAAGCTAATACAATGCAACTATTTTCTTAAGCAAAACATAAATAAAAAAAATCAAAGTAAAAACACAACATAAATAGCAAAAGATAATCACACAACATAAAAAAAAAATCAGCACACAACAACAAAAAATAGAATTAGAAAATGCAAAAACATCAAACAAGCGCACTTTTTACTTACTGTTGTTTTTTTTTAAACCTGAAATATATATAATAAGTACATAGTGTAAGAAACATGGATATATATATATATATTCATTTATAGATCTAAATAGCTGGCGGGAAAAACATGAAACATTTAAATAAATAACAAGCATGCTTGTCAAGAGAAGAAATTATATACATTGTATGCGCTTGTTATTTAAATACATTTCAATGACCGTCAATATATTTTCAAAAGTAAATTAAGTGTATCATGGAGGCAAAATCAAAACAAACAATCCTCATTTATAAGGTAAGCAACAGAGAGCCTCCCTCCTTAGAAGCCAATTATCTTTTGAGTTTGTACGTGTTTGTAGGAGAATACGGGTTACGACAACCTTGATTCTTGTTTGCAGATGTTCCTCATTCCTAATTTTGTAAGTCATCATTGCAAGCTCATGCCTCGATTCTTTCATGACTGGGGGTAAATCATCAACAATGCGCATATGTTTGTTTGACAAATTATAACCTTTAGATAGGGCGTACTGCTTGTCTCCATGATGGATAAAGCGGGCAATTATAGGAGCAGGCCTTCTTATCTGGTCTGATGTTTGCCTAGATGGAATACGATGAGCATTGGCAATATGGAAGCTTTCGGCCTTTTCTTTATCTATTTTTAGACTTTTTCTAAAAAGATTCAACTTCTTATCTGCTACCCTGTTAATTTCTAGTGCAATGTGGCCTACACCTTTTTCTAGCTCAAGATGGTCCTCCCGTAACTTTTGAACCTCAAGTTTTGTGTTTATAACATCAGTTTTAACCTCATCTACCTCAGATTTTATTTCTGTTACTATGCGTGTGAAGCGGTCCTCTATATTGTCTAGCTTGTTGGATAATATTCCTACTTTTCCTTCTATACCAATAAAAAGTTTTCTTCAGTTCAGAAATAGACTCAACGGTAGCCATAGTCATGAAAAGAAAGTAGTTATATAGGCGATAGGAATCTCGTACCTTGTTACTTGTAAAAGTTCAAAAATCCCCTCTTAATAACATCTCATGCACAAACTTTGAAGTAAATCATCTTCTGGACATTACTTGTGCATCAACGGTACAAAGTTTTGTTGTAAATTATATGTAAACTGGGTGAAACTATACTTTTTTTACTCGTCAATGTTTTCCATGGGCAGCGCCATTACAGGGGAGATATTCCTGATTTGGTACAGGCATTTCGTATGTAAAAACTGTATCATAGGTGATGCATTTTATTTTACTATACTGTTATAATATAGACTTCACATTCTTTTTATGTGGGCGTCTTTGCCAGATCTGTTTGTAGGTTTTGTGTTGACATCGTTTTAGCTGTTGGTCCTAATTGTTTTTATAATGTCCAATTATAAAATTTGAATAGAAATGGGAAATGTGTCAAAGAGACAATGTGAAAAAAAAACTAACACACAACAATACGCACAGTAAAACTCCATTTAAAAGTCCGAGTCAGACATGCCAGCTTCAGAAGTCATTTAAACTGATTCATCATATAAATACCAAGCACAACCCTTCCCGATATGGGGTTTAGTATTATACCATTATAAAATATATGAGAAGAATATAACCCGCATCATGCCAACAACTGGAACTAGAATAAATATGTTTATTGCCGATGCAAAGACCCTGTAAGTGAATCAATATCAAATACAAAATATGCAATCTTTAATGCCCTGACAACAGTATCGTAACTATATCCCTTTTTAATAAATCTGTTTAAAGATTGTTTAGCTATTAATCATGGGCTGATTGGCCATTATGACAAAAGTGTGTCAGAAATCATATCTGATATTCTTCCTCAGTCATAATAACCTTCCATCATTACCGAACTGAACAAAGAAATAACACGACAGCTGCCGTATACGGTGCAGGAATGCTTACCCTTCCGGAACACCTGATTTCACTCCCGTTTTTTAGTGGAGTTCGTGTTGTTTCTTAATTATTATTTATAATTGTTGATGTAAATGTCCTTTGGTTTTGTGAGTCTTTGTTTACTCATTGGTTTTGATTGTTATTGTCTTGGTTGTTTATTTAATATAATGGAGCTATAAAACAACTATCATACAATTCAAGTTGCTATACACATGTTGCTTAAAAACCAGATTTAACTAACCATTTTTAAAGCTTCTACCACGGAGGAAATATGACAGTTTTATTTTTTTATTTGGACATCCTCTTTTTATAAAACACCACCGTAGAGATAATTGTGAATTATTGTATACCAAATTAATTTAGCATTTCCCCTCAAAATCACATTTAAAGTTGCCAAAGGGAATATTTTAATGGGCTAACCATTTCCTATCACATTAATGTCTTTTAGTATAAATAATATACAAATGTAGAAAGTTGTATAATTAATCATCCAGTTCATTTATTAGATTTTAGTATAGATCGACAAAATTTACACGATTTCTTTGGTTTACAGTTTGATTCAGAAGAAACACCGACATAGCTAGATAAAACAATTAATTATCTAATTACTACTACAATTTGATATTAATTAGTATTGTAATTTTCACTGTTAATAATAAATGCTAGATCAGTCATACAAATCTAATCTTGAATTTCATCCAAATTCTTTCTTAATTTTGGGAACTCATTTTAAAATTCAAATGTTAAGTCACTTTGTAATTTGTGCGTTTTGCACTGGCTTTGGCTAACACGGCTGTGTATTTTTGTAATGTATCCGTTTTTATTCTTTAGCTAGTCACCACTTCAGTTTAATCATGTATGTCTATTATATAGTCATTTTATAAGATTTACTGTTCACAAAAGTATGAACTATTCTAAATAATAAGGATGTTCTTGTCCCAGGCGGATAACTCTGGCCGTAGTAGTGGTCACAACTTTTGGATCTTTTGGTCCTCGGTAATTTTCAACTTTGTACTTGTTTTGGCTTTCAAACTTTTTTCATCAAAGCGTCGCGGGTTAGTCTTGTGTTGACGTGGCGCGCGTCTGGCATATTAATTTTTTAACATGGTACCTTTTGTTGGTTACTATTTGTTTGTTCCTGTGGACAAAGCTTCAAATAATATTGTCTTTGTATGTAAATCGTATTACTACCAATGTCTTGTAAAAGAATTGGGTATAAAGGAGCACTCAGGCAATCCCACATACAAAGACATATCATTTGACAATGATGAGATTTTAGCAAATCATAAGTCCTTCATGGCTTCAATAAACATTACATTGAACAAAAAATCGGAGGACTTACCTTGTTTGTATTGGATACCAAAATTTCATAAAATTCCGTACAAACAACGGTATATTGCTAGCTCATCTTCATGTTCCACAAAAGAATTGTCCATTAGATTGACTAAAATTCTATCCACAGTGAAAGAGGGTCTTCCGAAATACTGTGAAACTGTTTACTCGCGTAGTGGTATTAACCATATGTGGATTCTTAAAAATCCAAAAGAACTTCTAGACAATTTTAAATCTCGGTCCTTTTCTGAAATAAGTTCTATCAAAACTTTTGATTTTTCAACCCTGTATACCACCATTCCCTATGTGAAATTGAAAAATCGCCTAAAAGAAATAATCCACAATGCCTTTCAACATAAAAATGGTAGCATACGCTATAAATTTATTACTTTTGGGATTTCATAAGGCATTTTTCGTTAATAGTGACAAACAAAAAGGTAAAACATGCTACACAAAAGAACAAGTGGTCAGTATGCTTGAGTTTCTTATCGACAACATATTTGTTGAGTTTGGAGGTAGACTTTTTCAACAAATTGTCGGCATTACTATGGGAACGAACTGCGCGCCTCTCCTTGCTGACCTCTTCTTATTTTCATATGAATCGGAGTTCCTTCAGACACTTGTCAAAAACAAGAAGATCAAAGAAGCTAGGTTATTTAATTTCACTTTCAGATATATTGATGATGTTCTTTACATTAACAATCCGAACTTTTCTGATTTGGGTTCCATTAATATATATATCCACCAGAACTAGAAATTAAAGAGACCACAGACACGGTTTCCTCCACCTCATTTTTAGACTTATACCTCGCATTTGACATACACAATCATCTTAGTACCAGAATCTATGACAAACGAGACGATTTTGATTTTGAAATTATCAATTTCGCCCACCTTAGTAGCAATATACCAACCTCACCTGCATATGGAATATACATTTCCCAACTTATTCGGTATTCAAGAGCTTGCAGCTCCTACTCAGACTTTGTAGAACGTCCCCAGTGTCTGAGCAGAAAGTTGATGAACCAGGGGTATGTCAAAGAACGTCTCGTCCTTTTTCTAAAAAAAATTCATCGGAAGGTACCCAGAACTTGTTGATAAATATTCCGTATCAACTTCACAAATGGTACACGATGGTCTTGAAGTATAGATTTTGCGTACTGACGTTATTTATCATCTTAATAACGTGTTATATTATTCTTTTATTTGTCTTTATTAATATTACTTGTACTGTTAAGTCTGTTTTTTTTTAGATATCCTTTTGACGTAACTCTGTGCTTATGTATCTCATCATACTTTGAACGACAATATTATTTTATGATGTGACTCTGTGCCTATACATCTTGTCATACTTTGAATGACAAAATTATTTTATTTAATAATATTACTTTTAATGTTAACCCACTTTTTTTGTGATACACATTTGACGTGACTCTGTACTTATGCATTACGTCATATTTTAAACGACAATATTATTTCATGTCTACCTGTGCGAATTTCAAACGTGCAATTTTACACCAGTACTCAAAACCCTCCTTCCTTGATGGGTGCATTTTACATAGTCAAATAAAATCGTATAATATAATCAAAATGAGGATGTTAATTTGATGTATGCCTTTGTGTGCTTCTTCGTTACATATGTTGTTTTTATAATGATTAAGATGATAACACAACGTTGACTGCTGTACCCCTATTTTTGACATTTTTACCTGTTGTGTCTGTTTGTTTTGTTCACGCATCGGTGACAATATAATGGAATTTGATGCGACTGTCATACAAGTGAAAGGTATAGCTAGCTATAAAACCAGGTTCAATCCACCATTTTCTACATTTGAAAATGCCTGTACCAAGTCAGGAATATGACAGTTCTTGTCCATTCGATTTTGATGCGTTTTGTTATTTGATTTTGCCATGTGATTATGGACTTTCCGAATTGATTTTCCTCTGAGTTCAGTATTTTTTTATTTTACTTTTTCTTTGTCCTATAATTTCTCCCTTTTATTTGTATTGTAGTCCTGTCATGTAATGTTGTCATTTTAACGTTATAATTAACATTGCCATTAAAGTGGAAGGCTTGGCATGCCACAAAACCAGGTTCAACCCACCATTTTATTCTTATGTCATGTACCTAGTCAGGAAAATGGCCATTGTTATATTATAGTTCGTTAATGTGTGTTTTACATTTTAATGTTGTGTTTCGGTTGTTTCGTAGTTCTCTTATATTTGATACGTTTCCTTTCAGTTTTAGTTTGTAACCCGGATTTGTTTTTTCTCTATCGATTTATGAATTTCGAACAACGGTATACTACTGTTGTCGTTATTTGTATCTTATTTTGACATTTTTTTTTATTTAATGTGAATTACATGTATATGTTGAATTTCAGTATACAAGAAAGTCATGAAGAAGACTGCCATGATCACATTAACAATCTGTATCGTCTTTTATATATGTGTAAGTACATACACTAAGTATAAGATAGGGTAAACAACCTATTTATTCAGTGTCATGTTAAGTATTGTCATATTTGTTGACGATTTGACCTTCAGAAATGTACAAGAACATACTCGACTACAATATGAATAGACTCGGATAGTTAGTATTTCTGTCGAAGTTTTATATTTGTTTCAGTGCATTCCATATTAACCCACTAACAAACCATGACCGTCACGATATACCCGATGTTATCCCGTTTGTGCCTCATTCCATTTTACTTATTTCCTAATTTCTATTTCATTAGTGTGCAACATGAAAACAAATATTAAGTTAGTTTATAAGTAGCATCTCGTTTACGTACAAATCGCTACAGTCATTTTTTTCCAAAACAGGCAGTCAATTCATGTGATACAAACCAGTTTCAATGTTCAAATGGACTATGTATTCCTATTGAACATAGGTGCGACGATGAATTCCATTGTGAAGACGACCCCTCTGATGAACTAAACTGTAAGTACAAAGTTTGTGTAGCGTATTTGGTTTGCATAGTGATTCAA
Source organism: Mytilus galloprovincialis (assembly GCF_965363235.1). NCBI lineage: Eukaryota > Metazoa > Mollusca > Bivalvia > Mytilida > Mytilidae > Mytilus > Mytilus galloprovincialis. Next base: position 7,850,095 of record NC_134842.1, read on the forward strand.
ATATAGTGAATAATAATCAGATAATAGATCTGATACACAAAAACAAATATAGCTTTTCAATGAATTTTTACATTCCTAGTATTCAAATGTTCGGGTTTAAAATAAACTCATTATAACAAGATTGGAATTTCATTTTTGGCACAGATGTGCGTTTACAAAAGTTTCATCAGTGACACTCATATCAAAGGAAGTTAAAAAATTCTTATCAAAACAAACATTTGTTTAGAAAATAAATAGATAAAACATACAGGTACACAATATAATGATAGAAAAAAACTAACATGTGTCTTATACAAATCATATCCTCCTAAGCGTTGCTGATGAAAGTAAATCCAGTAAAGAACGGAATGAATAAAGTTTCATTTACCAATCTATCATTTATTGCAAATCAACAAAACCCTGCGGTGTATTTGATAATTTATACGCTTCTTATACAGACGTTTTTTTTATTGTTACTACTAAATTGTTTACAGTTTTTTATGGTTATTATGCTGTTATCTAATTGTATATTTACTTCTTCTTGTTCACAATCTTAATGGGTTTTATTTTAGGTTCAAATGTGAACGAGTGTCATGAAGGCTGAAACAGATGTTCTACCGGACAATGTGTTGCCGACCTGAACCGATGCCCAACATCAATTTTATTTCAAACTCAAATAGCATTCACACGTTCATCTCAGCTACAGTCTTCTTCTTTGTATACGTCAACTTCAGTCGACATTATGCCTACGTCGTCTATGTACATGTCTCAAAGTTCAGTTAAAGAAACAACAACATCAGATGGGTCTGCTTCTGTTCATCTGAAGAGCACACTCCTTATACCAACAATAGTAATCTTCTATGTAAGTTAGGTCCTACCAATTGTTGACTCTTGTCAAAACGAGTTTATTCATCTTTTTATTATGTATGTATATCGTATTACTACGAGTGTCTTATAAAAGAATTAGGAATAAATGAGCACTCAGGTAATCCCACATACAAAAACATATCATTTGACAAGGATGAGATTTTGGCGAATCATAAGTCCTTCGTGGCTTCTATGAACATTGCATTGAACAACAAATCGGAGGACTTACCTTGTTTGTATTGGATACCTAAACTTCACAAAATTCCGTACAAACAACGGTATATTGCCGGCTCATCTACTTGTTCTACTAAAGAATTGTCCATTAGATTGACTAAAATTCTGTCCGCAGTTAAAGAGGGTCTTCAGACATACTGTGAAACTGTTTACTCACGTAGTGGTATTAACCATATGTGGATTCTTAAAAACTCTAAAGAACTCCTGGATAATTTTAAATCTCGGTCTTTTTCTGAACTTAGTTCTATTAAAACTTTAGATTTTTCAACCTTGTATAAAACCATTCCCCATGTGAAATTGAAAAACCGTCTAAAAGAAATAATCCATAATGCTTTTCATAATAAAAATGGCAGCATACGCTATAAATTTATCACTTTGGGATACCATAAGGCATATTTTGTTAGTATGGAACAAAAGGGTAAAACATATTACACAGAGGAACAAGTGATCAGTATGCTGGAGTTTCTTATTGACAACATATTTGTTGACTTTGGAGGTAGACTGTTTCAACAAATTGTCGGCATTCCTATGGGAACGAACTGTGCGCCTCTCCTTACCGACCTCTTTTTATTTTCATATTTCACAGTAGGTTTCTTGCTTTAAAGAGGGTCTTACAGTAATTGAATTAAAGTAATGTATTTCTGTCGCATATACATTGGCTACGGACTATCAGATATACTGTTCATATTAATACATTTCACCAAAATATCAGCATAAGATATTTGTTAGCGCAACAAAAAGTACAGCTACCGTATTATGGATAAGCACGGCTTGGTATCATTAAAACAGCTATCTTAAGTACATTTATACTTCCTCTTGAATCTGAGAACATTCATAGATGACTTCTAGAGGAGCATTGTTATGTGTTTTATTTACTTTTTATTTACACGTACTTTGAATTATATCCGATAGGACACTGTTTGTTATTGTTTGATACATAAAGACAACAGTAGTATACCGGTGTTCAAAAGTCATAAATCGACGTTTTAGCTGTTTCTTCTTATTAGACTCATCTGCATCAACAGTCAAAGAAACAATGTGTTTTAAAATATAAGCATTCGGTACAAATATAAGCATTCGGTCAAAATATAAGCATTCGATAAAAATATAAGCATTCGGTTAAAATATAAGCATTTGGTTAAAATATAAGCAATCGATTAAAATATATAATGGAAATGGTTAAGTGCAAACTATCATGTTTGTCTGCTTTAATCACCAGGGCATTTATAATCAGTAGTGTTGTCAACGGTTAACTGGTTAACTGTTCGAACGACCGAATACCGAATACCAAAAACGCTTACTGGTTAACCGGATTTTTTTTCAATTTTTATAGATTTGATATAAATTTGTATTGAAATCATTAAGTAGTTACTGTTACTGGTATGTTCCTCCTGTCTAAGGAGCACTCCCGAAGGATAAGAATATGAATATATTTACATGTATATGAATATTTACAGGGACCTGTAAGTAGCACCATTATCCATACAAAAATCATCACACTGTACAATATATTCCTTACGTTCTAATGTCCTGATTACTATATTACGACACATTCTTCATATATACAATATCTTTTGATACTTGTTACTCTTTCAAAATATCCTTCACTTTTAATTGTCATTTTGATATCAGATATACTCCTCTTATGTGATAAATTGTATCTTGATTGGTATTGTTAATCAAAAAATATAAAATTAATTAGAACCTGTCTCTCAGCTCTGGGCAAGATCTTAATGAAACAAAATTAGTTCGATGTTTTTTAACAGAAATTTTTATTCAATAATACGATTAAATTTTACGATTTACTACATTATTTAATTTTTTATCTTATATTGTGTAAACCTACATCCGAATGCGCAATTTTCGTCGTGCAGGTCTTTGTCATACTTTAAACTATATGCTAAGTCAAAAACTGAAAAAGCAAACCAAAGTGAATGTAATCAATATATACTTGATGGTACGAATATCAGGATTAATCAATTTTAATTTGTACACCTCACATTATTTTCGGAGACAACAAGACAAAATGGAAGAATCATCGGTTTCAGACATATTCAATTCTACGAGATCAAGACGTTTTTTTTTATTTTCAATTTGAAGTTAGTACAAACGCCATAGGTGATACCGTGTATTTGATTATTAAAAGTCAAACTTCGACAGGAATCTTCACAGACAAGCCTTATAAAACCAAAGGCCAAACTTCAATTCATCGTATTATAAAAAAAAACGTAAATGTATGACTTGGATGGAATGTAGTCACATTGACACTCATACCACATCTTCTTATATCGATGTGTAAGGCACTATTGCTAAGGCCTTCAAACATTAACTTAAACAACCGGTTAATATGTCAAACGATTATACGAGTAACCGGTTAGGCAAAAGTGTACGATTTGACAACACTAATAATCAGTTCACCAGGTGTGTATTGGTTTTGAATTAATGTCGTTTTTATTTTCTTGAGGGATTCGTCTCGTATATACTCAAGATTTATGCAGGATATGGTTACAGTAAATTTATGTGTAAGAAAGTGTCAATGATTCTGTGACCCTTTTTCTATTTTTATGTATTTGCAGACTTGCCGTTCCTTTTGTTGCTGATTCAGATTATTTGACCAATATTTTGTATACTAACAGGTAATATTTTACTGATGCTGAAAAATAACAACGTATTACAGTTTTGCTACAATGACCCTAATAGTAATTTATTACAAACAAAATTACGATTCTAGTTATTCCTGTTGCTCAATCTTTACTTTTCTTTGCAATGTTTTGTTTTTTATTTATTTTTTTCCGTCGTTATCACTCTATCTTAAACAATTCAACAAACAAAATAAACCCACGAAAAAATGGATTAAAGTTGTTGTAAAATACCTTTTTCCTTATTTTCCAAATTAGAAAACAACTAGACATTGGAAAATCAAATATTATAATATACATAAAAGAAGATAGCACAAAATATGTCTCACATCATCCGATGAAACTCGTATCACTGAAAACGGACTTTCACTGAACGTATGACCAAATTGTTATGACGATAATGCAACTTTCATGACAACAAAACATTTACTGTATTTACCTAAACAATCATCGTGTAATTATTGAAATCGATCTGAGAACCTCAACCGCTCATAGCAAAGGAACTATTGTATCATCGGTCACACATGGAGATATCTGCAATAGCTGGTGGCTAATATATATGAGTATGACTTCTTATGCACAGCATTTTTGATGATTAATACATTAAAAGATATTGTACAAAACATGTTCCCCACTAATCGAGTTTTTCAAATCTTTAGCAGACCTTTTTACATGCTAGTTGACTAGATAAATGCATGTTACAGTATAGTCACCATATTTTCAATATGTAATGTTTATTTGTTGAGAAATTCTATCTACTTGTAGATGTAATAAAAGAAATGTCTAAATAAAGCGTGAATACTTCAGAAAGAACAATGACACATTTTATTTCTATGACAGTCATAGACCACACATCACATCTGGCAATCGTTCAAAGTTGAAGACATGTTCATGGTACATAAACAGAACCTCACTATGATTAATGCAAAAACGAATGCATATTAGACTTTCGTTTGACTACCATAATGATCATACTTTTATAATATGATCTTTTGTTTTATTTGTAAACAGAGGTAGATAAAGAGGAAGTGCATTACAATATTGTTGTATATAGGTATAGGAAGATGTGGTATGAGTGCCAATGAGATACCTCTCCATCCAGGTCACAAATTATAAAAGTAAACCATTATAGGTCAAGGTACGGCCTTCAAAACGGAGCCTTGGTTCACACCGAACAACAAGCTATAAAGGGCCCCAAAAAAACAAGTGGAAAATCATTCAAACGGGAAAACCAACGGTCTAATCTATATATAAAAAACGAGAAACGAGAACCATGTATAAATTACATAAACAAACGACAACTACTGTACATCAGATTCCTGCAAATAATTGAGCGGGAATAAAATTTTTAATGGTACCAAACGTTCTCCCTTTTACTGAGACAATAGTATAACATCACAACATAGAAAAACACAGGATAAAATAACAATTAAAGGTTTAACTCAATCAAAAAACGTAAATAGACACACTATGAACGAATAACTTTGAGATGCAATACCTGAATGCATATACATAGTTAATTAAGTTATTAGAGATAAATATTTAAGGTCAAAAGTAAATAAACAAGTTGAAACACAGATAATGGAAGATATCACTGCGAAATATACAACAATTTATACAAAATCCTCACTTTTGAAAAAAAACGGTTTTCAAACACCACACAGGTAAATACAAATAAATTTGTCGTTGTACATGTCTATTTATAGGATTATCAATTCCAGTTTTAACATTTGAAAAGATAATGAAATGATTTTGTTTGCATATTTATACCTCAAAATATGTACAGTTGGTAAAATGTTAAATTTTGACAAGTTAATTATTATTGAAGGTCCAACTGCTACTTTTTTAAAGAAAATAATTTGTTACAAATTATGGTCATACAGTGTGTCGGATTGATCATTTGATTATTCTGTTTATCGATTATCATTTAAGTTAAGCGTGTCATGTTTTCTAAACTACTACTAATGTTTGTCAAGGAATTAGCTAAAACCCGCTTTCGGCCGCGGGATTTGCTCGCTGTGAATCTTTTGAATGACCCTATTCTTTTTAGTAAATCCTGCCATATTTAGTCCTTATAGCATATATATACAAATTACACATTGAAATAATTTGTCCTATACAAAGCCCCTTTGTTGTCACTTGCAATTACGTCATCATTATTTACAGAGGTCAATGTCCTTCTTTGTTCGTGAATATCCTCAGATAAAGTGTCTTTTAATACATTAATTTTCTATAATTTGACAGATTGTTGCATTGTGAACTATGTCAATTGGACCTGCTTTAATACTAAAACTGCCCTTGAATTTTATTAGATACCATTTTTGTTCGCTTTGGAGATTCCTTATATCGTCAAGTTATCGGAATTTCTATGCGGAATAACTGTGCGCACCACTTATTACGGACCTGTTTCTGTATTGTCATGAGTTACAATGGATAACTAAAATCAACAAAGTCCCATAGAAACAACATCTGATTCAATAATTTAACAACAACTTTTAGATACTTAGATGATATATTGGCTCTGAGTAATGACGACTTCAGTATGTACACTAAAGAGATTTGTCCCGCCGAACTGACTTTTAATAAAGCTAATAATAAAAATAAACACTGCCTTTTCCTAGATCTTGCAAACGGGAAGCATAATACCAAAATTTATGATAAAAGAAATGATTTTTATTTCCTTTTGTTAATTATCAATTTTTGGATGGTGAAGTTCCCTCGTCACCACCTACTGGTGTTTATATATATCAACTTTCGATTCGCTCGTGTCTGTATTTGAGTCCAACAAAAGAAATTGTATTATTGCATAGCAATATAATATTTCCCACAGAAAAAAAACAAAAATTAGCGTGCAATAAATTTGAATATTACATTAGTGCAATAAATCTTCAAAATTAATGACGTCATCAACGACCAAATCTTAGTTTCAATCCAGTTTTTACTTTCAAATATTATATTGCTATACAATAAAAGGGTTATTGCATAAATATTGGGGAATATTATTCCTCGTGGAACATATATTGCACTCGCAAACTCGTGCAATAAAAAATTCTACTCGGGACAATATTCCTAAATATTCATGAAATTACCCTATATTACTGAAAGATTAATACACAATATTATGGATTTTCCGATTGTATTTTTTCTGAGTTCAGTATTTTTATAATTTTACTTTTTGATATCACAAAATAGTCAAAAAATGTTCTTAATGTAATCATCGGTTAAAGGCCATCATTCGCAATTATAAATCAACATGCATTTAACTTATAAGTTCAGGTATTTTACATCCAATTTTGTATGGTAATATTCTTTAAAAAAAATATGTCGGCATTTAACTCAAAATATACATGTAACCAAACTTTAAAAGACCTATACGGAAGGGATATAGTTATGATACTGTTAGTAGGTCTTTTAGGATTGCATATCTTCGTATTAATATTGATTCACTCATGGGGTCTTTGCATCGGAAAATTAACACATTTATTCTAAAACCACTAGTTGGCATTATAAATGTAATGTTCTTCTCGTATATTTTATGGATTTTACTGGATTTTTATATGATGAAAACATATACTTTCAATCAGTTTAATTAAGGTCTGGAGCTGGCATGTCATAATTTGCTAGCAGTCCTTTGTTCATTTATGTATCATTGTCGTATTGCCTAGTCTCTTTTGTTACCAATTTTGACATCATCGGACTCGGACTTCATAAAACTGAATTTAACTGCCGTATTGCTATGTGTTTTTTTATTCTATAATTGGCTGGAGGTATAAGGGGAGAGTTTATATCGCACAAATATGTTTAACCTCGACCCATTTTTGCGCCTGTCCCAAGTCAGATGCTTCTGGCCTTTGTTAGTCTTGTATGATTTTTAATTTTAGTTTGTTTAGATGTTATGGGTTTAGTATGACGTCCATTTTCACTGAGCTAGCACACAGTTTTATTTAGGGGCCAGCTGAGGACCAACTCCGGATGAAGTATTTTCATCCTGCTTTGAAGACCCATTGGTGACCTTCGGCTGTTATTTACTGTATAATCAGATTGTTTTCTCTTTGACATATTCCCCATTTCCATTCTTAATTATATAGATATATAAAACTGTTAAGCTCTATAATGATGTTCGCCTGGCAACTTTCGACAAATCACTTTTATAAATCATGTCTAAAACAGGGGGGCAATTACAAAGAAATTTTCATACTCAAATAGTTATCAAAGATACCAGGATTAAAATTTAGTACGCTAAATGAGCGTTTCGTCTACACAAGACTCATCAGTGACGCTCATATCAAAGTAGTTATAAAGCCTAACAAGTACAAAGTTGAAAAGCATTGAGGATCCAAATTTCCAAAAAGTTGTGCCAAATACGGCTACGGTAATCTATGCCTGGGATAAAAAAAAAATACGCATACCGCCGTGGCGCTAAAAAAAATCGTTTAATTAACAAACAAATCATTTTCTATCAACATGTTACAAATGAGACAATAACTTTTGTGATCTTCTAATTGTTTATATGTTTGAAAAGGTTTAAAGTATTGCGACCTCTTTAAATGTTAGTTTATTCAAAATTAAGAATTCAAATTTAATTTTGTTTATGCATGGGAGGGAATTTAAGAAATAAACTCTCCCTTAATTTTTATATTAACAAAAGGATAATAATGTTCCGTTTTATCCCTGTCTTTCATGTTTGGTAATTGGCTTTGAATGCCTGTTTACGATGTATAATACCAGACAACAAAGACAGGTAATAACGACATATATATTTATACATTTTTTATATGAATAAGGCCGTTAGTTTTGTCGTTTGAATTGTTTTACATTATCATTTCGGGGGGGGGGGGGGCTTTTATAGCTGACTATGCGGAATGTAGTTGTTATTTTCTGTGTTATTTTGGTTTCTTGTGGACGGTTGTCTCATTCGCAATCATACAAAATCTTCTTTTTTATATATAGGCCTGATCAGCAATCTATCATAGACAAAAAACTGCAGTTTTTAGTGATTAATTGGTTCGAAATCTAGTACGGACCCCCTTACGCCTTGCCTTTGTGTTTGACGACAGCTTTAATTTCCCATCTGGGTCGTTTGCTTATTAGGTCTTTCAACTTTTCTGTGGAAGGACCTATTGTATTTGTTCTGAGTATTTTATTTTCCGCCACATTCTGAAATTTTTGTTTCGCAAGATGTTGCTTAGATATTTTTCAGATTGTATCGTATAGTTTATACGCTTTTAAATTTCACCCTGGTAAGTCAAATCATTTTCTTTGTAAGAGTTATCTCCCTATTCACTGTTTATCTAGTGAGTCCATCTCCTTCGTAGCAAAATATGATATCGACAAAATTCTTTTTCTAAATTGTTCGTTACATCCTCATATATTTTTTGCTAGTTTGGATCGAAGCGATTCGATGAAATTTTATAGGAGTTATCTACCTTAACAGAATAAATTTGTCGGTATGTTTTTTTAACTCATAAACCTTAAACCATATACCCCTTGAACCTTTTTACTTGAGGTCCCTAGGTCCTAACTTAGAAAATGAGGTCAAGATCAAAGGTCAAGGTCAAGTTCTAAATTTTGACTTTTCCTTGTTTTTGCATTTTCTCAAACACTTTAATAGATATATTTAAAAAAACAAGTGCAAAATGTTTGCCTTATTGTAATGAAGATATGTTACCTTTGGTCTGAAACAATCAAATGGCATCTTATAGGAGTTAGTGTCCTGAAATGTCTAATCATAAGGTTAATTGATTATTACTTTAACTTGGTGCATTATAAAGCCTTATGACCTTTAACAAAAGCTTAAGGTTCCGTCCAAGTCCAATTTTTCCAAAAATGGCTGATATTTTTAATCAACTTTTTGTGCTTTATTATTCTATACTAGCCACTAAAACAATCACAATTGCTTAAATCATGAATATGGACTTGATTGCTTACAAAATCACGACTTATTTAGTAGTAATATTTCGACAGGAGTGTGTTTTGTCAGAAAATAATAATAATTCTTAACTCATTTTTTTCAAAAAGTCCCATAAATTTATTACTTAATGGAATTCAACAAATCATATGCTAATCTATTCTTCATATTGTCTCGCAGTGCACCCATATGCAATTGTGTATATGTTGATTGCCAGAGAAACACAACGGCCAAGTTTTGTCATCACCTTTATCGTTTATGTCCCACCATTTTTTTATTTTTGGGGTTCGTTTTTTTTTATTTTATTTTGAGTGAGATCGAGGGGAGCTATTTCAAATAACCTGATAGTGCCTTATTTATGTCACTTCAGTCTCTTACCATCATGCTGCTTTTGTTAAATATCACGACGCTTTTGGTTTAAAATACTTCAAAAAATCAGCTGTCATCCTCCTGCTCAAAGTGAAAGTAGAGAGTCAGCAGCAATGATTCGTCCGCCAAATATTAATATTATATATTTAGATGCATTTTAAAATTAAAACTACATTATATCTTGTTTTTATTATATAAATGACGGATATTCAAATTAAACGTAAAATCGGGTAGAATTAGTACTGCAATTCGAAACCAAAGAGTTGTTTTATGATTCGAAACAACTTCCGGTTTGATGTGAATGGGCTGATCTTTTGATCCAACAGATGAAAAGTTGCCGATTTGAAGAGTCCTTTCCATAAAAAGGTGAGAATGATGGGTATCCAAACATTAATACCAAAAACAAAGATTATTTAATAATTACTAATGTGATCGAAATTGTCCTTATATCGTAAATCCCATACCCCAGCGCGATCACGGTGCTTGTAAACATTGGCAAAAAACATGAATAATTTTCTTTTTTTTTTTCTGTTTTTAACCGAACTTATATTTAAGTATAACACAGTAATATAATTTGAAGGTAAGTGAATAAATTTTAGTAAAAATTAAAACATTTGGACTTGGCTCTGGACCAGCAAAGGGCAAAAGAACACGTATAAGATGTGGAAGACCAACTGTTAATTTTATAATTAGGATAAAAAGGATTAAGCGGAAGTCTCTGCCGCTGTCTCTAGTTTTAAAGAGAATCAAACAGACAACAATTAGTAAAAAAAAAAATCACCAAAGAATGCCATAAATTTTTCACTTCCGAACTATCAGAAAATGGATTAAAACTGAAAATCAGAGAAAGGAAAAGTATTGCCACTGGAAATGGACCGTCTCACTTAAATGAAATCATGGGGACAATGAATTCACCAGGACTCTCGTCAACTTCATTTTCAGCAATTGAACAAGAAGTAGGGGAATGGTGGTTAGCAGCTCTCCAAGAAAATATGTTACAGGTAATCATAATTGATTAAAACATAAATGTAAAATGAATGCATAAACATCGAAAAAAAAACAACATAACATATAATAAATGTAAATGAGAATCCCCCCCCCACACACACACGCTCAAAAAAAAAAAGAAAACTGAATAAATAAATAATATATGTTACTTTTCATAGGTTGTCATTATAACATGTCATACATCATGTACATGTACATGTATCAATATTAAACATGATCCCAATTACTGCCTGTGACAGTTAAGTCAAAAGATACTTTTTTAAATAAACATCTTATATCAAGAAATGACCAGATGCCAACTTTCCTTGAATCTTGAACCTTTTGTTATTTGGATGAGAAACACAAAGACTTAAAAAAAATATATAAATGCTAATATTGCAAACACTCAACAGATGCATGGGTTGGAAAGGGGGAATTTTACTTAAATCTGTTCTTTTAATTATATGCATGTATATGTATGTCTGTAAAATTTGTACGGCTCCTAAACCAGTTGTCTATTCTAATGAACAAGCACTACAAACTGGTCAGAGTATGAAAAGACCATATTTTGTGCTCAACCAGTATTAACGTCGGGCACATATTATACTTGACAAGACTTGACATAGTCTTGACACTACTTAACTGCACTTGATTTTGGTCCCGACTTTACTTAATAAGTCTGATTGAGTATTTGCTAATCTTGATATAGTATGAATATGGTCTCGACCTTTCTTGACTCAGTCTTGAGCTTTGAATTTAGTCTAGACTGGTCTGAATCAGCCCATTTAACTCAATTATATATTGATCTTACATTGTTCATTGCTGTCAAATTAATGGATAAAAAAACTATAATTTTCAATTCTGATTAAATTCATATATATCTATAGTCACCTTTAATTATTACTATTACTTTATCACATTAACTTTGATTTTTAGCTCACCTGGCCCAAAGGGCCAAGTGAGCTTATGCCATCACTTGGCGTCCGTCGCTGTCCGTCGTCGTAAACTATTTCAAGAATCTAAAAAATAGAACATAGGGGTCAAATGCAGTTTTTTGCTTATATCTCAAAAACTAACGAATTAAGAGCAAATTTGTCATGGGGTAAAAATGTTCAATAGGTCATGATCTATCAGCCATGAAATTTTCAGACGAATCTAACAATCCATTGTTGGGTTGCTGCCACTAAATTGGTAATTTTAAGGAAATTGTGCAGTTTTTGGTTATTATCTTGAATATTATTGAATATAAAGATAAACTGTAAACAGCAGAAATGTTTGGCAAAGTAAGGTCTACAAATAATCAATATGATAAACATTTAAATGGCGTTTTAAAGCAAAATCAGGCTCTTGAGAGCCTCTTGTTATAAATGTTTGTAGCTTTCTCAACTATATATTGGCCTTACAGAATGCCACATTGTTTGGTAGTTTGTTGTATTGCTGTCAAATAAAAGGATTAAATTAATACACGTAGTTAAAAACAAAACTAGAATTTTCAGTTTTGGCTTAATTCAGATAGTCACTTTTAAATTTTTTTATAACTTTTCCAAATTAACTTGGTTTTACATAAAACTATACAGCTATCTCAATTATATATTATTCTTACAGAACGCCACGTTTTTTCATAGTTTGGTGTTTTGCTGTCCTATTTCAGGACTTTTAATAACAATGTAAAAAGAGGTAGAATGTTCTGTTCAGACTAAATTTAGATAGTCACCTTTAATTTTTTTTATAACTTTTTCAAATTACCTTGAAGTTACATAAAACTATGCAGATATCTCAATTATATATTGATCTTACAGAATGCCACATTGTTTTGTTTTTTATGTGTATTGCTGTCAAATTCAAGGATTAAATTAATAGATAAAAAAAGATAGAATTTTCATTTTTGACTAAATTCAGATAGTCACCTTTAGTTTTTTTAATAACTTTTCCAAGTTAACTTGGATTTACATAAAACTATACTGCCATCTCAATTATATATTAATCTTACAGAACGCCTTTTTTTCATAGTTTGGTGTTTTGCTGTCCAATTTAAGGACTTTTAATTAATAGGTAAACAGAGCTATAATTTTCTGTTCGCACCAAATTTAGATAGTCACCTTTAATTTTTTTTATAAGTTTTCAAAATTAACTTGGATTTACATAAAACTATTCAGCTATTTCAATTATATATTAATCCTACAGAAAGCCACATTGTTTGGTAGTTTGGTGTATTTCTATCAAATTTTTTCCAATGTTAATTTCTCAATTATTATAAATAATAGGATAACTTAATAAGGTTAATATTTCAGAAGGTAGAAGACCTGGATACTTTATACTTTTATATAGATGCCTTATGTTACGAACTGTCCGTCTGTCATATGACCATTGGCCTTGACCAAATTATTATGGTTCAGTGACTACTTAAAAAAAGTTCAAATTTTTTGCAATGTTAATTTCTCTCTTATTATAAGTAATAGGATAACTATATTTAGTATGTGTGTACCTTGCAAGGTCCCCATGTCTGTCAGTCAGTTTTCACATGACCTCAACCTCATTTCATGGATCAGTGAACAAGGTTAGGTTTACAGGGTTAAGTCTATATCTCAGAAATTATAAGCAATAGGTCTTCTGTATTTGGTGTGTGGAATGATTGTAAGGTGTACATGTCCAACTGGCAGTTGTCATCTGACCTTGACCTCATGTTCATGGTTCAGTGGTCAAAGTTAAATTTTTGTGTTTAGGTCTATTCAAAGATAGTATTAGCATTCATTCAATTATATTTGGTGTATTGAATGATTGTAAGGTGTACATGTCCAACTGACAGGTGTCATCTTACCTTGATCTCATTTTCATGGTTCAGTGGTCAAAGTTACATTTTGCAATTTTGTCTATTTCTCAGATACTATAAGCATCAAGTTGATTATATTTGGTGTATAGAATGTTTGTAAGTTGTACAAGTCTGTCTTGTAATAATCATCTGACCTTGACCTCGTTTTCATGGTTCATTGGTCAATGTTAAATCATCAATGATTTGGTCTTTTTTTCAAATACTATAGGGATAGTAGAATATATTTTGATGTATGAAATAATTGTATGGTGTGTATGCATAGCTGTTTAGTAGGTGTTAGCTGATCTTGACCTAATTTTCATGGTTCATTGGTCAAGGCTATTTTTTTCATTAGGTTAATTCGGAGATACTTTTAGCAATAGGTAAACTAGATTGTTGTATGGAATTAGTGTATGAACTACATTTATGTCTGAAAAGGTTTATCTCACCTGCATCTCAAGTACAGTTAATTTAATGTAATGCTTGTTGTATACAATGTTTTTTTACACTTTCAACATGAATTATATTATGAACACTAGAACAGGTGAGACATTTCAGTGTGTCCACTCTTGTTTAATTATGTTTGCTTACATTAGAAAATCTTTTCCTTTCAAACTGCTAAATCAATTTCAGCTGAACTTACGATGAAAGAGTTTTAGAGTATCTAAGTATCAATTTGGTATTCTATTACAGTGTGGGTCAAGAAACATTTCAGCTTATTCACTCTATGTACTATACAAAATATATACTATAACCCCCACCACCACCACCACATCTTCCAAGTTAAATGGACAATCCATTAAATAAAGCAAGAGACAATCCATATTATGTGTATAGAAATAATTAAACCATGGGAAATATTTCAGCTTATTCACCTTCTGTACTATACAAAATAATTTTTAATGTACCTAACAAAACTGTCACACAAACTTGAAAAATTGCAGAAAAAAACAATTTTCTGTCTGAAAAAACAAACAAATCCCACCACACTTTAAACTTTTAATTAGGGTTAGCCTTCATGGCATTAATTAATGATATTTTAGGAAACTCAAGTGGGACTAGTTATATTTATATGTCCCATATGTTTATTTAACAGGTTGGAGCAGAGGAAAGAAAGATTGCAATGGAGAACGGATTTTTTCATCAGGGTATCCCAGCAATAACCGTAATTACTGATGGAGGATGGTCGAAACGAACCCACAAACATTCCTATAATGCACTGGGAGGAGTGGCAATCATAATAGGGCAAGCAACAAAAAAACTTTTGCATATAGTAGTACGAAACAAGTATTGCTACGTATGTAGCACTGCAGAGAAAGTCAATACAATCCCAACAGAACATACATGTTTTAAGAACTGGTCAGAAGATATTCAGTCTATGGAAGCTGATATTGTGCTTGAAAGGTAGAAACCATTTAACAAAAACAACTCGTGTACGGTTAGTATCTGCTTTGCGTAGTGCCATCAGAATGCGTTCTAAAGATGTAGAAACAAATCACCTCACAAAACTTGAAGCTATTTCTCAGCTTCGTCATGACATAAGAAACTCTGTTTTTCATGTTTTTGATTTACATTCCAACTGCAGTAACCACTGCAAGGCAAGGGACAATGTCAATCCAATCACTCATGACCATCATGTCATACCACCAGACCAACCAGTGGAAGAGACATTGGATATATTTTGAAGAACAGGAAAAACTTTGGTCTGAAGGCTCATCATTAGCTGCACAGGAGGAAGCAAGAGGAGAATCATCTATAGAGTACAGTAATGTTGAACAGTATATAATTCAAGACGTGACATCAATTTTGAATAGAATTGCTGAAAAAGCTCACCGTCTCATTTCTAATACAACAACAAATTCAGCTGAAAATTGGATGAGAATAAGGACAAAATTTGATGGCGGAAAAATCTACAACCTCTGTAATAGAGGATCTTGGCATGGACGATGTTTGGGCTAAGAATGAATTTTGGACCAAAGTGGTCACCTATTGTTTGGGAACAGGCAAAAACAACAAAAGCAGGTAAATTCTTTGATGAATGCTACGCTAGACATGAAAAAAATCTTATCAGTAGCAGAAAATACAAATCGAAACCAGACACTCAGCAATTGAGATGGAAGAGAAAAATGAAAGTTTGCAAACAAAGCAACTCCAAAAAAGCTAGACAGTCTTATGGCACTGAGGCAATGGATTACACCCCTGACATATCTCCATCTGATTTATCAAATATAAAGGACAAATATATTCAGACTCATATTAACATTGGTATACCTCAAATGAATGCAATAACAAATTCTACTTCACAGCAATCTTTGTCTGGTCTTTGGCACACAGAAATAAGAAAACGTTTAACAGCTTCAAATTTTGGACCAATCATTCGCCGTAACCCTTCATTGAAAGTATTAAATTTAGTAAAAAATCTTCTGTACTCCACCTTCAAAGGAAATAGACACACCAGAAATGGACTTCTGCAAGAAAGAACATCTATAGAGGAGTATACGCTCAAAAAGGCAGAACAACATGAGAATGTAACTGTTAAATCTACTGGTTTGCTAATTGCCCATGAACACCCATTTTTGGCTGCTAGTGCAGATGGTATAGTTTCAACTGCGTCTGGTGATGGTCTTTTGGAGATAAAAAATCTTCTGCACAACAAACCTGTCAATCTCTACCAAGCAAGTGAAAAATCATCATTCTGTCTGGAAACTGTCAGTGGTCATTTAAATGTGAAAAGTACCCACAACTTCTTTTATCAGTGCCATGGTTTAATGAACATTTGCAATTATCCTTGGATACACACCAGTTGTTTATCCAAAGAATATTTAGGGACAATACCTTGTGGGAAAACATCATGCTGCCAAAACTAAAAGCATTTTGCTTCAATGCTATTCTTCCGGAATTGTGTTCACCACGTAATGGCAAAAGTCCTGGAATAAGGGAACCTGGAATCTGGGTGAGTATTTATCAAAAAAAGTGGAATGTCTCAAGCAGTATAAAAATGTTTAAATGAATCGTGGTTTGCAAATAACATGTATGGACATTGAACAAAGGATCATATGTGTATTTTAGTACTACTTGTACATATAAAAAAAATATATATTGAAGTGTGTGCTTCCTTGTATGTATTCACCAATGCACTACTATAATGGTAGAAAGTGGAGTATTCATGGGGGGTGTAGAGGGTGTATGCCACCCCCACCCCCTTTTTGAAATTCCAGGGTCCAACCCTGGTAGACACACATCTATATGAATTATGATGTTAAGAGTTATAAGGGATCTTTTTATGTTTATTTTGTTACAGATCAACAGACCTGTTATTTTAGAGTTTGAGAAACTAATTTTTGATTTAAATTTTATTGCTGACTTGAAAATTACTCATTGAACATTTCATTTAAAAATTTGCAACTCAGTGCCAGATCTGGTAAGGGGATTCAATTGCATAGGATTTTGAATCATCATTTTATTTTTGAAATTTGTTCTTTTTCAACTGAAAAATTTGACAAAGAATGGTAAAAAATGTCTGAAGGACAAAACCACACTTTTTCCGAGATAACAAAAAGGTGTCTTAACGATTAATGCAAAGTGTGAAAATATATTATACCCATACAATGTTCCTAGGTTATAAAATGATTTGTGCATAATCTGTTTTCTTTTAGTATATTTTAGATATTTATGATTTGAAAGATATACATGTATATTGGACCATACAATAAAAATGATGTGTTAATTTTTCTGTTATAGTACATTGCACACACCCAACCTGGCAAAAAAAACAACGACTGGTAGAAATAAAAAGAATACAGCAAAACAGAACAATGACTTTGTCTCAGAAGCAAACATTGAACCATCAGCAGACCAAACACCTCTACTAGAAGGTAAACATTGCTGTTAAAATCATATGAATCAATTTCTAACAGATATTTTTTATCCCTTGAAATTTTGCATTTGTTCAATGTGATGATCTGCTGACTGAATAATAAGTGTTTTTTTTTTAAAAGAAAATTTGGTGTAATTGCCAATGAGACAACTCTTCACAAGAGACCAAATGACACAGAAATTAACAACTAAATGTCACCGTAGGCCTTCAACAATGAGCCAATCCCATACCGCATAGTCAGCTATAAAAGGCCCGAAATGACAAATGTAAAACTATTCAAACGAGAAAAGTAACGGCCTTATTAATGTACAAATAAATGAACGAAAAACAAATATGTAACACAGCAACAAATGACAACCACTGAATTACAGGCTCATGACAACCTGGGACAGTGGTATAACATTAACAACATAGGAACGAACTATAAAAATCAGTTGAAAAAGGCTTAACTCATCAGATCGATACAAATTAAATTACATGTTACAAAAACAGAGGGACTCAGCACTTATACATCCTAACCACAAAAAGACTATCAGTACATATCTGAGAGTACTTGCAGTTACTGACACCTAGTTCAAAGCCAATAACAACTAATAAAAAAAAAATCATGCATCTAAGACTAAATTATCAATCATTACACATCCAACATCCAATGGATTTAGAATAAAGACGTCATCAACAGTCAGAGATTGTAGATCCATGAATGTGCACATGTATATTTATATAACAATGATATTTAGTTTGCTTTTAGTTTACTGATAACAAAATCAATATTAATACCAATAAAAACAACATTCAAAGATCTAATCAAAGTGTTGAATTGGTAACCTTTTAGAATACGTTTATTTAAAGGACCGATAAGCTTACGAGGATCGTTTGTAAATTTCCGAGCACGGTAAACAACATCTCCGTAAAAATGAGGATGTGCTATACCGTTTGAAATAAGTTTTCTACAGGTACAACCAAACTTCTTTGCTCTTAAATGGTTTATTTTGATGTCCCGACCACATATTTAGATATGACATCTTGTTACTGATGTCTGTATGGTCATATGTCCATCATACTTTGTAAGAATGATATAGATAACAACAATTTCACATGACCAATTTGCACTCTAACATACCATAAGAATCAATGGCAATATAAAAAGAAGGAAATGTGTTGACAGTGCAAACTAAGCTAAGAAAAAGAATCCGAACAATTTTCAAACATGTATCTGAACAAACTGATATTGTTGTATAACATTTATTTTTAAAAGAAGTGATAGTCGATAGGAAATGTAGCATCTTATGGATACTAATTATCGATACATGTATTTATATTTCAGTAGAAGAGATAGGCCAAGATTGGTGAAATTCCTAGACAAAAGAATAGAACACAAATGGATTGTAGACAATACATCTGAATGGTATAAAGGGACAGTGCTGCGTGTAAAATCAGGAAAGGATGGTGTTAAAGGTACTTGTTTAAATGTTATGAATTTCTATGTATGTAAATAAAGTACTTTTGCTTGCAAACATCAGTCTTCAAAATAGCTTAATATACAGCTTGAGATCACATAAAAACTATTTGACACAAAAACGAAAGCAAGGACAAGTAAACATTTATATTAATTGTTATGCCCAAAATGGCAAAATCAACTGTATTTCTGTACATGCTCATTTTAAAAGTAGATGGAATATGGGCTATACAGGGTATAAAAGACAGTCAATATCTTATTAAATAAATGAAAGACCAAATTGAATGAACAATCAATTTGCTTATAACATATAATTGCACTATGAATCTGTACTTATATTTTTACTTGGGCACATCTTTGTTGTTATGTTTTGTTCAGTTTGATGTATCTCTTAAAGTAAAGGTGCAATTTATGAAGTCCTATATGACAGTGATGACAACCCATATGAAATAAATCATCTGGTTGAAGATTACCGATCTGAATCTGTACGGTTCATTGATGTATAGTGCAATTTTAAATCAGGTCAGTATTGTAGTTTTAGCTAAAATTTAATATTAGAAAAAATGTCACCTAATGCAAGGTTAAAAGATTAATGGCATGCTATATCCCTGACAAGTATATTAATCTTTTTACTTAAAAAGAAATTATACCCCCCATGTGGGTTGTATATTGGAATAGCCTTGTCCATCCGTTATTCTGTCATTCCGTCATCTAAATTCGATCCCAGTTATACAGTTGAAAAATTGACAGGTGTTGACATAACATTTTACCACTTTTGAGACAGAGCAGTTATTCCCAATGAGATTTCCTTATCTTTACATGCATGTGTTATTTTGTTCCTTTGGGAATGCAGAACAAATATAACAGCAGCATTGTCTATGACATTTCAACCAAACAATCATTTTTTTCATAACGCATACATCTTGATGTAGTTAAAATTGACAAATATAATCAAACATGTGTGGTATGTTCAAGATAATGAATTCTCAAGACCCTTGGGGAAAATATTATTGTTCTTGACTTCAATTTGGCTAAAACCTTGTTATAGAACAATACAAAAATGCCATTGGTTTTTGAGATTTCCTGATCTTACACTATCATGGTTGTAAGATTCCTATAATCCTACTAATAACATATCACAATGAAAAAAAGTTAATGTGAGGCCAGTTTGATTAACTTTAAGTTCTAAAACTCTTCACTTTTCATAATATCAAAAGTATCTTATACTTTTATCAATATTTATAAGTTACATTGAAATGCATCACAATTTATAATTCAGCTCAGCTATAAAACATGATGTGTTTTACACCTATGCTTGTCCTCACCAAAACAATAGAAGAAAGATGTAAAGTTTGATAAGCACAATGACTCTATCCTTATGTAAGGTTTCAGAAAAGCAAGTCAACACTTTCATGGGTTCTTGTCCCTGAAAACACTTTTTAGTTTTTGGCAATTATCTGAAAAATTAATATTTTTATAAATATGAGTTGCAGAAATGATCGGAGGACAAATTAATTTTCTTGATTCACCCTTAATTCCAATATGCCAATAAGTCATGGTTTCCATGTCAGATATTCATGTTCCTAGGAGCCTCTAGTTACCGTAATAACAAAGTGCTGATGCTCGTTTTGTATAAGGAGTAAGATTTCTTTTTTTTCTATCAATGATGGTTGCAAATTGTATAACATGAAATCATAATTCCACATTTGATTTTAATAAAATCATGTCTGAAAGATGCAAATTATCCTTCTGTATAATAAAGAATTACAAGATTTCTTGACTTTTAAATGTTTTATTTTTATATTTGTAGAAAATTATGTGTTTTTACTATTTCAGCTTGTCAAAAGTTGCATGTTGATGCTTCCACTGCTTCACTCTGCAAATCACAACTTGGGTTATCCTTCCAGGGTAAAGTTTGGAGAACCTTTGTGAGGGTAATTATTTTTGTGTGTATCAAACTTCATATTTAAATTTATTACACCAATGCTTCTCGTTTATTCTATGAAATATTTTTATAAAGATTTGAACAATGTTTTCCTATGTCACTGATCATGACCTTCTTGCCAGCATGTTAAGCTTTATCACATACGCAAACATCAATACAAACATATAATTGTAAACTGAAACATAGTTTGTACAAATGCAGAAAAGAGTGGAAACAAATTTGCAGTTTTTAATCTTTAGAGGTGGTGTAAAAACATTTGACGCCAATAGTAGTTGCCAGCTAATATGTGATACAATTTATAAAAAAATTGTGATAAATGGTATTGACATTGGTGCTAATGTAAGCTGACTGTTCCCACATTGCGTGAAATGCTTCTTATCATCTGTGTGAATGAAATTATAGCTGACAAACAATTTGCAATGATAGTAAAATGTTTGGTTTTATATTTGTTGAAAATTATGTGTTTGTACTATTTCAGCTTGTCAAAAGTTGCATGCTGATGCTTCCACTGCTTCACTCTGCAAATCCCAACTTCGGTTATCCTTCCAGGGTAAAGTTTGGAGAACCTTTTTGAGGGTAATTATTATTGTGTGTATCAAACTTCATATTTAAATTTATTACACCAATGCTTCTCGTTTATTCTATGAAATATTTTTATAAAGATTTGAACAATGTTTTCCTATGTCACTGATCATGACCTTCTTACCAGCATGTTAAGCTTTATCACATAAGCAAACATCAATACAAACATATAATTGTAAACTGAAACATAGTTTGCAAAAATGCAGAAAAGAGTGGAAACAAATTTGCAGATTTAAATCTTTAGAGGTGGTGTAAAAACATTTGACGCCAATAGTAGTTGCCAGCTAATATGTGACACAATTTGGAAAAAAAATGTTATAAATTGTATTGACATTGGTGCTAATGTAAGCTGACTGTTCCCACATAATGTGAAATGCTTCTTATCATCTGTATGAATGAAATTATAGCAGACAAACAATTTGCAATGATAGTAAAATGTTAGGTTTTATATTTGTTGAAAATTATGTGTTTGTATCATTTTAGTTGATCAAGAGTTGCATGTTGATACTTTCACTGCTACACGCCACAAATACAAGTAGTTAACTTATACTACCTTGATAAAGTTTGGAGAACCTAAACAAAGTTTACAGAAGGAATATTGATGGTAATTATTTGAGTTCATTCTCTAAGAATTTATTAAAATAAGAGTCTTTGAGACTTTTAGGAATGTTTTAATATGCTTTTTTTTTTAAATGAACAAAGTCCCAATAACATGTATTTATTATGAGAAATGTTTTATATAATACATAGTTTATATCAAAAGTTTGAGACTTTCATGGTCTAAAACTTTCAACAAGAATGCAAAAATGGCATATTTGGTAAATAAATGATCTTATAATCAAATAATAATAAATTGTAAGAGATCTAGAAGGATATCACCAACTAAATGCATCACAGAAAGAAGTTGAATGATTGAACATGATGTTTTTGTGCACAAAAGTAATATTTTAGAAAATATAATTTTTTGAGACTTTCAGGAAATTATAAATATTTGGCATTAAATTTCCTAAACTTTGGTGTGCATTAGAAAGACAATTTGAACTGTTCATCATAAAATTATGTCAAAATATTGCAACTTTAAAAGTCAGACGAATCACTTCTATAATTAAACTGATTTTGATATACATGTAATTGATAAATTTTAATGTTTACTATTGGCCTCCATACTTTAACTTTCACTTTCACTTTTGCTTTCACTTTCACTTTCACAATGTTAGTAGTCCCAATAAAATGGCATCCACATTTTTATACATTTATTTTACTTTACTTTTAAAATCTTGCAATTGACAGTGTTTAAATGCAAATTTATATATGGTTGTCAAACATATTAATATATAATTCTGAATTTTATGTCATTTTAGGTCAGTTATGGACTTACAAAAATTCTACACTTTTTGAAAGAATTGGAACTTCAGAGACTGGACATTTTTTCCTGGAGATATTCAGAACTTTAAAACATTCATTAAAAGATACTATGCAATGTTCTGATTCTATTGATATGTAATTTGCCACAGTTTCATCCTTATATTAGTGTGAATAATGTCAAACAAATACAAGATAATTTGACTTAGACGGAACCTTAAGTGACATATGTGAGAAAAATGACAACCGGAAGTGACCTTGAGAAAACTCCAAGTAGCTATTTTTGCGCTTTTTTTTATATAACAGTACTCAGAATTGATATATTTATATATATTTACTTATCACTAAAGACTAGAAATTACTTTCTGTAAACCGGAAGTGGTCGATTATATCCGTGTTTACAGGCAAAAGTTAACCCGAATAATTCAGTCCCTCCCCGTAATCGATCTCTCCTACTTGCGAGGGCCTGAAGTCCTAACACGATAAAAACTCTTCACGAATCCTGGATTTTGATTGGTGCCCTGTAGAAGAGGTGACCAATCAGCAATTAGCTCAATTTTATCGAGATAGGTAAATCCCGAGCTAATTCCGAATGGTTGATTGAAGATTTTTCATTGTCTATGCATTCAGGCGTTAATGTAGTAAGCGGAATATAACGACTGAATTATTCGGGTTAGGCAAAAGTATATAAACTATATTTTTGGAATCAGTGTGAAAGCAGCTATCATATGAGACCGGAAGTAACATTTCCTTAACCGGAAGTAGCACGTTATCTCCTTTAGTTCACTTTAAAGCATACCAAAACCTGTTATTTATCGCATCAGTCTAAGAAACTTGCTTCTTTTCAAATTTCTTTGATATGGAAAGACCTTCAATTGTTTTCTGAACAATTGGTTTTTAATTGTTTTTTTTTTTTTTTTAACTACATAATAATTTTATTCATCAAATATAGCTTGTTACATAAACCATCAAGATTCCAAGCTTCTCTTGACGTACCCTGTTACAATCCACTGACTACCCAGGGAATAGTCAGCTGATTAAATTAATTGACATACATTTTTTTACAAATCTCTATATTAACAATTTAAAAATATTATTCATTGACTATGTGTCTTTTTATTGAAAGTAACATTGGACTTATTGCCTTATGTCCATTAAGATTGGTATCTACTCTCTCTGTGTATTCGTTAATAAAAATTCTGAATACGTCTATGTTTTTTGTTTTCTGTTCAGATACATAGTACGACTTGTATATTAAAAAACTAATAATTGTAATCAAAAAATTTATCGGGTAATACTTGCTGTCTGTAATTTTGTATCCAAATATCATGTGTTGTAATTTTATTGAAAAATGTAAATTACTCTTTTTTAAAAGTTCGTTAAATTGTTGCCAAAATCTTGTTAAATAAGAGCAATTGAAAAAATAATGAGCATAGTCTTCTTCTAAGTTACAAAAATTGCAAAGACTGTTATTAGTTATTTTCCATTGTAATAAATGCTTTCTGGTTGGTACAATAAACTGTAGTAGTTTCCATCTGTATATTTTTAATTTATTTTCAGTTAAGTATTTGAAAATAAAGTTATATAATGAATTCATATTTGATTCTTCTTGCAATGGTAAAATATTGAGCCATCTGTTTATCCCTATTGACGTTTCTTTTTTACTATTCACTAGAGAGTCATATAACATTTTATTTGAAAAAAATGTAGTCTCAAGATAACGATCTTTCCATGTGATCTTATTTCTCTGGATATTTACTTTACTTTGGACAGAATTTTCTTGTTTAACTATGTCAATACAATTTTGTGGAATGGATTGTTTCAATTTATGAAATTCAGCAATCCAGTTTACTTTACACTTTAATTTGTTCAAAATATAATTTTCTGATAGTGACATAGTGTCATCTAGAATGTCATTCAAGTATATTATATCACTTTTAATCCAGTTTTCAAATATAATTGGTTTCTTATGAAATGCAATAAATTTGTTTCCCCAAATTGTTTGTTTTCTTATATCAGCATATGTCACTGCTTGTTTTGTTTGCCCACCCCCAGTCAAAATCCAGGACTTTATTACTTCTCTATAAAATTCTGGAACATGTTTAAAATATTCTAAATGTTTTATATCATTTAAATTCATATTAAATATAACTAAAATATTATTAGACACTTTTAAATATTTAAAAGGTATTAGCTTCCAGTTGGCAAATTTACCATTAACTAGTCTATATACCCATGATGCTTTAAGCGCTATAAAATAACTTTTAAAATCGACCATTTGTAGGCCTCCTTTTTCATAAGGAAGTGTTAACAGGTTTCTTTTTACTTTGTCTGGCTTCCCATCCCAAATATATTTAAAGCTTCTTGTTTCTATTTCTTTAATATAGTTTTCAGGTGTTAAGCACACACTTCCCAAAAACGTAAATAACGGCAAAATTAATGCTTTAATAATTAGTATTTTCCCTAAAATTGAAAGATTCCTTTTTTCCCATGTCTTGAATAATTTCATCATTTTCTCTATTTTACAATTCCAATTTAATTTTTCGCATTCATCTTTATCATGTCCAAAAAACACCCCTAATGCTTTAATGGGTTTATCTCCCCAATTAATCCCCGCAATTTTATCTTTACATGATTTTAATTTCCCGATCCACAATCCTTCTGTTTTATTTCTATTTACCAATAGTCCTGAAAATGAGCCAAAAATTTCGATTATATTCATTGCAGATATTACATCGTTTTTATCTTTACAAAATAATGTTGTGTCATCTGCTAGTTGTGAAATTTTAATGCTGTGACTTTTCCCATCTAACTTAATAGTGATTCCTTTTACTTCGTTGCTGTTCCTTAACTTAAGAGCCATAATTTCAACAGCCAAAACAAACAATAATGCTGATAAAGGACAGCCTTGTCGGATTCCCCGTGAATTTTTGAAAATTTCTGATACCCACCCATTGTTCATAACACATGTTTGAACATCTGTATACATAGTTTTAACCCACTTAATGAATGATTCATTAAACCCAAAATGTTTTAAAGTTCCAAGCATAAAATCCCATTCTAAAGAATCAAATGCTTTTGTAAAATCCACAAAAACAATTGCTCCCTCTATTTTGTATGTTTCTGAGTAGTCTATTACATCTTGGATTTGCCTCAGATTAAACCCAATGAATCTATTTTTAACATAACCGGTTTGATCCTCATTTATAATTTTTGGAAGTACCTTTTTTAAACGTTGCGCAAGAACATATGACAAAATTTTAAAATCTATATTAAGAAGTGATATTGGACGATAGTTTTCTAAAAGTAATGGATCCCCCTTTTTAAATATCAAAGTTAATATACTAGTTCGTTGTGAATATGAAAGACTGTTTCTGTCGTATCCTGTATTTAATACATTTACCAATAGTGATTTAAGTTTATTCCAAAAACATCTATAAAATTCTACCGTAAGTCCATCAAGACCTGGAGATTTATTTAATTTCATTTTAAAGATACCATATGTGCATTCCTCTACTGTAATCTTCCCATCGCATATTAGTTTGTCATTTTCATCAACGGTACATTCTAATTTTGTATCGGTGATATATTCTTCTGTTAAATCTTTATTTAAACCTTTTTTGTTATACAAGTTTTCATAATAATCTTTTATTTTGTTTAAAAGTTTCTCTTGATCAGAAATTATTTCCCCATTATCTCCCATTAGCTTACTTATAGATTTTTTAACTTGTCTTTTTTTTTCTAACCCAAGGAAGTAAGAATTATTTTTTTCACCTAACTCTACCCATTTTTCCCTAGATCTCACTTGAGCTCCCTTCGCTTTTTCTTCATATATCTTATTTAGCTCTTCTTCAATACCATTAATTTCTTTTTCTATATTATCGTCATCTATATTTGTCTCATCTCTTAATTTTATTTTTTCTTCTAATTCTTTTTCCAGAGTATATCTCCGTCCCTTGGTTAACTTTGCTCTATTTTTACAATAGTTTGTGGTTACTTCCCTTACCGCGATTTTAAACCCATCCCATAATAGCCTACAATCTAATGTTTCCTTTTCATAATTATATTTATCAATCAAAGTATTAATCAGTTCTTGGTAATCTTTATCTTGCAAAATTGAATTGTTAATTTTCCAATACCCATTGCCCCTTTCTGATACCCCTGGCTTAAATTTTAGAAATACGCTTTGGTGGTCAGTAGACCGAATAACAGCTGGTTTGATTTTACAAAATTCTACCAGTGTTAAAAAATCTGACACAATAAAAATCATGTCAATTCGACTAGCTTGTGACTTATCTCTTCTTCTCCATGTGAATTGCTGTTTATTTTCATGTAAGTTTCTCCATATATCTGTTAGTTTGTTAGATTTAATCAAGTTTTTTAACCCATGTACAGGTTGAGTAAATTTACATGGACGTATAGATTTTCTATCAATTGGTTTTATTGTCTCGTTAAAATCGCCCCCAAGTATTACTATTCCTAGACCGTGTTCCTTTAAATTATCGCTGACTTTTTTAAAGAAAGAATTTCGTGATGTTTTACAGTTAGGTGCATATACATTAATAAATGTAAAAATTGAGTTATTCATTTGCACATTGATAAGAACCAATCTTCCGTCCCTATCAATAAATTTATTAATTAGTTCGTAGCTTAATGATTTTTTAATTAATATAGCTACACCCTACTAGCCGTAGTACAATGACTACAAAACGCATCATATGCTGTTTTATTATTTATGTCCCTTTCGATAATTTCATCGAAATGTGTTTCTTGCAAAAAACTTATGACACTTTTTTGAGCGGTAACCCATTCTATTACTCTATTTCTTTTTTCTCTTGAATTAATTCCGTTTACGTTGAGACTACATAGATTAACTGTATTTGTAAATGTCATAGTTAATAGTATATAAATTATGCTTAAGTTTCAACATACTATACAAATTTACAACAGTTACAATTTTATAACACTCAGAAATATTTAATACAGTTACATCAATCGGAACACAATTAAAATACATATTCATTATTTCAGTCAATAATGCATAGTTGTTACACATATCTATCATGTCTATACAACCTACAAAATAATTACCTTTCACCTGGTGTGACCTTAAGCCAATTGTTCCGCTATTAAACCTCGTGAAAGTAATGTGTATTTTAAAACGCATTGTAAATAAATTTGGATAGTTTGATAGTGTAGGAATTACCGCATGGTAAACGTAATTAAATAATTTAGAATTCGATGTCTGTGTTTGAAAGGAAAATACTATCATGTAAATATGTATCACATTAACAGCATGAACTTGACACGATTGAAAGGTGGACAATTTAATGTCGTTCATGTTTTTACGATTATAAAGTGTAGAACCAGAAACACAGCATATAACATGTTTCGAAATATTTTCAATCGTAGGATTTACGCTACTTGCAATGTTTTTCAATTCAATACAATGGAAATGGTTCGGTGCTTTTTTGTATACATGTGCACTTGATATATATTTTGTGCATTTTTTATCGGATTGAAAAGTAAATTGTTGTGGACAAATATAAGTGCATACTGCCGGACTATATACGTACTCTACAGGTAAGTAGTTATTTTTCTCTATCGTATTACGTGTATATATTTTATTGATTTGTAGGTATCTCATCAGTGATGTAAGGTTCAGAATGAAAAGTTTCTTGTTTTGTTCACCGTTAACTGATAGTGTAAATCGTGTTACTATAAATAGCACAGGTAAAAACCTAATTCCTATGTTTATAATGTAAACATTGAACAGCTGATGTATGATTACATGTATCATAATAGTTAAACAACATTTACACACTACATTTGACATTTTCACATTTTGGTTACATGCTTCACATTTTAGTACAAATTCACATTTGAAAAATACTTCTTCATAGCAACTTTTAACTCTTTTAAAGAGCTTTAAACTTTTACATATTTTTATTATTTTTTTAAATGATATCAAATTAAGATAAAATTTCAGCAAAACAAAAATAAAACTGAAACTGATTAAGCAAAAGTTACAATTTATGTTTTGTCTATTTGATTGGTAAACTCTTGAAATGAGCTGTAATTTATTTGTCATTTTTGTCATTTTTTTTTTTAGTTAATTTGTATGATAAAACTATAATTTTTGTACAATCATTGTCATTGTTTTGTGATTTCTATACATTTGAATTATCCTTTACTTTTTTTAGTTCCAATATTTCCACTAGTTTTGTCATGCAAAGCTTCTGTAGGTGTTGGAGGTGATCTGTCACTTGCATTTACTATTCTCCTATGTGGTGTTTTAACAAATCTATCAATTGGAGGTTGTGCTTTGTCTACATTGTCACTATTTTCATCTTTATTTCTTTTTGGTGCAACTGTCTTGCTAGTAGATGCTTTGATGTTATTGTTTTTTTTTTCAGATTGTTTTTTAGCAGGTGGTATTGTTGGAACTTCTAATTCAGTGTGCCCTACATTTTCATCCTGATCTGTGTTGTCAACAGATGCTATATTGTCATTCTCAGGTTGCTGTCTAGATTCGTCATGGTCATGTTCATCAACAGTCTGAAAATTTTGTGGGCAGTCTAACATTTTGTGACCACTTTCCTTACATGTTTTGCACACCCAGTCATTGGGACATTGGAATAACATATGGCCAGGTTTAAGGCATTTGTGACATGTTCTCTCTTCTCTTTCACTATTGTTGTTATTTTGGAACTCTGGTTGACCAGCATGGAAAATTCTCCCAAAATATCTTCCAATAGGCAGATTTCTGGGGATTGGTTTGTCTAGAGTCTTGCTAATAACAAGCCTATCTCCTGTTTCACAAGCTGTCATTCTAACATCTACTCTTAGATACTCTCGAAATAAACCTTGTATTTCACAGCCTTGAAGGGTTAGGGCTCGGTGTATTTGCCCATCATCCGCAGAAAGGGGGATGTTTTTCACCTTTATGCGTATTGTGTCTTTTTGTAGCGTTGATGGGTTGTGAGGGTTTTGTGAGTGAAGGGGTACTTGCCTGCCACGTAAGTTTAACCCCTGTACCAACAAAGACAGTCTGTCACCCTCATTGTCCATATAAATTCGCCACATCTCTCTGATTCTCTGTATTCCCTTTATACACTGTTTAGGGACTTTGGCACTAATAGATTTGAAGATTTCAACATTAGTTAGCCATTGCGCCCGAGGAGGTTTTTCTGAGCCATGCACATCTTGATCTTTTAGAAAAATTGGCTTAACAAGATCACTAGGGTCACTTGATTCCTTTGGTTTACTATATTGACTGATGTTTTCAATGTTAGTTTGTTCGGATAGTGTGTTAACTTGACTTAAGTGTGTATCTGAAATTACTTCGGCGTAGGTCGCCATTTTGTCTGTGTTTACATTTTGATGAGCTGTCGATTCTTTGTTATCAATAAACGGTTCTATACCTTGTAGACCTTCTAAAAGCCTCAGAAAGCGATCCTGGGTCATTTTCTTACACAATGCTTCCACTTCTGCATTCATTTTAGGTTTCGAAACAACGATTTTTATCACTTTTTGACGGAGTATTGTGCGATACGTCTTGACATATCAGGGGACAGTACTCAAAACTGGTTTTTAATTGTTTTAGTGTTTGTTTTACTCTGATTTTTTTTACTGTCTTTACATCGTTCCTGTTAGGAATCCGATGTTCAGTGGTTGTCGTTTGTTCATGTGGTTCATAAGTGTTTCTCGTTTCTCGTTTCTCGTGTTTTATATATATTAGACCCTTGGTTTTCCCGTTTGAATAGTTTTACACTAGAAATTCTTGGGGTCCTTTATAGCTTGCTGTTTGGTGTGAGCCTTGGCTCCGTGTAGAAGACCATACGTTGACCTATAATGGTTTACTTTTATAAATTGTGACCTGGATGGAGAGTTGTCTCTATGGCACTCATACCACATCATCCTAGATGTAACAGCCTTGCATATCTTTTCTTATTGTTGAACATTATATTGATTTTTTTTTTATAAAACTCAACATTTAATCTTTCGTTTCGTTACAACAGTGTTTCCGGTTATTGTAATGGTTGATCATGTAAATATATGCTTATGCACTTTTTAAGAGTTTGTAATGTAATGAGTATTGTTGGATGCGATTGTTTTTCTTGTTGTTTTGTTTGTTTTTGTTTTCATCATAAATTATGCCGTGTGCTTTTCATTTGAAAGTAAAATCACAAAACAACTGAACTCAGAGGAAAATCAAATCGGCAAGTCACTTATCACATGGCAAAATCAAATGACAAAACACATCAAAAACGAATGGACAACAACTGCCATATTCCTGACTTGGTACAGGCATTTTCAAATGCAGAAAATGGTGGATTAAACCTGAGGTCTGTTGTTCAACTTGTCGTTAGTGCTAGCGCGTCGTTAAATTTTCTTAATCATTCGATTAAAATTAATCATATGATTAGTAAGTTGTTCAACTTGTCGTTAATTTTAACGCTGTGTTAAAAAGGCTAAAACTGTCGTTAAACTTAATCCACCTCTTTGAGGTGTATTAAATTTTAATCATATGATTAAAGCATCCAAGATGGCTGCTGTACCAATGCAAAAATAAGCTTATCCTCGAAATATGAGATGTTTAAGATATATTTAGCTCCTGGAAAGAGATTTCAGCTATGAAAGAGCTTTAATTTTTGAAAGAAACACAATATATTTGCTAGGAGATGAGTTGAAACATAAATTGGAAAGAGATTTGACAAGATGGGGCGAAGGATCGGACGCACTCATTCAATGGTCATTTGATAACAGAATGAAACTGCACACTTCGACAGATTTCCGTTTGTATTTTACCGCTCAGTGACGGTGTTGATTGCAACGACGGCCACATTATTGTGCGGAATCATTCAATAAAATATTACGCAAAACAGCTTTATAAATAATAAATGTTACCATAGCATTAATGTACAGGCCATAGGTGATTTTGGAAGCAAGTCTTTGCCAATTTCCCCATTTTTCGAAGTTCAAATAATAGCACATTCAGAAGCGCCCTTACCTAACAGTTTACGCAGGTAAATACTAATGGGTAATTTCGTCCCACAGATAGCTCGGACCTTACGGTTTTTATCTTTACACGGAAGTTTTTAAACATTATATATTTTTTCCTATTTATTATTAAAACTTATGTTTGACGAGGACCCAAATCATGTGCGGATCCAGCCATTTGGGGGAAAAGGGGGGGGGGGGGGGGGGCTTCAAACAGTGCCTAAGTTAAAAGGGTTGTTCCAACCATATGTCTCCTATCAAAGGCTTTGATTGTCAAATAAAAAGGGGTCCAGACCCCAGATACTCCCTCCTGAAACTCCACTCCAATTATTTATTATAAAAATGTTCTACCGCAAGTGTTTTATGTTAGTGTTTTAGTAAAAAAAAAAAAAGACTGAGTCAATGATGTCATATTTCTCAACTGACGTGTAATATACAAACTCAAGCACCTGTTATCAAGAATCTGGAAAATCTCATTTGATTTTCTGAGTGTCAGAGATATTTCAAAAGAAGCAACTCACCCCAGTTGGGAAAGAGGGGGAATTTCAGTTGATATTGCCGGTCATTCAAATAATTTGGATCATTACAAAACATGATATTATGTTTGATCTATTTAAGGTAAACACTCAACTATATGCTTCTCCGGTTTAATAGTTCGAGTAAGACATGATAAAGTATAAATTGCGTCAATATTAACAATAAAGGACAGAGGCGGATTTAGGAGGGGGGGCTTATATGGGGTATCACTGAATCGTGACTAAAGTGGGACCCTCTTAGGCAGTCAGTGGGGCCCCACTTATGAAAATATCTAGATCCGCCACTGAAGGGCATGCAAAAATTCAATAGAGAAAATTACATGGAGAATTTTATATACATTTATTGACCATTTGCTATATATTCGTGTTCTTAGCGACACGTACATGTAGGTCATAAATTAATTTCATTTAATGGAATCAAATCTTTATCTACTAATGGTGCAATAGGAGGTTCATCTGAGATTTGAGCGAGGATTTCTTTACATGTAGCGTATAAAAAACTCAGGGTTAGAATTCCTAGAACAGACAAGGTACAGTGACAAATATTTCATGTATATTTTGAACACGGAGAGGGTGCCCCTGGCGTATAAATATCATTTTGTTTAGTTTCATTTGTTACCTTATCTTACTTCGGACTCAGACTTCTTTTAAGCTGAGTTTTACTATGCGTTATTTATGTTGTTCTTTATTCTACATTGGCTAGAGGTAAAGGGGGAGGGTTGACATCTCTCAAAACTTATTTAATCCCCAACGCATTTTTGCGCCTGTCTCAAGTGAGGAGCCTCTTGCCTTTGTTAATGTTGGATGTTTTATATTGGGGTGGGGGTCCCCAGTCCGTTCATCTTTCCGTCCGTCCATCTTTCCGTCCCATTATTGGTATATAGTTATTCCACATAACTCCTCATACAGTTTGAATCCTAGGAAGTTTTAACTTGGCTCTCTGTTTGTACATATATCAAAGGTGTGCATGTGGTCAGGGTTTTGATTTTTATTAATATTTGCTCTTTTGGGAGATAGCTGAACTTGTCATTATTGGAGTATATGCTTAAATAAAAGATGCATATCCTTTCCGGATAGATAACTCCTCCCACAGTTTGAATGATAGGAAGTCTTCACTTTTATGACTATTTAAACATATATACTGAAGGTATGCATGTGGAATAGTAGACAATAAGGACATACTATGTAGATGTGCATATCGACATGAAATTATGATTCATGTTATTTTCTATGAGTTACGCCCCTTTGAACTTATTTGCCTCATTATACTACTGCAACAGTTTGTCACCAACAACAGAATTTTATGAAACCTTTTAGATTATAAGGACATACTATGTAGATGTGCATATCGACAGGAAATTACGATTTATATTTTTTTCTTATACAATTTTTAATGTGTTTTCATTTAAAATAAAATTAAAATCTGCGAGGGCACAACAACAACTCAAATAAAGTCTCATATTTACAGTTACCTCAGAATGGAGTGTGTGGGGGGGGGGGGGGGGCATCACCGTTGTCTAGATTAATTTTTAGATCACTTATAATATGTTTTGGAGTTTAGTGTGACGTCCATTTTCACTGGACTAGTACACAATTTTATTTAGGAGTCAGCTGAACCCCACCTTCGGGTGCTGGATTTTCTCGCTGCGTTGAAGACCCAGTGGCCTTCAGCTGTTTTATGTTCTTTGGTCAGGTTGTTCTCTTTTTGACATTTTCCCCATTTCCATTCTCAATTTTATCAATCAGTCTGAGACAAACAAACGATGTAGTGACATTAAGTGATCTCATGTGTTAGATATTAATTGTTTGCTGGTTTATTTTCGTATTTTTCTGCTGAAATTTGAACACGTTGAATAAATATATAGGAGAGGTGTTTATAACTTCTGAAAGGTTTAAAAGAATATATTGTTATTTAAGAGTAGATAAGAATTTGCTGAACGTCTACTTGCAAACACTTCATGCATACATATAACGGACAGCAATACAGATAATGTATTTCAAACAAGAAGCTGCACTTTTTGCCGAAAAAAAATAGACACATAAACATAATCCATGGATATTTTATTCATAGTAAGCAGACATCTTTGTTGGTTAGTTGTTGCACAATCTCATTCAAAGGTATAACAAAAGGGACAAAATATGCATCTGCTTCTTGTATGCAATCGGCTATTTGCATGTGCCTGTAATTCAGGGGTTTTCGTTTGTTTCTATATGAATTACAACTGTGACGGACTGTGCACTTACATAATTGAATATTTATAATTGTTCATCTGTATCTCCTTATGTCATAGTAACTACAATCGATCTCAGTTTTGTTATATTGCGATCTATACCATCCGTAAAAATTATCTTAAATGTTAACTTGGCATGCCATACTTGATGAAATGCGGACGTGAAAGAAAGCACTCTTCGTCTACGCGTCAATGGAGATTTTTTTCCCAATGAATTCGTCATTTAGCATGTGAAGGAGGTTGTACTAAATCAACAACATAACTGACAGGTTTTTAAAGGAATCCTCATGATCTGGATATGTGAAAAACCAGGGTAAAAACTTAAAAATCATGGCCATTAATGATCATTCTTATTGAGGATTGAAGACAATCATGCACTGACATTGTTTCTGAGCAAGAACAACAACATGCTGCATTATTACAAAATGTACCCTAAACCAATTCATTGTAAACAGGGACCAAACAAATCGGCATATTCTCAGGGCTTAACTTTTCACTAAGATTATTTTTCCATTTAAAAACATTTTATTATGAACTGGAAACAAAACTAAAATGTGAATATGTTTCTTTAAAAAATACGAACATGTTATAAGATACTTTTTCAATAACTATTGGCACCACTAAACTGTTTAAAAGAAGAATGTTATAATTTAATGCAAAAAGGGAAGTTTAATTTATAGGCCCTGATTTACAATGCATTGTGGGAAACACTTGCTAACTACCCAAACTTAATCATATGTATGTAATTTAAACAAAATGATTAAAATAAGTTGAACAACGAAATTTAATCATTGTATTTACTAATCATGTAATTAACTTTAAACGACTGATTAAAATTAATCATATGATTAGTTTAATCACAAGTTGAACAACAGACCCCTGGTTGTATAGCGCTAAATCTCTCATTTTGTACGACAGTCTCATGATGCGTGAACTAATTAAAAATAATAAATAAAATAGTCAAAATATGGGTACAGCAGTCATCATCGTGTTACAGTTTTAAAAAAAACCATTTCGCGTGTCTAACGTCAGAAAATTTATACGTCACATATTTTAGTCCTTCAATGTTTATACAAACAACTCTTAAAATTTCACATTGGCAATGTTAGCATACAGGGTTAAACAATCAAAAGTATGTAAGAATTAATTTCAGAAATAGACCGAGATTTAGAATAGTCCGACAGCTCTATAGAATTTATAAGTTCATTCAACTAGTACTAGTACGTAATTAAATAATTTTGACGTTTGTGGTTCCACGTATTTTCTAATTTATAATAGAATTATAACATATTATAATGACATAATAGAACAATAACATACTGACAGAATCTTTTAAAGTACAGAGTCACGTTATACATGTTATAAGAACCAACGAAACACAAAAAGTCGCATATACAAAACACACCAGCAACAATGAAAGATAATACAAACACACTGACGGGATGTACCGATCCACGTTAAATGGATATCACAGAAAACAATCCAACAGTAAAAGTAATATAAATAATAGAACAAAGACAAATGAAAAAACAATATAACATGTTGTTACGATGATAAACAACGTCAGTACTCAGAATCTATACATCAAGACCATCCTGTATTATTTGTGGAGTTGATACGGAATATTTATCAACAATGTTTTGGAACCTTCCAATGAACTTTTTTTAGAAAAAGGACGAGACGTTCTTTGATATACCCCTGGTTCATCAACTTTCTGCTCAGACACTGATGACGTTTTACAAAGTCTGAGTAGGAGCTGCAATTATTACATATTTACTTTCTATTTTTTCCGTTTGAAGGTTTTTTTTAAGGTACTTCTAGAAATTCGCACGATCAGAACTTATAATGAGTAGTTATAATCATCATTCATCTATTCCTTTCATACCTGACTTTAAAATGTGGATTGCTTTGATCGTTTATAAAAGAGGGGCGAGAGTTTCCAGAGGGAATTTAAATATAAAAGTCAATAATAAGGCGAATGGTCATCCCTTATTTTTTGGAATCTACGTCTTATGATCTTTAGTTGGTAGATGTCGCATAAGCCAGCATTCCACAACTTTCTTTGTTTGTATGATATGATTTCTTGCGAAAAACTTACTTTTTGGAAATTGTTTCACCAGACAGGTTCAAATTGTCCATATCTAATAATATAATGCGTTTACGAAGTATAGAAAAAAACATTTTCCAACTCTTGTTAAGTAGTAGCATATTCACGGAATTCCTTAACTTAAATTTAAGGACAAAAACAGCCATTAAAAATATGGGACAACGCCATCATGATGTATCAAGTAACGTTATATTAAATACGTGTTCATAAACTTACCTACATTCTTATTATATCAACCAACAGTAATTAAAAAGAAAAAAAATATTCAGTTCAACTGTATTTTATTTTTCAAATCCTTTTACAAATATGCCGATTACCATCAAAGCATACATTATGGATAACTTGTGTTGTCTCTTTTTATCTACAACAGAAAAAATATTTATCATCATCATGATAATCAACTCATTTCCATATTATTCTATAGAGGCATATACTAAAACAGTTTAAACATTCCGTGCACTCCAAGGTTTCGCTTCGTAACCCGGATTTGTTTTCTCTCCATCGAACAGCCTTATTTTTGTATTCTGTATGAACAAATAATAGAGTGTTATTAATCATTTAAATGCTGAGAGTAAAGGTCAAAGGCCTCGACACTTGTTGTCTTTATCCTAATTAATGTTTTTTTTTTATTATTATTTAGAGAATTTGGTGGCAATTGTATATTGTTTTTTTTTAATTATTATATTGTGATAACTTCTTGAATTTGAGACGAATTAAAGATGGAACGAATTTTTGAGATAAAGATATTGTAAAAACATCTGTATAGGTTCCCTCTAGATGTCTTTTAATTAGTTATGTGAATTGTAGGATTGCCATCTGTATATGTTATCCTCTAGATCTTTTTGGTTATTCTTGTTGTTGGGTCGATGTATAGGCTCTGTGTATGATGCCTATATGTGTCTTTTTTATGTTATTTGGTAGTTGTATCACTGATGTATAACCTGTTTTGCTTTGCTTTAGATCAAATATATAGAAGTAAGTTTTTTACATACCCAGCAAATGGACAATTACATTGACAATTGTGTCTAGTCCATGACCACAATGTTCGTCTCCTCACACATGTTCCACCAATACATCCCCTTCTAAGGCGGCGACAACAGAAGTTACAAGCTCTGGCTGACGGACATCCTCCCCAATAACATCTTAGGAATAGTCCATCAGCTTGATTAATCGTCATGCCTGAAAGAACCAGAGAAAAGCTCAGGGACTTTGAGAGATTTAAAGGGGAAAAAATACATCCAAGAACGCGTTCGGGGCACATCCCAAAATGGTTGTCTAATGTTTGATGACATGTGGAAAACAAAAGAGGCCATACAAATATCTATATCGTCATATATTATTCACTATCTCCAGTATTTAATTTGATCAAACTACTTATTTCTGTAGATAGTATATATATATATATATATATATATATATATATATATCAGGTGTTTTGGCACGGATTTTTGGACCATGAACATGTGTTGGTTAAATCAGAATGATAAAAAAGTTCGACTTGTCAGGAAAATATTGAAAATGTCTGATATCCTCTAGAAAAGAGTTACTTTGTACAAAAACAAAATTTCAATATAAGAGACCTATGTTTTGAACATCTGGCAGTTTGTAAACAATTCAGTTTAATACTCTATTTTTTATTCTGCATGTAAACCACAACAACTCGTATTGATTAAGATAAAGTATCATGCGTCCGAGGCGTTTTGTTTTAATATATTTTCATAAGAAAGCTGATTATTTTAAAGTCAAGTCATCTTTGATTGAGGAAAAAGGACTTACACTTATCACCACCTCAATAGTCCGTATATTAGACCGGTCAATAAGTACTTAACATACACTTATCATCAGCTCAATAGTAAGTATTTTAGACCGGTCAATAAGTACTTAACATACACTTATCATCAGCTCCATAGTCCATATACCAGACCAGTCAGTAAGCACTTAACATACACTTATCATCAGCTCAATAGTCCGTATTTTAGACCGGTAAACAATACAAAACATACACTTATCATCAGCTCAATAGTCCGTATACCAGTTGGGTCAACAAGTACTAAACATACACTTATCATCAGATTGAAAGTCCGTATATCAGACTGGTCAATAAGAACAAAACATACACTTAACATCAGCTCAAAAGTCCGTATATCAGACTGGTCAATAAGTACTTGACATATACTCATCATAGCTCAATAGTCCGTATAACAGACCGGTCAACAAGTACTAAACATACACTTATCATCAGCCCGAAAGTCCGTATATCAGACCGGTCAATAAGTACTAAACATATACTTATCATCAGCTCACTAGTCCGTCTATCAGACATGTCAATAAGGACTAAACATACACTTATCATCAGCTCAATAGTCTGTATATCAGACCGATCAACAAGTACTAAACATACACTTATCATCAGCTCAATAGTCCGTATATCAGACGGGTCAACAAGTACTAAACATACACTTATCATCAGCTCAATAGTCTGTATATCAGACCGGTCAACAAGTACTATACATACACTTATCATTAGATCAATAGTCCGAATATCAGACCGGTCAATAAGTACTATACATACACTTATCATCAGCTCACTAGTCCGTATTTCAGAAATGTCATAAAGTACTAAACATACACTCAGTATCAGCTCAATAGTCCGTATATCAGACCGGTCAATAAGTTCCAAACATACACTTATCATCAGCTCACTAATCCGTATATCAGACCGGTCAATAAGTACTTAACATACACTTATCATCAGCTCAATAGTCCGTATATCAGACCGGTCAATGAGTACTAAACATACAAATATCTTCAGCTCAATAGTCCGTATATAAGACTGGTCACCAATACTTAACATATACTTATCATCACCTCAATAGTCCGTTATTAGACCGGTCAACAAGTACTATACATACATTTATCATCAGCTCAATTGTCCGTATATCAGACCGGTCAAAAGTACTTAACATACACTGATCATCAGCTCAATTGTCCGTTGATCAGACCGGTCAACAAGTACTTAACATACACTTATCATCAGCTCAAT
The DNA here is from genome assembly GCF_965363235.1 of Mytilus galloprovincialis. NCBI lineage: Eukaryota > Metazoa > Mollusca > Bivalvia > Mytilida > Mytilidae > Mytilus > Mytilus galloprovincialis. Next base: position 7,890,032 of record NC_134842.1, read on the forward strand.
AGTCCGTATATTAGACCGGTCAACAAGTACTAAACATACACTTATTATCAGCTCAATAGTCCGTATATCAGACCGGGCAATAAGTACTAAACATACACATATCTCCTGCTCAATAGACCTTATATCAGAGCGGTCAACAAGTGCTAAACATACACTTATCATCAGCTCAATAGTCCGTATATCAGACATGTCAATAAGTTCTAAACATTTACTTATCAGCTCAATAGTCCGTATATTAGACCGGTCAATAAGTACTTAACATACACTTATCAACAGCTTAAATGTCCTTATATTAGACCGGTCAATAAGTACTAAACATACACTTACCATCAGGTCAATAGTCCGTTTATTAGTCCGGTCAATAAGTACTAAACATACACTTATCATCACCTCAATAGTCCATATATCAGACCTGTCAATAAGTACTTAACATACACTTATCATCAGATCAATAGTCCGTATATCAGACCGGTCAACAAGTACTAAACATACACTTATCATCAGCTCAATAGTCCGTATATCAGAGATCTCAATAAGTACTAAACATATACTTATCATCAGCTCAATAGTCCGTATATTAGACCGGTCAATAAGTACTTAACACACACTTATCATCAGCTCAATAGTCCGTATATTAGACTGGTCAACAAGTACTAAACATACACTTATCATTAGCTAAATAGTCCGTATATCAGACTGATCAGCAAGTACTTAACATACACATATTATCAGATCAATAAACCGTATATTACACCGGTCAATAAGTACTAAACATACACTTATCATCAGCTGAATAGTCCGTATATTAGACCAGTCAATAAGTTCTAAACACACACTTATCATCAGCTCAATAGTCCGTATTTTACACTGATCAGCAAGTATTTAACCTACACTTATTATCAGCTCAATAGTTCGTTATCAGAACAGTCAACAAGTACTACATATACACTTATCATCAGCTAAATTATCCGTATATCAGACTGGTCAATAAGTACTTAACATACACTTATCATCAGCTCAAAAGTCTGTATATCAGACATGTCAATAAGTACTTAACATACACTTATCATCAGCTCAAAAGTCCGTATATCAGACCGGTCAACAATTGCTAAATATACACTTATTATAAGCTCAATAGACCTTATATCAAAGCGATCAAAAAGTGCTAAACATACACTTATCAGCATCTGAAAAATCCGTATATCATACCGGTCAAAAAGTACTTAACATACAATTATCATCAGCTCAATAGTCCGTATATCAGACATGTCAATAAGTACTAAACATTTACCTATCATCAGCTCAATAGTCCGTATATTAGACCAGTTAATAAGTACTTAACATACACTTATCGTCAGCTTAATAGTCCGTATATTAGTCCGGTCAATAAGTATTTAACATACCCTTATCATCAGCTCATCAATAGTCCGTATATAAGACCGGTCAACAAGTGCTAAACATACACTTATCAACATTTCAATAGACCTTACATCAGACCGACGCACTATCTATCAGAGGTAGAACATTTCGCATAACTAAATTTAGAAATTACAGAGAATAAAAGTTTCATTCCCAACAGGAAAACTCGGTTATAGTTCCAATATGATATTTGTCCTTGTTTGTCATATAGATCCTACCGCATTAATGTACTTTTACATTTTTGACTTTCAAGTATCTGGGTTTGACCATACTAAATGGAGTTTTATCCAGCATAAAAAAAATCTATTTGTTGAAATGCGTGCTCCACTTTTTTTTTCAAGTGACATTATAAAAATAATCGTTTTAACGTAACAAGAGTTCTATAAAGTCTTACCTGAAAGGCAAACAAGCAGTATCAAAATAGCTACACTTGCTCTCATTGTGTCTATCTGAAATTAAAATTTACTTTACATTAACAAAAAACTATACAATTTAAAATAAGCAGACGGTTCTATCAAGGTGATATAAATGTATCTTCTTAATTATGTTCTGTATTATTTATAATAGGCAGTGAATATTCTGCAACACAAATTTTTTCAAATTTTCAAACGTCTCCATAAAGGTAAAAGAAGACATATTAATTGTATGCAAATACCATGAAAATTGAGCATGATAGTTATGCTTTACACATCATTGGGTATGCCCGTAAACAAAAAAATGATAAAATATAATACAAAACTAATAATAAATACTAATACTATGATATTATTACGTAAGTATTTCTGTATTGGCCTTGTTATTAGTCCGAGGCTTGCTGTATTGGCCTGAGGCGAAGCCGAAGGCCAATACAGCTGGCCGAGGACCAATAACAAGGCCAATACAGAAACACTTACGTAATAGTATCTTTATTAATTAACTACAGTGTTACCTTTTTTTTAATTTCATTTAACAAGAGATAAATAATTTTACCTTGAAGTGGAACTATCCAAATCTTAGTTTTTTTTTAATAGATGCAATATATAATGATCTGGTGCTGTTTCCATGTGTCTTTAGCATTTTCTCATCTAATGATTTTTTCTACCCTTTCCAGTCACTATAAAGTGTTACAGCTTAAATTTGGACGCAACACATAAATATTAATTGGGAAGTTACTGCCATTGCATGTGTTATGCAGAAACAAATTGAATATTTTCAAAACAAATAATTTAGGAGTTGAAAATGATACAACTATCCATAAGCCAAATTACCAAAGAACGAAGATTTGCATAATTACAGAATGCATATGCCTTGTTCGGGTTTAAAAATAAATGAGAGTTTACAAAAAAAAGCGAAAGTAAACACTTAATCGATTTGTACCTTCGTCAGTTCGTGAAATTATGATGTCGTCAAGAAATGTCAGAACTTTGTGATAATCTACTCGTTCCTGAAACCTGAAATAATTCCATCGTCTTCTTTCAAAATGCTTTTTAAATGAATGTGACCGACTTTAGCCTGAAGTATATGCCATACTGAACTTTTCAGCATGTTTATGACTGCGTCTTCCAAACAACTATTTACTTTAAAGTTGGTGTTTATCTTGACTTGCGACGTAAAAACTAGAGACGTTCCGAAATCCTGTATTTGTGTCAACTCGGCCAATACAGACAAAATCTGTATTGGCCGAGTTATTCTGTATTGGCCGAGTTTATACCTTATATTGCATAGGCAATTTTAATCATATTAAGTTCAATAACAGTGTAGTTAATTAATAATAAATAATTCAGTCAAACACAATGTAAAACCTAAGTAAAATTTATGTAATGAGTCTTTGTAACAATTTGTCATTGATGCGTCAAAATATTTCTGTTGCGTATATTTTGTTTACTTTTACTTCATTTAAAAAGTAAACATATTAAAGAATTGAAAAACAAAATTGCTGTGTAAATCAATGACAAAATACTTCTACAAAAATACTGTATCCATCTAAAATAAGAATATGTTAATAACAAGTGTATGCTTACCAAGATTGCTAAATATGTTGATTAAGAAACACTGGAAAGTATGCACCGCTATGGGGACAAACAAATATGTATATATATATTTATTTATAGGTAGTCTCTGTAACAGATTGACATTGCTTCGTCAACAAATTTCTCTTGCGTATATTTGAAAATTAAAAATGTCATATTAATGATTTCTTGTCCCAAACACCATGTGTTGTACTTTTACATATTTAACTTCTTGTTTTTTACAAAAAGCTAATTAAGAAGTAAATGTAAATTATTATTATTCATCGGCTGTCCGAAAATAAATTTAAACATGTGCTGCACTTTTATGTATTTACTTCTTGTTTTAACAAACTGCTAATTAATCAAAAAATTGTTGATTACTAATATCAGAATATACTTTTTAACATGAAATAAATGTTTGGATTTGAAACGAAAGAGTAAAACAAATAGCCCATTGTTCTTTATCTATCAACACTAGATAGTATTGCTTGATCGTGTTTGCATTGTCGATCAGATGTCTATATTCCCAACTTTTCAAAATGCCGCCTTAGCTTTAGCCTTCGGCGTCTTTAAGTATTTATTCCTCTTTTTTGATACAGCATTTACACAATACAACTAAAACTTTGAAGATCTGTTCCTTACAAGGCATTTTCCAAATGTTGTTATTTGGATACTGATGTGTCAACACACATGCGTCCAATGGTAGTTTAAACTTGTGTCCAAACTTACGGCATTGATCTTTCCCAACTCGGGCTGTACATTTTTGGGTTTTTCTTCTATCATGTATCTTATAATCTGTTTAGGATGGCATTTTCCTTTTTGAATTATTTATCATTTTTCATTTCACTGTGAGGTATGGTTATTGGCGATTGTTGAAGACCGTATGTAGACCTTTATCATTTTATCTCAGGGCAACGTCTGCTGAAGTTTTCTAATCTTTTTCTTTTTGGGCTTTGAATTGTCTGTTTCTATTTTATTTCAAGTAATAAAGCAATGTTGGTAAGAAACAACTAACTAAATCAGTTGCTATCCAATGGTTAGCTTGGCGATACGCTATCCAGTGGTTGAGCAAGGGGAAAAAATGGATAGCTTTCCAATGGATAGGCTTTTATCCATTGGATAACTGTATCCAACGTTTTTACAACTAAGTCCTGGCGGAGAGTTGTCCATGGAAAGGTAGTATTTTCCAATTCGTGATATAGTAACAGATCATGCCAGGCATATCATTGTCAGGTTTCTTTTCAATTGTATTATTGGATCTGAGAAGAAATTTATATCATTTATTTTCATTTTGTGGTCTTTGGAAATCCTGAAGGGCTTTTCATCCGAATTGACGTTTTATAAGTATATCAAAAAGAATATTTCCTGCAAATTTGTTTTCATTTGACTGAAGCAATTCTTATAAAGAAACGCAAAATATAGTTTTCTAGATTTAGATTTAACCACAAGTGATGATAAGAAGATGCGGTATGAGTGCCAATGAGACAACTCTCCATCCAAGTCACAATTTGTAAAATTAAACCATTTGATATAAGTCAAAGTACGATCTTCAAAACGGAACGTTGGCTCACACCGAACAGCCAACTATAATGGGCCCCAAAAAATTACTAGTGTAAAAACATTCGAACGGGAAAACAAACGGTCTACACGATATGAACTCTTTTAAACACGTTCGCTGCAACACATCTTTATATTGTGACTAGCACCTGATATTTTAAAGCTGCAATATGCAGAAAAACTGGTACCCAGTACAAGATGCGATCCACGTTATTGATCAAATGTCGGGTGATCATTCTGAATATGTTTGTTTATCGGAAATATAAGATAGACAGATGAATTGTCTCTGTATTGAATATCGTTGCTTGATGTGTAATACTGAGGAGCTATAAGATAAAGTGTTATTCAATATTTTGAAGTTATTTACCCTACCTATGTAAACATGAGCAAGCAAACTCTGTGTTTGATAAGGAGAACTCTCAGGTGCACATGACTTCACCGACAGTATTTAAGAGGGATTCAAGTTATATGTTTTTTAGTGTTTCTATGTAGGATTCTCTTCCACGGTATTTTCTTTTTGTCCAGCTCTGTTAGAAATGATGTTGTCGTTTCAGTTTCTTTTATCCAATTGGTACCTTCTGGATTTTTTTCTAAATGAATTATAGATTATTATTGTACACGAAAAATATGCGAAGATTCGATTATATAATGATGCAGTACCCTATAACTGCACAGTTAATGTTCTTGATATGTAGCATTGAATAACATGTACTATTACAAAAACTGATAAATGCAAATACAAAATACTTGTATTACTAATATTTTATATTTTAACAAGTAATCTGTACGTGTTTAGAAAGAGTTAAAGTACATAATGTGTCCAAAACAAAAATCATGCTATATCATGACAAAAAAAATTCATGAAAGAAAAATAACTAACGACAGTTTAAATAACACTAAACAGAAAAAAAATATCAATCACAACATACACCCGCAAAAAACCGAGGTAGCAGTATGGTTTTCTCATCAGGCTATCAGTTTTAAAGACGAACTAGTTGAACAGAGTTAAAATGAATGAAATCAACACTATGTATGATTTGATATTTTTATCACGAATTGCTTGACTTCTAATATGTCTCTGGGTATCAGTTCACTATCAACACTATTTTGGCAGTTTATTTTTTATCGATTGTATTCTATTCAAGATTATGATATTTTGACTGAGTAAGAGCATGGAGAACGGTGCATGTACTTTCTGGAGACGTTTACCCTGTCGAAGCAACCAGTTTTTTTTCTTTTATTTTGGTTTATGTGACTTTCTTGGTTTTTATTTGTTCCCTTCATTTGTATCTTTGTTATTATTCATCGAATAATTGGCATTCAACACTGATTAACTACTTTTGCTTTAACTTAATTGTAATTTTGCTTTAAACAAGGTCATTGTACATGAACATGTAAAATTACTAAAGATGATATGTTCCCTTATAGTAGACAACACCATCGTAATGTCTCCAGCTTTGCTACTTTAAGATCTAATAGACAGGTAAACATAATAAGTTCTTAGCATTATATGAAATAATTTATTAGAAGATTGATAACCCCAAATAAATAACGCGTATCATTAAAAGTCAAAACATGACGAGGACTCAAGGTTTCTCTCAGTATACATTTCTGATCTTTTCTTAACTGTTGCCATTAGACTCAAGACTCTCAGACTGAATTTTTCCTTAAAAAAGTAACTAAACATGTAAAATAACTTAAAGGGGCTGTCAAAATCATGTTCACCGATTTGACTCAAATTCTCATATTTGATTTATGGCATACTCAAACACATATCCAACTTATAATAAGCTTTAGATAAACAGTTAAAAGTGCAAATGCTAGATAATATATATCAGAATTATTTTTGCATTTTAGTCTAGACGCCATCTAATTAACTATCGAGATGACTCGGAAAACTACTGACGGTCACATAACACGATATAAACATAAACATAGATATAAAAAGACATGATCCTCGTGCAAATGGATTTTCAGACATCTATTTGAGTTCACGTTTTAGGTTCAAAACTAAGCTAATTTTTTATTTTACCTGTATAAGAATGATTTTATCATGAATCAAATCAGTCAATCAAATGATTTAATTTAGTTTCACTTTCAATGTTGACATTATTTTCTTTTAATAACCGAACACGCACCAATCACGTGTTATACATCTCTGGTTAAATTGAAGTTCACATGAATACGGATTCAATGAGGTCGAAGTATTCACTTGCAAGTGAATAATTCATCATCGATGTGTTTCCGCTTATTTTGACAGAATTGAACCATACTGGACGCTATAATTAATATTTCACTATATCACTTTCATTTATGATTTAACATAAAAAATCAGACTTTAATTTTTCTTGAGGTATCTCGTAGCTAGTTCCCCTTTACGATATAAATTTCAACTATAATAGAAATTATTTTCTTTAGTTTCGCTAATATAAAATGTTATTGCCGGATAAAAAAAAAAATGTTTTGCATATTTTCATATAATTCATCTGGAGATACCATGTGAAGCACTTGTCACGTGGCAAGTTAATACAATATCAGGAATTGGCTTTCAAATATATCTCGTGTAATGTACATTATTCGAAAAATTTAATTAATTTGTCAAACCATGTATCTTTAGTAACCATCGCTCTTATTAAATGATACCTATGACGTGGCTCTGTACTTATAAATCCCGTCATTATTATTGTGATATTGTAAATGTTTTGTTTTCTTTCGTTTTTGCTAATGTGCTTTATCTATATGCCTTTTTGTGCATCATGGTTATATTTTTGTTTGTTTTATATAGTGATTAAGATTATAACACAATGTTGACTGCTGTTTATCTATTTTTAGTTTTTTAACCCGTTAGGTCTGTTTGTTTTGTTTACACATCGTTGTCAATATAATGGAATAAAAAATGTGACTGTCATACAAGTGAGAGTTTTAGCTAGCTATAAAACCAGGTTTAATCTACCATTTCTAAATATGAAAATACCTTTACCAAGTAAGGAATATGATAGTTGTTATCTATAAGTTGGTGTGTTTGAGCTTTTATTTTCTTCACTTGGTTAGGAACTTTACGTTTAGAATTTTCCTCGGAGTTCAGTATTTTTGTGATTTTACTTTTTTCTCATGTAAGGATTCGAAAGAATTTTTAAAATATTGTTATGTGGTACATTTTTTGTAGGTTAAACAAAATGTTCTACCCGCTATTATAAGAAGACTCTTACTTCTAAATGTGCGTAACACAATGCATTCAATAAGTGACCATGACTTCTCAAACAGTATTTTCGTAAGTTTCTGGTTTTATGGCTTTAAGTGTTTGTATGTTGAATTTTGTTAGCCATTTATTTCCTTTCTTGTTGTCAATGGTGTGGTCTTTACATTTTCATCCATTCATTCAGTACATTCTTAATTACTTTTTTAAAGAAGAGATTGAGTTATACTTGTACTCGAAGAAATGCGTAGACTTCGTTATATAATCATTGTCGAAACTCACATATTGTTCAGTACAACAATAATGTTCTTGGTTAATGATCATTGATTTAAATGTACTGCTATAAATATAGAAATCATAAATGCAAGAAAAGAAATAAAAAAATACTTGTTGTATTTATTAACCGAGAAGTTATGATTTAACAAGTAATTTGACGAAGTTAAAGTGTAAATTTTAAGAGTTTGTCTAGACAAAGTGAAGGATACTGAAGGCCAAATAAAAGAATATCAGTAGTAAACAATAAAACAACACCATGACTTAAGTATATGATGACAAAAATAACAAACAACAATGTGCAAACCACTTAGTAAATAAAAAGTGAACGAGAATCAAACATACCCGATAAAACCCGGGTCGGATTCATGAATTTTGTTAAAAGGATTTGAACAAGAATCAGCTCTGACGGAGCGAAAAAAAAATTGAAATTGACACTATGTGAGTTTTGAGATGACTATAAGACTAAATTTACAGATACCGATAATATGTCTCAGTGTCTCAGATTAGTAGTGACATATTTTTGCAACCGTAGACCCTAAGATAGGCTGTACTAGACTGTGGGTCGTGTTCTTTTCCAGATTTGTCGGAGTTGCATGCGAAGAAAAAAACACCTTCTCTGTCGCCCCGCTTGATCTTACTCGTTTTCGTTCTTTGGTTACTTCAGTTTTTATTGTTACCTTGATTTGTGATATTTGAATATCGGTAAACCATTGTTGACTAAATTTGCTCCAGCATTGGATCTGTTGTATTACGTCTACCATCCGTCGATGAATATCGGTAAACCATTGTTGCCTACATTTGCTCCAGCATTGGATCTGTTGTATTACGTTTTACAATCGTCAATGAAACCACGTCGGCAGATACGGACCTTGATACCAGCAGTGTAATCTAGTTATCTTTTAAAGCCCCTTTCTAATTATTTGGTGGTATTTAGATCATTTTGTTCTCTTGTAACAATAACGAAAAAGTGTAAGAAACAAAAAATACAAATACAAAAACACAATGAACACCAATACATGTAATGAAAACAGTGAAAACCAAAGCTCGTTCACTGCAAACTAAAATTGTACCGAAATTTGTGGAGAAAGCTAAGTATTTATTTTTTTCAATAATTTGCGATTACAAATTCTCACTAATAGACAATTGTTTACACCTACAGTTGTAAAATATAAATGGTCGTCTCAAAAGTACTAATGGTTGTATATAATTGTCATTGATCAAGAATTGAATTAAAAGGGAAACAAACAATACGTTGTTTTATTTATTTATCACAACGATATTGTTTTATTTTTTGATTGAGAATGAATACGAGTCTAGATGGGGTTTACAGAATAGACATAAATAGACAAATATTAAAGAATCACGCACAAAAATAGAGAAAAGAAAAGAGTCAGATGGTCCCGTTCAAATTTTCTATCCGTAACTTTTGTTACTATGGGGATGATGAAACGTATTTACTTGTCATATAAAAATATCATTCGAAAAATGAGCTGACAAAAGTAGAATATGTAGTACACATGTACTACAATGTATGTTTATGTTACATGTAATGCCTAATGACTAACAAAATGTTTCTTGTGATTCTTTATTTCACTACAAACTTCCCAGGAGAAGGTAAAAAGCTACAACAAAAATAAACAATCATAAGTAATTGTTCCTAAGTTATTTCTTAACATGTATTGTATTAAACATAATACAAGTAATGCAAAACAATGAACAATCTCTTATTATGCTTTAAATGTTAAAGACAAACAAAACTTATCAATTTGCTCCTAAATGAACCTTTGTGACCAGGTGAGCATAATTTGTAGTTGCAACATGCTCGGTTCACAACAAGGCCAAAGTAAAATATAACATCAACAATAACAAAATTATTCACACTAATAATATGTCTTAAGGGAGTTGTTCGTTGACAAAGACTAATTTTTACTATATCATAGGCCTAGATAATAATAAATGTTCTATTTCAAGTCGCAAAATACTCAAATGTGCACGAATGCACGAAAGTTACGAGAAGAAGTATCTCGGTTTAATTAGCCATTTCTTTAGTAAGAAAAGTTCCAAATACACAGTATCGAAAAATATACATGATATGTGCCTAATCCTAATATCTTAACCGATATGAAAAATATCTAACAATACACAAATATAGAAAGTGGCAAATTATTTCAACAAAATGCAGATCAAAAATGCTTATAAATTGCCACAAAACCTTAATAATAATAAGAATTCACAACACAAAACTTATCTACATACAAATAAATGACTATATAAAGCAGGTAATCAAACTTACTCTGTGAGAGACCACTAGACTTCCAAAATCACTTCTTTCAAAAAATAAACCCTAAAAATTATAATACAATTGTCATATCTAAATGTAAATTTAATCTGACATCGAATGTACAAGCTGTGTTATTGGACGGGTATAAGTTACTGGTTCCCCATTCCTTATCACACGTACTGATACTTTGCGCACTAATCCGTCTTTACTAGGAAATTCTTCATCGATAATTCCAGTTGGCCATTGATTGTGTGGTACACTAATGTCAATCATGAACACAATATCACCAATTTGTAAGTTGCGATTTTCTTTTGGCCATTTTGATCGAGATTATGCAAATATTGTAGGTTCCATTGCTTCCAAAATTGATTCGCTAAAACTTGTACATGTTTCCACAGCGATTTCTACATATCCTTCACAGAAAAATTGAAATTATACGGTACTATATCACTATTGATTTTCCGTGTCGAATGAGTGTTTGGTGACAAAATAGTAGGTGATTCAGGATCAATTGAAACAGCGATTATCGGTCTACTATTGCCGATACAACAAACTTCTGTCATTAATGTGCATAAAACTTCATGAATGAGTTGCTTTCCTTGAATATCTGTTAGCATTGAATCGACAATTCTTCTTGCCAATCCAATCATGCGTTACCATGCACCATTCATGTGTGAGGCATGGGGTGGATTGAATGTCCATACAATTTGTTTTTTTAGACAGATATCCCTTAATATTTGCATCATTAAATAGAAGTGACAATTCATTTACTGCTCCTACAAAGTTTGTACCTTGATCAGATCTAAATTCTCTTACGTGTCCTCTTATTCCTGTAAATCGACGCATGGCATTTATGAATCAAGATGAAGTCATTTTCTCTATGACCTCAATGTGGATGGCACGAGTAACAAGGCTTGAAAACATTATTGCCCATCGTTTAGAATTAGCGGCACCTCCACGTGTTCGTCTTGTGGCTACATACCATGATCCAAATGAACCATGACCTACGTATGAAAACGCAGGACTTGGTGTAAGACGATCTGATGTCAAATCTGCCATTTCTGGTGTTCTACTTTTCTTCTTAGTTTCCTCCATTGTACGCACTTGTGCAAAATAGAATTGATAAGGCGTTTTCCTCCAGTTATCCAGAAACCATTTGAGCGTACATCACCTTCTGTGTAATGGCGTCCCTGATGGTTCACTGACACATGAAAGTGTGTTATTAACAATGAAGCAATATGGCTTCGACCAGGCATCTTTTCTCCAGTTTCTAATTTAGAATGTTTTAGTCGTCCGCTTAATCTTAACAGTCCTTCTGAATCAAGAATCTGAGTAAGTGCAATAACATTTCTGTTTTTAGGTAATTGTTTACCACTCTTTAAACAATCTATTTCATTGGAATAATACTGTGACTGATTATCTCTCAAAACAAGTGTTTCAGCTTATTTTCTGATATCTACACAAGTCCTTGTATCCTTAGTATCTACTTTACTCATATTACTTGACACGATCTTTCTTTTTAACAAAGATATAGCTCTTACTAAACTTGACCATTTTGAGAATCTCTCAAACCGATCAACTCCCAAGGTTTGAAAAGGCGATATCCATGTGTTCTTAGACTCTACTGCTATAGGACAACATTCCTGGTCTTCATCAGGTGACACAATATCGAATGAAGTGCATTCGGATTTGTGAAAAGTATATATATATGATTTTGGTCCTAATAACCACTTTGAGTCTCCTACATTTTTTGCTTTCAACGGCCGTGTTCCATGATCAGCTGGATTTAGCTCTGTTGGTACATAGCTCTATTGTAATTTCACAGAGCCTTTCAAAATTTTGCTAACACGGTTGCTGACATACACATAAAACCTTCTTTTCTCATTGTATATATATACCCTTATACTACCTGACTATCGGTATAAAAGTGTGTGGAACTTAATGGCAATTTCAGTTCATTCTGAATGAATGTAGCTAACTCAGTTGACAGAACAGCTCCACATAATTCCAGCCTCGGTATGGTATATCCATGACACGGGGTCAGTTTGGACTTTCCTACTAAAAAACCTAGTTGTGAATCTCCATTCTTGTCAAATGTACGGATATAGGCAACAGACGAAATCGCCTCCTTTGATGCGTCCGAGAAGATGTGTAATTCACCTTCGTACTGTCGTTTAATGATTGACTAGTGAAAGGCCTCCCTATCTCTAATGTTTCAAGATCCTGTAAGGACTGTTTCTATCCCTGCCAGTCAGAGAGTAAATTATTGGGCAGCGGATCATCCCAATCTAATGAACTGTTTTGTACTGCTTCTCTCATAATTAACCTTCCACCAAGGATTACAGGAGCTATTAACCCTAACGGATCAAATATAATATTCCGTTAATTACTGAAAGCAGTCCTCTTTTTGTAAAGGGTTTCTCCTCTTTAGATAACTGATACATTGATAGGTGAAACTGTCTTTTACAACATTACAACACAAACCTAAATTTCTCTGTAGACATGTAGACTCTGAATTAAAGTCAATCTCGGTAATGCTTTCAGCTAAATCCTTTGTTTCAAAACTCTTTACTACCTCACTATTATTTGAAACTATCTTATGCAGTCTAGTTTTACCTCCTGTTAATAATCTTTCTTGAGTCCTTTTGATGAGACCTACAATTTCTTCAGGGCTATCGCCTGACACCAAACCATCATCTACATAAAAAATGTTGTTGCCATAATGACATACATCATCACATGTGTCTAAATCTGTGTGATCCAAAACAGCTTTGCGTAAACCATAATTAGCTACAGCTGGGGAAGGTAAATTCCCAAAAACGTGAACTTTCATTCGATATTCAGTCAGTGGTTCTTTTACAGTTTTGTCCTTAAACCATACAAATCTTAAGTAGTTCCTGTGTTCTTCATTATCCTCAAAATTGAAAAACATTTGTTCAACATCTGCAATTGCGGCAACTTTACCCTTCCTAAACTTCAATAGTACACCAATCAAGTTGTTTGTTAAGTCCGGTCCCTTCATAAGAATATCGTTGAAACAAAGCCCATTGTATTTAGCTGATGAGTCGAATACTACTCTGATTTTTGATTGCTTCTTTGCGTGATAAACTCCAAAGATTGGGAGGTACCAAACTTCCTCACCCTCTCTAGCCGGAGTGGCTGTTTCTGCGTGATTATTTGCAAATATTTTTTTCATAAATTCTACGAAATGTTGTTGTTAAATGGGGTCTCGTTTGAAGCTTCTACTAAGATTCTCTGCTCTTTGTCTTGCCTGATGATAGTTATTTTGAAGTTTTGGTCTATCTCTCCGAAACGGTAAAGGTGCTGATAAACGGCCATTTTCTGATGTGTGAAATTCTTTATCCATAACGATCAGAAATTCTTTATCCTCTTGAGACAATCCTAAAGTATCATATTCTCTAGTTTGTTTGAATACCGTACTACCAATATCTGGTTCCTTGTCTTTCACTCTGAAACCATATTCACATGGTTTGAGATTTGTCTCTCTTCCGTTTGGAAGAACTGTTGTTTTGTTTACTGTGATTGTATCTGAAGTGTGTACTAAACCTTGTTTCGCCAATTATTGCCCATTCTAGATGAAGATGTTGTGCATACGGTTCGTTGTCCTTGCCAATTCTTTGATCTAAAATGTGATAAGCGGCGGTCACATCCCGTCCTATGATAAGCATTACTTCAGCATTCCTATAAAGTTCTGGTATGAACTATCTATATCGTGTAGATGTTTGTAGTTCCTAGCTATGGCAGGAGTAGTTATTTCTTGCTTTGAGATCAGAATTTCGTTGCATTCAATCAGAGATGGACACTTCAGTTGTGTAGTGCCATCCAAAGATTCGAGTAAGTGCCCTGTAGTACGACGACCATGTTGAACAATTGTTCACGAGCAAGATGCTACCGTGTATTTGACTGGCTCTGTAGTTTCATTGAAATGATCTATAAATGTTGAACAGGCTAAAGACCTATTACTCTTATCATCAATGATCGCATAAGTAGTAACGCTTACTTCCAGTTTGCCTTCAGGATACACCTTGACTAGTAGTGTCTTTGCACAAGACTTTCCATTAAACTGATTTGCGTCGCCACAAATTTCTGTACATTACGATCCTACTTTCGTGGTATCCTAATCTATCCTCTTTCGTTCTCCGCCATTCTAACAATGGTTCCTGACGTTCAATGTGAAACGCGGTGCACATTTATCGCACTTAACCTTTGCTGAACAGTCTTTAGCCAGATGTTTGCCTTTTAAACATTTAAAGCAAATACCATGTTTCTTTATTATCTCCCTTTTTTGCAAGGGTTTTTTAAGGAAATGATCGACATTCTACTAAACTGTGTTTCCCTTCTTCGTGTACTGGACACGTAAGGTCATTTGAGTTCTGATTTTCTACTGTAGTCTTTGTTGTGTTTAATACTTGTCTATTTAATGCATTTCTATTTGTTGGATTTCTGTTGCTAAAATTCTGCTTTTCAGGATCTTTTCTGTTATTAACTGATTCAGTCGGTTGAAACTTAAAACTTGGGTCGTTCATCTCTTCTGCTAAAGAATGAATAAATTCTGAAAATGTTCTAAATGGTGGATACATCACTGAATTGTTGAGCTAGTACTTGCTAGCTTGGTCAATCCATCTAGTCTGCATGAAATATGGCAGTTTTGTTACAATTTCATTCACTCCATATGAAGAGTCGAAGTACGCCAAAACTAATTTATATTTTTCGTTCTGTTGAACTAAATCAATTTCTGACAATAGGTCTGAGAGTTCATACAATTTATCGTATTCATTGTTTTTAATTTTAGGGAATCTGTCTAAACGTACTTTGAGTGAGGCGGCTACACTTTCATGTGCTCCATACCTCTCATCGAGCCTCTTTCATATTTTCTCTAAGCCTTTAGTTTCAGCATGAGCATTTGCGACTCTTAAGCTTGATGCCTGTTTCTTTGATTGCGGGCCCAACCATTTGTTCAACAGATCTTATTCCTCTGAGCTGGTTGCGTCGAGTTCTTTCATAATGTTTTTGAAACTTTACTTCCAACTACAGTACTTTTCTGGCTTGTCGTCAAATTGTAACATTCTTGACAGCATAATGTCTTTTTTCATCATGTATTTTGTGAGGTCAATTATTCCAGGTGATTGTACTTGATTTGTATTTGTTTTTTCAGGATCTAACATATAGACTGGAGTTTCTGACACGTGCATAGTCTGTTGTGGTTGAGATGTTTTGATTTCTTTTGGCAGTGTTGTTGAAGGCACAAATTCTGGCACACAAGGGTTTAATATTGTTTCCTCAACTGGAAAATAAACTTCCGGTCTCTGATTGGCAACATAAGAGTTTACTATTTCAGAAGTGCTTGATTCAGGAAGGTCAAGAAGACCTGTGTCCTTCAATTTGTTATCTATAGCATTTTCCTCCTCTAAAATTTCCTTAACTGCTGTTAATTCTGCCTCGGCTTCTGAAATCTCTCTTTTATGTTTCAAAATGTTCGAATGCACAAAAGTTACGAGAAGAAGTTTCTCGGTTCAATTAGCAATTTCTTTAGTAAGAAAAGTTCCAAATACACAATATCGAAAAATATACATGCTATGTGCCTAATCCTAATATCTTAACCGATGTGAAAAATATCTAACAATACACAAATGTACGAATAAGTAGCAAATTTAATTAAAAAAATGCATATCAAAAAATGCAGACAACCAAGTGGCTTATAAATTGCCACAAAACCTTAATAATAATAAGAATTCACAACACAAAACTTATCTACATACAAAAAAGTTATTATATCAAACAGGTAATAAAACTTACTCTGTGGGGAACCACTAGATTTCCAAAAATTGAATAATTGCCAAAATTGGTTTGCCGGCCATGTGCCATTTTCCTTTCTAATTATCTCGGGCCTTATCGATACATGTCATCTAGGGGAGTGAAACATACCGAAAATTAACCAAAAATGAAATGTGGGGAAAGGAAGATAACTCTATTAAATAAGTGTGACAGAAAAATACATGCATGTTATACATTCATGATTATTATCTTTGATACGACCCCTCTATTTCTCCTGTACACTGTAGGTTTCAATAGTCAGTGTCAAGCGTTGTTGAAAATGTATATTAGTAGACCATTTCTGTTGATAGCCAGCAAGTATGTATTTTGGGCAAGTTTCTTCCCACTAAATTTGTTTTTCTATATCAAACTGTAATGCCATTTGGGTAATCAATATAAAGATTGATTGCTGAAAAGAATTACGACAATAGTTTCTCTAACTGCAGCACAGGGAGAAATGTATCTATGCAGCAAACAGTAGAAATACAATGACATATTTGAAAAAAAAAACATTTCTGATTTGAAGTTGCTTACAAAATGAAACAATAACATGTAACGTTTGTTCGGATAGCAGGACAAAATTACTGGTCCGACGGTGAATTACAATAGATATATGAAGATGCAGTATGAGTGCAAATGAGACAATTCTCCATCCAAGTCACAATTTATAAAAGTAAACCATTATAAGTCAAAGTACGGTCTTCAACACGGAGCCTAGGCTCACACCGATCATCAAATATCGGCACAACAAAAGCATGTGAGTTGAACGTTGAACGGATATGACTTTCAACTGCTGAGAGAGAGAGAGAGAGAGAGAGAGAGAGAGAGAGAGAGAGAGAGAGAGAGAGAGAGAGAGAGAGAGAGAGAGTTTACATAAAAATACTAAAATACTACTCCATCCGAAGACCAGAATTGTATATACACACCCGTCACAAACATACATACTTGTTTATTCTATCTTGATAACTTTCTAAAAAGTGTTTTACTCTTGTATTGCCCTTCGTACGGTGACCTATAGTTGTCAATTTCTGTGTCATTTTGGTCTCTTGTGGACGGTTGTCTCATTGGCAATCATACCACATCTTCTTTTTATATAGTTATCAAAGGTACCATGATTATAATTTAGTACGCCAGACGCGCGTTTCGTCTACATAAGACTCATCAGTGACGCTCATATCAAAATATTAATAAAGCCAAACAAGTACAAAGGTGAAGAGCATTGAGGAATCAATCTTTTTAAAAAGTCATAAAACCAAACGGCTGTTGAATTATACAAGGTTCCTTTGTTCAAACAATAACAAAGTTAGATGATTTATGACTATTGTTTATGGTATTGCGATCAACTTTATTTTAATAAAACAAGTAAAAGGGTAAAATGATTTTTATCTATCTTAAGATTGCTATTCTTTACAAATTCATTTCTTCCGAGTACTCTTCTCAAACAATGATATAGGTAGATAATTTATGATGTTTGTGCTTGTCGTATATGTCTATTTAATTTATTTCATTACTTATACTATACCTCGACATTGGACAGAGGGGTTGAGATCTCACAACACATGTTTAACCCCGCCGCATTTTGCGCCTTTTCCAAGTCATGAGCCTCTTGTCTTTGTCAGTCTTTAATGATTATCAATTTTGGTTCATTTATATGTTTCGGAGTTTTGTATGACGTCAGATATCATTAAACTAGAACATATTTTTGTTTATTAGCTAGTTGAAGCACGCCTCCGAGTTAGAAACATTTGCGTTTGCAAAGTATAAAACAAGAACAGCAACCCAGAAAAGAATTATAGCAAAAACTTTCCAACTCCTGTTTGAGTAATAGCATATTCACGGAGTTCCTTAATTAAAATTTACGGACAAAAACAGATATTGAAAACAAGGGACAACGTCACCATGATATATCATGTAACGTTATAGAATATACGTGTTCATTAACTTCTCTATATTCTTATTATATCGAGCAACAGTAATTAAAAAGAAAAACATATTTAGTTCAACTGTATTTTATTTTTCATATCCTTTTACAAATATGCCGATTACCATCAAAGCATATAGTGGATTACTTGTGTTGTCTCTGTTATCTCCAACAGAAAAAAATTATCATCATCATGATCAACTCATTTCCATTTTATTCCATCAAGGCATATGCTATAACAACTAAAAAATTCCGTGCACTCCAAGGTTTCACTTCGTAACCCGGATTTGTTTTCTCTCAATCGATTTATGACTTTTGAACAGCGATATACTACTGTTCCCTTTTTTTTGTATCCAGTTTGCACAAATGATCAAAAGTATTATCCATCATTTAAATGCTCAGGGTGGTGGCCAAAGGCCTCAACAGTTGTTGTCTTCATCTTAATAAATGCTTAGGTTTTTTAGAGAATCTGGTGGCAAATGTATATTGTTTTTTTTTTCTTTATCAATTATATAGTCATAACTTCTTGAATTTGAGACGAATTAAAGATGGGACGATTTTTTTAGATACAAGTATTGTAAAAACATCTGTATAGGTTTCCCTCTAGATGTCTTTTAATTAGTTATGTGAGTTGTAGGGTCGCCATCTGTATATGTTATCCTCTAGAGGTTTTTGGTTATTTTTGTTGTTGGGTCGATGTATAAACTGACGTACAGGCATCTGTGTATGATGCCTCTATGTGCTTTTTTTATGTTATTTGGTCGGTGTATCACTGATGTATAACCCGTTTTGCTTTTTTTTAAATCAAATGTATAGAGGTAAGTTTTTTACATACCCAGATGGACAATCACATTGACATTTGGTTCTAAAAATTCGTCTCCTCACACATTTTCCACCAATACATCCCGATGCTAGGTGGTCACAACAGAGGTGACAAGCTCTTTCGTTCAGACATCCTCCCCCAATTACATGTTATAAGTCTTCCATCAGCTTGATTAAGCGTCATGCCTGAAACAATCAGAGGAAAACTCAGGGACTTTGTTGGAAAGATTTAAAGGCAAAAAAAAAAAATACATCCAAGAACTCATTCGGGGCCCATGCTAAAAATTATTGTCTGATGTTTGATCACAAGTGGATAACAAAAGAGTTCATACGACTATCTATATCGTTATAACTTAGTAACTGTCTTCAGTATTGAATTTGATCAAACTACCTATGTCTGAAAATAGATATATATATTCCATAACAACGTTTCGATCAAGATTAAATCCCGAGAACTTTTTAATTACAAACAATGCCGAAACGTCACAAACCTTCTTAACGACGTCGCCCATAACGACCAAGGGGGGAATCTACGTCATCACGCAGGGTGTCGGCGATTGAAATTCAGTGGCGGATCCAGAAATTTTCATAAGTGGGGGCCCACTGACTGACCTAAGAGTGATTTCCTATATAAGCAACCAATTTTTTTCCCAAAAAGGGGGAGCCGGGCCCCCTGCCCTCCCCCCTAAATCCGCCTCTGAAATTGGACCACTATCTTGTCGCTTCAAGGTAAGATTTTTACTTATTATGCCAGTTATATGAGGGTTATGATTTTACAAAATAGTCCATCAAAGACTATATAAAGTAGGAAAATAAATGAGCCATCGCTAAATATTATTGGTTATCTCAATTTTGCAAACACTTCGATACCAGTTTTAGGAATTAGGTCAAACATGCAGGATATCGGCAAAATTTTTCATAACAAAATCTTGATTATCAAGAACCGCCTACTTTATCAACAAATGGACATGTCCAAATTCTTTATTGTACTCTAAAAAATACTTGCTACTCACAAATATCCGTCATTATGGCCGAAAAACGTCTTATTTTAAAAAAATGGAAAAAGGATGTCGGCAACACATCGAATATCGAAGGATGTCGGGGACACATCATACACTATTTTTAACACATCTGTTATTCAACATGTGACTAGATCTCATTTCTTAATTTTTCAGATAAAACTATTGGTCATGACAAGACGCAAATCAAACTTAAACTTGTGCAGGCGGAAACGACACAGGCACTTGTCTCAGAATTTTTTTGACCTATATACCTTGTTATATTAAGGTATATAGGGAAACAAATTTCTGAGACAAGTGCCTGTGGGAAACGATCGCGAATACAACCTGATGTTGACCAGCCGACCAGATCGCCCACTAAACCGCCATCCGTAAAAAAATCAAAACCATGCAAGTTTCACCCATTGTCAATTACTGAAGAAATTTCAACATAACCGCCAGTAGACTTGAGCAAAGGTCACGTTAAAGGACCAACAGGGCCATGCATACGATTGTTCAATCCCCCATTTTGTTCTTAAAATGTCCTGTACCAAGTCAGAAAAATTGCCATTGTTATATAATAGTTCGTTTCTGTGTTTGTTACATTTTATTGTTGTATTTCTGTTGTGTCGTAGTTTTCCTCTTATATTTGATGCGTTTCCCTCAGTTTTAGTTTGTAACCCGGATTTGTTATTTCTCGATTTATGAATTTCGAAGAGCGGTATACTACTGTTGCCTTTATTAAACACCCGGTAGAGGTAGGGCCAGATGAAATATCATATGTATATAGTAGTACGTCGCTAGATTAAAACTGACGAGGAAAGGTAACACACGGCCAGCGAAAGCTCTTTTTTTTTGAGAGCCCAGGTGGTCATGTGGTCTAGCGGGACGGCTGCAGTGCAGGCGATTTGGTGTCACGATATCACAGTAGCATGGGTTTGAATCCCGGCGAGGGAAGAACCAAAAATTTGCGAAAGCAAATTTACAGATCTAACATTGTTGGGTTGATGTTTAGACGAGTTGTATATACATTATGTACACAGCCATGTATCACCATCATTGATGGCGATCCGATGGATACATCTGTTGTAGAGTTGTCACTGACTCAGACGTACTTATAAATATAATTATTTTCTGTGACTGAATATTACATTAATTTGTAGGATCCTTTACTATAGATAATTTATCTGATCTGTAACAATAACATCTTCATGCCTTATATATCATGTACTGTAGTACGCCGCTAGATTAAAACTGACGAGGAAAGGTAACACACGGCCAGCGAAAGCTCTTTTTTGAGAGCCCAGGTGGTCGTGTGGTCTAGCGGGACGACTGCAGTGCAGGCGATTTGGTGTCACGATATCACAGTAGCATGGGTTCGAATCCCGGCGAGGGAAGAAAAAAAATTTGCGAAAGCAAATTTACAGATCTAACATTGTTGGGTTGATGTTTAGACGAGTTGTATATATATATATATATATATATATAGTATCAAAAAGACTTGGTCCAATAAATGACCCCTGTGGACCCCTGGCTTAACTGAAACGAAATCAGATTTTCACCTTCTAAAACTATTTTTTTCTCTTGAATATTTACAAAATTGAATCCTGAAATTGAGTGCATGAAATGGAAGCAAGCAAAGAACACTAATCCTGGTTTTTTTTTTATCGTATCTTCATAATGGTTGATAAAATCAAAGGACAATTACATTAATAATTTATTAGTGTGTTCCCGACATCCTTCGATATTCAATGTGTTGCCGACATTTTTTAAAAAATAAGACGTTTTTCGACCATAATGACGGATATTTGTGTGTAACAAGTATTTTCCCCGAGTACAATAAAGAATGCGGACATGTTAAATTGTTGATAAAGTAGGCGGTTATTGATAATCAAGATGTTGTTATGAAAAATTTTCCCGATATCCTGCATGTTTGACCTAATTCCTAAAACTGGTATTTAAGTGTTTGCAAAATTGAGATAACCAATAATATTGAGCGATGGCTCATTTATTTTCCTATTTTATATAGTCTTTGGTGGACTATTTTGTATAATCATAACCCTCATATAACTGGCATAATAAGTAAAATTCTTACCTTGAAGCGACAAGATGGTGGTCCAATTTCAATCGCCGACGACCTGCGTGATGACGTAGATTCCCCCCTTGACGACGCTTAATCAGTTATCCTGAAGAGTCCCAAAGAAAGGATGAAATCGATTGAACTGGAACTGTTAACTTTTTACTTATTTAACTATTTATTTTCTGAATATATATATCTGCACATGTGAAAATAATTTTTACGTATATATATATATATATATATTCAACTCGTCTAAACATCAACCCAACAATGTTAGATCTGTAAATTTGCTTTCGCAAATTTTTGTTCTTCCCTCGCCGGATTCGAACCCATGCTACTGTGATATCGTGACACCAAATCGCCTGCACTGCAGCCGTCCCGCTAGACCACACGACTACCTGGGATTTCGCTGGCCGTGTGTTACCTTTCCTCGTCAGTTTTAATCTAGCGGCGTACTACAGTACATGATATATAAGGCATGAAGATGTTATTGTTACAGATCAGCTAAATTATCTATAGTAAAGGATCCTAAAAATAAATGTAACATACAGTCACAGAAAATAATTATATTTATACGTACGTCTGAGTCAGTGACAACTCTACAACAGATGTATCCATCGGATCGCCATCAATGATGGTGATACATGGATGTGTACATAATGTATATACAACTCGTCTAAACATCAACCCAACAATGTTAGATCTGTAAATTTGCTTTCGCAAATTTTTGGTTCTTCCCTCGCCGGGATTCGAACCCATGCTACTGTGATATCGTGACACCAAATCCCCTGCACTGCAGCCGTCCCGCTAGACCACACGACCACCTGGGCTCTCAAAAAAGAGCTTTCGCTGGCCGTGTGTTACCTTTCCTCGTCAGTTTTAATCATATATATAGACGTAAAAACATACATATATATATATATATATATATATGTTTGTACGTCTATATATATTTATATGCATGTTTATTATGACAAGGGCATAAAAGTTCGTCTTGTCAGAAACATATTGCTCTAAAATGTCTGATATCCTCTAGAAAAGGAAACTTTGTACAAAAACAAATATCAATATATGAGACCTATGTTTTGAATATCTTGCAGTTTGTAAACAATTCAATTTAATACTCTACTGTTTTTACTGCATGCAATCCACAACAACCCATATTGATTAAGGTAAAGTATCATGCGTCCGAGGCGGTATTTTTTTAATATACTTTCAAAAGAACACTTAAAGCTGATTATTTAAAAGTCAAGTCACCTTTGATTTAGGAAAGAGTAAATATTCTGAGTAACCGTCAATAAAAACACTATAAAATAAATGTTGCCAACGATATCGTTCTCTAAGATGAACAAATGACAAAATATATAGCAAACATATAAGAGTGCCTAGCCTAGACAATTTAAATCAACAATAGTTTGCCGATAAATTGTCAAAACTCATAAAGATTTTTTAAGTATATACACATCAAGGTTAACAACAAAAACATTCGGAAATCGCATCAAAATAGTATCGATATCAAGTGCGTTGATATGGTTATCTTCTCCTGCTTCGGTTTAAAGGTGAAATGCAAAGGTAGAAAAGATTTTTTAGGAAAAGGTGTAAATCGCAAGAATTTATGTTTAAAATGTTGAAATTTGTATTTATACAATAATTCCAAACCTTGTTGGTACTAAAAATAACAGGTAAATATTGGTGTCGAAAAATACGGGAAATACCAACCTTGTTTATCTCCCTTTATTTCCTTCTCGCTGTGACGTCATATGAGTCCTTTGTTACATTGGTATCGAATACATGTGTTAGAACGTAAAATTGTAAACAACGTTAACCGGCTATGGTGTTTTGTGTTGCATACAACTGTAATACTGGATCAGGTCAGGGATTATGTTTGTTTACATTTCCGAAAGACCAACAAAGACGAAAGATTTGGACACGAAAGTGAAGAAGCAAATTAAATTTCGTTCAACGGAGCATTCCAGATTATGACCCCAAACACTTTGATTTTGATCAATTTGTTATTGATGCAAGGATTGCCTCGTTCATGACATTCACCGTGACCAAATCAGAATAAGACTGAAAGCAAATGTTATGACTTTGTTTAATTATGACAAGACGGCAGGAACAGACTTCTGCCCTTCCTGCAGGGAGCCAGCCCAAGTATGCATCTAGAATATAGCCATAGGAAAATGACGGAGATTAGAGGTATCTGCATTACAAAATCATATTCGTAAGGCATATTTGGTTCTTAAATTAAAGCAGGGTAGGCATCATTTGTGTTTATAATTTGGTTAGGATTATTTTTATTGAAGCTCGATATAAATAGACTGGTTTAACTATATTTTAACTTCGAGGCTATAAAATGTTTAGAAGTCATAGTAGACCTGCATAAAATGAATGAACACAAGTTTGTCACTTGCAGTTACATGTACGACAGAGAAAATACAGACATTTGAAATGTTTTCTAAGACTGATAACAAAATAATGGAAGGTTTGAAAGTCAATCACTGATCTTTTTCTATAAAAGGGGGCGGGGAGCTTATATATACCAGGGAAACATAAAACCTTCAAAAAATAATTTGCTGATCAATAAATAAATAAGCTTTATTTAGAGTCGGCATGGTATATAAAACATAGACAAACATAAGCTCTAATGAGCTTTTAACCGACATATAGGTTGCCGTCTGATTTATGCATATATAGTATTAAAAAAATAATTTGTTTATAGGTTGCTGTCTCCTTTATGTATATATATAGTATTGTATAAAATATATAAGGGTTCGACGGAACACAGTGTTTCTTTCGCCTACTTTTGCTGTTAATTGCAGGCTAAACAAAAATGAGGGGGAAAATAATTAAAAAATCCACTTGATTTTATTTTTATATTGTGAGCAGCTTCTGTCCAAGTTTGGTAAAAACCCAGGATAGTTAATGAATCTAATAAATATTTAAAAACTTGAACTGTAGACTGTATGTAATGTTAACTGGCAAAAACACTAAGTCTATTTTATAAGTAAAATACGGAGAAAATGGATTCTTTTTAAACAAAATTTACTTCTATATTCTATGTATTCTCTTATGATCATGAGCTGCTGTATCTTGATGCTTCTGTTCAAGTTTGGTAGAAATCCAGGCCAATTTAAGAAAGTTATTGATATTTTACATGTTTTAAAAACTTTAACCAGAGTGAATATTTGTGGACGACGACGATGCCGCCGACCGAATGCAGCATCGCTATGTCTCAATTTTTCAACAGAAGTCGAAGGCTCGATAAAAATGATATAAAATGTACTTCACCTACAGTGTACATGTACATGTCAGTATAAAACCTTCAATGAGATAAACCTTAACAGAAACAAAACAACAAGGCTGATAGTTTAGTCTTTGATGCATGATTTTTTTTATTAGTTGCAAGTGGCTTTGAACTAGCTGTCAGATAACTGTGAGTACTCTCAGATCTGTTCATTGTGTCTATTTGTGTCGGGATGTATAAGTACCTGGCCACGTCCACTTGTATTTTTGTCCATCTGATGTGTTAAGCCTTTTTCAACTGATTTTTATAGTTCGTTCTTTTGTTGTACTGTTATATCACTGTCCTAGGTTAGAGAGGGTTGGGATCTCGCTAACATGTTTAACCCAGCCACATTATTTATGTTATGTACCTGTCTCAAGTCAGGAGCCTATAATTCAGTAGTTGTCTTTTGTTTATGTCATCACATCTTTTTTATATTGTATACAACTATCAAGTCAATTTACAGATTTTAAAATGAGCCTAATCCAACTCTGTATGGCAATCATTAAATAATGCCCCCCCCCCCCGCCCCCTTTTTCATAAAAAAAGAATAAAAAGAATAATGAAAGAAAAAGAAAAGATAATTGGATTCAGAGATATGAAAGACTTTTTTTATTAGTTGTCAGTAACTGCCAGTACATTTAGATCAGTAATTAGTCTTTTCGTGGTTGGGATATACATGTACAAGTACCCGGCTACGTCCTCTGTGTGTCAGGAGCCTGAAATTCAGTGGATGTTGTTTGTTAATGTGTTAAATATATTTGTTTTTGGTTGATGTTTTGTACATAATTTAGCCATCAGTTTTCTCTTTTGAATTGTTTTACATTTGTCAATGGGACCTTCTATAGCTTACTATGTGGTATGGGCTTTGCTCATTGTTGAAGGCTGTACGATGACCTATAGTTGTTAATTTCTATGATAGTTTGTCTTTTCTGGAGAGTTGTCTTATTGAAAATCATACCAGATCTTCTATTTTTATAATCATTCCAAATTATTTATAGCTTCTCTTGTTTTTGTTCACATGTCTATGACAGTAGTAGATGGGCATTTTGTTTTCTAGTCAGTCACATTAATTCGAAACTGATTAATTAATACATATAGAAATAAGAAGATGAGACATGATTTCCAATGAGACATCTCTCCACCAGAGACTAAATGATGCAGAAAGTACATATTATGGTGTTATCATTTAAAAAAATCCATTAGGAGTCTGGCATCCAATGAAAGTTGTCCATAATTATTAACCATGCTGAAAGATTCAAGCTATGTTGTTCCTATGCAAATCAAATTGTTTTTTTTCAATTGAACACGACTAATTCTCTTTTTATTTATTTTTAAAGGTAATGTGCATGAACTTATGGAAGTATCCTTCATATAAAAGTGGCTTAGATATATATTTGTACTGTTATTATGTAGCAGCAGTTGATAAAAGAATGGCTGAGCCAACTCTACTAGCAGATCAGGCAAACAGACAAGAAAAGGAGACCACTTATAAATAAATTAAACAATGAATAAATGTGATAAAATTTTATTATCAATATAGTTAATATAATTTGACTCTTTGTGTGGTCATTAGGGCTATTTAAAGTTTGTTAATTGTTCAGCTTGGAACTGTTCCTTATTTTGCAAACAACACGTGCACCTGATGGCAACACAACTCAACTCATATGTTTCTCCTAGTACATGGTAAATCTTCTTTGTGACAAATATCTGTTATTTCTGAAAACAAAAAACTATTCAGTGAGACATGTGAGAACTTATTTTTAAAATGAAATTTTACAAAGTGTCTTAGTTACTTTTGTTTGGTTGCTGTCCAATATATGTATATCCCACATCTCCTTTATTCATACATATTTAGTAGTAAAAATCATATGGTTGTTTATTTACTCTTTTGAAACTTGATAAGGATTTAAAAATCAAGTACAAAATCTTACTTTAATTATCAACTGTAATCTTATTATAGCTCTAGAATGGAAGTAGTGGAATGGGTGTCAATGAGACAATACATAAGAGGCCAAATGGCACAGAAATTATATACAAAATTTACATTTACTGGTGCTTCTGAAATACCTGCTGGTATAAAAATCTATGAAAACTGAACATAAATTGCTTTGTATGCATCAGTCTCTGTGCCAGTCACAAATAAATGCAAGTGATATTCATTGTTTGTAATTGAATTTGTATGTTAAAACCTAATCACAGAAAATTAATTAACTTCTTGTCTTTAAATATTAACAATACAACAGTTTGTCATTAGGAGACCAAGAAATGGGAACTTTCCAGAAAACCAGATTCCATACAGGATAATTGACAGGTTTGTGTTGGCAAAATAAAATAATATAGTTATTTAAGTAGTACAAGTTAGTGTATAATGAGGGGTTACTTGCTACTGGCATAATTAAGCAATGTGATAGTATATCAACTTACTCATGAATCATATGATTTGGATTAAATGGATTAGTTCACCCATGTACAATGTATTCATATATTCATAATACAACATGCACAAGAAGGTATGGTTTGGATTGGACAAAATCAATCAATCAAAAGGGATATAAGTATATCAACTCTGCAAGAGCTTAACCCAATTAACTTGGGCTTTATCATGTACAATGTACATGTGTCATGTGTATTACAAATGTAATACTATTACAAAGTGCAATTGATTACAAACAAAGCCATGACTTTCCTTAACAAGTTTTCTAAATACTTTGATATTTATGAGATGGAGTTTATAGAGAGAATCGCTCTGTTCAAGCAAATTAATAAGCATAAATGCAACAGTCTCTTACTGTAGCAAGTTTGCCATATATGTTGATCAATAATCATGTATTGAATTTAAAAAAAAGAGAGAAATATATTTTCTTAATTTATTCCATTCACAACTTAAACAGTTAAAATTAATTTAAAAGAATCAACATGATCAAACATGCATCCATCCTCCCCATGTTTTGATATATATACAAGTACATCACACCAGAGACATACACAAATATACATGTATGAAGATATTTCACCAACTCATGTATTAAAGTACTGTAAATGTGCAATTTTGTTCAGAATTAGGACTGACTAGTTACTATTTATATAATTTATTTAGAGGTATTCAATAATTCATGACACAAGTTGTCTACATATATAATATATAGTGCACACATGTCATGTAGATTCATTGTACATTACCACACACAATTGCTTTTGTTTATATTACCCACTATATTGTAATAAATACATTGTACATGTAATGATGTATATCATACAGACAGGGAAGAATTGACAGTATCATTTGAAGACATTTCCATTTCAGGCCTTCTTTTTCAATCGAATAAAACAAAATCCCCCCCCCCCCACTTTTTTTTTTATCTCAACTTAGATCAAAGAGGGGTGAGCAGGAGTCTTTGATAATTTTCCTCTTTCCTAACTCAATCCAAATTATTCCATCTCCCTACTCCCCCTGATATGCAATTTCGCATATTCCAATTTTACCCCTCCCTCAACAGCTAAAGGTCGCAATGTACATTAACTGTGTTTACCAATCTACTTATATCAATATTATATGATTACAAAAATTTTGTCCGAGATGACTATGACGTCCAACGGCTGTTTTGCCAGACAAACTGGGGTCGTGCCGAGGGCCCAAGCTTGTCTGACAAAACAGCCGTTGGATGTTAGAGTAATCTCGGACTCACAAAAAGTATGCCTAAATACATTATTTTACTATCTAATTTACGCACCATGAGAGATTGTGAAGCCGACAGGCTGTTAAAGATCTATTTCGTTTCCATCTTCACCATCGGATGTAGAAAATGTTGGCTTCTTTATCCAGTTACCGATTCGGCACCGGCAATTCTCTGGCTCCGACTTACAGGTTCCTACATGTATGATTGTACTGACATAGTTAGTTTAACTTTGGGAATGTCTATCTGTTCACGTTCATCGTCTGTGAATCGATAGTCCATAGTTGTATCGTTGTATTGACGTTCACATATTCGCGGCCATGCTCGTTTGTGTACAAAATGAAAGGACACATATGACGTCACCAGCATTCCGGAACAAAGGGAGATAATCATGTTGCACTTTCCCCGATGAACCATGAAATTACCTGTTTTATATGTATTACGAGGACACACATATATATGACTACCAATATTTTGTTTAGTATTTATTTTAACCAATTTATTAAAATATGAAACAAAAAAAGTTTTTAAAAACCTTTGCATTTCACCTTTAAGCGTTCGTGATCAAGGTAAATCTAGAAAAGTTTTTCTGAATCACGAACTGAATATTAAAGATGGTATTTGCATTTACTATATATAACTCCGTCGATGCAAATGCTGATTAAGGGAGTTCGCTTCTCAGTTTCAAAGTAATTAACTTTTTAAAAGACTAGTTTATATTGATAGGGGATTAATAAAGGAATCAATAGAGCAAACAAAATATATAGGTCGCCGTGCTCGTTTTCGATAAGCCATTGAAATTTTGGCGGGAAAATATTCTCTCTTGACTTTTCATAGCTTTATCATTGACAAGTAAAAGTCCTCAAAAACTATTAAAAAGTAATTAAAATTTTAAAAGACTTTAACAAACAGCTTAAAACTATACATGTAAAAGAATTATTAAGAGAAAAATTGGGGTCACCAATGGATGAAACCAGAGGATTCCGAAAATCTTACCAAAATTCCAAAACCTGACAAGCCAGCTTCCTTAACTACGTCAATAAGTACTAAACATATATTTATCATCAGCTCAATAGTCCGTATATCAGACCTGTCAATAAGTACTAATGATACACTTATCATCAGCTCAATAGTCCGTATATCAGAGCGGTCAACAAGTACTAAACATACACTTATCATCAGCTCAATAGTCTGTATATCAGACCGGTTAACAAGTACTAAACATATCCTTATCATCAGCTCAATAGTCCGTTTATCAGACCGGTCAATAAGTGCTAATCATACACTTATCATCAGCTCAATAGTCCGTTTATTAGACAGGTCAATAAGAACTAAACATACACTTATCATCAGCTCAATAGTCCGTTTATCAGACCGGTCAACAAGTACTTATCATACACTTATCATCAGCTCAAAAGTCCGTATATTAGACCGGTCAAAAAGTACTAAACATACACTTATCATCAGCTCAAAAGTCCGTATATCAGACCGGTCAACAAGTACTAAACATACACTTATCATCAGCTCAATAGTCCGTATATCAGACCGGTCAACAAGTACTAAACGTACACTTATATTCAGCTCAATAGTCCGTATATCAGACCAGTCAACTAGAACTAAACATACACTTATCATCAGCTCAATAGTCCTTATATCAGACCGGTCAATAAGTACTAAACATACACTTATCATCAGCTCACTAGAACGTATATTAGACCGGTCAATAAATACTAAACATACACTTATCATCAGCTCAATAGTCCGTATATCAGACCGGTCAATAAGTGCTAAACATACACTTATCATCAGCTCAATAGTCCGTATATCAGACCGGTCAACAATTGCTAAACATACACTTATCATCAGCTCAATAGTCCGTATATTAGACCTGTCAACAATTACTAAACATACAATAATTATAAGCTCAATAGTCCGAATATTATACCCGTCAACAAGTACTTAACATACACTTATCATCAGCTCAATAGTCTGTATATTACACCGGTCAACAATTGCTAAACATACACGTATCAACATCTCAATAGACCTTATGTCAGACCGACATGCTGTCTGCAATAGGTAGAACATTTCGCATAACTAAATTTAGAAATTACAAAGAATAAAAGTTTCATTCAACAGGAAAACTCGGTCGTAGTTGAATTTGCCAATTTAACATTTGTCCTTGTTTGTCATATAGATTCTACCGCAATAATGTACTTTACATTTTTGGCTTTCAAGTATCTGGGTTTGAGCAAACTTATTGGAGTTTTATCCAGAAACAAAATTTCTATTTGTTGTGGTGCATGCTTCACATTTTTTTATACTTCCAAACGACATTACAAAAAAAATCAATTTAAAGTAATAAGAGTTATATAAAGTCTTTGTGTTTATTTTACTTTAATTTTTTTAACTGTCTATACACCGTTCCTTTTAGGAATCTGATTTTCAGTGGTTGTCGTTTGTTCATGTGGTTCATAAGTGTTTCTCGTTTCTCGTTTTTTGTTTATATTAGACCGTTGGTGTTCCCGTTTGAATAGGTTTACAGTAGTAATTCTTGTGGTCCTTTATAGCTTGCTGTTTGGTGTGAGTCTAGGCTCCGTGTAGAAGACCGTACCTTGACCTGTAATGGTTTACTTTTATAAATTGTGACCTGTATGGAGAGTTGTCTCATTGGCACTCATACCACTCTTCCTAGATCTATCAGCCTTGTATATCTTTTCTTATTGTTAAACATTATTTTTTATATAACTTAACACCATATGCAACGTATAACTGGTAAAGAGATTTATAAAAACTATCAGACTTCTAAACGTCTAATATAAAATTCAAAATGATGAACGCATTTTTTTCTTTTCTGAAAATATAATGCGTCATACCATTTCCAACTGAATCTTAATCTTTTGTTTTGTTGCAACAGTGTTTCCGGTTATGGTTATGGTTGATCAAATAAAAATATGCTTGTCCACTTTTAAGAAATTGTAATGTAATACGTATTGCTGGATGCGATTGTTTTTCTTGTTGTTATGTTTGTTTTTTTTTTCATCATAAATTATGCCGTATGCTTTTCATTTGAAAGTAAAATCACAAAAATACTGAACTCAGAGGAAAATCAAATCGGAAAGTCACTTATCACATGTCAAAATCAAATGACAAAACACTTCAAAAACGAATGGACAACAACTGCCATATTCCTGACTTGGTACAGACATTTTCAAAGGTAGAAAATGATATATTATACCTGGTTGCATAGCGCTAAACCTCTCACTTTGTACGACAGTCTCATAATACGTGAACTAATTAGACATAATAATAGAAAAGTCAAAATATGGGTTCATCATCGTGTTACAATTTTAAAAGAAACCATTTCGTGTGTCTGACGTCAGAAAATTTATACCTCAAATATTTTTGTCCTTCGATGTTTATACAAACAACTCTAAACTTTCACATGGGCAATGTTAGCATACAGGGAGCGGAAGTTTCTAGCTACATTGAAGACCCATTGTCGGCCTTCGGCTGTTGTCTGATCTATGGTCGCTTTGACACATTCCCTATTTCCTTTCTCATTTTTTTTATTTAAACAATCAAAAGAATGTAAGAATTAATTTCAGAAAGAGACCGAGATTTAAAATAGTCCAAAAGCTATAGAATTCATAAGATTCCACAAATGGTCCATTCAACTACGTAATTAAATAATTTTGACGTTTGTGGTTCCACGTATTTTCTAATGTATAATAGAAATATAACATAATGAAATATAATAGAACAATAACATATTGACAGGATCCGAGTCACATTATAATTATATGAACCAACGAAACACAAAACGTCGCATACACAAAACACACCAGCAAAAGTGAAAGATAATACAAACACATTGACGGGATGTATAAGTACCGAGCCATGTTAAATGGATATCACAGAAAACAATCCAACAGTAAAAGTAAAAATGATAATAGAACAAAGACAGATGAAAAACAATATAACATGTTGTTAAGATGATAAACAACGTCAGTAAGCAGAATCTAAACATTAAGACCGTCCTGTATTATTTGTTGACACGGAATATTTATCAACAAGGTTTTGGTACCTTTCGATGAACATTTTTTAGAAAAAGGACTAGACATACCCCTGCTTCATCAACTTTCTGGATAGACACTGATGACGTTTTACAAAGTCTGAGTAGGAGCTGCAATTATTACAAATTTACTTTCTAATTTTTCCGTTTGAAGGTTTTTTTAAGGTAATTCTAGAAATTCGGACTTCAGAACATATAATGAGTAGTTATTATCATTCATCTATTCCTTTCATATCTGACTTTAAAATGTGGATTATTTTGATCGTTTATAAAAGAGGGACGAGAGTTACCAGAGGGACATTCAACATAAAAGTCAATCATAAGGCGAATGGTCATCCCCTATTTTCTTGCATCTACGTCGTATGGTCTTTGGTTGGTTGATGTCGGATAAGCCAGCATTCCACAATTTTCTTTGTTTGTATGATATGATTTTCTTGCGCAAAACTTGCTTAATTGGAAACAAGTTCAAATTGTCCATATCTAATAACATAATGCGTTTACGAAGTATAGAAAAACACCAGCCCAGAAAATAATTATAGCAAAAATGTTCCAACTCTTGTTTGAGTAGTATCATATTCACGGAATTCCTTAATTTAAATATACGGACAAAAACAGCCATTGAATACATGGGACAACACCATCATGCTTTATCATGTAACGTTATACTGAATACGTGTTCATAAACTTATCTAGATTCTTATTATATCGATCAACAGTAATTGAAAAGATATACATATTTAGTTCAATTGTATTTTAGTTTTCAAATCCTTTTACGAATATGCTGACTACCATCAAAGCATACATTATGGATTACTTGTCTTGTGTCTTTTATCTACAACAGAAAACATTTATCATCATGATGATCAACTATTTTCCATATTTTTCCATAGAGGCATATATCAAAACAATTAAAACATTCCGTGTACTCCAAGTTTTCACTTCGTAACCCGGATTTGTTTTCTCTCAATCGAACATCGATATACTACTTTCCCCTTATTTTTGTATCCAATATGTACTAATAATAGAGTGTTATTAATCATTTAAATACTGAGGGTGAAGGCGAAAGGCCTCGACAGTTGTTGTCTTTATCTTAATAAATGCTTTTATCATTTAGAGAATCTGTTGACAAATGTATATTGTTTTTTTTTATTTATAATATAGTCATAACTTCTCGATTTTGAGACAAATTTAAGATGGAACGATTTTTTTAGATAAAAATATTGTTAAAACATCTGTATAAGTTCCTTCTAGATTTCTTTTAATTAATTATGTGAGTTGTAGGGTCGCCATCTGTATATGTTATTTTCTAGATGTTTTTTGTTTTTCTTGTTTTTGGGTCGATGTATAAACTGACGTAAAGGTATCTGTGTATTATGCCTATATGTGTCTTTTTTTATGTTATTTGGTAATTATATCACTGATGTATAACCCGTTTCGTTTTCTTTTAGGTCAAATATATAAAAGTAAGTTTTTAACATACCCAGATGATGGACAAGTACATTTACATTTGGTTTTAGTCAATGCCCATGATCGTCTCTTAACACATTTTCCACTTATACATCTTTTTAGGCCATGTAGGTGGCGACAACAGAAGTTACAAGCTTTGTGTGACGGACATCCTCCCCAATTACAATCTATGATTACTCCATCAGCTTGATTAATCGTCATGCCTGAAAGAATCAGAGAAAAGCTTAGGGACTTT
This sequence comes from Mytilus galloprovincialis, assembly GCF_965363235.1. Lineage (NCBI taxonomy): Eukaryota > Metazoa > Mollusca > Bivalvia > Mytilida > Mytilidae > Mytilus > Mytilus galloprovincialis. The sequence continues at coordinate 7,925,145 of NC_134842.1, forward strand.
GAGTAATTTAAAGGCAAAAACAAATACATCCAAGAATTTGCCAATTTAATATATGTCCTTATTTGTCATATAGATCCTACCGCATTAATGTACTTTTACATTTTCGGCTTTCAAGTATCTGGGTTTGAGCAAACTGAATGGAGTTTTATTCAGAAACAAAATTTCTATTTGTTGATGTGCATGCATTTTTTTAAACTTCCAAGTGACATTACAAAAAAAATCGATTTAAATTAACAAGAGTTATATAAAGTCTTACCTGAAAGGCAAACGAGTAGTATGATAATAGCTACAATTGTTTTCATGGTGTCTATCTGAAATTAGAATTTACTTTACATTAACAAAGAACTACACAAAGTGCATGATATATTTGTGTACAAAACAGTAACTAATGTTACAATCGACAAAGATAATTAGTATGCGTAACAACATATAATAATGAATACTAGTATTCAAGCCGTCTACACCACCAAATAAAACTAAAAAAAAATCATCCCCTAACTAGTGATTGACCGTCATTATTTCTCAAAGCGAAAATCTCTATTATTATAAAGTGCACAAATAACCAAAAAGTAAAATCACGAATATACTGAACTCCAATGAAAATTCAAAACGGAAAGTCTTTATCAAATAGCAAAATCAAATGATGAAACATATCAAACGAATGGACAACAACTGTCATAATACAGGCATTTTCAAATTTTCAAACATCTCCTTAAAGGTAAAAGGAGACATAGTAATGTTATGCAAATACCATGGAAGAGAGAGTACACAATATATTGAATTAAATTGAGCAATAAAGTTATGCCTTATACATCATTGGGTATGCTCGCAAAAAAAATGATAAAATATAAAACAAAACTAATAATAAATACTAATACTAAATAATTCAGTCAAATACAATGTAAAACCTAAGTAAAATTTATGTAATAAGTCTGTGTCAAAGAAAAATCTGTTGCGTATATTTTTTTTTACTTTTACTTCATTTGAAGTAAACATATTAACGAATTGAAAAATAAAATTGCTGTTTGAATCAATGACAAAATACTTTTACAAAAATACTTAATCAATCTAGAAAAAGAATAGAAAAAATAGAAAACTAGTGTGTGCTTACCAAGATTGTCTTTTATGTTGATTGAGAACCACTGGAAAGTATGCACCGCTATGGCGACAAACAAGTATATATATAGGTAGTCTCTGTAACAGATTGGCATTGCTGCGTAAACAATTTTCTCTTTCGTATATTTTTTTATACTTCATTTGAAAATTAAAAATGTCATATTAATGATTTCTTGTCTCAAACACCATGTGTTGTACTTTTATATATTTAACTTCTTGTTTTTACAAAAAGCTAATTAACCAGTAAATGTTAATTATTCATCGGCTGTCCGAATATACATTTAAACATGTGCTGCACTTTTATGTATTTACTTCGTTTTAACAAAATGATAATTAATCAAAAATATGTTGATAACGGCTATTAGAACATGAAATAAATGTTTGGATTTGTAACGAAAAAGTAAAATAAATAGCCCATTGTTCTTTATCTTTCATTACTACATAGTATTGCTTGATCGTGTTTGCATTGTCAATCAAATGTCTATATTCCCCACTTTTCAAAATGCCGCCTTAGCTTTAACGGCCGGCGTCTGTACGTTAGATTGAAGTATGTGTTCCTCTTCCTTTGATACAGCATATACATAGTACACAGCTATTTTTGCATAGGTACTATTTCTGTACTAAAAATTTGTAGTACTGGAAATCTACTTTTAATATTCAGTACTATTTTGTTACTCTAAAATTATTGTAATATTTAGGTACCTGTATTTCAGTACTTTATTTGCACTTGAAATTAAGGAACTACAGACTTGATTTTTAGTTACTACCGTTACATTTTCAGCATTTTGAAAGTTTTTCTATTTCAAATTGCTTAAAATTATGATTTTCAAACATGTAATATTGTATTATTTCTGTACCAAAATATTTAGTACAAATTAAGTACTGTAAAATATAAGTACCTAAATATTACAATAGTTTTATAGTAAAGAAATAGTACTAAATATTAAAGTAAAATTTCAGTACTGCTTTTTTTTTAGTACAGAAATAGTACCTATGCAAAAGTAGCTGTGTAAACCTAATTCGCGACGGTAAAACTTCCAAGCTTCATATACAATACAGTCATCTCTTAAATTTTATTCAATATGTGGAATTTATTTACCCTTCGTATGCAAGTTTTATTATTTTTAACCATAATAGATTATCGGTAATAGAAGTATTTTACATAAAACTTTATCTTAATTTGTTTTCATTTAATTTTTCGAAATAAGTATAGTGTGTATGAAACCAATATTGGTCTGTTAATGTTTGCGGTATTCATTGAAGGAAACATAAATTTGCCGATGTATAAACCTCAAATTTCTATAAGGAGTATACAATTAATTTAATGAAATATGAAAAACACTTGTCTTTAATGACCATTACGCTCATGTAATGTGTTAAGTAAAGAGAAACCCATCCACTATTAATTCTAATCATGAGCAAACAAATGGTGGGTTTGATAAAGAGAACTCAAAGGTGCACATGACTTCGCCGACAGTATCTAAGTGGGATTTGAGTTATATGTTTTTTAGTGTTTCTATGTAGTATTTTCTGTGACGGTATTTTCTTTTGTCCATTTCTGTTATAAATAGTGTTGCTCCTTTATTTTTTAATCCCAGTAGTACCTACAATTAGTAGTTTCTTTTTTTTAAATGAAATTTAGATGATTCTTGTACACGCAAAATGTGCGAATTAATTAATTGCACAACTCATGTTCTTAATATGTAGCCTTTACTAAAATGTACTATTAGAAAAAAAATCATAAATGCAAATACAAAATACATTTATTAATACTATTTTATAATTTAAAAAGTAATTTGACCGTGTTTTGAAAGAGTTAAAGTGCATATTGTAAGAAGACAAGAATGCATACGTTTATGAAAAAGGGAGCGGATACCGAAGGCTAATAAACAAATATCTGTCAACAAAAATCATTCAATATCATGACGAAAATTTAAAGAAAGAAAAATAACTAACGACAGTTTACATAACAGTAAACAGAAAAAAAAAAGATCGAGCACATAACCAGGGTAAAAATATGTTTTTTTCTCATAGGGGCCATCAGTTATGAGGACGATCTTGCTTAACAGAGATAGAATAAATGAGATGAACACTGCAAATAAAGGCAACAGTAGTATACCGCTGTTCGAAAGTCATAAATCGAATGAGACTAGTTACAAACTAAAACTGAAAGAAACACATCATTTATGAGAGAAAAACAACGAAACATTAATAGAAACTCTAAAACGAATAAAACAACAAACGAAAATGCACCACACACATATTTTTTAACGAGTTGGTTAACTAAAACTATGTCTCTGAGTATCAGCTCACTATTAATACTTTTGATGGTTTATGTATTTACATGTCAGAACTGTCGGCTGTTTATGTTTATCGATTGTGTTCTATTTTCAATATTATGACATTTTGACTGAGTAAGAGCATTTTTATAGATCGTTCTTATGTTGTACTATTATACCACTGTCCCAGGTTAGGGGAGGGTTGGGATCCCGCTAACATGTTTAACCCCGCCACATTATTTATGTATGTGCCTGTCCCAAGTCAGGAACCTTTAATTCAGTGGTTGTCGTTTGTTTATGTTACATATTCGTTTTTCGTTCATTTTTTTTTATATAAATAAGGCTGTTAGTTTTCTCGTTTGAATTGCTTTACATTGTCTTATCGGGGCCTATCATAGTTGACTATGCGGTATGGGCTTTGTTCATTGTTGAATGCCGTACGGTGACCTATAGTTGTTAATTTCTGTGTCATTTTGGTCTTTTGTGGATAGTTGTCTCATTGGTAATAATACCACATCTTTTTTTTTATATGAAGAGTAGTTTGTGTATATTTCTAAAGACGCTCACCCTGTCGATGCAACTAGTTTTACTACTATTTTGATTAATGAGCCTTAGTTAGTCTTTGTTTGTTCCCTTCGTTTATCGTCCCCGAGGGTATCACCACCCAAGTAGTAACCTCTTCGGTGTTGACATAAATATCAATAATATGGTCATTTTTATATATTTCCCGTTTACAAAACTTTGAATATTTCGAAAAACTAAAGATTCTCTTATCCCAGGCATAGATTACCTTAGCCGTATTTGAGACAACTTTTTGGAATTTTGGATCCTAAATGCTTTTCAAATTTGTACTTGTTTGACTTGATGAATATTTTGATATGAGCGTCACTGATGAGTCTTATGTAGACAAAACGCGCGTCTGGTGTACTAAATTATAATCCTGGTACCTTTGATAATTAATTATACCTTTGTTATTTTGTATCAATTGAATTGGCATTTAACACTGATTAACTGCCCTCGCCTTTACTTATTTGTGCTTTCTCATTAAATAAAGTAAACATGTAAAGTAATTACTAAAGGTTTTATGTTCTCTTATACAACACCATCGTAATGTCTCTAATGTTATACTTTAAAAACTTACAGACAGGTAAACATAATAAGTGCTAAGCATTATATGAAATAATTTATTCGAAGAATGATTACCCAAAATAAATCACGCGTAACATTAAAAGTCAACATAAGGAGGACTCAAAGTTTCATTTCCGATCTTTTCTTGTATCTTTTTAATTCTAAATTTGATATGAACTTTTTGATATTTGGTAACTATTGTTGCCAATATATAGCTCTCAGACTGACTTTCCCTTAAACATGTAACTGTATAACTTAAAGGGGCAATAGCTGTCAAAATTGTGTGCATCGATTTGACACAAATTTTCATATTTGATTTATGACATACTAAAACACATATCCGACTTATAATAAGCCTTAAATAAACAGCTGTCATTGTATATGCTAGATAATATATATAAGAATTGCTTTTGTATTTTGGAGATCAATTCAGCCAATCAAATGATTTACCGTTGTTTCACTTTCAATGTTGACATTCATTTCTTTTAATAACCATACTAACATCAATCACTTGTGCTCCATCTCTGGCTTAGGGGTTAAATTTAAATTCACACAAACACAGATTCAATCAGATCGAATAACTCATCCTCGATGTTTCTGTGATTATGGACTTTCCGAATTGACTTTCCTCTAAGTTCAGTGTTTTTGTGATTTTACTTTTTTCTCCGCTTATTTTGACAGAATTGAACCATACCGGACGCTATAATTGATCTTTCTCTATATTACTTTCATAAATGATTATTTTCATAAGTTTCTGGTTTTATGGCTTTCAGTTGTTGTGAGTAGAAATTTGTTTGCAATTTTTTTCCTTTTTTTATTGATGGAAGCGTTGTCTTTACATTTTCATCTATCCATTTGGTACGTTCTTAATTACTTTTTGAGGAAGAGATTAGGTTATACTTGTACTCGAAGAAATCTCTAGGCTTCGTAAAACAATCACTGTCGAAACTCACATATTGTGCAGTTCAACATTAATGTCCTAGTTAGTAATCATTGATTTAAATGTACTGCTAAAAATATAGAAATCATAAATGTAACAAAAGAAATAAAAAATACTTGTTGTATTTATTAACCGAGAAATTATGATTTAACAAGTAATTTGAAAATTTAAAGTATAGATTTTAAGTAGATCCCGTCATTATTATTGTAAATATTTTGTTTCTTGTCTTTCATTTTTGCCAGCTTGCTTTGTATTTATTCCTTTTTTGCTTCATGATTATATTTTTGTTTGTTTTTATAGGAATTAAGATTATAACACATTGTTGAGTGCTGTACCCCTATTTTTTTACATTTTTAACTGGTATTACTGTTTGTGTTGTTCACACTTCGTTGTCAATATAATTGAATTTGATGGGACTGTCATACAAGTGAAAAAGTTCGCTAGCTATAAAACAATGGTTTCATCCAACATTTTCGACTTACAAAAATACCCGTACCAACCCAGGAATAGCAGTTGTTATCTATAAATTGATGAGTTGGAGCTTTTAAGTTCGTCACTTAATTAGGGACTTTCCGTTTAGAATTTTCCTCGGAGTTCAGTATTTTTGTGATTTTACTTCTTCTCATGTAAAGATTTGAAAGAATTTTTAAAATATGGTTATGTGGTATATTTTTTTTTAGGTTAAACAAAATAGTCTACCCGCTATTGCTTCTAAATGTGTACAACAATGCATTCAACAAGTGACCATGACTTTTCCAACAGTATTTTCATAAGTTTCTGGTTTTAATGGCTTTCAGTTGTTGTGCGTAGAAATTTGTTTGCTGTTTATTTCCTTTTTTTTTTATTGACGGAAGCGTTGTCTTTACATTTTCATCTATCCATTTGGTACGTTTTAATTACTTTTTGAGGAAGAGAGTGGGTTATACTTGTACTCGAAGAAATCTCTAGGCTTCGTAAAACAATCACTGTCGAAACTCACATGTTGTGCAGTACAACATTAATGTCCTAGTTAGTGATCATTGATTTGAATGTACTGCTATAAATATAGAAATCATAAATGCAACAAAAGAAATAAAAAAAATACTTGTATTTATTAACCGAGAAATTATGATTTAACAAGTAATTTGAAAATTTCAAGTATAAATTTGAAGTAGATCCCGTCATTATTATTGTAAATATTTTGTTTTTTGTCTTTCATTTTTGCCAGCTTGTTTTGTATTTATTCCTTTTTTGCTTCATGATTATATTTTTGTTTGTTTTTCTAGGAATTATGATTATAACACATTGTTGAGTGCTGTACCCCTTATTTTTTACATTTTTACCTGTTTGTTTTGTTCACACTTCGTTGTCAATATAATTGATTTTGATGGGCTGTCATACAAGTGGAAGTTTTCGCTAGCTATAAAACCAGGGTTTCATCCAACATTTTCGACATACGAAAATTGTCCATACCAACCCAGGAATGGCAGTTGTTATCTATAAGTTGATGAGTTGGAGCTTTTAATTTCGTCACTTAATTAGGGACTTTCCGTTTAGAATTTTCCTCAGAGTTCAGTATTTTTGTGATTTTACTTCTTCTCAGGTAAAGATTTGAAAGAATTTTTAAAATATGGTTATGTGGTATATTTTTTTAAAGTTAAACAACATAGTCTACCCGCTATTGTTTCTAAATGTGTACAACAATGCATTCAATAAGTGGCCATGACTTTTCTAACAGTATTTTCATAAGTTTCTGGTTTTATGGCTTTCAGTTGTTGTGCGTAGAAATTTGTTTGCTGTTTATTTCCTTTTTTTATTGACGGAAGCGTTGTCTTTACATTTTCATCTATCCATTTGGTGCGTTCTTAATTACTTTTTTAGGAAGAGATTGGGTTATACTTGTACTCGAAGAAATCTCTAGGTTCGTAAAACAATCACTGTTGAAACCCACATATTGTGCAGTACAACATTAATGTCCTAGTTAGTGATCATTGATTTGAATGTACTGCTATAAATATAGAAATCATAAATGCAACAAAAGAAATAAAAAAATACTTGTATTTATTAACCGAGAAATTATAATTTAACAAGTAATTTGAAAATTTAAAGTATAGATTTTAAGTAGATCCCGTCATTATTATTGTAAATATTTGTTTCTTGTCTTTCATTTTTGCCAGCTTGCTTTGTAGTTATTCCGTTTTTGCTTCATAATTATATTTTTGTTTGTTTTTATAGGAATTATGATTATAACACATTGCTGAGTGCTGTGCTGTACCCCCTTTTTTTTACATTTTTACCTGTTTGTTTTGTTCACACTTCGTTGTCAATATAATTGATTTTGATGGGACTGTCATACAAGTGAGAGTTTTAGCTAGTTATAAAACCAGGGTTTCATCCAACATTTTCGACATACGAAAATTGTCCATACCAACCCAGGAATGGCAGTTGTTATCTATAAGTTGATGAGTTGGAGCTTTTAATTTCGTCACTTAATTAGGGACTTTCCGTTTAGAATTTTCCTCGGAGTTCAGTATTTTTGTGATCTAACTTCTTCTCATGTAACGATTTGAAAGAATTTTTAAAATATGGTTATGTGATATATTTTTTTTAGGTTAAACAAAATAGTCTACCCGCTATTGCTTCTAAATGTGTACAACAATGCATTCAACAAGTGACCATGATTTTTCCAACAATATTTTCATAAGTTTCTGGTTTTAATGGCTTTCAGTTGTTGTGCGTAGAAATTTGTTTGTTGTTTATTTCCTTTTTTTTTTGATTGACGGAAGCGTTGTCTTTACATTTTCATCTATCCATTTGGTACGTTCTTAATTACTTTTTAAGGAAGAGATTGGGTTATACTTGTACTCGAAGAAATCTCTAGGCTTCGTAAAACAATCACTGTCGAAACTCACATGTTGTGCAGTACAACATTAATGTCCTAGTTAGTGATCATTGATTTGAATGTACTGCTATAAATATAGAAATCATAAATGCAACAAAAGAAATAAAAAAAATACTTGTTGTATTTATTAACCGAGAAATTATGATTTAACAAGTAATTTGAAAATTTCAAGTATAAATTTGAAGTAGATCCCGTCATTATTATTGTAAATATTTTGTTTTTTGTCTTTCATTTTTGCCAGCTTGTTTTGTATTTATTCCTTTTTTGCTTCATGATTATATTTTTGTTTGTTTTTCTAGGAATTATGATTATAACACATTGTTGAGTGCTGTACCCCTTTTTTTACATTTTTACCTGTTTGTTTTGTGCACACTTCGTTGTCAATATAATTGATTTTGATGGGCTGTCATACAAGTGAAAGTTTTCGCTAGCTATAAAACCAGGGTTTCATCCAACATTTTCGACATACGAAAATTGTCCATACCAACCCAGGAATGGCAGTTGTTATCTATAAGTTGATGAGTTGGAGCTTTTAATTTCGTCACTTAATTAGGGACTTTCCGTTTAGAATTTTCCTCGGAGTTCAGTATTTTTGTGATCTAACTTCTTCTCATGTAACGATTTGAAAGAATTTTTAAAATATGGTTATGTGATATATTTTTTTTAGGTTAAACAAAATAGTCTACCCGCTATTGCTTCTAAATGTGTACAACAATGCATTCAACAAGTGACCATGACTTTTCCAACAATATTTTCATAAGTTTCTGGTTTTAATGGCTTTCAGTTGTTGTGCGTAGAAATTTGTTTGTTGTTTATTTCCTTTTTTTTTGATTGACGGAAGCGTTGTCTTTACATTTTCATCTATCCATTTGGTACGTTCTTAATTACTTTTTAAGGAAGAGATTGGGTTATACTTGTACTCGAAGAAATCTCTAGGCTTCGTAAAACAATTACTGTTGAAACCCACATATTGTGCAGTACAACATTAATGTCCTAGTTAGTGATCATTGATTTGAATGTACTGCTATAAATATAGAAATCATAAATGCAACAAAAGAAATAAAAAAATACTTGTTGTATTTATTAACCGAGAAATTATAATTTAACAAGTAATTTGAAAATTTAAAGTATAGATTTTAAGTAGATCCCGTCATTATTATTGTAAATATTTGTTTCTTGTCTTTCATTTTTGCCAGCTTGCTTTGTAGTTATTCCGTTTTTGCTTCATAATTATATTTTTGTTTGTTTTTATAGGAATTATGATTATAACACATTGCTGAGTGCTGTGCTGTACCCCCTTTTTTTTACATTTTTACCTGTTTGTTTTGTTCACACTTCGTTGTCAATATAATTGAATTTGATGGGACTGTCATACAAGTGAAAGTTTACGCTAGCTATAAAACAAGGGTTTCATTCAAAATTAATGACATACAAAAATGCACGTACCAACCCAGGAATGGCAGTTGTTATCTATAAGTTGATGAGTTGGAGCTTTTAATTTCGTCACTTGATTAGGGACTTTCCGTTTAGAATTTTCCTCGGAGTTCAGTATTTTTGTGATTTTACTTCTTCTCATGTAAGGATTTGAAAGACTTTTTAAAATATGGTTATGTGGTTTATTTTTTTTTAGGTTAAACCAAATAGTCTACCCGCTATTGCTTCTATATGTGTACAACACAATGCATTCAATAAGTGACCATGTCTTCTTCAACAGTATTTTCGTAAGTTTCTGGTTTTATGGTTATCAGTTGTTGTGCGTAGAAATTTGTTTGCCGTTTATTCCTTTTTTTTTATTGTCGGACGCGTTGCCTTAACATTTTCATCTATCCATTTGGTACGTTCTTAATTACTTTTTTAGGAAGAGATTGGGTTATACTTGTACTCGACGAAATCTCTAGGCTTCGTAAAACAATCACTGTCGAAACTCCCATATTGTGCAGTACAACACTAATGTCCTAGTTAATGATCATTGATTGAATGTACTGCTATAAATAAAGAAATCATAAATTCAACAAACATGGTAAAAGAAATAAAAAAATACTTGTTGTATTTATTAACCGAGAAATTATGTTTTAACCAATAATTTGAAAATTTAAAGTACACATTTTAAGTAGATTCCGTCATTATCATTGTTCATATTTTGTTTCTTGTCTTTTATTTTTGCCAGCTTGCTTTGTATTTATTCCTTTTTTGCTTCGTGATTATATTTTTGTTTGTTTTCATAGGAATTAATTATAAGATTATAACACATTGTTGAGTGCTGTACCCCTTTTTTTATATTTTTACCTGTTACGACTGTTTGTTTTGTTCACACTTCGTTGTCAATATAATTGAATTTGATGGGACTGTCATACAAGTGAAAGTGTTCGCTAGCTATAACACAAGGGTTTCATCCAACATTTTCGACATACGAAAATGCCCGTACCAACCCAGGAATGGCAGTTGTTATCTATAAGTTGATGAGTTAGAGCTTTTAATTTCGTCACTTAATTAGGGACTTTCCGTTTAGAATTTTCCTCGGAGTTCAATATTTTTGTGATTTTACTTCTTCTCATGTAAGGATTTGAAAGACTTTTTAAAATATGGCTATGTGGTATATGTTTTTTTAGGTTTAACAAAATAGTCTACCCACTATTGCTTCTAGATGTGTACAACACAATGCATTCAATAAGTGACCATGACTTCTCCAACAATATTTTCGTAAGTGTCTGGTTTTATGGCTTTCAGTTGTTGTGCGTAGAAATTTGTTTGCTGTTTATTCCTTTTTTTTACGAAAGCGTTGTCTTTACAATTTCATCTATCCATTCAGTACGTTCTTAATTACTTTTTTAGGAAGAGATTGGGTTATACTTGTACTCGAAGAAATCTCTAGGCTTCGTAAAACAATCACTGTCGAAACTCACATATTGTGCAGTACACCATTAATCTCCTAGTTAATGATCATTGATTGAATGTTCTGCTATAAATATAGAAATCATACATGCAACAAAAGAAATAAAAAAATACTTGTTGTATTTATTAACCGAGAAATTATGATTAAACAAATAATTTGAAGATTTAAAGTACAGATTTTAAGTAGATCCCGTCATTATCATTGTAAATGTTTAGTTTCTTGTCTTTCATTTTTGCAAGCTTGCTTTGTATTTATTCCTTTTTTGCTTCATGATTATATTTTTGTTTTTTTTATAGAGATTAAGATTATAACACATTGTTGAGTGCTGTACCCCTTTTTTTTTACATTTTTACCTGTTATTACTGTTTGTTTTGTTCACACTTCGTTGTCAATATAATTGAATTTGATGGGACTGTCATACAAGTGAACGTTTTTTGCTAGCTATAAAACAAGAGTTAAATCCAATATTTTCGACATACGAAAATGCCCGTAACAACCCAGGAATGGCAGTTGTTATCTATAAGTTGATGTGTTTTAGCTTTTAATTTCGTCACTTAATTAGGGACTTTCCGTTTAGGAGTTCAGGATTTTTGTTATTTTACTTTTTCTAATGGAAGGATTCGAAAGAAAATTTAAAATATGGTTATGTGGTATATTTTTTGTAGGTTTAACAAAATATTCCACCCGCTATTGTAACAAGACTATTACTTCTAAATGTGTACAACACAATACATTCAATAAGTGACCATGACTTCTCCAACAATATTTTCGTAAGTGTCTGGTTTTATGGCTTTCAGTTGTTGTGCGTAGAAATTTGTTTGCCGTTTATTCCTTTTTTTTTTTACGAAAGCGTTGTCTTTACAATTTCATCTATCCATTCAGTACGTTCTTAATTACTTTTTTAGGAAGAGCTTGGGTTATACTTGTACTCGAAGAAATCTCTAGGCTTCGTAAAACAATCACTGTCGAAACTCACATATTGTGCAGTACACCATTAATGTCCTAGTTAATGATCATTGATTGAATGTTCTGCTATAAATATAGAAATCATACATGCAACAAAAGAAATAAAAAAATACTTGTTGTATTTATTAACCGAGAAATTATGATTAAACAAATAATTTGAAGATTTAAAGTACAGATTTTAAGTAGATCCCCTCATTATCATTGTAAATGTTTTGTTTCTTGTCTTTCATTTTTGCAAGCTTGCTTTGTATTTATTCCTTTTTTGCTTCATGATTATATTTTTGTTTGTTTTTATAGGGATTAAGATTATAACACATTGTTGAGTGCTGTACCCCTTTTTTTTACATTTTTACCTGTTATTACTGTTTGTTTTGTTCACACTTCGTTGTCAATATAATTGAATTTGATGGGACTGTCATACAAGTGAACGTTTTTTGCTAGCTATAAAACAAGAGTTAAATCCAATATTTTCGACATACGAAAATGCCCGTAACAACCCAGGAATGGCAGTTGTTATCTATAAGTTGATGTGTTTTAGCTTTTAATTTCGTCACTTAATTAGGGACTTTCCGTTTAGGAGTTCAGGATTTTTGTGATTTTACTTTTTCTAATGGAAGGATTCGAAAGAAAATTTAAAATATGGTTATGTGGTATATTTTTTGTAGGTTTAACAAAATATTCCACCCGCTATTGTAACAAGACTATTACTTCTAAATGTGTACAACACAATACATTCAATAAGTGACCATGACTTCTTCAAAAGTATTTTCGTAAGTGTCCGGGTTTCAAGGCTTTAAGTGTTTTAAGGCCGTACGGTGACCTATAGTTGTTAATGTCTGTGTCATTATGGTCTCTTGTAAACAGTTGTTTCATTGGCAATCATACCACATCTTTTTTTTTATATTTTGTATGTAGAATTTTGTTTTCCGTTCCTTTGTTGTTGACGGTGGTGTTGTACTTTCATTTTCATCTATTCATTCAGTACGTTTTTACTTTTTTAAGAAGAGATTGGGTTAAACTCGACGAAATGCCTAGGTTTGATTATACAATCACTTTCGAAACTCAAATCTTGATGCAGTATACCAATAATGTCCTAAGTTAATGATCATTGATTGAAATGTACTTCTATACATATAGAAATCAAAAATGCAAAAAAAAAATGCTTGTTGTATTTATTAACCGAGATTTTATGATTTAATAAGTAATTTTAAAAAGTTATAATGCAGATTTTAAGTCGATCAGCGTTTGTCTGGAGAAAGTGGAGAATACCGAAAGGCAAATAAATAAAAAAAATGTCAGTAGTAATCAAACAACTCCATCACTTCAGAATATTAAGAAAAAAAATTAAAATATGTGCAAACCACTATGCAGATTCAAAGTGATTGAGCACCACACATACCCAACAAAACCAAGGTCAGAATCATGGTTTTTTGAACAAAATTCAGCTCCGACGCAGCGAAAAAAAAATGCAATTGACACTTGTTTTAGTTTTGAGATGGCTATACGACTATCTTTACCAATTCCGATAATATGTCTAGGTGTCTCAGATTAGTAGTGTCACAAAATTGTAATTGTAGACCCTAAGATACGCTGTATCAGACTGTGGGTCGTTTTCTTTTCAGATTGGAACAATTAACAGAGATTTGTCGGAGTTACTTGCGAAGAAGAAAACACCTTCTCTGCCGCCCCACACGATCTCACTCGTTTTCACTTTTCAGATCCCTCAGTTTTTGTTTGTTACCTTGATTTGTGATATTTGAATATCGGTAAACCATTGTTGCCTAAATTTGCTCCAGCATTGGATCTGTTGTATTACGTCTAACATCCGTCGATGAAACCATACGGACATTGATATCAGCAGCTGCAGTGTAATCTATTTAACGTTTAAAGACACTTTAAATTATTTGGTGGCAATTAGTTCATTTTTTGTCTTGTTACAATAACCAAAAAGTGTAAGAAACAGAAAATACAAATACAAAAACACAATGAACACCAATAATGAAAACAGTGAAAACTATAGCTCGTTCACTGTAAACTAAAATTGTACCGAAAATTGTTGAGAAAGCTGAGCATTTTTTTATCTCAATAATTTTCAATTGCAATTAAGAACAGCCTCTAATTTTATAACCAATTCTCACTAATAGATCTTTTCAACAATTGTCTACACCTACAATTGACAACAACTTCGACAGGTAAAATGTAAGTGGTCGTCTCAAAAGTAGTAATGGTTGTATATATTTGTTATTGATCAATAATTGAGTTGAGAAGGAAAAATTCAACACATTGTTTTTTATTTATCACAACTATATTGTTTTTATTTTTGGATTGGTTATGAATAAGAGTCTAAATGGGGTTAAGAGAATATACATAACTGGACCAACGCTTTAGAATCACGCACAAAAATAGAGAAAATAAAAGAGTCAGATGTTCCCATTAAATTTTTCGATCAGTAACTTTGATACTATGGGGATGATGCAATGTTTTTACTTGTCATATAAAACATTATTCGAAAAATGAGCTGACCGCTATTGGCAAGCGAAGCAGGCTTCCAGCATTGAAAACTTGTACAACTGGATATCCATAATCATATTATCGGAGATGCAATTGTTTCGGATGGGAATAAAGGTTAAATGCTTGCTATTTTTTTAATATATGATAAGTATTTTATGAAAAAGGGGGAACCACAGATAATCAACAAAAGCTGTTTGCAAAATATCAAGTTTTTTAAATAATATCGTTAAAATAGAATATGTAGTACACATGTACTACAATGTTTGTTTCTGTTACATGCATGTTATACATGAATGATTTTTATCTTTGATACGACCCCTCGATTTCTCCTGTTAACTGTAAGTGTCAATAGTCGTAGTCGAGAGTAGTTGAAAAGGTCTATTAGTAGACATTTTCTGTTGATGGCCAGTAAGTTGACCATTTGGACAAGTTTCCTCCCACTAAATTTGTTTTTCTATATCAAACTGTTAAGCCATTTGGGTGATCTTTGTTGTAGATCAGGTTCAAATTGACTAGTTGAAATTAGTCTGCAGTGAAAGTATTCAATTAACTACCCACAACTCTCTACCTAACACATTTAATAATGTTTCATGATAAGTGATACATCTCAGTTTTAATGATTAATTTAATGATTGATCTTGCAGTTGGCAAAACAAAAATTACTGGTTGTTAGTCTTGTTAGTTGCTATAAAGAATTGCAACAATGATTTTTATAAGTGCAGCATATGGAGTAAATATACCTATGCAACAAACAGTAGAAATACAATGACATACTTGAAAAAAAACATTTCTGATTTGAAGTTGCTAACAAAATGAAACAATAACATGTTACATTTGATCGGATAGCAGGACAAAAGTACTGATCCGACGGTGAATTACAATATATATAGGACGATGTGGTATGGGTGCCAATGAGGCAATCTATATCCAAGTCACAATTTATAAAAGTAAACCATTATAGGTCAAGGAAGGTACGGTCTTCAACACGGAGCCTATGCTCACATTGAACAGCATATCTCAGCAAAACAAAAGCATGTGAGTTTAGCGATTAGCCTTTCAACTGCTGCAGAAGAGAAAACAAAATTACATATACTTTTAAAACTACAATTTTTTTTTTAATGTATTTGTTGAATGGTTTGTTATTTTGACTTAATCTATTGATGCTATTAAATGATGTTTGAATATCTATTTATGAAACGCTAAAACCTTTCTGTTAAAAAACCGTTTAAATTGGGTTTTTTCCATAGTTGTTTTTTGTTTAAATTTACATTTGTCGTAAATTTCGCATCTTTTTAAGGTATATAACATCGAAAAGTTAATACACTTGTTTGACTGTACACTTTTGTCTGTCTGATCACACACGCATATTTCTTATCTATACTACAAATCGATATACTTCCTTTGGGGATTGTTTGTTACATCAATAAAATGCCGGATTCGATTCCTTCGACATTAGTGGGGTTTTCTACTCTTTATAAAAAAAACTTGGCGAGCATTTAGATGGTTTAACTCATTAGCTTGATATCGAAACACATCTGGATTTTCTTTTTATTTGAAAACGTTTTGAATTAAATATAAATTTAGGCTTTTGATTCTTTTTTTAATGTATAATACATGTATATAGATATAATAGAGATGTAGAACAAGTATTTGGTTATTTTGATGAATAATTTTTGAATTCGTTCCAATGCCAATAAACATTACCTCTAGAAATTAAAACAAATGACCTGTCAAAACTGACCTGAGCTTGAGCAAGGAGTTGTTTTGCGGTAATATTTTGAAAGGAAGAAGTTGTAGTAGCCATATATTTTTTGGAAAATGAAGTCAACTTGTAAATGATTACGATAGTGTACAATGATAAATGAAAGTAAGTTATTATGTCGCATAAAAGTTTTGTTCGTAAACAAGAAATGATAATCCATATTCTTTCTGTCAAGATAAAGCGCATGGAAAAAGTAAAATAACAAAAACACAGAAATCTGAGGAAACATTTAACACGGAAAGCCCCTTATTAAATGGCAAAATCAAATGATAAAACACATCAAACGAATGGACAACAACTGCCATCTTCCTGACTTTGTACAAGAATTCTCAAATGTAGAAAATGGTGAAATGAGCTTGGTTTTATAGCGCTAAACCTCTCACTTGTATGTCAGTCGCATCAACTATCTGTATGTTAATAACGATGCATGAACAAAACAGACATATTAGATAAAACTGTCAAAATAGAGATACAGTCATCATCACCGTGTCACGTTCTCAATCAGAACAAAAACAAACAAATATATAACAAAGAAGCACAAAAAAGGAAACAGAAAAGGGGTAGGGACAAGAAAAAAACCGTTTGATATTTTTTTCAAATCGGGACATAATGTTAAGATATACATTTTTTCAAGAAATATAAATGAAAAATATCAAGATTTTCATCTGATGACGACACACTTATGTTATACGAGAGGGCCGAATGATACAAAAGTAACAGTCAAACTCATAATTCGAAAATAAACTGACTAAAAATTAAAAAGACAAACAGACAAACAATAGTACACATGACACAACATAGAAAACTAAAGAATACACAACACTAACCCCACTAAAAACTTTTTGGAATTTTGAATCCTCGATGCTCTTCAACTTTGAACTTTTTTGGCTTTATAAATATTTTGATATGAGCGTCACTGATGAGTCTTATGTAGACAAAACGCGCGTCTGGCGTACTAAATTATAATCCAGGTAGCTTTGATAACTATTTGTAGTTCAGAATTTTCAAATCATAATAGCACATTAAGATAATTGCATTTTAATAGAACAAAACCATAATCACGGGAAGTTCAAAAGTACAAAACCACGTCATATGTACCAAAGAAACACGAAAAGTAACACGTATAAAGCACACAAGCAAATAAAGAAAGATAATACAAACACACTACCGAGTCAAATGGGTATTACCCGAAACATGCGAAAACAGACCAAACAGTAAAAGTAATATAAAAAATAGAACAAAGACAAATATAGAACAACATAACACGTTATTAAGATGATAAAAAGCGTCAGTACACAAATTCGATACACCAAGACCCTCATGTATCATTGGTGAAGTTGATACGGAATATTTATCAACAAGAGTTGTTACCTTCAGATGAACTATTTTAGAAAAGGGGACGAGACGTTCTTTGAAGTACCGCTGATTCATCAACGTTCTGGTGAGACACTGGTGACGTTTTGCAAAGTCTGAATATAAGTTGCAAGCTCTGGAATATCGAATAAAGTGGGAAATGTATATCACATATGAAGGTGAAATTGGTATATTGCTTCTACGGTAAAGGAAATTGACAATTTCAAAATTACAATCAACTCGTTTATCATAGATTCTGATACTCAGGTGACTGTGTATGTCAAATCCGAGGTACTAGTATATATTTAAAATTGCGGCGGAGGAATATTTTTCTGTTGTTTCTTTTATTTCTAGTTCTGGGGGATATATTAACGGAGCCCAATCAGAAAAATGTAAAGAACATCATCAAAATATCTGAAAGTTTAATGCAATAATCTGGCGTCTTTAATCTTCTTGTTTTTGACAAGAGGCGTACAGTTCGGTCCCATAGGATACCGACAATTTGTTGAAAAATCTACTGCTAAATTCAACAAATATGTTGTCGATAAGAAACTCCAGGGCATGCCTTATCCTTTTGTTTACCATAAAATATATGCCTTATGATATCCCAAAGTAATAAAGTTATAGAGTATGCTACAATTTTTATGTTGAAAGGCATTGTAAATTATTTTTTAAACCATTTGTTGTTTATTTGATGTTAGGTAAAAGATTATATGATATCGGGGAGAGAGAGAGAGAGAGAGAGAGAGTTTATATCAAACAAACTATTCCATTCGAAGACAGAATAGTATATACAAACCCGTCATAAATAATATATACATGTTAATTCCATCTTGACAACCAGTTTCTAAAAAGTGTTTTACTCTTGTATTTCAAAATCGAGGTAAGATAATAAAATTTTAAAAGCTTATTGATTAAATTCATTCCGATTTTTTTAAGTGCAGAAAATTACTTATCCCTTTAAATTTTGACCTTCAAATCAACACAAAGATTTTGTAACTGTATTCAAATAGGAGGTACAATCGTTTGTATGTTTTGCGATAATTATCAGGAACACAGAGCTAACATATTTTAACGGTAAGTTTGCCCGTACGTGTAATACGACAATCTAAGATTGATATTTACTAACTCGTCATAAAATATAAAAAAAACATTTTCATAAATACTAATACATGATTTGTTTTTAATGTAGTTGTGTTTTGGTTTTTTTTACTTTTAAATTGTTTATTTTATTAAATTAAATCTGACAAATGAGTGTTTCTATGTTTAATAAATGAGATTTAAAGTTTTCTGTCAGTTTTTCATTGAATGCGTTTTACAATAATTTTTGAATAATTGTTATGTGATGCATGCTAGATAAAAAAAAAGATAGAAATATTTGTTGACGTGTTCTAGAAGATTGTATTTGAGTTGAACAAAGTCAATTGCAAAAGTAAGTAGTAGTGTATGGAAATGGGTCCACCCTTTCTCACAAAGTTTGTTTCTTCTAAAACACAACATATCACTCTTTTTAAAAAGACATAAAACAAAACGGCTTTTGAATTGTACAAGGTTCCGTTGTTCAAACAATAAGAAATTTAAATGATTTATGACATTTATGTTTATCGTTTATGGTATTGCGATCAACTTTATTTTATTTAAACAAGTAAAAGGCTAAAATGATTTTTTATCGATCTAAAAGATTGCTATACTTCACAAATTCATATCTTCAGGGTAATTTATGGTGTTTGTGATTGTCGTATATGTCTATTTAATTTATTTCATTATAAAAGATTATTATACTATACCTCTACATTGGCCAGAGGTAAAGGGTTGAGATTTCAGAAAACATGCTTAACACCGCCACATGTTTGCGCCTGTCCAAGTCAGGAACCTCTTGCCTTTGTTAGTCTTGTATAATTTTTAAGTTTAGTACATTCATATCTTTCGGAGTTTTGTATGACGTCCAATATCATTAAACTAGTTCATATTTTTGTTTATTGGCCAGTTGAAGCACGCCTCCAAGTTACAAACTTTTATCTATGTTAAATACGACAGCATAGTTGATAATTCAATTAAGCAAGGTGAATAATAGTATTAATTGTTTTAAAATAAAAGATTTTGATATAACTTTAAGTTTTAAAGAAGGGGATTGCATTTATTATGGCATATCTTTAAAAAATAACATCTATATGACACCAGAAGTTGAAGGTACCTCATTACACCATCAACGTCACCTTTAACACTTAAAGAATGGTTATAAGACCATTAGACAAATGTTTCACTGAACATCTTGACCACTCGGCTATATATTGTTCTTAATACAGACTTTTGTGAAATAAAGTATCCAGTGTTAAGATGCATAATATTCAACCCCTCATTGATGTTAAACCTAATATGAAACAAACACGAATTTGGGATTTTCTTAATTATTTTGCAACTGATAATTGTGTATGTTGAAATCCCATTCCTGTTGTGAAGTCCAATTTATTTGGAGGGATATTTTAAGAAGTGTAAACCCTGTGAAAGTTTGGGTTTGACAACGCCTTAGGAACGTGTTGAGCATATTTTAATGATTTAACTTAAATTACAAAACAAAAGTATTCTAGAAAACTAGAGATAACTAATTTTTATAAATTTATTTGCAGATGATAAAAAGTCGTTTGTTTCCTATTGTTGCATTTTTCATAGCAATACATTATATGCAGGTAAGTATTGAATATGAGTATCTCGACGATAATCTTTATCTGACAAGCTAATCAAAAAAGAAACTTATGAAAGACGAATAAAGGTCAAATTACAGATAAAACCCACTATACTTGCATTGTGACAACTTGTTAGTTTAGACACAGTAAAAACGTTAAGTCCAATCTCTTTGTATAACTTCTGTTTTGTCAACTTATTATTCTCAGAAGTCAGTCTGAACAGTTTTTGTGTAAGGAGAATAACTATTAAATTATTCCGTTAAAGAACACATGCATTAGTGTTTATTTCTATTAAGATATGTACACTCTATACGATAGGGTTAAGAACATGTGTTACTTGTGAGAAGACAAAAATAAGGCTATTATAATGTTCAAATCAACTCATCATAGATACCAGGACTAAATTGTGTATATACGCCAGACGCACGTTTCGTCTACAAAAGACTCATCAGTGACGTTCGAATCCGAAAAAGTTCAAAAGTTTGAGAATGGAAATGGGGAATGTGTCAAAGACACAACAACCCGACCATAGAACAGTCAACAGACGAAGGTCACCAACAGGTCGTCAAGGCAGCGTGAAATTCCCACACTCGGAGGCTTCCTTTAACTGGCCCAAAAAATATATATACTAGTTCAGTGATAATGAACGCCATACTAAACTCCAAATTGTACACAAAAAACTGAAATTAAAAATAATACAAGACTTATAGAGTCCAGAAGCTCCTGACTTGGGACAGGCGCAAAAATGCGGCGGAGTTGAAGTTTACCATCTGTGTCAATATTGATGACAAGATTAAGTGTCCTAATTCTATGGAGACAATCTGCAAAATTAAAATTCAGAAAAGGTAGAGTTTAGTTTTGATACCTAAAAATATAAGTTTGCAAAATTTAAGGACCAAGTGTGTTTCGTCATTTTTCAGTTTCAAATAGGACGTCACTTGGCGTAGAGGTTTAAACTTATTCGGATGTGTCTACTTTTGTGTTTCAAATGTCTGGTTATGTAAATGTATTTCAGTTGTTTCCTGTAATTAGTTAATACTTCAGTTTTATCATGTACATCTTTTGAATATTCATTTTATAAAATTAACTGTTTGCAAAAGTATAAATTATTCTAAATTATAGGGATTTTCTGGTAACGAACAGAAAACCCTTGCCGTTTTTGGCACAACCTTTTTGATCTTTTTGGTCCTCAATGCTGTTCAACTTTGTACTCGTTTCGGCTTTCAAACTTTTGTATCTGGGCGTCACACGTAGGTCTTGTGTGGACAAAATACACTTCTGGCGTATTAATCTTGAACTTGTTGCCTTTTGTTGGCTATTGTTCGTGTGATTCTTTGTCAATTGTGTTCTCCAATTTATTTATATTGTAGTCCTGTGTTGTCATTTTGATGTTATATTTCACATGGCCATTAAAGTGCGAGGTTTGGCATGCCACAAAACCATGTTCAACCCACCATTTTTGCCTTTAAAAATGCCCTGTACCAAGTCAGGAATATGGCCATAGCTATATTATAGTTCGTTTCTGTGTGTATTACATTATAACGTTGTGTCGTTTGTTTTCTCTTATTTTTTAGTGTAAATCCACATTGCGATAAGACGTGTCACTGTACTTGTCTATCCCAAATTCATATATTTGGTTTTGATGTTATATATATATGTTATATTCAGGGTTTCCCCTCGGTCAATTATTTTTTTCGCCACCTCTTTCGCCAAAAAATTATATTTTTCGCCACTTTATTATTTTTTTTTTGCCAAGTAACATAAATATAATTTTAGTTTAAAATTTATCTTTTTTTCTACCCCCCCCCCCCCTTTCCTTCCCTTAAATAAGATGATTTCGCCCTTTTGTACTAAGAAGTGGTTTTTACAACAAAACAAAAGTTTTTATCACATGAAATTGATCCCTCATTTCAAGTGTAGTCATTACCTTGAAGGGTTACTCTCATTCGAAGGGTTGTTCCCAACCTTTTGGATATATTTCTTAATATTAAACGACAGTTTTCTTTTCTTGACCATCATAAATGAAAAAGTTGAGACGTAAAACTATGCTTGAAACCGTGACGTGTGTCACTCAAACGACTTTAAAGTAGTCTCCCTAATCAATTACCTATATTAAGTAAATGGAAAATTAAAGTTTTAAATCGGAGATTTTTCTTGGTTTTGAACATTTTTCGTCACAACAGCTTTCTTTTCTAAACTATCTTTGAAAGGAGAGGAGACGTCAAAAATTTGCTTCAAACACGTGCGTCACACAGTGGTAAATAAATTATATATGTGACATTTTATAGTGGAAGCCATTTAACCATATCATGTTGTCAAACAATTCAATCAACACCTTTATTAATTAGTCCTTTGTTGTCGATAGCTATAAAGATATAAAATGCGATCAGCTGATTATTGATTTTCTGTCCAAATCTGAATGAGATCAAGGTAAATTCCGAGTATAGTCTGATCCGGTAAAGTCCGAGAAACTCGAAAAAAGTAAATAAACAAGATGGAGGAAAATAAATGTTATATATGTAAGACTCAGATCGACGTCCGGTCTCTAATCGACGTCCGTTCTCAAATCGATGTCCAAATGTGACGTCACAATAAAATAACATTCCAAATCGACGGCCAATTTTATGCCTGTCTAATCGACGTCCATTTGTTGGCATTCTCTGATCGACGTCCGATTTTGAGCTTCTCTAATCAACGTCCGTTTTGGACACATACTACAAAACTGAACTGATCTGGTAGCAGTTGAAGCAGTTAGACCTTTAAACATATTATGTAAGACAAATAAGATCTAGCAGAAAAAGTCCAGTTATAAGTAAAATACGGAATAAATAAGAAATGTGTGCTTTAAAAAAAATTATTACATACTAATACTAAGTATGTTAACAGGTTATGATATCAATTTTTAAATTTCAGAGATCGGTATGAATTGCAAAGGGACAACTATACACCAGAGTTCAAATAAAATGTATGTAAGCAATTATAAACCATACCACTTTCAACAATGACAAAAACCCATACCGCAAAGGCTATAAAAAGCCACGACATAAATAATGTTAACAATTGAAATAAGAAAATTAACGGTCTTATTTTTAAAAGACAATTCCGAAAAACAAATATGACAGACATAAACCATCGAAAACCAATGTACTGCAGGTCAATACAGATTATGTCTGGGGTTAAACATGTGTGTGAGCACTTAACCTTGAACAGTGGTGTAAAAGCACAACATAAAAACATAATGCCAATTATCTTGCGTTTTCGTAAAAAAGAAGATCTTATGTGATTGCCAATGATACAACACTCCACAAAAGACCAAAATGACAGAATTTAACAACTATAAGTCACCGTTCGGCCTTCAACAATGCGCAAAGCCCATACCGCATAGTCAAATATAAAAGTCCCCGAAATGACAATGAAAAACAATTAAACGAAAAAACTAACAACCTTATCTATGTCCAGTAATTAATTATTTATTGATATTGGACATTGATTTAATTAAGACGACTACAGTCAATCTGGCGAAGTTTTGGTAATAAATGCCGTCACACTGGACGTAGATAAGAGTATCAAAATATTGGACGTCGATTTGAGAATGTGACGTCAGATTTGGACGTCGATTGAGAAAAGGACGTCGATTTGAGGAACGGACGTCGATTTGAGAAACGGACGTCGATCTGAGTCTAACATATATATTTCTTTCGCCAAATTTTTTCGCAAATAAAGAATTTTTATCGCCACAATTATAATTTTTTCGCAAATTGCGAAAATGGCGAACGCCAGCGGAAACCCTGCATAACTTATATTTGTTATTCTCGTGGGATTTTGTCTATGTGTGTTACATTTTAGTGTTATGTCGTTGTTCTCCTCTTATATTTAATGCGTTTCCCTCGGTTTTAGTTTGTTACCCCGATTTTGTTTTTTTGTCCATGAATTTATGAGTTTTGAACAGCGGTATACTACTGTTGCCTTTATTTAATATATAAAAAAAAATCGAAGTGATTTTGTTTTGGGTTTGTAACATCGGGAGTTAATTGTCTGTATTATACAACTGTTCATTCGTTCATGAGACACTAAACAGTACATTGTTAATAATGTTAAAAAAATCAATCAAGAAATATTTTCTAGTTTGTAATAGCTTTACTTATCAGTCGGAAAGCTGAACCCGGTTTGACCCCATTTCTTAAAGCAACAATGGAAGTCATGTGACTACCATATTTGGGCATTTTTTTGGTAATTTTTCCTTCAAATGAAACGACTCTGTATTCTCCAAAAAAACATATCAAATGAAATCAAAACATGCGGTGCGTTACAAATGTCCATTGTGTAAACATTTTAGAAGTTCTCACTTAAAATTGTCTTGATTAAGTGTACTAAATTAGAATACGAAACCTTTAATAAAAAGGTCGTCACTCGTCGCGTAAAGTTTTTTCAACACATTAGTTCAAATTCCTTTCTTAACTTCTGGGGAACCTATCCTGAATTTAAAATATAAGGGTTTTTTTAACAACACAGAAATAAATTTCTACAACACTAATACAAGAAGTAACCAAAATATGCATGAGTACTGGATCTAAACAGTATGGAAATGATCAAAAACATGAATTCCTTTTCATTACTGATACCTGGTCCTACCTGTATCATTTTAAATTTGAGATATTTAATGATCAGAGTAAAATAAAAATAAAATAAAAGGAAATTAGTTTGAAATCCCAGGCCTAGTATGATTATACTAAATAGAACAGTAAATTTTGTCTCATTCATTTCATTCAAAATTAATGGACTCAAATTATAAAGAACATTCAACCAACAACTTATCATTTTTAAAAATGGTTTATAATGATGAACTTGAAATTAAATAAAAACGAAAAAGACTCGGTCTCATATTTTTCTTCTTTTTTTTTTTTCTTTTTTTTTATTAACCTAATAACAAAAGTATTTCAGAGCAGTTTCTGGGTGCTAAGTCAACAATTATCTTTTAATCCACAAGTCATAAACGTGTAAGTCACACATCATGTCAGTATGTAAATGCTTTGAATAAAAGTGATTATAATGAAAGTCTGAAAGAGATTGATTGTTTTAAGTTCAAAGGACACGACTTTTGCAGAATTCATTCGTCACCAAAAAAAAGATATACAGATGTACAATGAATGAGTTGTCTAAGTCATCTTAAGGTTGTATACAAACAGTATTAGATTTCCTTACCTTATTGTTTTAGTTGATGTAAAACATTTCACTGACTTGAAGAGAATGAATAATCAAGTCAAATAATCACAACTGATCTCGCCGTTGCTTTTTCAAACAAACACACTAACTGAGTGTACATATTATATTCAGATGCATGTTGCCATCGATGTGCAAGACAAAAAACTACAATGTCAAAACATGTCGTCCTTTGGAATTTAGTTCAAACGGGGTTTCTAAGGGATGATAGAACAAAACTAAGACTTGAATAATTTTTTTTATAACTTTGAGATACATATTATTATTTTTTCATATAGTATAAAATTGAGAAAGGAAATGGTGAATATGTCAAAGCGACAACCACCCGACCATAGAGCAAACAACAGCCGAAGGCAACCAATGGGTCTTCAATGAAGCGAGAATTCCCGCACCCGTAGGTGTCCTTCAGCTGGCCCCTAAAATATGCATAATAGTACAGTGATAATGGACGTCATACTAAACTCCGAATTATACACAAGAAACTAAAATTTAAAATCATACAAGACTAACAAAGGCCAGAGGCTCCTGACTTGGGACAGGCGCAAAATTGCGGCGGGGTTAAACATGTTTATGAGATCTCAACCCTCCCCCTATACCTCTAGCCAATGTAGAAAAGTAAAAGAATAACAATACGCACATTAAAATTCAGTTCAAGAGAAGTCCGAGTCTGATGTCAAAAGATGTAACAAAAGAAAATAAATAAAATGACAATAATACATAAATAACAACAGACTACTAGCAGTTAACTGACATGCCAGCTCCAGACCTCAATTAAACTGATTGAAAGATTATGTCTTCATCATATGAATATCAGGTACAATCCCTCCCGTTAGGGGTTTAGTATCATACTATCATAAAATATATGAGAAGAACATAACCCGTGTCATGCCAACAACTGTTTTTTTAGAAGTAAATGTGTTTAGTTCCGATGCAAAGACCCTATCAGTGAATCAATGTTAAAGCCAAAATATGCAATCTTTAATGACCTGACAACAGTATCGTAACTATATCCCCTTTTAATAAGTCTATTTAAAGGTTTTGTTAGTTTCTGAGGAGAATACTGACATTTTTGTGCTTTATAAAGAATATTTCCATAAAATTTTGGATGTGAAATACCTGAACGTATAAGATGTCTGCATGTTGAGTTATATTTACGAATTATTTCCTTATACCGGTGATAAAATTTAGTAAATGTTTTGACCAGTTTGTGATATCGAAAACCCTGGTGTAATAATTTTTCAGTAATACATAAATTTCTCTCGCTAAAATCTAATACATTGTTACATACACGAGCGAATCGTACAAGTTGAGATATATAAACACCATAAGATGGTGACAAGGGAACGTCACCATCTAAAAATGGATTAAGTATATATATTTTTGTTTTGCTGTGAAAAAAAAATAGGAAAATAACAGACAATTTCCCGTAATTTAGAAACGAAATTGTTAAAAGACGGCCAATGTCAGTACTATTGTCTTTAACAATAAGACACTCGCATAAAAAATCGAAACAAAAACTATTTCTGACCCCAAAGGCAAGTAAGAAATAGAAAAAATATTTTTCCGCGAAATTAAAGCAAACTTCAGAATGGAAGTTTAAATATCAGTCCCATTGTTGTCTTATTTTTAAGAAAGTAGCAAAAACGGTCGTTTCTAATGGTTTTACATTATAAATTTCTGGAGCCCTTTATAGCTTGCTGTTCGGTGTGAGCCATGGTTCCGTGTTGAAGACGTACTTTAACGTATAATGGTTTACTTTTATAAATTGTTATTTGGATTGAAAATGTCTAGTTGGAACTCATACCCCATTCTCATATATCTATCTTAGTAAATAATCTTAATGTATCTAGGTTAACCCTTCTTGCTGCAGACTGTTTTTCAAGGTTGCATTTCATATGCCGGAAAATACGACAGCTCGATGTCTGTGACGTAAAATACCAAACAACGACGTTATTCGATATATATTCCATTGGAGAAAAACATAACACTGTTTAATATTCGGTCTTTTAATTAAAAAAAGATACAGCATTGATGAGAAGCTTGCATAAATTTAACCATGGACATATGTTTCCCTCCTGCAACAAGATGGTTAAACATGTCACTAATTATGTTTGCTCCTTTCTTTTACGCCAATTTTATAGTGCGTTTATTTATGGGAACTGCAATATTTGCCTCCACCTACAGCGCTACGATCCCAATAATTGCCGTATTTGTCCTATTAGACTCGAAATAATTCATGGGGCTTGAATATATCGTGATTTTACATGGTTTGTCCTTTAATGCCGATATTTTACCCCTCGCTATCGCTCAGGGTAAAATATTTGTCATAAAGGGACAAACTGTGGTGGAATCACGATATATATTAAGCCCCTATGATTTATTTCTTGAATATAACACACATACATGTTTACAGGGAAGGTTAATATTTTGCCAATAAATTAACAGCTTTATTAAGGTTCAAATGAAAATACAAAATGTGCATCTTGGTGGATTTGACTCATTGGCACGGTAAACTATTGATGATAATGTATGCGTCATGTTGGTCTGTTATGGACAGGTGTATCATTGGCAATCATACCACATCTTCTTTATATATATATATATATATATATATATATATATATATATATATATATATATATATATATATATATATATATTGATATATATTGTAAATTCATTCTACACTCTTTTTTATGTAACTTACTGTACTGGTTTTGAAAACAAACTTGTTGTAATACATTTTATATGACATGTTCAATGTAGATTATCAATGCATGTACAACTGACCAGTTTCCATGCAATGATGGTACGACATGCATACCTATAGAAAACAGATGCGATGATCATTTTGACTGCAAAGATGAGTCAGATGAGATCAACTGTAAGTTAATTTTCGAACAAAGTGATTCATAATATGAATGCTCTTCAACTTTTTACTTGTTCGGCTTTATAAATATTTTGATATGAGCGTCACTGATGAGTCTTATGTAGACGACACGCGTGTCTGGCGTACTGAATTATAATCCTGGTACCTTTGATAACGTACAACTAAAATTGATTTTAAAGTCGGTATTTGGATATGTATTTTAGTTTGTTTTAGAATGTTTCTGATATGACTCGTTAGTGTGGTTCGGCCCTTAGACATTACGTAGTTGTGAACAAATGTTTCTAACGACAAGCGCCTTTGAAACGTGGACGTGTCTGAGAACAACTTTCCCAATGTCAACAAGCAAGGCAAAACTTTTCTATTAGAAAGAAAATATAGTCAGAGTTACAAAGTGGTTTGTTAATTTATCACAAAGATGTTTATATAAACTCATCATAGATACCAGCATTAAACATTTATATTAACACAAGACGTGTATTTCGTCTACAAAAGACTCATCAGTGACGCTCGAATAAAACAAATGTTAAAAACGCCAAAAAAACAAACAAGAAAAATGCATGATAAAAGCATAACCAAAAAAAAGAAAAATATAAATATTAACATGTTTTTTGTACGACTGCGAATAACGCAATGTTTATATCTAATCAAAGGATATCAATTGAAACTACGCATATCCAAAACGAGTAAAACATATATTAATTATAGTATGCTTTTAAGGGTAGCGTTCATCAGTTGTCCATATTATTACATTTTGTCAATGACATAAATCTATTTTTTTTGTAATGAAATACCTTCATTTTCAAGTATTGTTAGGATTATATTCCAAATGTAAAATAATAACTCGCTGCATAATTTTGGTAATCGTAAAATATCGTTATTTCTTTTTTTCAAAAACAGTTTCGAACATAAAATTTTCAAACAAAGACTAATAATTGAAACTCACATCTAACATTTAAATTAAGAGATTTGTAGACCTATACTTAATCAAATAATAGGCACGAAAAAGCACTTTAAAACAAGCACTGCCCTCTAACTTTGTTTCTGTTAGTTTAAAAGGGATATGTAACAAATTCTCTCATAACAAAATATTTTCGATTTTGGTAATTTCTTGTTATTGCTATTTTATTTCTGTTTTATCTATCATGCCATGAAAAAAGAGGAAATATCAGCGTATAAATGTTAATAATTGAATAAAAATGTGTATCATAAGAATCTATCGAAAATCATTACTAAATTGATTATCTGTTTTTACAAGGAAAAGACCCCGACCTTTCAATAAAATGCTTTTTTACACCAATAGGCCAGGTCGATTCCACTGCTGGTGGACGTTTCGTGCGTGCCCGAGGCTATCACCAGCACAGTAGTCAACACTTCGTTGTTGACATGAATATCAGTTATATGGTCATTTTTTACAAATGGCCTGTTACGAAATTTGAAATTTTCGAAAAACTAAGGATTTTCGTATCCCAGGAATAGAATACTTTAGTCGTATTTGGCACAAGTTTGGATATTTGGGTACTCAATGCTCGTCAACTTTGTTCTTGCTTGGCTTTATAACTATTTTGATCTGAGCGTCACTGATGAGTCTTATGTAGACGAAACGCGTGTCTGTTGTATAAAATTTTAGTCCTGGTACCTTAGATAACTATTTCCACCTTTTATCATAGAGGAAAATTATTCTAAAGTTATAAACCTTGACCTATTATTTCAACCTTGTATATCGGTCTATGCAATTACCTTCTATGTCGTATGATTTTCGGAAAAGCGCAACAATCTTATTTTGGTCAAGTAGTGATTTAGCCTAGGACACTCACAGTCTATCGGGCAGTTACAAATACTTACCGCTAAATATAAAAAAAGAAGATGTGGTGTGATTGCCAATGAGGCAACTCTCTTCAAGAGACCAAATGACACAGAAATTGACAACTAAAGGTAAAGGTTTTGCATATGAATAATATTTATACTACTGACCTAGTTCTGGACAAGTCAAGATTTTATCTGCACCCAGTACATAGGAACTCCATATGAGTCGGTGAGATTGGCATTCATTAACTTCTAGATTACGTGACACGCGTTTTTAAAAAGTGAAGCGTATAAGGAAAATTCGTCATTTTAAAAAAGAAAGTGACGCATGTCATTGAGGCAAGAAATGTGAATGGCAATTTTTGTAATGATGTATGAGCACTGGTTATTAAGGACATGTTATTGTTATATTGATACGTGAATTAAATAAACAACATTTTAAATTCGTCAAATCATTTCAACAAAATAGATGTAAAAATAAAAGCATATGACGGTTATTTAATCGTCACCAAGACTGATCAATAGGGTATGACTTGAATATAACACACATGATATACTCAGCAGATACTTCTTAATGTAATACACGTATATCGATCAACACGTTAAATTTTCTATTTTTTCTCATGTCATGTCTACTTTTTTTTTTATTATATTCATTTTTTGAATAATTTTTTAAGGTACATTAACTCAACCATGTCCGGAAGGAACATATAAATGTGAGACAGGCGAGTGTGTTAACGATCAAACGGAATGTCTACTAGTGACATTAATGTTACCGTCATCTTATTCCAGTGAGGCAGAGCTTGTATCTTCTTTTGTTTTAGCGACTACAAGTTCAATTTTTTTATCCACCACGAGTTCTCATCATTCTTATGTATCGCTGACGTCACCCCAATACAGTCAGTCGGAGACATGGTTGGATGCCAGTTTGCCTTCAACGGTAATGCCATTGCCATCAAGCTTTTTTGCCATCTCTAGTTTTACTGAAAAAATGTCCACGTTTCATGTAAAGTCACCGTCTGCATTTATATCATCTTCACATCCAATAGAACCAACAAAAACGTATAATTCATATCAGACTTCAGTGATAGAAACAACACCAATAGATCATGTTATGACTACTCCAACAGAAAATGATATCGCTGATGGTGGAAGTAACAATTTGTGTATGTTCCACATTATCTGTTATTTATTACAAATAGGCAGTATCCAATTTCATATGATTCAAATTAAGGAGCCGAAATATTCACACTTAAATTTTACTATCAAATTTGGCAAAATAAAACAAGAGATGCTTTGTAAATCAAACAAAAACATTAATAGCACTTCATTTACATCAAGACAGGGTTTTTGGTTTATGAAATATTTAGGTGTTTATTATATCTTATTGATAATATGCATTGAACATATAAACTGAGTAAATCATAATACAAAAACCTACTTCGTCGTACAAAACAAACGAAGTAATCAGAGAATATCATGTGTTTTCAGCAGTTTGTCATTAATTAAGAAGGAGGTCTTTTAACTGACAATGATTTTTCTATTGTTGACTTCCTTAGTTAAGAGCAAAAGGATCAAAAATAAAATAACGAGCTGAACGGAAAAACTTAAACGGACTGAAAACAACTGTCATATTTATGACTTGGTATAGGCATTTGCTTTTCCTTGTGTAGAAAGGGTGGAATCAACATTTTCATAGCTCGTTAAATCTCTAACTTGTATGACACATCTCTTGTATTAACAACAATTTGTAAGTGCAACAGATATTATTTAACAATATAAAAATGTAAAAACAATAATTGTACTAAATATTTTATTATGATCAATTTATTTTCTTAATCAAATTTTTTGGTAAAATGGTTCTGATTTGTGTTCATAGTTGCTATATGCTCATATTTTTTGTTGTATCGAGAAGAAACCAATTGAATAAGTATGGTGTATCAACCAATTATGTATAAAATTATAGCACAGCCCATGAATTCAGATAAAATCTTTTAAAAATATATTTGTAAAGAAATCACCGAAGATAGAATATACAATTATGAAATCGCTGTTACGTTTATACACACTGGAATTATTATTATAGCGTCCTTGTTTTAACGGAATTCCTGTACTCTCGTGGTATATCATTTTTTTTTGTCAGATTTAAAGAAAACTAAAAAATTACTGAACATACAGAACTCAAAGGAAAGTTTAAAACAGAAATTCCGTGATCAAAAGACAAAATTCAAAGCTCAAACACATCAAACTAATGAATTACAACTGTCATATTTCTGACATGGAACAAACACTTCCTCATGTAGAAAATGGTCGATTGAACCTGGTTTTATACCACTTGTACGACAGTCGCATCGAATTCTTAAAATATGAATTTTTCACCTTTTTCAGATTTATTATTACTCTTAATTTTATTGATTCCAATGACCATGTTTGTCGTGTGGAGATTCAAAAGGAAAATGAGGTAGATAAAATCATGAAATGTTGTCTCTTGGTTCTTTAATAATATTGAAATCCGTAAATATATAGAACATGCAACATATTCTAGTGACGAGCCATTTGGATATAATGTTTGAAAGGATGAAGATTCAAAAATCAAAATCAAAAGCTCAAACACATCAACAACTGCCATATTCCTGACATGGTCAGAAGAGATCAAAATGAAAGGAAACAGTCTTGTTCTACCTATTAACGAAAATATCTTGTGTTTTAGTAACGATACAAGGGACACATATGTGTGCATAAAAAATGGATAAATATAGATTAAGTTAAAGCTAAAATTCAAATGTAACACGTAATGTAATAGTCATCATTTTGAAAGCAATCCGTGGTATTCAACTCAAACGAAGGTTCGAAAATGAAGGAAACTGCGTTTTATAAGCGGGAAACACTGTGAGTTGTTATTGTAACGTATGTTCTCTATCATAAACAATATAAACATCAAAGATATCAGTATTTAAATTGTGTATCACAGATCGCTGATTACCAGATAACTGCATCTTAATTTTCACACTGTTTAACACAAATGATATTTTGAAACTTACTACAGAGATTTAAACCTCAGATAGAATAAGGTTCAATATCAATTTTAAATTTAGACATTTAATAGTTCGTACATATTTCGTAATGACAGTGAATCACAAGTCTATGATGGCTGGTTGGTATATTTCAATACGATACATCTATCTAAAGGCATGAACGAAATACAAAGGATTGTTCGTTTTAAAGAATGAAAATATCTGTACAATTCATTTGTGTTTTCTATATTTGTTTTATTTAGAAGCTGTGTTTATAAAGTAAAAAGGAGAAATGAAAATTATGACGCAACAAAAAATAGCCGTGCGGTGTATTCCTCATAAGTGGTAAATAAATTGTAACGGTTATTTTATTTGTTTTAATATACTTAAACACATATATTTTAAATACCACCTGTGTGAATTTAAATGAGACTTCGAGTTTACCACTTGTTATGTCACATTAAGGATGGGATTTTACATACAATTTGAATTACACCTTATATAAGAATGCAAGATTTTGATGGGTTGGTAGCCAGTGTTTTTTTTCACATATTCTAACATGTTTTCTTCATTTCAAACAAATTTGTATGATGTTCACCACTGCCGGTGAATATGCATCAAATACTACGGTAGATGTATTTGCCAATTTGGATATTCCTTTTTTACCCTCGCGAGCATATTTCGCCATTTTTTTTTAACGTTACATAAAGAAAAAGAGCTAATTCGTATAAGTACATGTATAATTCCCGCAGTTCTATGATAATATCAACGTTTTTATCCTCAAAATTATGCATAAACATCTTTTTGAATAAAAGCTTACAAGTAAAAATTTGATTCAACTTCACCTGTACTGAGAGTTTTAATCTGTATCTATTCGGTGTAATTTCACAGATGTATTATGTTATGGAAGGGTAATTGCGAATAACACCAGTCAAGGGACTGTGAAATTTCCAGAGCCGCAAATTCGGTTCTAAGACTGGTATTTTTGCAAGTACTCCTTATTTGTTCAAAGTATCACATTAAAATCAACCCGATGCACCAATATCATCTTAAGAGCTCTAATACGTTATATAGATCATTTTATTATACATCAATTGTTATTTAAGCAATAATGATGATATGACAGGGAGAACAAAAACTAAAACGTAGAAGAGAGACCAACTAAATCACGACAAAACAAAACCCAAAAGGACAAACGCAGTCCCCTCTCCAACATTTAGAACTAGTGATTAATTTCAAACGATATACCAATGAGTTAGTAAATCTTGCTTCACAAGTGTCATGATATTTATAATAAAAATGTGCAATTTCTGTGTTAAATCTCCTTTGGTTCTATCATAATCGTGGAAGATAGTATCTTACGACAATAAGGACATACTCATGTTTAGATAGGTGGCACACAAATATTCAATAAAGGTGAAGAAATCATCAAAAATCGTTATAAAAACAAGAGCTCTACAATATCGTTTCAACTGAGAAAAATATTCTACGTATGTATGTATGCGTTACAGAAATTATGCTACATAAAAACAGAAAGTTCACAACTGGAATAAATTTTCTCTTGTCGTTGTTGCGTTTCGTAACACTTTGGAAGAAAAGAATATTCCAAATGAAAAAAAAATTGTAGAGAAAATATACTTTGTATTTGGATTAAATGATTTATATGAAAAAAACAAAAAAATGATATAACAAAAAATATAACTGCTAGCAAAATTCCAGACGGAAATTCTGTAGTCAAATTGCAAAATCCAAAGCTCAATTAAATTAAAGGAATTGATATAAACTGTGATATTCCTGAGTTGGCATTTCTTTATGTAGACAGTGGTGGATAAAACTTTGTTTTATTGCCAGGTAAACCTCTTAGTTGTAAGACAGTCGCTTGAAACTTCCTTGTTGTATATTTTATTCAGATTGACCTCTTTGTCGTATATTTATGTGAATGTGTTTGTCTCTTTTGCAGGGAGATAGATTAAAGAAGATCACGTCGAACAGGTCAGATAGCAAAAAATTGATTGTGACTTAAAACTGGTTTTGATTTACCTCTGTGCCTGATTAAATTAAGTGATGCCCTTTTATATATTTTGACCAAAACTAATAAGAATGTGTGATTATATGATTAAGACTATATCCCACATTGGAATACAGTTGTCTATAATGCTGCCTATTACTTTTATTTTACAAATCAAAATTAATGTTATTTAAAAATTGATTGTATATTGTATTTATTTTTTATTCCTTTAAGTCCCCCCTCAATCATATGTTGAACACATGTTTTAACTTTAGTTTGCCTCAATAAAATATTTTGAAACTCATAAGCAATGCCTTTTACCACAAAACACAGATATGTTTGGAAATTGGATGGCGTCAATTTTACCGTTTATTGTATTTGTGGAAAATTGAAAATTTGCTTACTTTATTGTTGACATCAACACCAACTTTAGTTTGTAAAACAATAGTTTAGTTTTGAAAATATGATGGTAATGATTGATCGTGTACTGTGTTCTTTAACAATTTCGAACAAAAGATTATTAAAACACAGGTTATATTTTACAAATTACTTCTAAACTCATCACCAAGTCTTTTTTTTTCATTTCTGTTGTTAATGACAGATGCTTCCTTTCAATCAGTTTAATTGAGGTCTGGAGCTGACATGTCAGTTAACTGCTAGTAGTCTGTTGTTTTTTATGTATTATTGTCATTTTATCTATTTTCTTTTGTTACATCATCTGACATCAGACTCGGACTTCTCTTGAACTGAATTTTAATGCGCATATTGTTATACGTTTACTTTTCTGCATTGGCTAGAGGCGTAGGGGATGGTTGAAATCTCATAAACATGTTTAACCCTGCCGCAATTATGCGCCTGTCCCAAGTCAGGAGCCTCTGGCCTTTGTTAGTCTTGTATGATTTTTAATTTCAGTTTCTGATGTATAATTCAGAGTTTAGTATGACGTCCATGATCACTGTACTAGTAAACATATTTTTATAGGGTCAGCTGAAAGACGCCTAATGATGCGGGAGTTTCACGCTACATTTAAGACCCATTGGTGGCCTTCGACTGTTGTCTGCTCTGTGGTCGAGTTGTTGTAGCTTTGACACATTTTCCATTTCCTTTCTCAATTTTATTCCTGTACTTGAATAAATGTAACTCCGTAACTGTGAATGCTTTCTTGGGTTTTTTTTCTCGAGAGAGAGAGAGAGATTGGTTACAAATACACAATTTCCTTCCTGTTTGAATGGTTTTTGTTTACGGACCAATATACCTTGCTATTAGTTGTGAGCCAAGGCTCGGTGTTGAAAACATTACTTTAGCCTATATTTGTTTTTCATTTACAAATTGTGCTTAGATGGAGAATTGCCGCATCTTCACTCCTACCTCAACTTTTTATGTTTTTATATTATGTCTGTTACTGTTACCTCGAACTCATACACTCTCAACAGTCATTCAGACATATGTGAATCTTACTAATCTTACTAATCTAACTAATCGTTCCAGATGAAATGTAATCCAGAAAAACGCCTCGGACGCATCAAAAAATACAGCTTGTTGTTTTGAATTTTGTACAGCTCTGGGTTTTTAAAATCATAGATGGAAAAAAATGGTAATGCCATGACTAAAAAAAAAGACAAACAGACAAATAATACTACACACGGTACAACATGGAAAACTTAAGACGAAGCAAACACCAAACCCACCAAAAAACTGGGGATGATCTCAGATGATTCGGAAGGGTAAACATAACCTGCTCCACATGCGTCACCCGTCATGTTGCTCATGTTATTACAAACCTAGTAAATAGTCTAGTTCGTTAGTTTATTCGAGAAAAGGGAACGGGATTGTAGTGACGACATAAGAAACATATCCAACGAATGGTACTAATGTACAATTTAGACGTTTATCCAAAAAAATCGAGCTCCTGAGGCCAAATAAAAAAATGAAGTTAAGCAAAAGATGACAAAATCAAACCCTTTCAATAAACGGATTTTTTACACGTTTTCCTTAATTGTTTTATTAAACCAGTGTCACGGGTGAGCACTGCATTTTTTTTTCAAACGAAAGAGTTAAGCAAAAACAGCCCATTGTTCATTTTCCAATTATCACTAGTAGTTATCAAAGGTACCAGGATTATAATTTAGATACATAGACTCATCAGTGACGCTCAGATCAAAAAAGTTATGATGCCAAACAAGTACAAAGTTGAAGACATTGAGGACCCAAAATTCCAAAAAATTGTGCCAAATACGGCTAAGGTAATCTATTCATAGGATAAGAAAATCCTTAGTTTTTCGAAAAATTTTAAATTTGGTAACAGGAAATTTATAAAAATGACCATATAATTGTTATGCATGTCAACGCCGAAGTGTCCGTAGTTGTCGTTTGTTAATGTGATTCATGTGTGTTTGTCGTTTCTCGTTTTTTATATAGATTGGACCGTTGGTTTTTCCGTATGAATGGCTTTACACTGGTATTTTGTGGGGCCCTTTTTAGCTTGCTTTTCGGTGTGAGCCAAAGCTCAGTGTTGAAGACCGTACCTTGACCAGTAATGGTTTACTTTTAGAAATTTATAAATTGTGATTTGGATGGAGAGTTGTCTCATTGGCACTCATACGACATCTTCATATATCAAAGTAACTATACTTGGCGTATTTGTATTGTCGCCAAAACGTCTTTGTGTCTAACGAATGAGTGAAAGTTACAATATTACAGGTTGTTTTGCTTTTTACTCTACGATAATTGATGATTGATGAAGCACTATCCATTCCACATATTATCATAAACGAGTATAATCAAGCCATTGCGACCATTTGACAATAAAGCAAACACTTCAGTAAACCAGTATCACAGAATTATCCACAGTAAAGAAGCTGAAACGTGACCATGGAACATCTACAAGTATAAAACAAAATCAACACTGTCGATGTGAGCTCGAGCCAAGGCTCCCTGTTGAAGCCCGTACTGTGACCTACAATGGTCACTTAAACATACTTATAGCAAGCAAGTGGCTCATTTAGTTTTAATACTTGATTTATTAAAACATTCAACATAGATACCACTACTATAATTTCTGTACGTCAGGCGCGCGCGTTTCGTCTAGAAATGACTCTTCAGTGACGATTGAATTAAAAAAGTACAAAATTCCAAATAATGTTCGACGATGGAGAGCATTAGAGCATTTAGGATTTTACTTTTTTCTATATTTTGATTTTGAATGTCGTTCTGTGATTTTCTTAAATTAACTCAACAATATTGACGCCTAATGACAATTTACATGGAGAACACACTTTTTTCAACAATAATGTTCATTATTGTGTACATTTGGTATAATATTTATTCATTTAAAGATTGGTTGCACAATGTATGTCGTGCGAATCAACACTTGATACTGACAGAGATTTTTCGAATGTTTTAAAGTAGTCACCTTGCTTATTCATAAACTAACTATTGTATCTTACTCGATCAATGGTTAATCATAACGATTTTGGTGAAGATAAGTCATTAATTGTTTTAAAAATCAATCAGTATTTAAGTGGCACCTTTTATCCTTGATACGTCAGCCTTGTTTTCCGAAATTTTTTATTATTCTCTTATTTTATCTTATGATACATTTGATTTAACCTTAATGTTAAACATCCTATTTTATAAATTTATCAGACCTAAACGATGGCTTTACAAATTGGAGTTTAAGCTAGCTATAATACCAGAATTAGCCCACCGTTTTCTTCGGAATAAAATATCTGTAACAAAATCAAGAATCTAAAATTTGATTTACACGTTCCTTTGATTGATAACATTATTTTGTATTTTTAATTGACTTCCCCTTTTTGAGTTTACGTCACAGTTTTGTATTTTTAATCAATCTAACTCTGTTTTAAATATGGTCTCCTAGGCTACATCACAAATTTATTTCATTCATAAACATTTAGCAAACTTATGCTGATTAAACTATACATGCATGTTAACACTTACTTCGGGTAAAGACAATTTTAATTCTGGCTAATTAAGTACTCTTCAATAAAAACGAATAGAACATATCTTAGTTCAGAGCATATATAGAATTAAATATGCCCGATATTTAAGGAATGACTGTAATATTTTTTCTGTCTATTCGAAATAACATAAAAAATTTGGTGCACACTGAATAACGCGCGTAGCGGGTTATTAAACAGTGTGCACCACATATTTTATGTTATTTCGAATAGACAGAAAAAATATTACAGTCATTTCTTATAATTTAATTCCAAATTCCATTTTAAACCGTAGAAAACCATGAAAAAACGTTGATGACGTCACGGTCACATGACTAAATTTTGTCTATGGGCTAATAACAAAATAACGTCAGCCAATCAGAAGACGCGTTGCATCCTAAATTAATTATAAAACAATGGCAATTCATTTTTGATATTTTTAAAAGTTCTATTAAGTAACTGGATTTGTTATTTATCATATTGTGAGTGTAGAATAACTGCACGAAAGACGTCGACTTTCAGTTTGCATAATTCAATATTAATGCATTTTAATAACATTGATCAAACAGAACATGCTTACGAAAAATGAAATACTTTAGTGTTCACTGATAAAATTATTGAATGAAATATTTTATCAACTGACTCACTGTTTAATATCTAATTATTTGTTTATTTTTATCGTATTTCGTAACATCTTTATCTTTGTGTCCTAAATTTAGAAACAAAAATCGATATTAAACAATGTCAAAATATTGTATGTTCTTTAGATACTGATTTAATTTTAAAGTTTTTCAATACATATATATGCCAACTGAAAAATGTCCCCTAGGTACGTGTATACATTAAAAAGTTACACAAAATAGATTGAGGTTTTGTTTACTATAAAACATCAAGCTATTACAAACAATATGTA
The DNA here is from genome assembly GCF_965363235.1 of Mytilus galloprovincialis. NCBI lineage: Eukaryota > Metazoa > Mollusca > Bivalvia > Mytilida > Mytilidae > Mytilus > Mytilus galloprovincialis. The sequence continues at coordinate 7,965,465 of NC_134842.1, forward strand.
GTAAGAGAATCTATTTATTGTTATACACAAATCCTTGTGTTTGAATGAATGCAAATTTTAAGAAAAGATGATATGCAAATGTTAAGTGTAACATATTAAACATTACCAAATATCAAGAGGATTTGATTTGTATTTTTTGATAAAATGCAACATGTTTTAAGAATAGAATGCATGTATTCACCCAAAAAAAAGATTGAATGAAATTCGAAAAATAAGACAAAATATCAACCGTATCGGTAAAACAAATGGTATAAGATATCAAGAAGCCTTGATTTGTGGGTACTGTAAAAAAAATGAAAGATATAAACAAAAGAGGGCGATCAAACGTAGATATGGGACGCATACATAAATCATGATGACCTACTGAAGAAGTTAGGAAACTATTGACAAATATTTTATCGTTAATGGTGATTCGTAGATTTGCAATAAAATATATAGGTAAAAATAAACAAAGTATTTACAAGTTGTAGAACCATGTTTATTCTTATTTTGAAATAGATAAATAATAAGTAATTACTTCTTCTATTTGGTAGTTTTACATAATAATATCTAAGTAGCGTAAGATGTATTTATAACTAATTATCAGGTTACATTAACCATGTTAACACTTATCAATGTAATCTACCTCGCACGTTTAACTGTAGCTTATGGAAAGGATATCCCATTATACCAAGTATTCAAAGAGGAAGTAAATAAGCACTAAGCACAAATAACCATTTAGTGGTGTAATCGCAAACCATTGTAAACATAACATAGAGGACAGATTTTTAGATAAGGTAAGTCTTCCCAACCATCTTAGTAATATACATCATCATACAAGTTGAAATAATGTATTGTATATGTGAAATAGTTTGATTTAAATTGATGTTCCACACTATCTAAAAACAAAATGACATGTTGAATTCTGAAAACGAAACTACTACAGTATATTCAACATTGTATTCTCGAATAGACTTTCATTTCGTTATGTGCGCTTTATATATCAATAATAACTTATCAACACATTTGGATTCGTATAACAGTAGTTTTCGATTTCTCTTTTTTCATCATTTTTAAAAACAGCCTTGTATAAATTAATGAAATTAATTAATTAAAAAATGTCAACTTATTAGATAAAAATGTGTTGGGCCTATAAAGATAAATCTGGATTTGTTTTATCTACGCAGCGACCATGGCATTTTTAGATTCAAGCGTAATTCAAATTCTTCAAACGAAAAAGGAATTCAAATCGATATTTTTTTCACATAAAAAAATCTAATGGGGTCTGTTTTTGAAAGTAAGCTGTGTGAAAACTTTCTAATCTGATGTGTAAAGAAACAATGCGTTTTGATCTGGAACTGCTGGAATGGAAACAGTACAAAATGCAACTATAATTTCAATCGTAAGGCAAAAACCTGCTATAGCCGTTTTGGTGACATATAGTCAGATAAAATAGCTAAACAAAGGCGCATGGCAAATCGACTTCAATGTATTAAGATAAAAAAAAAAAAAACATGCACACTAATATAAATCAGGCCTGGAACAAATATCTTTAAAACAGAAATGAAAATGTTCACTCGCAAATCATGCATTCAAAAAAATATTATTAAAGTCATTTTGGATTTTCTAAACACAAAAAGGCAAAATGGTTTTTGTATACGAAATAACAGACTCTGTTGATTCAAGTGAAAAATTAACGGCACCTTATATAATTAAAAACCAATTGTTCAGATAACAATTGAAGGTCTTTCCATTAGTTAATATCTATTTTGATATTAAAATATAAAAAATCAGTCTAAAATGTCAGTTCATATGGCTTTATGATGTATAAATATGAATTTAAAGCAAAGGTCAAAATCTAGAACGTCAAATTAATCTATGACATTGACCTCAATTTCAAGGTAACAAACTGAGGATCTCAAATCAAAAGACCCTAGGTCTCTAATATGTATGGTTAATAAGTTATATCACTTTACCCATAATTTAAGATATGATAGGGGTGAAAACTCCCATTCATTACTTACGCACCCTTTCAACTAAAATTATTTAGTTACCACATGTCGCAACTAACAATTTATACAAAATAATTTGTCGATATCTTAAAAGGTTAATAAAAATGAGTGAAAATAAGACAAATTCAAAAATTGGAATATGATCTTGACCTTTGACCTTGACCTAATTTTCATTTTTTTGGACCAAGGACCTCAAATCAAAAGATCCTAGGTCTCTATCACTTATGGTGTTCTAGTTTAAAATACATTTCAAAATTTCAAATACAAAAGGGGAAATAACTCTCATATGGAGCCTTCATATTGCTTCGGTCGAAATTGGACAAATCATGCGAAGGATATAACGAGCAATTTTATGAAATAAATTTGTCGTAATCTTTTACGGTTGCGAAGGAGTCGTGGACACAAAGAAAACAGTGTTTGAAGAGATCACTCCTACAAAGAAAAGTATTCGGTTACGCAGGGTAAATTTCAAAAGCGCATAAACTGTTCAATATCATATACCAAATATCTAAGCGACATATTGCGAAACAAGCATTTATCGCAAGAACAAAATTAGGCGGAAGAAAAAAAAAATAATCAGAAGAAAAACATTAGGTCTTTCCACAGAAAAGTGGAAAGACCTAATTAATAAAGCCTTATCTGACAATTGTGATTCAATAAGATCATACAAAATAGCAAAATCGTTGATGTACAAAATACATAACAATTTAGTTTAGGCGGATACTCGTGATTTCTCTCAATATGACCTATCGTTTACTGCATATATATGTGTCTCTGTTATGCTTATGGTATCATCCGTTTCCTTGTGATTTTTGTCCAACTCATCTGCTACTTGGTATACATATTCAATGCCTTTAGAGTCCTGCGTAATGGCAAATGCTATTTTTTCATACCTCGGAGATTTTCTCTGCCCCTTCTACATAAATAAAATATTACTTTACAGTTTACCGCGCTTTTTGCATGTAAACATCAAAAAAGATTAAGACATCCGAGTGACCCGATGATATAGACTGTACGTGAAACTTCACGGCAAAACTTCCAGTAATAAAAATGTCGGATTCCACATTAAAAATAGTCTTGCATTTTGCGAAGGTCTTGATTATACAGTGCAAACACAATGAAAAGGTAGAACAGTAGTTGATTTTATTTAAGATAATTGAAAAACGTCATCTTGGATGAATGCAGTTGGTAGTTTAAAAATTGACGACAAAAAACACGATGCAAATTTTTCATGACGGAGACTATAGTGCGGAACCAATCCTATTTGTTTTGTTTATTTATCGTTAAGTGACATCAAACTTTAAAGGGAGTTAACTCGTGATCATTGAGGTGCGACAAGGGTTATTGACTGGCAAATAATAGGGTTGTTCGATAGAGGCTTCAATATGTCGAGGTTATTGCTGCCAATTTTCGGAAAACTATGACATGTGATTATATATTAGCCAATCAAATAGCTTCTATATAATAAAAGGTATAGTTATAAAAGGTATTTCACGTTTTACTGGTTTCCGATGTCTTACACAAATTTTTCTCTTTATTATCAAATATGTAACATATTTTAGGTAGATCTCAGATAAAAATGTTATTGAAATTTATTTTCAGATGAAAAGCAGAACTAGTGTAGGGCTCCTTTTATTAGTTTTTGTCTTCATAGCGAATAATAATAACGTAAGTATTTACATGTAACTTAAAGTGACAGCAGTTTCAATGAATTTCAGGAACGATTTATTAAAGCTTACCCTTGACAATGCTTGATCAGGAAATACTATTTACATTAAAATTATTTTTCTTTTCTTTTTCCAGAGTGGACTATGATTAACTAATTAACATAGTTTGTTTTTTATACGACTAAAATATTTTCCGGCCGTATAATGGTGTCATCGTTGTAACCGTCCGATATTTGATTTCCAGATAATAAATTGCAAATAAGTAAATGGAATTCTTTGACATTTAACAGTACGGTGTCATACCGCAATAGAAAAGTTCGCTATGAAATTGTACAACGAGATTTCATATTGCAACAGGAAAGTATGAATTGATTCATGATATCAAAATAATCATTTATATGACTCAATCATACGATATTTACGATAGATATTTAGCTTATCTGCAAAAATTCCATCATCATGCCTTGTATATTCTGTACTGTCATACAACTCTAGATTCCACTAACGAGGAAAGGTAAGATTAGGCCACCGAAAACTCAATTATTAATTCATTTTATGTGACCAAGTGTAATTTTATTACAGGTTTTTTTCAGAACATACATTATGTATTATTACGTCTTTACAAGTACCTAGATAGTTATCAAAGGTACCAAGATTATAATGTAATACGTCAGACGCGCGTGTCGTCTACATAAGACTCATCAGTGACAATCAGGTCAAAATAGTTGTAAAGCCAAACAAGTACAAAGTTGAAGAGCATTGAGGACCAAAAATTCTAAAAAGTTGTGTCAAATACGACTAAGGCAATCTATTTCTAGGATAAGAAAATCCTTAGTTTTTCGAAAAAATTAAGTTTTGACACCGAGAAATTTATGAAAATGACAATTTAATTGATATTCATGTCAACACCGAATTGCCGACTACTGGGCTAGAACCTGTATCCGTCTGTTACCGATACATCATTAGTGGTGCTATAAACCAAATATTTTTTCAACATAAGTATTCTATCGTAATTCGTTTTGTGACAATGAGCACTTTTTCTGTATTTCAAATTAATTTGTTAGTACATGACTGTATATTTGAAATTCCACAAGAAATTCAAGTTAGTTACAAATGTAAACGTTCACGAAACCTAAACACTTCTTAATGGAAATTGTATCAATCGTTTTTCCCGGTCTAGATTGTGAATGCCTGTAAAATATATGAGTTCGAATGCACAGATGGAAGTTGTATCAATTCAACATTGAAATGCAATTACGATTTTGACTGTCCAGATCGCCACGATGAGGTTAATTGTGAGTATATTGTACATGTAAAGGAAACAATTATAGGCCATTGTTATATTATAGTTGTTTCTGTGTGTGCTTCATTGTAGTGTTTCTGTTGTGCCGTTGTTCTCCTCTTATATTTGATGTGTTTCCTTCAGTTTTAGATTGTAACCAGGATTTTCTTTTTCTCAATCGATTTATGAATTTCGAACAGCGATATACTACTGTTCCCTTATTTATAGGTTACAACAATTCATTTATGTTCAAATGTCATGTCTTTTTTATTAACAACAAACAGATTAAAATCAAGTTTATCGAAATGGTAATCATCTCAAGTTTTTATTATTTTCCTCTCAATCTGCCAATGTATCTATGCTTTCTAATTGTATTTCACGTATTGAATTTGAAAAAAAGGAGTTTGTTATTTATGCAAAGGGACGAGAAAATATTTCAAAAAATCTCTGTTCACTGTTCATTGGATTGCATGTTTTGTAGATTTTTTGATAAAAAGGGATGGCTTTTGTTGACATTATAAAACAATTTACTTGTTTACTGCAACAATTTATTTGAATAAAACATAGGTTAGAAGTGTTTTAAAATCAAGATGATATGTGCCAAATAAATGATTTATATTTATCAATTAAATCGAACAAGGAAACAGTCTTACAATGGTTTAATGTTCACGTTTATTATTATTATTTACCTATGTTATATAGGTACATATATTCAGCCATGCCCTGAAGGAAACTATAGATGTGCAACAGGCGAATGTGTTAACAATAAAACCGAATGTCCAATAATGACATCATTAGTATCGTTATCTTCTACCATTGCTGTCGATATTCAATCTTCCTTTGTGTCACCAACTACTAGTTCAAAGATGATATCAGCCACCAGTCATCCAAATACGTATACATTACTGAGTTCTGGTTTATCGTCAACAGTAATACATCATTTACAGTCATCATCTGCTTTTATATCATCAACAATTTCAATAGAACCAACAACAATGCATCATTCATATCAGACCTCTTTTATACAAACAACACCAACGTATCCCGTAAAGACACCTAGGTCTCCAACAGACGATCAAAAACCCGATGAGGAAAGTAATAAGTTATTATGTAAGTTCTTTATTCTCTTGATAACGAACAGAAACATGGAATTTTAAATGAATCAAAGTAAGGGTTGAAAATTGTTACCTCCTCAATTTAAGTATTTCAAATTTCAGAATAATGCAAAGATTTGTTCTAACATGTTTAAACCATCGATATTTTATATAAACTTTTGTAATTGTACATATTGATAGTTTCTTAAGAAAATGATTTAATCAAACTGAAGCCTTATTTGTTATTTTTTATATGATGTTATGTAAATACGTATAAAAAATATATAACTGTAAATTTTTTCTTAAATAAAATGGCCGTATGTATGGCGTCAGAATAAGAATTGTAATCACTATTCATACAAGCTCAGGCCCCACAGAAACAACCTCTGATATACAGGTTTGTAAAAATAAATCTGAAGCGTTTAAAGTTTGCATGTTTATAGAGTTTGTATCGGAGAGCAATTAAATCGTTAAGAAGATGTCTCCACCAAATATACAAACTAGTATATATTTGTTTAGGGGCCAGCTGAAGGACGCCTCTGGGTGCGAGAATTTCTCGTTGCATTGAAGACCTGTTGATGACCTTCTGTTGTTGTCTGCTCTATGGTCGGGTTGTTGTCACTTTGGCACATTCCCCATTTCCATTCTCAATTTAAAATATAAGATGTGTGGCGTACAATTCGAGACATTATAATATTGTTCAAAAGCAAAACGTCATATTCTAGATTATTTTTTGATTTTTTATTGATATTTTTATAATAAATATTTTGCTTTTCAGATTTATTATTTCTCTTAGTTTTATTGGTTCCATTGATTGTCTTGGTCGGATGGAGATATAGAATGAACATGAGGTAAATAAATTGATCTCATAAGATATTTTCCTTTGGTTTTGCCATATTATTAACCAGTAGTACCGGAATAATTCGTATATATTGTTTTTGGAAGTTAAAATATTAAACAGACCTTTAAGTTTAGCACATGAAATTATCAAAACAAAATAATATACATGTATTAGACAATAACACAAAAAGAGCGGGTATATACCAAAAGCAATACAATAATTAAGAAAAGATTAGTCATAATAAAAAGTAGTAAAAGGAGTTCTCAGAACAATATAAATGAAATATTCAAAAGAGAAAAATGATGAAAATAAAAACAATAATTACACAACCTATAACCAGGTAAATTAAGTGAAAATCAAAAGCATTAACTCAGCCGAATTCAAAATATAGATGAAAAACCACAGCCGATTTGCACAACCTAATTTTAAAAAAGAAAAACAATAGGCATTTTAGATACGTTACATTGTGAATATATACAGTCGCCTTCTTAACATATATATACATGATATACTAGCAAAAGGTATTAGATGTGCATCATAAAAAAAACTGCTGAAAGTGCATCATATAAAAACTGCAGAAAGTTAAATTTAATGTTCTAAGTTATAATGCGTCAAATATTTTAATATTGATTTTTTGGACAGTATTTGGGATATTAATCTCCCTCCGATGATAATAAAATTTAGGAAAACCCATATTAACAACAAAAACCAATTGTATTGTATGTTTTCTATCAAAATGAAACTCTTTAATTGCAGTGTGGAATACACAAATACCCATTTTGTTAAAACCAGAGTGTTGTAACGTAACTGCACTTTAATAACTAACATCACTTGTGTATATAGATTTAATGATTATACAACTCGTCTAAACATCAACCCAGCAATGTTAGATCTGTAAATTTGCTTTCGCAAATTTTAGGTTCTTCCCTCGCCGGGATTCGAACCCATGCTACTGTGATATCGTGACACCAAATCGCCTGCACTGCAGCCGTCCCGCTAGACCACACGACCACCTGGGCTCTCAAAAAAAAGAGCTTTCGCTGGCCATGTGTTACCTTTCCATGTCAGTTTTAATCTAGCGGCGTACTACAGTACATGATATATAAGGCATGAAGATGTTATTGTTACAGATCAGTTAAATTATCTATAGTAAAGGATCCTACAAATTAATGTAAGATACAGTCACAGAAAATAATTATATTCATAAGTACGTCTGAGTCAATGGCAACCCTACAACAGAGGTATCCATCGGATCGCCATCAATGATGGTGATACATGGCTGTGTACATAATGTATATACAACTCGTCTAAACATCAACCCAACAATGTTAGATCTGTAAATTTGCTTTCGCAAATTTTTGGTTCTTCCCTCGCCGGGATTCGAACATATGCTACTGTGATATCGTGACACCAAATCGCCTGCACTGCAGCCGTCCCGCTAGACCACACGACCACCTGGGCTCTAAAAAAAAGAGCTTTCGCTGGCCATGTGTTACCTTTCCACGTCAGTTTTAATCTAGCGGCGTACTACAGTACATGATATATAAGGCATGAAGATGTTATTGTTACAGATCAGCTAAATTATCTATAGTAAAGGATCCTACAAATTAATGTAAGATACAGTCACAGAAAATAATTATATTCATAAGTACGTCTGAGTCAATGACAACCCTACAACAGAGGTATCCATCGGATCGCCATCAATGATGGTGATACATGGCTGTGTACATAATGTATATACAACTCGTCTAAACATCAACCCAACAATGTTAGATCTGTAAATTTGCTTTCGCAAATTTTTGGTTCTTCCCTCGCCGGGATTCGAACCCATGCTACTGTGATATCGTGACACCAAATCGCCTGCACTGCAGCCGTCCCGCTAGACCACACGACCACCTGGGCTCTCAAAAAATAAGAGCTTTCGCTGGCCATGTGTTACCTTTCCACGTCAGTTTTAATCTAGCGGCGTACTACAGTACATGATATATAAGGCATGAAGATGTTATTGTTACATATCAGCTAAATTATCTATAGTAAAGGATCCTACAAATTAATGTAAGATACAGTCATAGAAAATAATTATATTCATAAGTACGTCTGAGTCAGTGACAACCCTACAACAGATGTATCCATCGGATCGCCATCAATGATGGTGATACATGGCTGTGTACATAATGTATATTCAACTCGTCTAAACATCAACCCAACAATGTTAGATCTGTAAATTTGCTTTCGCAAATTTTTGGTTCTTCCCTCGCCGGGATTCGAACATATGCTACTGTGATATCGTGACACCAAATCGCCTGCACTGCAGCCGTCCCGCTAGACCACACGACCACCTGGGCTCTCAAAAAAAAGAGCTTTCGCTGGCCATGTGTTACCTTTCCACGTCAGTTTTAATCTAGCGGCGTACTACAGTACATGATATATAAGCCATGAAGATGTTATTGTTACAGATCAGCTAAATTATCTATAGTAAAGGATCCTACAAATTAATGTAAGATACAGTCACAGAAAATAATTATATTCATAAGTACGTCTGAGTCAATGACAACCCTACAACAGAGGTATCCATCGGATCGCCATCAATGATGGTGATACATGGCTGTGTACATAATGTATGTACAACTCGTCTAAACATCAACCCAACAATGTTAGATCTGTAAATTTGCTTTCGCAAATTTTTGGTTTTTCCCTCGCCGGGATTCGAACCCATGCTACTGTGATATCGTGACACCAAATCGCCTGCACTGCAGCCGTCCCGCTAGACCACACGACCACCTGGGCTCTCAAAAAATAAGAGCTTTCGCTGGCCATGTGTTACCTTTCCACGTCAGTTTTAATCTAGCGGCGTACTACAGTACATGATATATTAGGCATGAAGATGTTATTGTTACATATCAGCTAAATTATCTATAGTAAAGGATCCTACAAATTAATGTAAGATACAGTCATAGAAAATAATTATATTCATAAGTACGTCTGAGTCAGTGACAACCCTACAACAGATGTATCCATCGTATCGCCATCAATGATGGTGATACATGGCTGTGTACATAATGTATATACAACTCGTCTAAACATTAACCCAACAATTTTAGATCTGTAAATTTGCTTTCGCAAATTTTTGGTTCTTCCCTCGCCGGGATTCGAACCCATGCTACTGTGATATCGTGACACCAAATCGCCTGCACTGCAGCCGTCCCGCTAGACCACACGACCACCTGGGCTCTCAAAAAATAAGAGCTTTCGCTGGCCATGTGTTACCTTTCCACGTCAGTTTTAATCTAGCGGCGTACTACAGTACATGATATATAAGGCATGAAGATGTTATTGTTACATATCAGCTAAATTATCTATAGTAAAGGATCCTACAAATTAATGTAAGATACAGTCATAGAAAATAATTATATTCATAAGTACGTCTGAGTCAGTGACAACCCTACAACAGATGTATCCATCGGATCGCCATCAATGATGGTGATACATGGCTGTGTACATAATGTATATTCAACTCGTCTAAACATCAACCCAACAATGTTAGATCTGTAGATTTGCTTTCGCAAATTTTTGGTTCTTCCCTCGCCGGGATTCGAACATATGCTACTGTGATATCGTGACACCAAATCGCCTGCACTGCAGCCGTCCCGCTAGACCACACGACCACCTGGGCTCTCAAAAAAAAGAGCTTTCGCTGGCCATGTGTTACCTTTCCACGTCAGTTTTAATCTAGCGGCGTACTACAGTACATGATATATAAGGCATGAAGATGTTATTGTTACAGATCAGCTAAATTATCTATAGTAAAGGATCCTACAAATTAATGTAAGATACAGTCACAGAAAATAATTATATTCATAAGTACGTCTGAGTCAATGACAACCCTACAACAGAGGTATCCATCGGATCGCCATCAATGATGGTGATACATGGCTGTGTACATAATGTATGTACAACTCGTCTAAACATCAACCCAACAATATTAGATCTGTAAATTTGCTTTCGCAAATTTTTGGTTTTTCCCTCGCCGGGATTCGAACCCATGCTACTGTGATATCGTGACACCAAATCGCCTGCACTGCAGCCGTCCCGCTAGACCACACGACCACCTGGGCTCTCAAAAAATAAGAGCTTTCGCTGGCCATGTGTTACCTTTCCACGTCAGTTTTAATCTAGCGGCGTACTACAGTACATGATATATAAGGCATGAAGATGTTATTGTTACATATCAGCTAAATTATCTATAGTAAAGGATCCTACAAATTAATGTAAGATACAGTCATAGAAAATAATTATATTCATAAGTACGTCTGAGTCAGTGACAACCCTACAACAGATGTATCCATCGTATCGCCATCAATGATGGTGATACATGGCTGTGTACATAATGTATATACAACTCGTCTAAACATTAACCCAACAATGTTAGATCTGTAAATTTGCTTTCGCAAATTTTTGGTTCTTCCCTCGCCGGGATTCGAACCCATGCTACTGTGATATCGTGAAACCAAATCGCCTGCACTGCAGCCGTCTAGATTATATATCTTTTTTTTCCTTCATATTTTAACCTGATAGTAATTTTTCTTTTTTGGTATCTTAGAGTCCTTAATTAGCGTATCAAGCATTTTCCAAGCATGACCTTACATTTTGTTTATGTGAAGTTTAAATGTAATTGAGCATGTAAAGATAAGTTTCAATCGAAACGGAAATAAAAAAGTAAAAAAAAAAACACACAAAATATTGTAATATAAAGAGATGTTCTGTATTAGAACCAATATATTTTTACAAATGTATTTATCTTTTTTTGTCTAGAAGCATGATCTACAGAGTAACAAGGAGGGGGAATCATTACCATGATGCTTCGAGGAATAGGTATGCTGTATGATTCATTATTTTTTTTATAACGGATACCATTAAAATATCTTTATTTATGTTCTGAACAACTGTAAAACGTCCGTAGGGGATACGTATGTAATTTACCTTCCATGTTTTTTTTTTTTTTTTTTTGTATTGTGGTATCCATAATTAAACTGTATAATTGCCAGTGTGAAATATCTGTTGCATCTTTTAGAAATGCCTTTATTATCATCTGACAGTTTCATACTATGTCAATCAATACTGTTCTACCATGCCTTTTTTTTCTCCCAAAAATAATATCTTTATTGCACTTTTCTTTGCTGTTTTGACAAATTACTCAACCTACAGCAGTTGATTCCTTGTGAATTAGTCACTGGATAACCAGGGAATTTATTTAGTGAATTCATATCTATAGGTAGTTTGTTCTACCATATCAATCAATCAATATATACAGGCAAAGACAGAAGCATGACTTTGTTAATTCTTATTCTTCATTAATTTGTTTGGCTTAATTCTATTTTAACTGCTGACTTAACGTGAAACGTGATTTATCAAAAGATTGAAATAGTTGTACAAAATACTGGAGGCCGTTAGATGTCAGACAGATATTTCATTAGATCGACCAAATTATGATGGTGTCCGTAAAACTTTCGAAGGTTGAATTCGACTTTATCACTGAGAACATTAGTTCAATAGAGAACTTTTAAACAACAATCCTATATCATGGAATTCATAATAGGAATAAAAACTCTTGAATTTCATATCACCTTTTGGAAATATATACCATACATGTATGCAGACGCTGCTGAAATGTTTCTACATAGAAATTGAATGATCACAGACGGAAACTGAACACATCTTTTTGTCGTAAAATGTGTTCTTGCAGTTTGTACGTAAATTGTCTTCAGTCAAAAAAGTATATAACAGAGTATGTATTTATGAAATCAAAGAGTATAAGTAACATAAACGAAACTGTCTTGTTGTATGACTATTTCAAATTGATGTTTTTGACGGATGTGCATGTAAATTCTAACGTTGTTTTGTTTTGTTTTTTTTTTTTGCAGAGAGATGCATTAGGGAGTAAGATAAAATATGAGAAAAATCATTTCCCTGAATCAACAATAGTCCAACAGACCAGTTAAACAAATACTTGCAATTGAACTCACCCTCTGTAAAGCATTTATCCAAGGGCATACTATACAGTTACAGTGAAGGCTATGACGTTGCCAACGTAAATGATGTTTTTCACCGCGTCAAAATTGAAATATCGGGTTAAGATGCTGGATTTTATCATTCGGATGATTTAACTGGTAAACGGGACGCCTCTTTTTAAAAATGACACTTTGCTTGATACTGTATGAGGATTGTTAATGGCTAATTCAGCGAAAAAATTATATATGGTTTTTTTTTAAAGAAAATTATACAGAAAAAAATGTTGTTCTTTCACTAAAATCTTGAGCATGTGACAACAAAATGGATATTTCGAAATATTGGTACACACATTAATGCACAGTTATGTGCTCCTAAAATAGATTCTGATCCAGCCGAGTTATGAGGAGGAAAGATTAAAAAGGACACTCCAAAAGTTTTATGGGCACCATCACGAATCCATACTATGTGTCTGTGTCTAAACATACATTTTTACCACGTCTTTGATTTTGATTTACCCTGTCCGTGGTCTGGTCAGTTAAGTATCGAATGTGACCAATTTCCGAATATGACTGTTTTGTAGGGTATATTCTGAGCCAAAAAAGTTTAGCAACACTTTTATTTTAATTTTTTTTTTTTGTGTTTCTGCAGAAAAAAAATATTCAAACATCATTGATATAATCCTTAGTTTTACCTGTAATTTAAAACAGACGTACTTTTTTCCTGGTGATTGATTTCGCGCCATTTCAACTTTGCACGTGTAATTGACGTTTTACCTTCTGTACCTGTACTTTTAAATTGATAGTAAAACTTTCTTTTTCACTGACGTTCAGAAACATGCCATTGATAGGAAAAACACATACACCTTTGAAAAAATTGCATGGCGTCAACCAGGGATACCCGAAAATGACCGTCAGAAAGGTCTTGGACTGGTTGATGTCGGAATGAGTTTTGCTGACAGCGTGGATCGATTTAATGTGCATACGGCTATAGTTTAGAGAATAACAAACAGATATCGACAAATTGCAACTGCACAGGATAGGTCGATATCCCGTAGACCAAAAAAACTATCGCCAAAGTAGGAGCGATACCTTTGCTTTTCATCAACACGTGACAAGTTTTTTTCGGCCACAAAAGTAGTGGATTGACTAAGGGCAGCTGCTGGTGTGCCTGCCAATCCTTCTTTGGTGCACTAAGGGCATGGCTGAGAAAATGATTTTGAATAACAGTATATTCATTTCCGCATTTTTACCCTCCCGCGCTCCATACAAAGAAAATTCTAATGAATGTGAGTGATAAACACCCATATTGCTTCTGACATGTAATACTTCCAGTTTTTTATTATTAAAATTATATGTTGTTATGATTTTGTAATAAAATAAAATTTCATATTTTTGTTGCTAAACTTTTTTGGCTCAGTATACATTTGCATCGCTATTAGTTTTGTATTGTATTTCTATCACGTAATGTTGTGATTGCAGCGTTGTTTTTAACATTGCTATATTAACAGGATGTTGTGCTAGCAATAAAACCAGGTTCAATCCACAATATTTTTTTTCTTAAAATGGCCTGTACCAAGTCAAAAATACAAATAGCTTAATCGATTACTTTCTACTGAACAACGGTAAACTACTTTTGCCTTAATGTACAGCAGATATTCCTGACGCGTTGACGAATAACCGTTCGTGTTTTTTATTCGAAATTAAGAAAAATGAAATGTACTAGTCCAAGAAACTGAAATGTTAGAACATGTCTGAAATTTTGACTCCATTTGTTTCTAAAAATAGCATATGAAGGTAAATGATTGTAACATATTTCAATCGACTACATGTAGGTTCAAAAAAGCTTGTAGGCAAACTTTTGTCTACAATTCACCGCGGGATCAAAACTGTATCGTATGCCTTTGAAATACAATTATTTATATACTTGATAAATAGTTCATCAGGGCTTATTTTTATATGTTTTATACATTATTTATTTAAAATAAAATGTATTATATCTATATCTGTTTTTTTGCATATCAAGAATAAATTGTTTTTTAACAAAATAACCATTGATGTTGTCTTTAATGAGATATCATATCTTTGTGTTACTAGCTTAAACTGAATGTAGTGTCTGTTATATATTCAACATTTCTAATATTGATCATAAGCTATATTAATGACAACTAAAGCCACGTTTTATTTGACCAAACTTAAGTTGTACCATTTAATACGGTAAATAAGACCGTTAACAATAACACTCGATTAACAACATGGTTCATACAGGAAGTCGAAGTGTAACTAATCCAGATTTACCGTTTGTTTAAAAATATTTCTGTAATAAAGAGCGGAATCTGTTCATCAAAATAGTTATAAAAGGTACCAGGATTATAATGCAGTACGCCAGACGCGCGTTTCGTCTACATAAGACACATCAGTGACGCTCATATCGAAATTTTATAAATCCAAACAAGTACAAAGTTGAAGAGCATTGAGGATCCAAAATTCAAAAAAAAAAAAATGTGCCCAATACGGCTAAGGTAATCTATATATGCCTGGAATAGGAAAATCTTGAGTTTTTCGAAAAATGCAAAGCTTTGTAAACAGGAAATTTATAAAAAAAAAAATGACCACATTATTGTAATTCATGTAAACACCGAAATGTTGACTACTGGGCTAGTGATACCCTCGGGGACGAAACGTCTCCCAGCAGTGGCATCGACTAGGGCAATATATATTATGAAATGGTTAAAATGTTTCAACGAACTTTCTTTTAAATCTCGGTTGGTGAATAAAGGTATCATAAAAACAACAATGTTTCAAGTCGATTATGCAAAACTGACTTCTCGTAAATTTCTGATTATTTTTAATGTGGTCCTTTTTATCATATAGTTATTTGAGTATTTAGATCTTATAGAATGTAGTTTTAGAATTAAAAATGTGGTTGTTAAATTTGATAGATGTTTTTTGTTCTTCTTTGTTAAATATTTGTTTGTTTTGAGATTGTGCTTACTGGTGTAGCCATATAATGACAATGTTACCTATCATGTCTGTTTTGTTCAAGCATTCTTATAAACTAATGGCTTTTGATGCGACTGTCATACAAGTGAGAGGTTTAGCGCTATGAAACCAGGTTCAATCCACAATTTTTTATATTAGAAAATGCCTGTACCAAATCAGGAATATGACAGTTGTTGACCATTCCTTTGATGTGTTTTATCATTTGATATTGTCATTTGATTAGGGACTTTTCGTTTTGAATTTCCTCTGAGTTCAGTATTTTTATTATTTTACTTTTAATACATGTACAAACTGACTTTAAAATGTTTTAGTTTGAGCGTTTCTCTAAAATTATGAAAATTTTCATATTGACAACGCAATAAATAAATAGTTTCATTTGTTATCTATTTGAGTAGTCCTTTAATCAAATATTATTAAGTTTTGAAATTACGCACATAATCAAAATTTAACAAAGATCAGATATCGTTTATATTCTCATGACGACAGGTATGGACAGTTCAAATAAGAACAAAGAAACAAAAAAAGACATAGCTTCAAAGCACATTAGCAAATATAAAAGACAAGAATACAAAAATATGCAATAACACAATGATAGGATATATAAGTTTCCAGACCATATCAGTCTTTGGACCTTATACGTATACTCGTACGGTCGAACCTTACGCGTAGGGTTGGACCGTATGAGTATACTCGTACGGTCTAGTACGAGCTTGACCATATACATGTATTTGGACCATATGGGGTAATTTTAGAATACACATTTATGAGAATATTGAATTGTGTTTTAAAATTAATATTAATACAATAAGATGAATAAAGTGAAGGAGCGAACATTCAATCAATAAAAATTTAATATTCATTTATTTGTCTATCTGAATCCAATTAAGCTCTATCGCCCAAGGAGCCCATGACGCTTGCAATATGCAATGTCAGTTTTTTTTTTACGTTTACATGTTTTTTTCATGCATGTTTCTTTCCATTTGCAGTTTTCAATTGCAAATTTCTATATATTCTAAAAAAAATATTTCCATATTATGTATAAACTTCTAATAACTAGAACTTCAATGAGCATAATGCAATGTTTGACAGTGATATACTGTATTTACTGACATGCTGAATACATGAGATGAACAGATTAAATTAACGTGACTTTTTAAACCATTAAAATATTCAGTTTTTTTCAATTACAATTGAACATTTTATATCAACTCGAGATTTCAGTTTTGTTGCACTATAGGTTAATATATAATGAACTTGGTCAACTTTTTAAACTATGGCAGATAGTACGCGTCCAGTACGACCGTATGCATCATTTGAAAAAGTAAGCATATGGTCCAGACCGTACGCGTACGGTCTAAATACTCATATGGTTTGGAACATAAGTACAGTGTCACGTCATATGTAACAGAGAAACACAAAAAGCAATAAAAACAAAGTACATTAGCAAAAAAAAAAAGACAAGAATACAAATTTTAACCATAGCACAATACCACAATGACGGAAAGTTTAAGTACGGAGCAACGTCATATGTAACAAAGAAACACAACGAGGCTCATAGACAAAGCACATAAGCCAAAATTAAAGACATGAATAGACAAATTTACCATAGCGCAGTTAACACAATAACGGGATGTATAAGTACAGAGCCACGTCAAATGTATATCACAAAAGTAGACTAAACATCAAAGTAATTTTCAAAAAGACAACTTAAAAAACACTATAATTCGTTATGAAGATGATAAACAACGTTAGTACACAGAATCTATAAATAACGGTAACAGTAATTCAACAGCGGTTAAATTAATTGTCACATGAATATGGATTCAATCATGTCAAAACATTGATTTGCAAGTAAATTATTCAACAGAAATGTATCTTATTTTACTTTCCCATCCTTAAACCAAACTTGCTGCTTAAGGCGAATTATATTACCACTATGTCACTTCCATGCATATGGCCATAAATTTTAAACGATTTAACAAACAACAACAAAAAATATTTGATTTTTTATTTCTCGTAGCAAAATCATTTTATGTTAGCAAACAAAAAAAACATTGTTTTCTTTTAAATTTAAGTGTGTAATCTCAATAGCTAGTCAACTAAAACATTGATTTTTCTGTCTTAAAATAGATTTTCCAAAATTGTATGTTTACAATAAATTCTGTATATCTTTCAATCGTTCTAATTATAACCATTGATAACTTTTCACAAACTTTTCTTCGTATATTGACATTTTACGAAATTTAGAATTGATTTGCACCTATTGGTGTTACATGTGAACGATAACTACATTTTATTTAATAACGGAATATCAGTTATATATGAAGAGTATTACTTAACTCATTGAAGGGTCAAATAATGGATATTATTTTTATTGATATGACATGATTTAACGTACATTTAATGGTATAAATGCTATGTTATTGCATTGTTATGTTGTTTGCCATTAAAACGAAGGAATTTCTCTATTCTATTTGACACTTTCACGAGTTGAATTATGGTTGTATCAAACTATATCTATCTGCATATTATCGACTGTAGATTGATCATTTTGAAATATTGAATGTATTATAAATAACATTTTTGATAAAGGGTAGGAAGATCTGATTCGCTTCTTGAAGTTAAAGATACTGCATGATCAATAGTGTTCGAAAAGAGAAATGCCAAGATATATTCAACAGTATGAAGAATGCAACATCTTTAAATTCGTTGCACTATTAGGTGAATTTTGTCATGACGACAATTACTAGGCAAAGCAATAACCGCAATTTTTATTTTGAGTTATCAAGTATTTTACAAGTGATCAAGATAATTGTGTATACTGAGCGACACATGATTTATACATCGACGAAGACATTACAAGTATGCAACCTCTTCACCAGGGCAATACTGAATAGCTGTTGTAGAGAATAATAGTCTTTTCATACATACAGATACATGTCCAAGTGTAAGCAACACCATCAAGAAAATAAATACTGAACGAAAATTCACATAAACTCAGCATCGATACCAGGAGTGCAATCTCCGAAAGGTGTCACACTTAATTATGTATTAATTAAGTATTTTCTAGTACATTTGTTGTTAGCTCTTACATCTCCTAAATGCAATCATGCATTTCAGAAAAAAACTAATCTTCACCTCCTGTTATCTTTAGAACAATTGCTAACAAAAGCAGTTATGCCCTTGAAATAATAATAATTGACAATTATCACAAAGAACAATTATTAAACATTCTATTCTAGTTTTGGACGGTTCAAATTTAGTAATCGATTACGACAGTTCTAACTTAGAACAAACCTTGACAGTTCCATTTAAGAACTGTTGGCCAACGTTCATCCATGATACATTTGGGCGGTTTGAAAATAGAAGTTTGAACATTTTTATGCAACCATTCCGTAACGTTAATAACGTCTGGTATTGTTCTTTATGAACTTCTATTTTCTGAACCCCCTTTTTTATTATTGTTTGTTTCAATGTTTTCGAGAACATTTTGTTTAATTGTGTACCTGACAGTACTTTCCAATGACAGTTGACACAGATTAGGATAGTTTTTTTTATATTTTTTTTTGCAACAATAATTTTGTCCTTTCGCGCCAGAAGTTATTTTCATTCCATTTTTTTTTATATCTAAGCTCTTATGAACATATAACATCCATCATAAGCCTTAAGCCAATATTTTAAATCTGACACCTTAACTGAATGTTAAATGCATAGCACTGTTCTCATATTTATAAACAAAATATGTGTGTATATGTTTATGACAAACAGCCAGATGACACACATAAACAAATAGAATTAAGTATTGTTTATATCAGCCTCATTTCCAGTGTACCTGATTTCACTTTTAGACTTTTAAGAAAAGGTGTCTCTATTGAAACTTATAACTCGTCTTTTTTATTGAATGTATTTAGGGAGCAACAAACAGTCTTCAACATAAGATAGAAGACTTAACAATACGCCAAGCACTAAAAGAGGGGCGACAGCTACATCAGGGATATTCAAACACTTGGATAAAAAATAAACTGTCAACGCCATGGCTAAAAAGAAAAAACAAACAAACAGACAGAAAAAAACATTAGTCAACAAGACACAACATAACACACTAAAACATAGCTACACAAACCCCACCACAAAAATTGGGGGGGGGGGGGGGGATATCAGGTGCTCTGGAGGAAGAGTAAGCAGATCCTGCTCCATATGTGGCTCTCGTCGTTTCAATCACTCAGAGTCTAGTAGTTGTGATTAAATTAGAGACAAAAATATGAGGAAGAAAACGGGACTTAATTTAAAATTTTAAAACAAGCCTAAAGATATGGTTAAAAACAATCAGTGAACTAATCCAGATTTTGAACAGACTTATAAATATGTATAATGCTTAAACTGGTACATGTATATATATTAATCTCTGACCCGTCATCTGTATATATATTTAATTTAAATAATGACAGATAACTAACCGTGTATACGACATTTAAATTTTAATCATTATATTTACTAACAAAGAAGAACATTCTAGCCATGAATACATCAAATTGGGTTTTCCTATTTTGATATTATCTGTGTTGGTTTAAACATATTGATTGGAATATAATGAACCGACCTACATTTGGTGTTTAGTTCGTGATAAACGTACATTGTTATGAGATAGAAGGAACTATAAACACATTATTTAACTCAGGTTAAGTTATTTGATATAACTGAATATTTTTTTGTAACTGTATATCTAACACATTAAGACCTCAAACTTACACTTTTGTACATCCGATTTGTAGTTTAACAAGTATTTTTTCCCCGCTTTTAAACCCAGATTTTGTTAAAAGAAAAGTTCCGCTTAAGAATGAATACAACTGTTTGTACATTTTCTAAATACTTTTGTATACGCGAGAAGAAAATGCGTTCAACATATTTACTTTATGAAATCTATCTAAAAATACGATGAATGAATTGACTATCTTTACATGTGTTTTTTAGGTGTAACTTAGTACCATTACCGGTGAGTGTTGTTATATAAGACTACAAAGATCATAATGAAAACCACCATATTCCAGTGTACATTATTTGTAATAGCTGCAGTTCATATATCTGTTAGTACTTAATGTAGAAATACGTAAAATATTTTTTTTTAAATACGCATTCCCGAAATTTTAAAATATTTAGAATGGTTAGACAAATTTGATCATACATTTTTACATGTATAAAAAGTAAAAAAAAAACAAAAATACCACATCAAACGTCTGGCATGATCCTGACATGGTACAGTCATATTCTTAGGTTTAAAAAAAAAAAAGTGGATTAAATCTGGTTTTATAACTAGCTAAATATCATACTGGTGTGACAGTTGCATAAACCCCAAGTATTCTATAAAGTGGTTAACTTCCTTATTTAGCACAATCTGGAAACATAAAGCCTCTACTTATTAAATCAAAACTTAAATCTGCTGTATAGTTTTTAATTGTAAAAAAAGAGTTACCAAAGCATACATACACATGAAGTTTGATTGCTCCCCTCTTTATGTCTCTGCAACATAAATTACAATAATTGATAATAGAATTACCAAAGCATGCATACACCTGAGTTTTGATTGCTCCCCTTTTTAAATATGCTACATAGTTTACAATTGATAAAAAGAGTTACCAAAGCATACATACACATGAATTATGATTGCTCCCCTCTTTAATAGTTATCAAAGTTCCTTAAGTCTGATAGATAGTTTACAATTGATAAATAGAGTTACCAAAGCATAGTACTATTTTTTTTATATAAATAAAGCCGCTACTTTTCTCGTTGTCATTGTCATATCGGGGCCTTTTATAGCTGACTATGCGGTATGGGCTTTTCTCATTGTTAAAGGTCGTACGGTGACCTATAGTTGTTAACGTCTGTGTCATTATGGTCTCTTGTTGACAGTTGTCTCATTGGCAATCATACCACATCTTCTTTTTTATATACACATGAGTTTTTTTGCTTCCCTCTTCAAGTCTGCTACATAGTTTATAATTAATAAATAGAGTTACCAAAGCATATATACACATGGGTTTTGATAGCTTCCCTCTTTAAGTCTGCTACATAGTTTATAATTGATAAATACCAAATGTAGAGTTACCAAAGCATATATACACATGAGTTTTAATTGCTCCCCTCTTTAAGTCTGCTACATAGTTTACAATTGATAAATAGAGTTACCAAAGCATATATACACATGGGTTTTGATAGCTTCCCTCTTTAAGTCTGCTACATAGTTTTATAATTGATAAATACCAAATGTAGAGTTACCAAAGCATATATCGTCGCTGTTATGCAAAAACCTCGTATCTAAGGTTTTGATAATTTTACACCAGGCAGTAAAAACTGAAATCTTTTTATCGATTATTTAGAATTAAATATGTATGTTCCACTGTATGCAAAAATATCTGACCTTCTAACCAATCAATTACCAAGACGAGCAAAAATTTCTGCACCTATATATTGTAATTTCAAAGCTTTTCATTATTTCTAAGCTATATTAGAACCTAAAATTGATAAAACTGTACCTGTTATAATGTCAGCTGCCGTGACATGTGTTTTTCTTTTGAGATACGATATTTTCGCACAACAAAATGTGTCATCAATCCGACTACACTTTTTCGTCACATGTCAGAATTCGGGTTAATGATTGGTTAGAAGATCAGATATTTTCGCATACAGTGGAAGATACATATTTAAATTCTAATTAATCGATAAAAAGATTTCCGCAAAAAATTGAGATACGAGATTTTTGCATAACAGCGACGATATACTCATAAATTCTGATTGCTCCCCTCTTTAATAGTTATCAAAGGTCTTTAAGTCTGCTACATAGTTTACAATTGATAAAAAGAGTTACCAAAGCATACATTCAAATGAGTTTTGATTGCTCCCCTCTTTATGTCTGCTTCATAGTTTACAATTGATAAATAGAGTTACCAAAGCATACATAAACATGAGTTTTAATTGCTCCCCTCTTAAGTTCTGCTACATAATATACAATTGATAAATAGAGATTCCAAAGCATACATACACATGAGTTTTAATTGCTCCCCTCTCTAAGTCTGTGACATAGTTTACAATTGATAAGTAGAGTTACCAAAGCATACAAACACATGGGTTTTGATGCTCACCTCTATAAGTCTGCTTCATAGTTTATAATTGATAAATAGAGTTATAAAAGCATACATACACATGAGTTTTGATTGCTCCCCTTTTAAGTCTGCTTCATTGTTTATAATTGATAAATAGAGTTACCAAAGCATATATACTCATGAATTTTAATTGCTCCCCTCTTTAATAGTTATCAAAGGTCTTTAAGTCTGCTACATAGTTTACAATTGATAAATAGAGTTACCAAAGCATACATTCAAATTAGTTTTGATTGCTCCCCTCTTTAAGTCTGCTTCATAGTTTATAATTGATAAATAGAGTTAACAAAGCCTACATACACATGAGTTTTAATTGCTCCCCTCTTAAGTTCTGCTACATAATATACAATTGATAAATAGAGATTCCAAAGCATACATACACATGAGTTATAATTGCTCCCCTCTCTAAGTCTGTGACATAGTTTACAATTGATAAATAGAGTTACCAAAGCATACAAACACGTGGGTTTTGATGCTCACCTCTATAAGTCTGCTTCATAGTTAATAATTGATAAATAGAGTTACCAAAGCATACATTCACATGAGTTTTGATTGCTCCCCTCTTTAAATCTGCTTCATAGTTTATAATTGATTAATAGAGTTACCAAAGCATACATACACATTAGTTTTGATTGCTCCCCTCTTAAGTTCTGCTACATAATATACAATTGATAAATAGAAATTCGTAAGCATACATACACATGAGTTATAATTGCTCCCCTCTCTAAGTCTGCTGTATAGTTTATAATAGATAAATAGAGTTAACAAAGCATACATAAACATGACTTTTATTTGCTCCCTTCGTTGTATTTTCTCTCTTTCGTACAATTTGCTATGAAATTATACTAGGACGCCCATATGCATATTTACCGAGGGAGTGTCCGTATTGATAAGTGTATCATAAAGGTGGAGTTTTAAGAAAACTAATGATTGCATTACATGTATAACTATAACGCTAATAATCTTTATTATTCTTTTAACAATTTGAAATTTAAAAAAAAGCAATTAAGATATATTTCAAATGTCAAATTTAATTACCTACAAATTGAATTCACTTCAAAAATACCATTTTCAAACCAATAACTTGTTGGTTATGATTTTCTTGTTTTTATTTTTTATTTTTATATAGACAGTTGAGTCATGTAATACAACTGAATTTACTTGTACAAGCGGCGAATGTATTGATTTAGGACTTAGATGTGACAATGATTTTAATTGTGGAGATAAAACTGATGAAGAAAACTGTAAGTTTATTGTAGGCTAGGACTGTTATTTTCCAACGTATAGATACTGTGGGGGTGGGGAGTGTGCAGGACGTTTTTCGGGAAGTCGGAATCGGATGTTATTAAGCTCGGGATTTTTGGATCCGGGAATTCTTTTTTCGAATTTCTTAAAATTCAGGACCTCTGGATTTCATGTGTTATAAAGCCGGGATTTCGGGATCAGGACACCTCCAACCCCCTCCCCCTACACTTCATAGAAGGGTTATTATTTTGGATTTTGATTTGTTAGCATGTCTTTCCTGTTATTGTGGGATCTTTAAAATTCTTCAATAAACACTTGAGTACATGTAATTTAGAGAGAGGAAATCCTAATGACAAACAGGAAACTTAACTCACTGCGGTATCCTGAATACGATTTCTCGTCATATATTTTATAACATTATCACCTTCTTATTTAGAAGTATGTGACCTTGCTACACAAATATTATCACTTGCATAAAACTCTTTTGCGGTAAATTCAAAAACTTATTTTAAATTGAATGAACCTGTATTTTATGTTGCACAATAAAAGGTCAAAATCTATAAAAATAATAATAAATTGGTCAAACAGTGTAATCCCTAGTTCCTATAAATCGATCAAAAATCAACATTTCAATTGTCAACTTGAAACAAAGAAATGTAAATTCTTAAGATAATCAGTTTTTAATGGGAATAATTCTCAAACGGTAAATGCACACAACCGAACGTGGTCTACTTAAAAATACAAATGAAATATTATTCAAATTTCAAAAGATTTGAAAAATTTCAGCGTTCGTTAGTAATAGAAAAAACCTTACCAAGACTTTGAATGATGATAGTCAACACATCACATTCGAACTAAGCATTTATCAAATGACAAATTACATGGAATTCAAGATTTAAAGGATTTGGTAAAACTGCCAAAACCCTAGAAATACTGTAGTTGTTAAGTCTGCCGTCCAAAACAATTTTCCTATTCAAAACGGAATCGTGTTTCTTCTTTCTACCTGTAAGACATATATCCTTCTTAACAAACCCACAACATTTATTTTCAATCCTTATTTTTCTTTTTCCGAATGCCTTTTTTTATGTGTTTAATTGATACGCCGTTTCACGCGTTTTACTCGATCTATCACAATTTAGTCATCGTTTACATTTTAGGTACGGTTGTACAAATATGTCCCGAAGGGAGGCAAAAATGCGATACTGGATAATGTGTTATAGACATAAATCTATGCTCAACACAAACAACTGTGATAGAATTATCGACGTCTATTGTAGAACCATCATCTCAAAGCTTGATATCTCCAACAAACACATTTGAGATACAGTCTAATCCATCTACAATATCTACATATGGTATTCAACTAACATCTACATATGATATTCAACCAACATCTGTATATGATTTTCAACCAAAATCATCACGTGACATGCCTGATAATTCAGTTATGTATATGACGACTCCATCAGTACAATCTGTCAAACCTCCAACTCCTGACAGTAAATTCAAACCCATATGTAAGTTGTCTCACTGATACTTAGATGGGAAATTATTGGCACCTTTTGATCTATTTTTGATTTAATCTATTTTACATTGCCAGTGCAAATATGTACATGTACGGGAAATTCATAAGTAAACAATATTTTTTGATGTATTAATTATTGTATTTGTTTAAATGTTCCAATTTATCATATAATACGAATATATGATAATCCAATTCAGATCGATTATGACGAACACATGATAAGTTGTAACTGACTGTTTACTAGAAATCAGTAACTACAATAATGAGTTATGTGATGTTTGTGCTTTAAGTTGATGTTGGTGTGTTTTTGTGTCTAGGACCGTATTATTAAATTGTATAGTTTGTTCTTCTGCAATCTCCGGCGCAGAGATCACATATCCGTTCCGTTCAATACTTTGTAACACTACACTTATAGTAAGTGCAGTATTGCGGAGCATGTATCGAACTGATATGAACTCTGCGCCTGAGATGGGTTCTTCTGTTTCGCTAATACATCATGATTTCTGGTAAACGTGGTAAATTCAGGTTGAAAGCCTACAAGCATGTTTTAAACTGTCACATTCTGTTTGTATTTGCCTAAAGTCAGGATAGTAGTCGTTGGTTCATGTTTTTCCTCGCAAATGTTTGAGACCGATTTTTAACAGCTGATTATACAGTTTTTAGTGGTATGCTTTGGCTCAATTTTGAATTCATTCTTAATTCTATCCTTTTTTTGTAAATTGTTAGAAATTCAAATGTGACGTCACTTTGTGCGCCGAACTCTTCGGCTAACTCGACTGTAACTTTTTATGTGCTGGTTTAGGCTGTTTTTATTATGTAATCAATCACCACGTCAGTGTTGACACATATATCTATTATATAGAAATTTTTATAAATTTACTGTTTGCAAAAGTATGAATTATTCTAAAAAACAAGAATGTTCTTATCCCAGGCAGAAAACCTTAGCCGTATTAAACACAACTTTTTGTAACTTTTGGTTCTCAATGCTCTTCAACTTTGTACTTTTTTTTGCTTTTGAACTTTTTTATCTGAGTGTCACTGGTTAGTCTTGTGTTACCGAAACGTGCGTTTGGCGTATTAAATTCTAAACCTGGTACCTTTTGCTAGTATTTGTGTGTTTTTCTGTCTCATATGTTCTTCCATTTATTTGTATTGTAGTCCTGTCATGTAATATTGTCATTTTAATGTTATATTTAACATTGCCATAAAAGCGGGAGGTCAACCTAGCCACAAAACTAGGTTCAACCTACCATTTGTTTTTCTTAAAATGTCCTGTACTAAGTCGGGTATATGGTCATTGTTATATTATAGTTAGTTTCTGTGTGTGTTACATTTTAGTGGTGTGCTTCTGTTATGTCGTAGTTCTCTTTTTTTATGTGTTTTCCACCGTTTTAGTTTGGAACCCGGATTTTATGGAGTTTTTATCTCAATCGATTTATGAATTCTGAACAGCGGTATACTACCATCGCCATTATTTGAAGGCCGTATGTGAACAAAAATTGCTTATAAACGTCATTTCAATTCGAATCAATATGTAGAAGTCTCAATGGCACTCACACAACATATCATTAACAGCGGACTCTGTGTCATTTTTAGATATATAATAAAGGGTATTAAATTGTTATTATAATGTTGCATGTAACGTTTATACATTTTTTTATAGGGTGAAAATCCTCACTACTCGTTTATTCAATGCGTATGCATGTATTGAAAAGAGCAGTAGCTGTCAAATTCATGTTCACTGATTTTAATCAAATTCTCATATTTTATTTATAACAATGTAAAACATTTATAAAATCTATTAAAAGTGTAAAATATTCAATAAACAGGGCACGGGCATGAACAGACGTAGCTTCGTTTCGTGTGTAATTTAGTCAAGACGACATCTAATTAATTATCGAGTTAACCTCTAAAATCATCCGATGACCATTTAAATATAAGCGATAAATAAATATATATATAGATTCAGCAAACTCGTGCTGTTGGATTATTATAGGTCTATTTAATTCATATTATAGATGAAAAATAAATGTTTATCATGGTTTTTACCTGTATAAGAATGATATTTTGTGGATCGAATAAGTCAATCAAATGATTTACCTTTGTTTCATTTTAATGTTGACATTCTGTTTCTTTAAATAATTTTACACACACAATGCATATGTTATTCTTCTAAAGCTAAGGGGTTGAATTAAAGTTCACATCAATACGGATTCAACTAGCAAGTGAATAATTCATAATTAATGTTTTATATTTATATTTTGTCAAAATTGAACCATACTGGCTACTAAAAGCGAATTATTATTTCACTTTTTGCATTTCATTAATGGTTGACTTTTCTATATATCTCGTAACTAGTGCCCCTTTAATTCTGATATCTGTAAGAAATTGATATAAATTGTAAACAATCATTCACAACTTCTATACATCCTTCACTATGAAATATCCAGCTTGAGTTTACTGAACTAGGTACATTCAGCAAAGTTCGGACGCATGAAATGTATAACTTGTTGTTTTCATATTTTACAGCACTTGGTCGATGCCTCTGCTGGCTTATCTTGTGGAGTGTTGTCTAATTGGCAATCATACTACATAAATTTGTTTTACATCATATATTGGCATTTTTTAAGGTTTTTTCGGTTTACAGCTCTTCAACTGTTTAGGTTTGTATCCATCTCTGGTTTTCAAATATTTGACTTTGAAGGTTCCTTATGAAGGTCAATATAAAATCCGCATCAAACGCATGAACTTTAAAGTGTGTTGTTTTAATTTATTATTTTGATTGGGTGCGATAGATATACAAAAAAGAAGATGTGGTAGGATTGCCAATGAGACAACTGTCCACAAGAGACCAAAAATGACACAGACATTAACAACTATAGGTCACCGTACGGCCTTCAACAATGAGCAAAGCCCATACCGCATAGTCAGCTATAAAAGGCTGTTTCATACCACTCGCGTTTAACTAAAACTAGATACCGCACACTCGATTTTTTCTCTTGACATATTTTGTTGTTGATAGATTCGTGTCCCGTCACTCTCTTCAAATGAAACTGATTGCTTTATGTGTAAGTGTTAAAGACCCCAATGAAATCGTTGGTGGTAATATTCCACGTAATCAAGGCTTGATGTAGTAGTGTTATGATTCAATATTTGCTATGCACATTAGCAGTTTGTGTTATCAAACTAACTTTTTATCCTTTCAGACTTTTTATTCTTGGTTTTATTGATTCCAATTGGTATCACGATATATTTCATATGTAGAGATATCAGGAATTGAAATGATAAAACCCAGGCACCCGACAAGGTATTTATGCTACTTAGCCAAAAAAAATCATTGATTGCTGGTTATATGAATCAGTTGAGAAATAGAATTGAAGGCTGAAACAAGATGTATTAAATGAAAACAAATTATTTGATATAAAGTAAATGAATGCTTCGTGTCAATTATCAACCTTGGACAATCTAACGCTTTATGTATTATTTTTCGTTTCAATTCTTTTACTTTGACATCACTATTTCACTTCTTGTCTGGAGAACAGTCCACTAGAAGGTGTATAACACTATACTTTCCAAATTCCCATACTATAAGATTGATTGTTTTGAATTTTTGTTTAACATTTCTTACATAAAGGAAAGAAAAATAGTATCAATTTTTATAAGAAAAATGAAATAAGTAATTGTCATTTTATCAATAACAACAATTAACATTGTATTCTTTTTATAGTTTCAGATGAGAAACATGACGTAAGGAAAGTTATCCCATGTTTATTCATCATAATTTTAAATCTAGACCACAGTTCCTTTATGCATGTAGTGGCGACATTCATTTTACATGCTCTATTTACATTTCTACTCAATTTCAGTCTGACTTTATTTTAGAACTATTCATATTGAATGAATGTTATATAAACTTATCCCGATTTCAAATTAGAACAATTTACTGAATAACATTATATTTGCATAACATAGTGGAATAATGAATAATAGCGAAAAGGGAAAAAAACGAGAAGAAGACAACACTACAACTTAAAAGAACAAACACCGAACAACCTAAACCCTACCAAAGAAATACGGGGATGATCGGAGTCGCCCAGTTAAGGATCAACAGATAATGCACCCACATGCGAAGCTCTTCGTATTTCTCATGTAAGAACACAACCGGTGATAAGTTCAATTCGTAGGGTTACTTTCGAAGACATTTGGACGGGATTCAGATACCAACAAATGTAACATATCCGATTTAAACGAATATTCAATGACATCATTCAAAAATGTCATATTTTTACTCGTGGTATGCAAATAATATGACAAGTGGTAATATTATTTGGCATACCACGAGATCTATCACATTTTAATTTCATAACACATTGTACATTATGCTGACATATATTCTTGTATTAAGTTTGAACACACATTTGGACAACGTTGTATATCATATACGATATGTAAATGGAATCTTAAAATGAAATTAAATGATTTTGCTTCTTTTGTCTTTTTGTATTTGACAAATGTCTAATGGAATATAAAACATATATTCTTCGATTGATTATTTTATTCTTCTAAAAGCGAAATATTTTAAAAATATATAAATGCATTGAGGGGTACATTGAAGTTTGTTCCAACTGTTCTTTAGTTTTGCAATGGTCCGATTCTACAAAGACAATAAGAGTTTAACCTCGATGTCTGGTAAGGTAATGTTTTTCGTTATAATGTCTGTAGTTTTGTTATTATCTATATGTATTCTGTTTTTATCCCCTCTTGCATTGGTTATGACATATATCTTTACAAGTGTTCAGCGTCTAAAAACATTTATATGAATTACATTATTGCTACTGAACATTATCTCAAACATAAACCCTTCCAAACAGTTTAGATTTATAACTTCAAAACCCCTTTTACAAGAATACAAAAAAGAGCCGTTGTCAATCGTAGACTGCTTCAAAACAAGGCTTTTACCAATTTAAATTATGGTAAGTGTAAAGAGAAATATCGATATTTTAAGATATATCTAGTGATTAATAATAAATGATATCCAAAGTATTTATCTTAACAACCCATTAATGTTCTTTATAAATTTGAACAAGATTACACACATTATGCACATATAAATTTCCTCTTTCCGCTAGCTCTCCATTGACAATAAAAAAAAATGAATGTCGCTCTCGGTCCGGTGACACAGTTATCGTCCCTTGATTTTTGTTGTGCCACGAGTAAAGTTCATAGTATTGACAATGTGTAACTTGGCATTTTTTTTTTATATCTTTTCCAAATGTATTTCTTCATATTTTATGCTTCAAATAGCAAGTAAAGGGATGACATTACACTGTTTAAGTCATGAATTTTAAAGTAAAGTAGATATTTTGTCCAGCTAAAAAGGTTAAAAATTAACAGTTTGGCAGCTGTCAAAAAAAATTTCAAGACTTCCCTTAACATAAAATTTTCCATTTTTTTAGTTAGAGCCGATGAAGTTTTCAATAATTTTTATGTAATTTGTCCCAAAAGTAGTGCAAAGCTGTAAAAATGTTATTGAGGTGGGACAAGACAACAGCGTTGCATTTTAGTGTTTCTGATGTGTCGGTGTTCTCCTCTTATATTTGATGTGATTCCCTCAGTTTTATTTTGTAACTCGGATTTTGTTTTATTTCTCGATTTATGAATTTTTAACAGCGGTATACTACGTTTGTAAAAGTTATTAAGACTCGAATATTTAATACATCGTATAAATATTTTAAATATCTAGAAGGAAGTGTACACCATTATTTCGCATAAATTATTTTAATAAAAGTTTGTTTATAGTATACATTGCAATAAAGTGACCGGGATCTTCTCAAAGATGGATATTATATCCCTTGTATTGCGTAACTGTTATACTATATGTGGATTTACATGATTTATATCCGGTAACGATAGAAAATGATTTATGTATTACGTTTTTCAACTTTCAAATAATAATATTTGAATTAATCAAATTATAATAGCTTGCATATTTAACATTTTGCATTGTTCCAACAATCAAACAGACGGGTACAATGAGATAACGATTACATTCTGAGGTCTTCGTGAGAGATCAATATTACAATCGCATTTTGTTGTATTTCAACTTCTTGGACAGATGTGCGTTGATATATATGATGTTGATAGGATGGTTTCTGCTACCATAGCTTGTTTAATGGAGAGTTGTCTCGTTGGTACTCATACCGCATCTTCTTATATCTATAAACAGAAACAGTAATAATCTTAAAGACAAATAAAAGACTACTATTACACGTTATCAAGATGATAACCAACGTCACTACCCTTAATCTATACTTCAAGAACATCGTGTATTAGTTGTGATATAGAATATTTATCAAAAAGGATTAGGTACTTTCCGATGATGTTTTTATAGAAAAAAAGACAAGACATCATTTGACATACATTGTGTACCCCTGGTTCATCAACTTTCTACTCAGACTCAAATGTTTCTGTTATCTTTAAACATTATATTTGAATTAAAAATGTGTATGTATTTAAGTAACCGGACAATATTATCAGTTTTATTTACCTGTAAATAGTTATTAAAGGTACCAGGTAAATTCATATTAAAAAAGGATAAAAGAATTGTACTATGTCTAGCAACATAACAGGGAATGAATTAACTATATTAAGATACATGTACTTGGTCCATTAGAAAAAAAACCAGAAAACTGAATAACAGATTCATAGCTTGTGACAGTCACATAAACAACGAGGTGGTGTTAAATATGGTTGTAGGACCTTAAGGTTTCTTAAGATTGGACAGTGGAGTAGCAATACAATAAAACAACGTAAAAATAGCTGGGAAAAGTTTGCCTCACCAGAGAGGTACCAAGCAGAAACAGAATTTCTCTGTTGAATGAAAAGTGACAGAAACCATCAATCACAATCAAAGGATTACACGTTCTGGGAAAGGGACAGTCACTTAAAGAATGTGACGGGGTACAATAGGTTGTAAACGCTGAGATCCTTCCTGAACATGGACAGTTGAGTAATAACATTACATAATAACAAACTGTAAGCACAAGTTGGAAATTAATTAAATCATCCGTGAACATTTTTAGTTGGGCTACAAAAGTTTTCATTATTTTGTTCGAACATGTTGTGTTTTTGTAATCTGTTGTGTTGTTAATATAGAGTAAAATTGGTGTTTCCAGAATCCTATTTTTCTGTTATTGATCTTTTGTTAATCCATTAATACAGGTTATAAAAAAGGGGGTTACACAAAATACATACAAGTAGTGCTACTATTTTGACACAGATTTTTATTCAATACATATTTAATACATATTCAACCTTGTTTACTTTTAACATGTTTTGTTTGCTAACAAGGAAGAAGTGTCAGTTTAAGTCGAAATTTCATAACGATAAATTTGTAACCTCTCCTTTGTTCTATATATCTGTGTCTACATATTTGTATAATAATAGTATATATGTACATCAAAATCTTGTAAGGTAAGAAACAATATGGTATTTATTTTAAAAAGAAATATTTTTTATGATGCTTATGAACATAACAATGAATAATGTAAGCCAGTGAGTCATATACGCGTTTTTATATTAGATAAATGCGTTTGCAATGTTTCAAGCTCAACATCAGCTTAATCGTTCCTTTCTTTTCCAAAATTCCCCAAAATGCAATTTCTCTTTACAAGGGTAAGCAATAGCTCCATATAATTTATTTAATGAATTTACCACAGAAAATGTAGGCAGAAGATCGCAAACATTTCTATTTTTCCTATAATTTCTATTTCATAGGTGAATGTATGTTATTTTAAAAAGACATATTTATTATGAATTATAAATGTAATATTCAATATGTTTATATAATATAACATTGTAGTCACGCAGACATGAACCAAGTTTAAAAAGTACAGGGTTAAAACAAAATTACATAATAGGTGGCTATCGTATTTCTACCCTCATGCTTTTTAAATCAATATCCTTTAACAACGTGTATGTGTTGATAGTTTTTGATAAATTTATGATTTACAATACATGAATAATTACACATTTGAACACTTTAAATGCATTGAGGGGTATATTGAAGTTTGTTCTAACAGTTCTTTAGTTTTGCAATGGTCCTTTTTTGGTAAATCATTTGAAGAATAGTTGTGTTTGCACAATTTTTATAATAGAAATTCAATGTTATAAAGGATAAAATAATACTTTATATATAACGACGAAACACGGTTATAATTATTAGTTTAACTTAACTATGAATGCGTTATCTTCATGATCTGGGTGACGTGTTCTCACTGAAAGATTCAAAATGTGATGATACTGATGGCATCGCTCCGATTTAACGTGATAAAAGACAACGTAAATTATCTACTTATCGAAGCAACGACTAAAATATGCTGCCATAAGAAACATAAAAGAAAAGCAAGTGGAGGCAAAAATGTGTTTCCAGCCGGAGGCTCTACATTTCTTCTCTTTACGCTTTTGTGAAACATTTCTGTGTTGTATTTTTTTTTTAATTCAAGTTTCCAATTATCAGTGTATGATTTCTGGTTATGTTATTAGACCGTGTATATTTACGCCAAACATTTTTCATTTTAAGCTGAAAAAATTGATTTTGCAAAATACTCTACAAATTTAAAAGTTTATTGGTTTGATAAATGTATCAAAAAACTGTTGAATTCACTTCTGAAAAATCATTTTCGTTATGAGATTAGAAATTTGTAATTTTCATGATATTACAATATTTAATTTCACGAGGATAATATAAAAAGTAATGATAAGTTTGTCTTTAAAAGATTTCATCTTATCAACAGTTTGAATAAATTAAAACATTTGAATTTGATTGCTTTAGATAAAAACAAATTTCAATCTCCTTCCTAAGAACAAAATATTGAAATTGCTTACCTTAAGCACTTTTCAATTTGCCTTAAAAAATTGAAAAATGAAAAATGCTCCAACGTGGAGCATTTTTCAATTTGTCTTTCAAAATTGAAAAATGAAAAATGCTCCAACTTCGAGCATTTTTCAATTTGCCATGAAATATTGAACAATGAAAAATGCCCCATATTGGTTGAATTTTCATTTTTTAGAAAATTTTCTCAAAATGAAAATGTTTTTGTGTGTAGCATTTTTCAATTTTTGTAATCGTTTGACAAAATGAAAAATGTTCTAAAAAGGTTAAAGAAATTGATATAAAAGATATTGAAAAATAGATAATCAAATAATTTTTTCATTCATTGTTAACACTTTAGAAATTTTGTTTTTATGCTTTAAATATAATACACATGTGTGTATGTGTGAACCCGTAGATGCACATTTATAACCTAACCCCGAAAAGATAGATGAAGAGCAACGCACCAGCAATTTTTTTACTGATGTGGCACAGAATATCATGCAATCTTTATTAATATTCTATATGTATCAGTTAAATCAAATAGATATTGGTATGTTGAATTCATTGATAAAGATATTTAATTTTACTCTCAAGTTTAGTATTGTTTTAAAAGTTAATAAACATTTAATATAAGATCTGAGCCATTAATGAGTGTTATGATCAAGGTATAACTATGCCTGATTTGAAAACGAAGTTGAGGTTTTTTAAATGAGTATGCAAAGCTGGTAACAATAACAGAGTGATCTAAGCCCCAACGACAGAAGAGAGAGTTATTCACAAATGTAAAGTAAAAAAAATGTAAGATGGACTTTTAATAAATTAAAATTTCGTACTTTCATGCACTGGCTACGCGTTTGGTAATATCCTCGGTGACAACCTAGAAAAGATGTAAAGATAAAAACAACACCTAGGAAAGCTGTTCTTTTCCCAATCTCCATATATTCCTTCCAAATACGGCTTATTTTGGAAGTCATTTTTTTAACTAGATAACATTAATTTTTTCACTGTTTTTGATTTAATTATTTACTTAAGCTATTCAGATACCAATAGTGCTTTAACATTTGACATCCATCGTCTCAGCTGTTCAGAATTACTCGGGTTACTTTTTGGTCCCGCGAGCAGGGTGCTGAATTTTTTTTTTTCTGTTTTTAACTGAAATACATTATTTTGGGAAAACTAATCAGGAATGAAGTGGACTAAAGATACGACTGTCGTTAGGAGAAATTTTGAAAACTTAGGTGTATAATTGTTCATGTTGTCTTTTGTTTTTATATTATGGTTTATTTGGTAAATGTATAGTAAAATAGGTTTGATGTTGTCAAGACTGATATTGCTGATTACTTTGTTCATTTTGAGACAGATTTTCTATTATTTAGAATGAATGTGAGGTGGCATTTCAGTTATAAATGAACTTCAAATGTGAAGGTAGTTTACGTTTCTTAAGATATAAGAAGATGTGGCATGAGTGCCAATAAGACAGCTCGTCTTCTAAGTCACAATTTTTAAGATAAAAACCATTATAGGTCAAAATACGGTCCCTACACAGAGTGTTGGTTCACACCAAACAGTAAGCTATAAAGTGTCCCAAAAATGACAAGTGCAAAACTATTCAAACGGGAAAAACAACGGTATAATCTATATACAGAACGAGAAATACTTATGAATCACATGAACAAACGACAACAAGTAACATTAGAAGATAACAAAACCTTTAAACAGACTTATTAAGAAGGGATATAGTTACTATACTGTTGTCAGGTCATTAAAGTTTGCATATTTTGGCTTAAATATTGATTCACTTATAGGGTCTTTACATCGGAATTAAACAGATTTATTTAAAAAAAAAACAGTTGTTGGCATGACACGGGTTATGTTCTCCTCTTAAATACTTTATGATTGTATAATACTAAACCCCTAACGGGAGTTGCCTGGAATTCCTACGATGAAGACGTAATCGTTCAATCAGTTTAATTGAGGCTTGGAGCTGTCATGTCAGTAACTGCTAGTAGTCTGTTGTTATTTATGTATTATTGTCATTTTGTTTATTCTCTTTTGTTTTCTGACAGCGGACTCGGAATTCTCTTGATCTGAATTTTACTGTGCGTATGGTTATGCGTTTACTCTTTTACTTTGGCCAGATGTATTGGGGGAGAGATCTCAAAAACATGTTTAACCCTACCGCATTTTTTGCACCTGTCCCAAGTCAGGAGCCTCTGGCCTTTGTAAGTCTTGTATTATTTTTATTTTAATTTTTTTGTGTATAGTTTGTTTAGTATGACGTCCATTATCACTGAACTAGTATATATATATATTTGTTTAGAGGCAAGCTAAAGGACGCCTCCGGGTGCGGGAGTTTCGCGCTGCATTGAAGACCTATTGTTGACCTTATGTTGTTGTCTGTTTTATGGTCGGATTGTTGTCTCTTTAACACATTTCCCATTTCCATTCTCAATTTTAGAAAAGGGTATTGTCTATATAAAAAATAGAAGGTTCAAAATTATTATGTCTGAAGCTGTCAGGGACAAGATAAAAATTATCAATATTTTGAGTCAGAGATGGGAGATCTTCCAATGATGCCGCCCCTCCCCCTCCAAAAAAAAGTAAACAACACTAAAATCTTATTCCGACATTACATATGGAATTTTATTTCATTCACGTGAATGATGTTTGAGTGACTCGGTATGCGCCTTTTCCTAATTATACATAAATTCCTCTTTTTTTGTTCTCCAGATCCCACCTTTGGTGTCCCCTTTATTTCATTACCCAATTTTTATAATCCTATATCCAACATCCCCTTTTTGTAACCTCAACATCACCCCTCTCTATATCCCACTTCGAGGGCTACTTGCAAGATTCATTTTTATGCCCAAAATTATCAGCCTGATATGGAACAGTTTCGTGATCCCTGTAAAAAAAAACAAAAAACTTATGACTTTCTGTTTACATAACGCATATAAAATGGGAGCGGATGAGCTACAAACAATATAATAGTATAAAAAAGCGGCAACATCGATAAATGTTTTAATAAAATTATTTAAAATTTCTCAAATTACAAGAGTGCACGCGCTGAAATGTCTCTACTTCTTTACTAATCATTGATATTATGGTGAGGGGGGTCGGAGGGGTCCTGATTCCGAAATCATGGACGTAAAAACATGAAATACATTGTAGCGAGGTCCCGAAAAAGGTTCTGCCCACTCCTATGTTGATAGTCCTAAATATAAAGCTATCCTACAACGATCACATAAACTTAACATGGTCCAAGAAAATTAGGCCAAGATCATTTAAACACAACAAGAAATACATGTACTCCTTACAATAAATCACTAAGTATAATTGACCTTTTTCTTATAGTTTCTAAGAAACAGACTTAACCGAGAAAACTAAACACACGAACCATGAAATTAAGGTCAAGGATCCGAACCTTGGCAGGCAGAGGTGCACAGCTTACAATTTTTCCATACAGCAAATATATTTAACATATAATTGCTTATAGTGACACGTTTAGAATTTCCTAAATATTTGACGTAAATAGAAAATCCTAGTTTGTCGTAATTACAGTTGTCGATTATATATACATGTGGTTGTTTTGTTGGTGTGTTTCGTTTTTGTTAACTCTATCGTCCGTCGGAAAGGAATAACAGTATTTGACAATCAAAATGATCTAGGCCCGTTTCAGATGACAGAGGGTCCATTCCGGAAAGTTATAAATCAATACACGAGACTGGATACATGAACTTTCACATACTTTATTTTTCCATCTAACATGTATATGAACAATCACAGTTCATAAAGCATATTTACAAAACATTAATCATGGCAACATACATTAACCCGCCGCTGCTCGTAGATCGAGAGCGGGGCAAACCGGTGCGTCACATGGTTCTCTCTATTTCTATCCCCTTTTCGTTTCAAAAGTAACCTTTATAAAATATGATCATAGAAACGTTTTTGACCAATGAAAACAGAAAAGGGTTGATGACCATTGTTATCAAAAAGTATTCTCACGACATAATCTTAATCCATAAATATTTCCTAGTAACGCTGAAACGACTAATACATGTCTTTTATAAAATTATTTGAAAAATAGTTCAAAATCTTGTTTCCTTATAAAACGCATTTCTAGCGTAATAAAAATATTGAAACTAAATTACGCACAAGAAATAACTGTTTATGCCAAACACGACACAAAAAGATGAAAATTCTAAAATTCACAATTTCACGCATTTTTACAACATGACAATAGTTTAAGAAAATTAGACCAAAACTAAAAAAACTGAACACTGAGCAATGAACAGTGAAAATGAGGTCAAGGCTAAATAAAACCTGCTAGACTGACATGCACATCATTAAATATTTCCATACACCAAATAAAGATGACATATTGCATATAGTGTTAGAAAAAAAGACCAAATATAAAAAAAAACTTAACTTTGACCACTGAACCATTAAATTTGATCAAGGTCTGATAACCACTATCATGCTTGACACATCTATATCATTTCCGCTATTGTTCAATAAAATATCGTCATTCGATCTCGATGGACCAGCAACGCGTTGTGACTCAGGTTGGATTGGTTGATCCGGCATGTTTACTGGATCAAAATTCGATTCAGAGGCTCCTCTGATTCTACATCTATCCCTACCATCACACCCCCTATTTCTGGTACATTTTGTTAAAATGCCTGTGTTGTTTTCGAGAGTTCTACGTATTTTAAATGACAATTAGATGGAATTAAATTGAACAGTATTTATATGGAACATGATGTTGACGATATTGACGAGAGCGTAGTTAGATCACGGTATGAAAGTGGAAAGGTCTTAGACTGATCGTTGTTAGAGCGGGAAAACAATGAAAATCCAAACCTTCATCCTGCTCGTACCGTGACTCACCTTTTAGATCGCGGTGAGAGTTGTGCAATATTGGTCTAGTGTGATTTGGGCATAAAACATGCTCCTTGTTTCTTTACCTTTCCTATTGTTCAAAATGAGAAACTGGTTCTCGTCTTGTATTTTTGCTACCATACGAAACCTGCTTTCATCGTGTCAGAATACATTTTTTAATAATCGTGAAATATATATCACTTATAGTTCAGTAATTTCATTTATTGTTATTGATCGTAACGCAATCAATAAACATAATCAATACAGAAGAAACGTTGCTATCTTACTTTTTCTTAATTTCCCCATTAGCATCATCAATTGATACATGTACATTTATAAAAATTCATATATATGGCACATGAAAATATATAACGCTGCCGCACGCTCTCCGTGTATTCATTTACTCTATTCGTGAATGGCGTGCTTTGTAACTGACCTGACGAGTACTAAACTAAGCGTAATTTCATAAA
This sequence comes from Mytilus galloprovincialis, assembly GCF_965363235.1. NCBI lineage: Eukaryota > Metazoa > Mollusca > Bivalvia > Mytilida > Mytilidae > Mytilus > Mytilus galloprovincialis. The sequence continues at coordinate 8,005,501 of NC_134842.1, forward strand.
AAAAAAAAAGATGTGGTATGATTACCAGAGAAACATTTTTTCCCCACCAGACATTAAGTGATAATGAAGTAAGCAAATATAATTCATGGTACAGTCTTCAACATTTAGGAAAACCAATACCTCAAAGCAAGCTACAAAAGATTTAAAAATGAAAAATTTAAAACAATTCAATTCATTCGAGAAAAAATAATTTTACGGCTCATATATAGAACTCTAAGTGATTAAAGATCACGAAACTCGTTTTAGGTGCGCAACCATCCCCTTAACATTGAACAGTGATAAACAGCACTATAAAACATCTTATAAAATCAGTTGAAAAGACTTGACTCATTAAAAAAATAAATAAATAAAGGGCTACGCTGTAAGCCCATGATACTCCCCTTGTCCTTATGTTTGAAATGAATTTTCTCAACGAATATTTTCGAATTACTTTATTAAGGTGTTGAGAACCTTTGGTGACTCCATAGTTTAAGTGTCTTTAAAAAGTACATAGTGAGCAGTGGTCGTTACATACAAACGTTCACCTAAATTGTTCCAGTCAATGGATGAATTTAATGTGTCAATCAATGACCACAGCCACACTGTTTTGAATTTCATTCTATAAACAATTCACTAAAGATTTATAAAATTTTGTAAAAGTTTTTATGAGTGATTGTCCAAACAATGGAGAAAAAAAACTTTTTAAAGCATAAAATTTCATGACACGGAAACGTAAAATCTGAAATTTTTCAAAACCGAAAGGGAGCATACGTCAATAGATATAAACCATTCTTCGAAGTTTGATTAAAGTTGATGGAAGCATTTTTTAATTATTGTCCGAAAACTGGAAAATCACCCCTTTTTAAGGATAAAATTTCATAACATGGAAACTAAAAATTTTAAATTTATAAAAATCGAAAGGGAGCTTACGTCAATAGTCAATAATCAATTCAACAAAGTTTCATAAAAGTTGGTGGAAGCGCTTTTTTATTAATTGTCTGAAGTGTGGGCGACGGACGGACGGACAACAGTATACCATAATATGTCCCATTTTAGACGGGCGTATAAAAACCAAGAAGCAAGTTATTAAAAAGGCTAAACGCATAGTACAGATACAAACGTGCCTGAAGTTTGTGATGGTATAAAGTTCTAAGCGAATAACAACCTATCAACCATCATGTGTCTGAGTCTACAAAATCAGTCATGCAGTAGAATTGCAATGGATTTTGACAAAAAAAAAATACGATAATTTTATTATCGACACCTGTTAGGATTATAAATCAATTGTGTATCAAATAGATCGACAGTTAATTTTTATCAATCTTTTTCTGTAAGTTTGTATTCTCAGCAGAATCTCTATTAAAACTATGGCTTTATAAATCTCTTCATACCTTTTTTCTATTACATCGAAACACGATGATTTGATATAAACTGATATGAACAGAAAAAGATGTCGCTTACACGGCAGCGAAATAACAACCCAACTAAACATATAACCTACAGTCTCTTGGGAAGCACTTATATTGTATTTAACAGATGACAGGGGTCTCTATACATATATTATGTCAACCTCCGGGTTCAAGTCTCTGTCATGCCATTTGGGAGTAGAAAAGAACACTACCAAGATAATGATACATAAGAAAAAAGCGACATGACTCACTAGAAGACGATTTTTACACACACACACACGAAACTTGTACAATGACAAATGATTTATCTATTAAATATTAACTTTTTATTGACCTTTCTTTTGACTAGCAAACAAAAATTAAGGCTATTTAAAAGAGATGTTGTAGGTCCCGAATAAAACGCAAAATCCATGACCGATCATGGTAACAGTCACGAAAGCAGACGGAATGTAGGATGAAAAACTTCAATCAAATAGTTTTGGTGGGAGAGGGTGAGGGGTGTAAAATTGCAGCAAATTTTGTTTATCCAAAATCGATTTTACATATGTCCATATTTTACAATCAATTTTTCCCAAATCAAGTTAAGAAAAAGTGGGGTGTCAGTGAAAAAAATATGTGAATTAAGTTTTTTTTTTTATGTCGTCCTTTACTTCTTGGCTTTGTGGAAGCATTGACAATGTGTACTGTCATCATTGCAGCAATTAAAACACTATGTTTTTCCGTTGGTGCCCCCCTTTTTTGTGGGGAAAATTTGGTTGATTATATAGGTAATCACTGAAGCATGACTGGAGTGCACCCTTTTAAGTTCAGTCAGAGCCACCTTAAATGAAAAGTCCTGGATCCGCCACTGCTGCTGTCGTAAATGGTGGTAGCGAGGATTAACTGTCTCTAATGCTTTACCAACTCTAGCCTCAGACTCGTTGATTCCTTTGCTTGATAAATGGCCTGTCATCATTTTACGACCGCGTATGTGGGTCCAACTTGCAAATAACACACACTATGCGCACATCATGTTTTGAATGTAACTACTAGTATATATTCCATGTACATGATGCATATGGTTTGGAATACATTTGTGTCGATCTGTGTCGATCTGGATTTTTTTTTTTTACTTTTTTTTTTTTATTTCAAAAGAAGATTGTCAATGACTGAGACCATTTTTTGTGTCGACCTATTTGTCCGACAATACTCGTTTTTCTTTCACATATTAAAGATGTAAAATCATATTGAATAAAAGGTAATAGAATGTACATAAAACAGAACCTCATGGGAACTGTCTTATGTTTGTTGAAATACTATTCACATAATTATGATATATTCTTTGCTACATTTGTTTTTCCGGTTAAAGCAAATATATAAGAAGTCATTTATCCTTCGAAATATAAATTTACCACAAATACATGCATGCAAGTTAATTTCATATTTTTCTTTATTAGATGATGCTTATTTGATATGTTGCGACAAAGAATTGTGATATTGTAAGCTTGGGAAAACATGTTTGCATTAACAGATTCAAAATATGGGAAATGCTGTACAATGCAGAAAAATACAAATTTGAAATCAAATACTTATCAGAATAATATAACTTCTACATCCATCCCTCCCCACCCCTATCCATCCGCGAACCCTGTTCCGTGAGCATGTACAAAAACTGACATAGACAATATCTAATATTCTAATATATTCCCTTCTTTTCTAACATGTTAAGTTTGACACTTTCAGCCACGATATGGTTAAGATAAATGCTCCTCCATATACTCTGCATCGCCTATTAATTTCATTTTTAGAACAAAAACGGCTTATTGTTTGCGCTAATGCATGTTTACTTTTCTACATTGGTTAGAGGTATAGGGGGAGGGTTGAGATCTCACAAACATGTTTAACCCCGCCGCATTTTTGCGCCTGTCCCAAGTCAGGAGCCTCTGGCCTTTGTTAGTCTTGTATTATTTTAATTTTAGTTTCTTGTGTACAATTTGGAAATTAGTATGGCGTTCATGATCACTGGACTAGTATATATTTGTTTAGGGGCCAGCTGAGGGACGCCTCCGGGTGCGGGAATTTCTCGCTACATTGAAGATCTGTTGGTGACCCTCTGCTGTTGTTTTTTATTTGGTCGGGTTGTTGTCTCTTTGCCACATTCCCCATTTCCATTCTCAATTTTATGTTTGATTCCTAAAGAATTTGATATCCTGGAGGGGGGGGGGGGCAGGAGGATTTGTTTTTGATCGGTTATTTATTTTTGTAAACTAAGAGGACAGATTATTCATTTTCTGCACTATTGAAGCAAGATTTTTCATTTTCATTAAAGCAAGGAACTGATTATTCATTTTCACCACTATATTTTTGATATTCGAAAACATACAATTTTTAAATGATTTGTTTATTATAACATGTATAAATAATACATATAGTATAGTCAAGTCATTATGTACCATTTAATTAGATTAACCATACCCCTCTGGAGAAATGAATATTTTAAATTCCCAACTGCATATACATGTGTTGTATACATACATAGTATTAAAGTTTAGTTAGAACTAGGCACTTTTTAAAATGTATTGGCAAACATAACGCCGATTGGAGCGATGCACATTTTTTTTTTGACGGGTTTTGAGCCACTGAAGGCCCAAGAAGCTATAGAACAAATGATGCAAAGTCATGCTTTCTGGGTGTTCCAAAGACCCTTTCATAATCTGAAAATGAAGTTTTGTTTTAATAATTTTTTGACAATACTTTGGTCTCAAAGCAAAATGAATAAATTCAGTGTAAGACTGAAGTTTCTAGGGACAACATCAAAAGACCAATGTGCATAATAAAGCAAAAATGGAAATCACATAGTTAAGTCTGTGGCATCTGTTTTTTTTTAAACTCATGATCAACTTCATAACAAAATTGCTAGATAACAAAAGGAATGCAACACTAACAGAATACAGAAGGGCAATCAATGAACACAAGACAAATAAATAAGAAACATTGATCCCGAAAAATCAGTGCTATAAGTCTGAGGGAAAACAGAACTTTCTGCTTGCAAGGCTGTGAACACAATTTAATATGGAGACAAGCGTTTGGTTTTGAAATTTCCTACATGTAGTTACGGCCCTGTTAAAATAAAAGTGAGGTAAGGTTTCCTGAGACAATATACCTCAAGTTAAATGAAACCAATTTTCAGACATTTCAAGTATATTTAAATAATATTTATACTTTTGTGATTGAAAAATTTGGGAAGTGTTTCCCGATTGTTTTGGGGGGAAAAGATGAATTTATGAAGAATCTGGTGCCATCTCATACTTTCGATTAGAACTGCCGAGTTATTTATTTTCTATACATTTCAAGTCAGGTAATTTATTTTCAAACTACCACAGAACAAACCATTTATTTTGTGATTATCAAGGCTGAATTATCTATTTTCAAAATTTTCCTGCACCCCCCCCCCCCCCCCCCCAGAATATCAAATGGTCGTCCCCTTACAACATGTACATGTATATAAACAAATGACTTCTTTCTTCACTTCGAGAGAACTAAATTAAAGATTTCAACCCCGACAATTCAAAGAAAGACATGACAAAGAAAAACAAAAGTCAGATATATAGATATATTGATATATACAATGAATGACAGATTGATAGATCGAAAGATAGATGAAAACATATAGCTACAAAGACAGCTAGATATATAGATAAATAGAAAGAATGATTTTTTTTGGTGGTCATTATCGTACTTGTCATTGTACCATTCTTGTTCGGTATTTGTTGATATCACACATAGTTCACACACATACACACACACACCTTAAAAAGATCTTCAAGATATATTGCGATTAAAACTAGAAAAAAGAAAACGGAAATAGTAAAACATTTAATAAAAAGTGTCAACAATTTAAACATTTAAACGCCTATTTTGAAACAAATTACATTTTCGTTCATATTATTACACATTTAAATAATGAACATTTTTCAAATTTGAATATTGCACAGTAAAATGAAACATGAAAAATTGGAGCATTTTTCATTTTTCCATATCAAACGTCAAATTGAAAAATGCTCCACGTTGGAGTATTTTTCATTTTTCAATATTTGAAGTCAAATTGAAAAAATGCTCCATGCTTGAGCATTTTTAATTTTTCAATATTTTAAGTCAAATTGAAAAATGCTCCACGTTAGAGCATTTTTCATTTTTCAATATTGTAAACTAAATTGAAAAATGCTTAAGGTCAGTATTTTCAATATTTGCTTTTAAGAATGAAATTGAAATCTGGTTTGTTTTCTAAAGCAAACAAATCCAAATGTTTAAATATATTTAAACTTTTGACAAAATAAAATCATTTTTAACACAAACTTATTGTTATTTGTTTCAATATCTTCGTAAAATCAAAAATACAATTCCATGAAAATAACAAATTTCAAATCTCATAGAGAAAATGTTTTTTCGAAAGTGATTTCAATAGATTTTTGTTACAATTTTCAAACCAACTACATTTAAAATTTGCAGAGCAATTTGAAAATTTATTTTTCATTTTAAAATGATAAATGTTTGGCGTAAATGTACACGGACGGTTATTGTCTTGTCTACTGCACTGTTGAGAAACTGTCTGTATTCATAGTTTTACATATTCACAATTGATGACGGTTGACACTTACAGGTTCTGCAGTTAAACGATTTTAATAATACCGTACACTTAATGCAAGAGGAAAGACATTTGATTATCTACCATTGATTAGAGCATGCTTAACAATAATCAATAATCATATTTCAAATTGGCCATCATCTGATTTCATATATAGTGACCGATTTTTCCTAAAAAATATGAGCTTAACCTCGATGTCTGGTAGCATAATGTTGATACTTTCTAGTTTCATTGTCTGTAATTTTGTTGTTTTCGATTCGACTGCCAGCTTTTTATACCTTCTTGGTCACAAGTGGTCAGCTTGAAGAAACATTTATATTAACTACATTATTGTTAATGAACTTTACCTTGGTATAATCAGTACACACATATCCTTCTAAACAGTTTTGATTTCAAAATCTTATTACCAGAATATAAAGTATACACTCAGGCATTTATTCTACTTAACATATTTAACATTCTGTAGTGTACCAACAATGAAATATATAGGGACACAGTGATATAAAGATTACATTCTGAAGTCTTCATGAGAGATTAATTTTGCTATCACATTTTGTTATATGTCAATCTCAAGGACAAACGTGCGTTAATATCCATGATATTGTGAGGAATAAAAGATAAAAAAAAGTTATGTGTAATAACAAAAATGAAAAGATATTACTTCACACTACTTTCCTTTACCGATTTAGTTACTTGCATATACTTAAGTTCAATTTGAAAACAAAATAAGGGGTAAATGTTTGCAAACGAACAAGATATCACGGTGTATTCCTTTGTTTAACCTTATTTGTTCCAGGGAGTAATATAAATTGACTTTTCGATCATGTGTCAATGTTTTGTTCATGCAATGAATGTTCCAAAATAAAAAAAAAATCTTGGTAATGAAATATTAATTCTATAATATAGGACATATTTTTTACAATTTGCAAAAAGTTTAAAATAAAACAAAATTGATCCATTATGTCTGTTGAAGTTATTTGGATTCATATGTTTAATACATTGTTTAAGGTGGTATGGGAGTCTTAAATAAAAAAGATAGAATTTTCTCATACTTTGCCAAAATGTAGTATCTATTGATATACGTTCATTTTCCCATTTATCTTTTTATTTATTGTAAACCTGTCGTGTTATGTTGTCATTTAAATATCATTATTAACACTGCAATTCAAGCGGGAGGTTTCGCATGCCACAAAACCAGGTTCAACCCACCATTTTTTTCATAAAATGTCCAGTACCAAGTCAGGAAAATGGCCATTGATACTTTATAGTTCGTTTCTGTGTGTGTTACATTAAGGTGTTGTGTCTCTGTTGTGTCGTAGTTCTCTTATATTTGATACGTTTCCCTCAGTTTGAGTTTGTAACCCGGATTTGTTTTTTTTTCTCTATACATTTATGAATTTTGAACAGCGGTATACTATTGATGCCTTTATTTATTCAAAAATATAATAAAAATGATAGGTCACGGCGCCTTTTCTTAATCTACAGGTTGTGACACATTTTGTTTGGATATCGATTATACAGGGGAAAACACTATTTTGTGATTAAAAACTAAATTAAATGAAAATTCATATTAGATATCTGCATTCCTGCATCTAACTTTGCTAACTTGATAGACAGTATGGACCATAGGTTCTCTGTTTTTTACAATCCAAGATGAAGAAAGACACCCATAGCACCTTTAATATCTAGAGGAAGTTTATACTCTTATTTCGTATGAATTATTTCAATATAAGTTTTATATAGTATAAATTTCAATAAAGTAACCGGGATCTTCACATAAATGGATATCATTTCACTTGTATTTCGTAATTTTAATAATATATGTGGATTTACATGAACTATTCAATAACGATAGAAAATGATTCAATTCTTTAGGTTTTCCAATTTCACTAAATAGTATTTGAATTTATCAAAATGATAATGGTTTGCATACTAACGTTGTGCATTGTACCAACAATCAAATATACGGACATAATGAAAAAAAGATTACATTCTGAGGTCCTCGTAAGAGATCAATATTTCAATCGCATTTTGTCTCATTACAATCCGTCTCTTGAACGAATGTGCGTTGGTATATATGATGTTGTTATGATTCTTTCTACTTGCATAACTGGTTTAAAATTTATAGTCATGTAATCTTAAAACAATACGTTTAAATTGAAAATTGTATGTCATATTGGTACTAAAGAAATCAGACATCGGACTAGGACTTCTCTTAAACTGAATTTTAATGTGCGAATTGTTATGCATTTACTTTTTTACATTGATTAGAGGTATAGGGGGAGAGTGGAAATTTCATAAACAGTTTAACCCCGCCGCAATTTTGCGCCTGTCCCAAGTCAGGAGTCTCTGGTCTTTGTTAGTCTTGTATGATTTTTCATTTTAGATTCTTGTGCATAATTCGGAGTTTAGTATGACGTCCATTATCACTGAACTAGTATACATATTTGTTAAGGGGCCAGCTAAAGGACGCCTCCAGATGCGGGAGTTTCTCGCTACATTGAAGACCCGTGGTTGTCTGCTCTATGGTCGGGTTGTTGTCGCTTTGACACATTCCCCATTACCTTTCTCCATTTTTTTATTATCATTTTTATTTACCCGGAATTCATATTCAGGAATATTTACAGAATTGTACTAGGTATAAATTGCAACATCTAGTAAAAACATTATAGTGGTCAATCGAAACCAGAAAAATGAATTACAGATTCATAGCTTGTGACAGTCACATGAAAACTGTTGTGGTATTAAACATGGTTGTCAGATCTTCTGGATTCCTTAACACTGGACAGTGGAGTAACAACAGATGGAAAGAGGTTGTCTCACCAGATAAGAACTAAGCAGAAACAGAATTTCTATGTTAAATGAAGAGTGACAGACATTTATCGATGACAATCAACGAATTACAAATTCCAGGGATAGTAAATTCACTTAAAGAGTGTGATGGGGAAATCACAATTTTAAGCGCTGAACCCTCCCTGAACATGGACAGTGTAGTAACAACGTTACATAATAACCAACTGTAAGCATACGTAAGGAATAGATTGAATCATCAGGTTGCAGCCGATGTGAACATTTTAAGTTGGGCTATAGTTTTCATAGTTTTGTTTGAACATATTTTTTGTTTTATTACGTTGTGTTGTTCTTATAGGGAATTGTGGCTTTCACTAAACTTATTTTATCTTTTTCTAAGTATCTTTTGTTAATCCGCTATAAAGGTAAAAAAAAAGGGGGGGGGGTCAACAATAAATAACAGTAACGAAGTGTTTGTCATACTTTCATTTGTAATGGTGTTTTTTTTCTAAAATATTTGGCAAAATTCACCATAGATAGAAATTGATGTTGATGATAGATCTTTGACATTCATTTACCGCTGTGTTCAGATATTGGCGATTTAGATATATATTGATTTGATATTGTATAGACACTTGTCCAATGTCCACGACTGTCTGCTGACTTCTAGAAGTCTTTTGAGTTTTGTACATCGTTTTATTACTATCCTATTTATTTTGATTCGAGCGTCACTGATGAGTCTTTTGTAGACGAAACGCGCGTCTGGTGCAAATATTAAATTTTAATCCTGGTATCTGTGATGAGTTTATTGACGTTTATCACACATCTTTTTCAATGCATTTTAAATCTTTAAAATTACAATTTCGAAATTATAAATAAAGTTAAAGGATCAAAATATTTAGGTCATCAAACTTTTTCAAATGCTTTCAGGAAAGAATTCGATGATTTGAAATAAACATTTTAGTTGAATACACGACTTATTATGTTTAGAGGTTACTTCATCTTTGTCACGATTGTGTTATTTGGGTCAATACAATCCTACGTTATCAAAATAAATTCAAAATGAAATAATTTGCATTCCAGTTTGAGGTTTTAATAATATATTCTTTTCAGTTCTTAAACAGTCACTTCGTTGTTGAGCCTTCACACAATTTGTAATAAACTGAAGTAATCTATGAATCACTTATTTATGTTTTTTTAATCTTCGTGAACATGGTGATTGATCTGTTAGGTTGATAGATGTACTTACAAAGGTTAAAGTCACTACAGAGGCGTGCTGTAGAAAGAAAGAAAAAATATCAATACCATATTATCTTTATTTCTAAAATTCGGGTTTCTCTCGCGAAATAAATGTTTTACCTGAGTGTTCATCTATTATAAAAGCATAAACCAATATATTGCCAAAACGTGTATTTTGATAAACATGCGTAAAGCGATTCGAAGAGAGAAACACCGTATAATATAATATACAAATATAACAAATTGTGCAGTGATATTGGACATATAGTTAATTCTAATAATATGATGAAATTTACCGATAACTCTTCATTAATACCAGCTCTGCTATGTTAAAGGGTAGGTTACCATACAATAACGACGGTACAGTTAGGAAATCACCAAATGAATTTCTAGAGAATTTCATTTACTTTTTCGAAGTTTAACTTTTCGAAACAAAACCTAATCGACCTCTTCTAATTCTGCGAATAGAGCTATTATATCTGATTCAAAGTAGTTAGCATTAGTGTTTTCTAAAAATACCCATCGCTGATTATATTACAACAGTTCTATATTTAATAAAATCCATTACACATTATTTCAAACCAGGTAGTATAGTGTCAATTTACGTATAAATTTCATAACGCTAAATTTAAAACCCGGTATATTTTTCATGTATATTTATTTTTACATATTTGTATAGCAGTAGTTACGAGGTAAGAAAAACAAATGATTAATAATTTTAAGAAGAACGTTATGTGTATAATGCTGAAAATATTTATTATCTTTATTGTAACGGGGTAATGTTCGTATCTTCAAAGAGTGGATCCAAACAGACTACACAGTTACCTGTAAATAAATGTATGCAGTATATCATAAACAATGTTATTTTCCGTGTAATATATATTTTCTACATGTTCTAGGCACATATATTCTAGTTTAAAAGAAATTGTTAATAATATGATTATATGTTATATTCAATTTGTCCATATCATGTAACATTGTATTCATACAAACATGAACCAACTTTAAAAATGACAGGTTAAAAACAAAAACAAAAAGCATATTAGGTGGCTATCATATTACTTCCTTCACGCAATTTAAATTCCATATCTTTTCACAACAAGTATACGTTCATAGTTTATGAATGATATATTTGTGAATTACATACTTTAAACATTTTAAAATAACTGTTGTGTGTTAAAATATTCATTAAACCTATTTATAAACCTGTTTGGTTCACATAGAATACGTTTTTTTTTATTTGGGTGAGTTTCGTTTAACAAGCGAATCATATTAAACTTTGATACTTTTAGACATACATTTAACATACAGCCGATAACGTTTTAAGCTTTCACTTTGTCATGTGCATATATTCTATTCTAAATAGTCGAACAATGTCACTGTATTTTATATCCGTATATTCTTATTATTAGTAAGATTTGTAATTATTAACGTAACAGAACCCAAATTGAACCCAATTAGCCTTTATTTAGCAAAATAACTGTAAAAATCTTATAAGTTTTCGTAGAATATTAACAACTTTTATGATTTGACATTATGTCTTTAAAATACCTTATTATATTCACATATTCACAAATTGTTTACAATATGCATCAACAGATAAGTATTTACTGAACAAATGTAAATCTACATAAGACATTTAAGACATAAGACGTAAGATATTTCATTTCACAAAAACCCAGGTTAGTACAACATTTTTTAACAAACAATAAAAATGTTAACATATTTACATTAGAACAACATGGTAAACAAAGGTGCAATAATAGTATATATAATTAATACTGATATTTGACAGGAAGTACAAATTGGCAGCAGTCCTTTTCCGCCAATTACTGTTTTTCAGGGGTATCATTTGCGCCAAATTCTGTTTTTCAAATGTATCAATTGCGCCAATATTCGGAACTCATTTGCGCAAAATCTAACTGTACACATATCTATCACAAATATTACTGATTGATATTATATGTATTCTTATTTTTGGCTTAAAAAGTATCATATGTTCGGAGATATTTCCCCATGAATATGAGCATCGGGAGAGAAATGACTTAAAATGCATTTGACAGTCATGGTACAGATATATATATATATATATATATATATATATATATATATATATATATATATATATACAACTCGTCTAAACATCAACCCAACAATGTAAGATCTGTAAATTTGCTTTCGCAAATTTTTTGTTCTTCCCTCGCCGGGATTCGAACCCATGCTACTGAGATATCGTGACACCAAATCGCCTGCACTGCAGCCGTCCCGCTAGACCACACGACCACCTGGGCTTCACAAAAATAAAGCTTCCGGTGGCCGTGTGTTACCTTTTCTCGTCAGTTTTAATCTAGCGGCGTACTACAGTACATGATATATAAGGCATGGAGATGTTATTGTTACAGATCAGCTCAATTATCTATAGTAAAGGAACCTACAAATTAATGCAAGATACAGTCACAGAAAATAATTATATTTATAAGTACGTCTGAGTCAGTGACAACTCTACAACAGATTTGTCCATCGGATCACCAGCAATGATGGTTATACATGTATGTGTACATAATGTATATACAACTCGTCTAAACATTAACCCAACAATGTTAGATCTGTAAATTTGCTTTCGCAAATTTTTTGTTCTTCCCTTGCCGGGATTCGAACCCATGCAATATTGGAAAAGAGAAGAAAATAGAAGCTTTTCCTGATTATGTTTTAGCCACATATGTTGATGACGTAGTGCTTTGTTCCCACCACGTTTATGGGTTTTACTATTATTAGGAATCATTATGAATTATTTTATGCATTTCAACCTTCAATGTTTGTGTTTTTGGACCATAAGGTGAAGTTACAAGCTACTACATGCATGAAATTGAGAAGTATCTATGCAGCAGCAGTAAGAAGAAGATATGTTTCAGAAAAGGAAACATTTTCAAAAGGTTCCAAGTCCGAATAAAGGAGTAGGGAATTCTAATTGGCGCAATCGTATGTTTAATTTTTTGCGCAAATGATACTATGTAGTTTTAAAACATGTGGCGCAAATGTAGCATTGGAGAAAAGAGTTGTGACGCAAACGGATCTCTCCCTACAAATTATAGTAACATGTTAAATAACACTTTTGCAAACTTTTGCTGTTCCAGTAAGTGTAAATACATCTGATGTATTCATCAGTTCTTTAAATTTTAAAACATTTGGGTTATTACATATATTTAAAGGTAAACATTTAGCTGTTACATTATTGAAAAAGGTACATTTGAATAAGTAATGAATCTCATCACCAAGTACATTAGCATTACAAAGATTACAATGTCTTTCAGTTCTATCAATATTTTAAAATCTGTCCGTTTACATTAGTATCTTTGATCACAAATTAATACAGATAAATGATATGTTAACACTATCATCATGGTGATACTTTCCAATGTGTGTTTTCAATTTTTGTTTATGAATCTGATAGACACCGCGGGTTATATATACATCATATATATATACATATGGCCATCATTACTGTAGAAAGAATTATGGTCAAAATTTAACATATTTTTAGTCAAACAGGTTGACGACCAGGCCAAATATCGTGCCTTGTCGGAATTTTTGAAAAGTTTAAGTGCCCAGTATACAAATGGGACATTTTCATCGTCCATCTTGATGCTTATACCAAACAACGAGAACTATGCATTTATAATTATCTAAAATTGGCACTTTCGAGAGAGGTAAGACAGTTGTTTGCCGTGAATTCCAAATTCTTTAAAGAGATGTTCAAAGTTTTTTAAAGAGATACTTCAAATTATTTAGCCATATTTATTTTTGTTTGGAGCTTTGTCTGACATAAAATCAAGCATATATATGTTCTGAACAGAGTCTAAGCAATAACAACATTCTTGAATTCTTGAAAGTGTAAAACAAACTGTGAGCTCATTTCAATTCGTAAATTTTGAACGCGCTATATCCATTCAGATGAGGTGTCCAATATTAGTTCAACTGGCTCACGTTTTACATTTTTGTTATAAGTGCTAGGAACAAACTTAAACATATACAAAAAATGAAAAATACAGATTGAAAAGAAAAAAAGAATAACAAGGTTAAAAAAAGGGAATAAAAAAAGAAAGCCTTATAACAAATTGAATAAAACGAAAATGATCTTAAAGTATACCTTTTTTGAAGATGACTTAAAATGTAAATAAAGACAACAGTAGTATACCGCTGTTCGTAAGTCATGAGTTGATCGCGACTAAAACTAATCCGGGTTACAAACTAAACCTGAGGGAATCACATCAACTATAAGAGAAAATTAAGAAACAAAATAAAGAATTATATATTTTTTTCGCATAAGTGCTTTTAATAGATTAAAGCAAAGTCATATATTTAATGTATCAAGTATATTCACATGTCTTTTTTTAACAGCAATTACAATGAGAAAAGATGCACACTACATGTACAGCTATAACGCCGGTGAAAATTCTTCTCATAATTCTCATTACAAAATGTGCAAAAGGTAATTTAATTTCTTATAACGTTGTTTTTTATTAGTTTGCTCTCATTCTTATCTTAGTGAAATATCAAAGTAATACTAACTCGTTTCTGAATTCATCTGGTATGAATCCAATATTTGAAATTGGATCTTTAGCAGAAGACTATTTTTGACAAGCTTATAGTATACAATGTACTAACACTTAATATCAGTTTAAAAGATATTGAAGCTGCAAAATGAAACAACTGAAAAAATATTTTTGGCGGAAAAAAGCAATTTTGATAATTCAGGATCAAAAGGATGAATACGTTACTAATACTTCTAAACCATCGAGACGGTTTTACTTATCATATGAAGATGGCAGACATTTTGTTATATGTGAGGATTTTCTCTTTTTGTTACTGCTCATTTTGTTTCACATTAAGCATGCACTGACTAAATAATTTGTATAGTATTCCTGTACGACCTTTTGTGTCTTGTTTAAGCAATAAATATATTTATCCTGATTTAGAGTAATTTCTCGCAATTTGATTGGCTGATATTGTCCCAATAAATTACAGTACAATTTTTATCACGTCAATTGAAATTATCTCTCTTATTTATTACGTCAATTGGAATTATCTCCCTTAAACCATTGACCTGATAAAAACAAATTAAAAAATTGAGTTGCTTTATAGTCATAATATTTTTAATTTTTCAGTTTTAGATTAAATATCTGAAGTATAATATTGATATTGTCCCAAAATTGAATTTGAATATAATAATATGAAATATAACAAAATCAGGATAAATTCGTTACACAGTGTTCAATTGTCCTAAAACGGAATTTATCGGGTCAATACAATTCATAACGGGTTTGGCTTCGCCTCACCCGATATGAATTTTATTGACCCGATAAATTCTCGTATTAGGACAATTGCACACTGTGTAACTAATAATATCCATATAGTTTGTAGTTTGTAATAAAATTAACGCTACCAATTTTCTTGCACCAGATGCGCATTTCGACAATACATGTCTCTTCAGTGACTTACATCTTTTCTGCTATATATTAACAATATCTAGTGAAAAGGCAATTTGGTTTTTATTTCAATGTTTAGGTACTGTATATTTCACAGTAAAACTAATAAGGTATAATATTTTGACTGTTTTTTTTTAGTGGGAAATCTATTTACCACCAACAAGCTTACAAATGACAATACATGATTTGGTCTTTTTGTTTCTTTTATTTATATACTACAGGACCTGACATTACTTTGATGTCAATTGATTTTTAAATGTCGTTTTCTTTTAGTTCGTCTTCATTTTCTTTCATATTAATAGTGTCTTCATTGACTACGGAAACCACAACATCTTCATTGCCTGCAGGGACAACAAGTAAGCATTTTAGTAATGTTATAATGATATTTTATTCGATTGGTTCAATTCCCGTTTGGGATGAAAATTTCAGGAACTCAATTTTTGGCTCTCCCTTGACACCATTGGCGAGTATTGCATTGAGGATACGATGGTAGTCCGTCAGAAGGGGACGATAAATGACTGACCCGTGTTAAGAGAGAGCCATATTTCTTGTACGTAAAAGACAACCTTGTAGATTTCGAAAAAGAGCAGGCTAATGCCGCTACAAGGCAGCACTCGCATCCGCAAAGTGAAAAGGGATTAATATAAGTTGAAAAACTTGTTTCCCAATCCACTATAAAAAAAGATGTTTTAACTAAAGTAATGATATTATATTGTAATTATATATCTTGAGAGTAACTCCTATTTTTTTCGTGAATCCTTTTTCTTTATGTGTATCGTAAATATAATTATCATTTTCCCTTTTGATTCCGTGCACAATTGTGTGATATCTGGAATAATAGCTAGCATATTTCAAGTTTCAAGTAATTACGATTAAGACCTAGAAATGTACATATATCTACATCTTCTCAACAACACATTTTATATTACTACAGACCTTAAATGACCTTCAGATAAAATTTCATTTGTTGTTATTGTGTCCTTTATTTCTTTATCGTAACTATCGATACAGTTTTGTAATATATGAAATTATTTAAAAAGTAACTTAGACAATGGTGTATAACTTTTACATATGTGAAAGCAAAATTCATCTCTATCATTATCATGTTTGTCTTTTCTAGATTTTTTTTAAATTCTTGTAGGACAGTCGTGTTCTACAATTGAGCATCAATGTATCATAGGCGGAAATTGTATAGACATAGAGTTAAGATGTAACAATGACAAGGATTGCCCACACAAAGATGATTTGTCTGATGAAACCGGTTGTAAGTAATATATTCAACTTATATTTAAAATATGAATATCCAAATGATGATACTCTCGTTACCATAATTGTCAGACGGAGAAAATATAAAAAATATAACAACACAAATTAAAGTCGGCTCAATATAATTTCGTCTGGTGTCATCTTTGAACAAGGGATGTGCACTTACTGTTTACCCAATCAAAAAAAAAAATTCAAATCTTTCTACTGAAGGGCAAGTCGATCTTGTGTGTCCTAATATTTGACAGCAAAGGGGAGAAATGATGAGATTTTAACGGATCAAAGTGATATATAATGTAATATTAAAGAGTACTATAAAAAGTTATACTCGACGCACAGCCTGATAAAACATCAAGTGATCAATATATATTTGAGACAAAACTAGAGAATGAAATGGATGAAAATGATAAATCACTCTGCGATGGGGATATTACATTAGAAGAATGCTCAGATGCTATTTATAAAATGAAACTTAATAAATCTCCTGGATTAGACGTTCTAACATTTGAATTTTATAGAAAATTTTGGGATAAATTAAAGTTCATAGTAGTTAATATTCTTAATAGTGGATATAAAGATCAAACACTTACATATTCACAGCGTACAAGTGTATTAACGCTATTATTTAAAAAAGGTGATCCATTGTCACTAACTAATTACCGTCCTATTTCTCTTTTAAATATAGACAGGCAACTTCTATCGTACGCTCAAGCACAACGATTGAAAAAAATCTTATCAAAACTTGTTAAAGACCAAATAGTCCGGCGGCTACAAGCATATTTCAGACGAATTGTGCACATCTTCCTCAACTATTACTCTTTTATTTCAGATAGGGAGGCATTTGAAAAAAATGTCTCACTTCCGGTAAAATCCAAAATGGCGGACTTCATACTTAAATCAGCCCAATATCAAAGACTAGTATTTGAAAAGGTGTTATTAGCATGGTACAACCATAATATTTGGTACAAATCTTTGTTTTGTACTACTTTTGGATATCTTATATTGTTTAGATGTCTGCAAAAATCCTACTTCCGGTAAATTCCAACATGGCGGACATTGTACTAAAATAAGCTTATTTTTTAGGGAGGGTAATTGAAATGTGTTTACACGTATTGCTACTATCATTACATTGTGCAGGAACATTTCTTTGGTGCTTCTAATGGATACAATGTATAAAAAATCTGTCTTTAAGACCCCTACTTCCGGAAATATTCAAAATGGCGGACATAGAAATATCAATTCATTAATTAAATATTCAACTTTTTTTCAAAATGTAAAGAAAATGTTGTTTTTTGTGCTGGTCATTAATACTTTGGCTTTTAGTTATCCTCAAAACCTCTAATTCTATTCTGTTGTAAATGTTTAAATACAAAGTTGACACTTCCGGTAAAAAATATGGCGTAAATTTCAAAGATGAGTACTCAATCAATTTCTTCGATGTAGAGTTTTGGATAGATTGATTAAAAAAAAAATCAGTATAATACTAAAACATTTTTAAAATAACTTCTTTTTGGCCAAAAATTCATGTTTATTCACAGTCCCTACCACATGCACACAAAGCAGTGCACTGGAGACCCGATTTTCCACATTAACAACGACCGAGACATCATTTCTTACATCCACAATGTACAAGCTTTTGACAAAATGATGAGACCTCAATGAGAGTTTTTTAAAGGGGATCTTCTTTGTACCTTCGCCATCCATTAGCGCCTGGACTGGGTAGCATAAGAGCCAATCCATTGCTCGTCCCCCTGAACACCTTCCCTAGTATATTGCACGTTTTACATGCTGGAAAAGAGAAGACCAAGTTGAGGAAATAGCCTCAATTAGCCTTCCCTTTTGTGCAAATAGTTATTTTCTTGCTTCGTTAACCATGTTAGCCCCATCTGATAAGTTTGTGCGATCTTACAGTAAAACCCCGGTAATTTCGGTTTATCAATCATCATTCTTTATGTTGAAGTCACATCTTCAAATGCAATCAATGACTCCCACGCAGTCTTTTTTTCTTTCCAAGCAAAGAGAGAACCGTATCACAACCGATAAAGGCATTGCTCACAATGAGTGTGTGTGATCACTTATTGCCTAGTACATTTGAAAAACCATTGATAGATAGTAATCCAACGTGTTTTGCCTTCCCAAACATAATCCATAGTTCGTCTACCCCTATGTCACGGAATAGCGACACAGTAATGACAGCATCATCAGTAACGACTGTTCGAATCATGACTCGTTTAAGTTCGTGTTTCACTGCATCAGAAACATGCACCATGATTCTAGTGTCAGCCTCTTAATGTGAACATGGTGCTAAATTTGAAATACATCACGTGGTGGATAACACTGAAAATCCTGAGCATTTGTTGCTACAACTACTATACTCATCAAAAATTGCATCCACTCTTGTTACAGTTTCAAGGTATTTTATTAAGGTAAGGACATAATAATCAGCATACTCGTTAGGAAACACCTTGAAACTGTAACAATAGTGGGCGTAGTCTTGGATGCGTACATAGACAATACTGGTAGTTTGAAGGCTGCTAGAAGAAGCAAGAGCTACATTTAGGGAAAAGAGAATACACACACGAATCCAGGGTCAAAACAAATTCCTCAAAATTGGCAAAGTGTTCTGAGAGATGACGACAATAAGAAAGAAATTTTTAGTTTTCATTCACAGCAGCTTGCTCAATAAAATTTTGAGGAAAATTAAGGTAGTTGTAGCAACAAATGCTCAGGATGTTCAGTGTTATCCACCACTTGATGATGTTTCAAGTTTAGCACCATCGAACAGTCGATACGGATGTCATTGCGGTGTCGCTATTCCGTGACATAGGGGCAGACGAACTTTGGTTTGCATTTGGAAGTGGCGAAAACTTTAGATATATATCTATACATGACCTTTCAAATGCACTAGGCATTGAGAGATTACACGTTTGCTGGAAAAGGAACTGCGTTAGTGACATGGATGGCGTTTGAAGATGCGACTTAAGCATTTAGAATGAGTACAAAGCAAGAAAACATGCGTTTTTGGGAGAGGAAAGACTTATTGAGGCTATTCCCACAACTCGGTCTAGTCTTTTTCAGCATGTAAAGCGTGCAATATACCATTGCGGCTATGAATGAGAAACAAGCTTGGAATTGGTTCCTATGCTAACTAGTCCAGACGCTTATGAATGGCGAAGGAAAAAATATGATCCATGGGAACCCTTTTGAACTCTTAGTGAGGCCTTTTCATCTTATCAGGAGCTTGTACATTATGGATGTAAGAAACAATACCAGTCCTTGTAAATGTGGAAAATTAGCTCTCCGATTGTGAATAAACATATTTTTGAGGGCTAACGAGTATGCTGATTGGGTATAATGTCCTTACCTCAATAAAATACCTTAAACTGTAACACAAGTGGATGAATTCTCGAATGCGTATGGTAGTTGAAGCAACAAATATTCAGGATATTCTATCTTGTCCACCACGTTATGGATTTCAAGTTTAGCACTATGTTCACATTAAACGGCAGACACTAGAATCATGGTGCATGTGTCTGATGCAGTGAAACACGAACTTAAACGAGTCATGATTCGAACAGTCGTTACTGATGATGCTGTCATTACTGTTTCGCTATTCCGTGACATAGGGGTAGAGGAAGTTATGGATTGTGTTTGGAAGGGCAAAAAACTTTGAATTATTATCTATCAATGACCTTTCAAATGCACTAGGCAATGAGTGATCCAGACACTTATTGTGATCCATGCCTTTACCAGTTGTGATACAGTTCTATCTTTGCTTGAAAAGAAAAAAGACTGCGTGTGAGACATTGATGGCATTTGAAAATGTGACTTTAACATAAAGAATGATGATTGATCAACCGGGGTTTTGCTATAAGATCGCACCACAAATTTAACAGATTGGGTTAACATGGTTAACTAAGCAAGAAAATAACTATTTGCGCAAAGGGAAGGCTAATTGAGGCTATTCTCTGAACTTGATGTAGTCTTTTCCAGCATGTAAAACGTGCAATATACTAAGGCAGGTATTTAGGGGGACGAGCTTGGAATTGGCTCTTATGCTACCCAGTCCAGGCGCTAATGGAATGCGAAGAGACAAATAGGATCCCTTTAAAAAAAATCTTTTTGAGGCCTCATCATTTTGTCAGAAGCTTGTACATGTGGATGTAAGAAAGGATGATGTAAAAAATCGTGTCTCCCGTAGACTGTCTTGTGTGCATGAGGAAGTGATCGTGAATGAACATGTCTTTTTGGCCGAATTGTAGTAGCAGTTTTAAAAATGTTTTAGTACTTAAGTAATTTTATTTTGTTTTAATCAATCTATCCAATACTCTAAACCGAAGACTCATCTTTGAAATTTTCGCCAGATTGGTTTTTTGTACCGGAAGTGATGACTTTGTATTTTAACATTTACAGTAGAATAGAATAAGTGGTTTTGAGGATAACTTAAAGCCAGCACAATAAAAAACATTTTCTTTACATTTTGAAAAAAGTTGAATATATAAAAAAAGAAATTGATATTTCTATGTCCGCCATTTTGGATATAACCGGAAGTAAGGGTCTTAAAGACAGATTTTTTATACATTGTATCCATGAGAAGCACCAACGATATGTTTCCTGCACAATGTAATGATAGTGGCAATACGTTTAAACACATTTCAATTACCCTCCCTAAAAAATAAGCTTATTTTAGTATTTTGAAATGTTGAAATTTGAAATTTCCGCCATGTTGGAATTTACCGGAAGTAGGATTTTTGCAGACATCTAAACAATATAATATATCCAAAAGTAGTACAAAACAAAGTTTTGTACCAAATATTATGGTTGTACCATGCTAATAACACCTTTTCAAATACTAGTCTTTGATATTGGGCTGATTTAAGTATGAAGTCCGCCATTTTGGATTTTACCGGAAGTGCGACATTTTTTTCAAATGCCTCCCTATCTGAAATAAAAGAGTAATAGATGGGGATGGTCTACGCAAAATTTCATGCTTGTAGCAGGATGTGCACAATTTTTCACAAAGCCGCCGTACTAAAACTGGATATGTAAAGAATAGATTTAAGGAATAACAGTACTGTAGTTGAAGAGTTGCCACCGTCAATTGTAGTTTTACTGGCGACGCGTAGCGGAGACAGTAAAACGGAGATTTGCGACCGTCAAATCAAAATTGACGGTGGCAACTCTTCAACTACAGTACTGTTATTCCGATTCTAATGCATTACAAAAAGAAAAAATACGATAAAACTTGACAAAATGTCTAAATTTGACAAAAATAAAAAAATCCGCGAAACTTCATGAATGATTTGGCACAAAGACGTCATGGCTTAACGTGACGTCATACAAATGAAAACTTTCAAATTGGAGGTTATTACGTTACCTGTACCAGTTGGAAAGCAGGTCACGGTTTGACCCCAAGTTTATCAGCAACAATAGAGTCACGTGACCGTGAAAATTCAGTAAAAAACCGGATGAGACAAACCTCATTTTAACTCGCTGAATACTATTGTCGTAATAAAAACTTATTGACCTAACTAATCTTGAGTATCCATAGTTTATTCTCGTCAAAGCTCACACATCAAATCAAAGTCCTTTATTCTTTATTTTATCTGCAAACTTGGAATTTGGGTGAAAATTGTCAAGTCTCCTGAACGAAAAATCTAAATATTTACGGGGAAACTAAAAATGATGGGCTGAATTTAAATTTAATAAAGCATCTCATTAAGACAAACACTCGATATGAATATCTCGGCAATAGAATGTTGGATACGCAAACGTCAAATTGATTTCAAACCGAAGCGGTGGTTTTTATGCCGATTTGTGCAAGTGGTTATCTCCCCTTAATATCACCAGTCAAAAATAAAAACCCAGCAAAATGCATAAAAATTAAAAAAGGAGTTTACTTTACAAAAATTAGAAAGAAAATAAACGAAACTCGATTTATAACTATGTTATGATAATATAAAGAAGAGATACTTCCCCTTATTTTTCAGAGAAGGACTAAATGTAAATATGAAAAGACAAAATATTACTGCAGTAAAAAAAAAAACAATTCAGAAATGTGGATAATATCACACCTACATGTAAAATTAAAAACCTAGTTATATTGAAAGAAATTAGATCTGGCGGATGAAATATACTACATGCAGAATTTTTTTTAAACACTTCTGATTATATGTAATGCAATAAAACATAGTTTATACAATTTCAATAATCTTTCTGAAAATTGATATAATTATTAAATAAATAGTACTGATCATATATATTTTATATTCTATAAAGTGTGACCAAGAGTCTCCACAAATTTCTTCAAATTAAGAGAGCCTTTAAACTCAAGCCTATGTTTCTTAGCTGAACAGTAAAATACAAAAAAGGGATTTATAAGTTTTATACCAAAAATATTGACAGAAATTCTGTAAAAAAATATATGCTTTAAATTATAAGTGAAAGTGACACAATTTTGAATTTCAGAATCATTATTATTGTAAAATTAAACTATTAGATTAGCTTGCACAGTAGCCCTTTGTCTTATTTCTCAGGGTATTTTATAGATTATGAAAGTAAACTTTTTGGAAAAAATGGGGCTTCTTCTCTTGAACAGGTTGCTGTATCAGCTTCTTTAAATAATTACATATTTATAAACAAAGTATTGTATATATACTTTATCTGAATACTAGTAATAGGAAATGAAATGAAACTGGTGGGACAAATTTTGTGCATTTTACTTCAATAATGATCAAAGATGCTTAAATTTGACAAGAATTTGCCATTTGAATAAATTCCATTTTGTAAGAACACATCTCTGAATAAACTTCTTGTTTGGCTGACTTGGCTTGATAAGCTAGTTTTTGCTCTTATTACTATAAAATTGAGAATGGAAATATAGCTTACTAAGTAAAGAGATAATAATATAAGCAAGATTTTATTAACTGACCTTCATTTTCTTTTTTCATATGTTTTTTTTCCTACAGAATTTTCTATTGCTATTTTTGTGCTTTTGTCCATCCATACAGTAGGCTATCAATAGTTTGTCAGATCTGTCAGAATTTTCCAAGACGTTTAGCTTTAAAACGCAATAAAGAAGATCTTTGTTTTTGTGGTTTCACTTTTCCAATGTGTAAATTTTTACTATGCACATGACCCTGACACATATTTTGTTATAAACGTTACATGACGTATGTTGAAAAAAGAAAACAATGTCACCGTCAATTTGTGTAGGGGATCAAAAGGGGTTTTAGTTACTTTAAAATACAAGTATCGTATGGAATTGTGAAAATCCACAATTTTTAATCAAAATTTCATTCATGTCTTTAATAAAATCAGTATGTTAGAGCACTTTGAAACAGGTACAATGAAAAGAAGCTAAACTTCACTGTTTTGAAGTTGAAACCAAATACAAATTGACATGGCTGGTGGTCATTAAAATTGATGTATAAAAGTAAAAAATGATGGCTTCAAAAAAGTGTATAAATTTGAAATAGGTTTCCCGGTTTCATTTAAGATTATAACCGTTCTTTTCTGTATTTGGATACGCAAACGTCAAATTAGGAAAAATCGATTTTGTTTGGCGAACAAAAAAAATGGCTATTTTTTTTAGAACGGACAGGAAAAAGGAATAGCAATAACAAGCTATTTTTTGTAATGTTTGTATGTCGTAAATAAATTATATTGGTTACAAAACCTACAAATTTTAAAATTTAATTATAATAAAAACATGACAAGTTGCAAAAAATACTTTAAACGTCAATCTTTTAGCCGATAGATTTGGCGGACTTTTTGACGTTACAGACGACTGTAGCGCCACCTAATTAATTCCCCCTGCTATTGTTGCTGATAGAGCTTGACGACAACGGCCGTATCGAAGGACTTGCTTTCCAACTGTACGCTTCAAATTCGGATAAAATTACATTAAAACGGCGAATTCGAGGTAGGTGTTGTTTTATTTTCGATTACATAGAATTAAACGAACATTTGTTGATTCAATCAATTCAAAATGGCGTTCCCTCCTTAGTTACGCCTGGTCAACTGTGGATTTGACGGCAATTTTTTAGCCAATGAAAAAAATCTTTACATCCAAACTGCATTAGAATTATTGGTTTTAATCTAAGACAGATACAAGATATCATTGGTTTCACTGATTTATACAAAATTGAGGGGGCTATAGTCTTCGTTGATTTTTCTAAAGCGTTTGACTCTTTAGAATGGAATTTTATGTTTTCAGTTTTAAAACATTTTGGATTTAATGATTGTTTTATAAGATGGGTTAAGAATTTATGTAGCGATATTCAAACATGTGTTATGAATAATGGTTGGATATCTGATGTCTTTTAAAAACACCAGAGGTATACGCCAAGGATTTCCCATATCTGCATTATTATTTGTTTTATCTGTGGAAATTATGGCTTCCAGAATAAGAAGAAATACTGATTTTAAAGGTATAAGAATCAACTTAGATTGCAAAAGTCATGGTATAAAAATTAGCAGATGATACTACTTTATTTTGTTGCTCTAAATATGACGTTCAAGTAGCTATGAACGAAATTGAAATATTTGGTTCTTATTCAGGATTGAAATTAAACAGAAATAAAACAGAGGGGTTATGGAGTTATGGGTAGGAAAGATGAAATCATGTAAAGACAAAATTGAGGGAATCAACTGGAGTAATAGGCCAGTTAAAACTCTTGACATATACTTTTGGCATTGTAGGGAGGAATGTGAAAAATTAAATTGAGAAAATAAAATTGAAAAGATGAATAAATTATTTTGTTCTTGGCAAAAAACAAATCTTACTATTTTGGGAGAAATTTGATAATCAAAACACTAATTGTGCCCATTTTTGCTTTTGTGCGATCTGCCTGCATTATTCCAGAGAAATATTTAATATTTAAAAGAAATAGAAAAAAAGTTGTTAAATCTGTTTGGAATAATAAACCAAATAAAATTAAAATAAATTCAATTATTGGTCCATACGAAAAAGGGGGTTGGATATGATACAAATAAGGAGTTATTTCACTGCTTTATAAGATATTTGGGTGAAAAGATTAGTAAATGATAGTGAAGGAGGTTGGAAAAATTATACCTCAGCACTATTTTTTATATTTTGGGTCAAATTGGTTAGTGTTGTAAACAGCCAGACAAAAGCGTTGAACACATCACAGATTTTTTTAAAAAGATAACATTAAATGTTGGAAATTAACTGGTGAAGGTCTAACAAATAAAACCAGAAACATTTACAGATATAAGAAAAGAAATATTATGGAACAATAAATTTATTAAATTTGAAAATAAAGCTATATTTTTTAAAATATTGGATTAAAAGCGATCTTATTTGTGTAAATGATATCATAGATGAAATAGACTGTATTTCTCAAGACATCGTTTTAAATAAACTAAAAAATAAATCAAACTGGATAGCTGAAATTATTTTAGTAAAGAAATCAATACCAAAAGATTAGTCAGCAATTTTAAAATCGGAAAACTCTGTAAAAAGTATTGTTAATATAAAAAGAAACCAATTTATATTGGAAGGTTTACCTATAAAATTAGAACCACTATCAAATAAACTTCTATATAAGTCTCTGATAAATAAACAAATTTGAACCAGCTATTGGACCCAAAAAAATGGCTGCGTATATTTAATATAGATGATGTGTATATCAAACCAATTTAAATATTTTTTTATTCAGATATTTAAAAGAAAATAAATTTAAAATTTTTAGATGGAAATTACTACAACATATTCTACCTACAAAGAAACTTTTATGTAGGTGGAAAATTGTAAACAATAATTCTTGTAATTTTTGTACACAAGAAGAGGATTATGATCACTTCTTTATGCTGTGTCCGTATTTAAAAAAATTTTGGAATCAAATAAATGCAGTTTTAAAGAACAGTAAAAGAATGTTTAAGATAAAACTAAGACACTTGGTATTTGGATATAAAACTTCTGACGAAGAATATTTTGACTTTAACTATTTTTTAACAATTGTTGGTCTTTCAATTTACAAAGATTATTACATATCTGATCAAAAGACCAAAAATGTCAATGTTTTCTCAATGTTTTCTCAATGAGGTCAATAGAAGAGAATGTTTGAAAATTAAAAGTAATTTTTAAGCAACTATTAGAAAACATATAAATAGTCATACTAAGTGATATTATTTAATATATATTTGTTATACAAATGTTATATGCATTTTACAACTATTCACTACCCTGAGTGATTAGTGGATTGTAACAGGGAACATCAGGAGGAGCTTGGACTCCTGAACCGTATTGTAACAAGCCAATATTTGAAATAAATATTTAATTAAGTTGTTAAAAAAAAAAAAATATTAAAAAAAAATATTTGACAACACACGTTTATAAAATTAAAAATATTACGAAAACGACAAAAAGAGCCAATACCTAAAAAGCTAGGCAATATCAACAGCCTAAAGAAAAACAAACAACAAACATCAAAAGAAGCACATGTAGTGTTACTCATTGCAAGTAAAAATAGGTGTGTCATAAACGAGTTAAAGAAGCTGGGCTTGTGTTTTAGAAATGTCTCCAAAATTGAAAACTTTTTTTTGAGCTTTTCGTTGCTGACGGTTTTTCAAAGCTTTGATTTGTCGACAAAAAATAGTGTTCTTACCATACAGGGTTAACGCATTGTTAGCATTGTTACAGTTAAGTGAAATACAAATTGTTTACAGCTGCAAGAATCTTCAACCAAATATGTGGACGATAATTGAACCATAAACGTGTGACCATGTATTGTGCAATATATAGCAGGACAGAAGTAGGACTCTGTATTATATCCAAATCAAATAGGTCATTTTTTTATAAATGAGGCTGAACATCGTGTGTTAAAAATATTTCCGCAGACCATACATGAACTGTCTATGTGCAGTCTTCGTATGTATAATTATTCAACAAATTCCGTTCCCTGAAAGACGAAGGAATAAATGAGCAATTTCTTTAGTAGAGTCTACAAAGGGGGACTATTAAGTCAAATATATTGCATAGTGATAAACAATTGTACTTTAAATAGTTATGGAAATTGAATCACAAACGTTTGGAGCAAAGCGATGCCATTGTACGTATATATATAATTAAAAAATAGAGCTTTATTCTGTACCTACTACTGTGCATGGGTTTCCTAGCAAGTGTCTCAATATAAAAATTCTATGTTGATAAATTGTAGCAATCCCGCTGCAATCGTTGAGACTTCTACTTATTCGAATAACAAATGCAAAAATTGTCCCGAACTGCTAGCAGTCGGTTCGATATTCAAATGTAGGTGAAAGTCATAAAAAAAAATTGATAACATTAAAATCATAACATAAACCCTTATGTCAGTTGCGTATTTGTCTTTATGTAATATAATTTTTTATCAATAAAATGAAATAGGTCATTTAATATATACTATATACCGTATACAATATTCTACAAAAACAAAAAAAAACGTTCACTCTAGAAACATTTAGAAATATAAATATTAATATTTATGGAGAGCCCAAAAAATGTTTAGTGAAAACCTACCGGAGACCACTTTAATAACAATGAGACCCCCTGGTCTTTCCATGTCCATAAAATTCTACGAAATCATAAACTTTGTATATATTAAGATTGTATCAAAAAGAATTCCCAAGAATAAGGTCATCATTGATATCTAAGGAGGGCTTAGAATGTCACTTTTCAGATAAAACATGTCAAAATGTCAGGACAAAGGTCACGGGGTAATGGTGAGACCCCCCTGATCACTCAATCTCCCATATACTGCAGACAGTTAGTTGATATGTAGATACAAACGCGACTTAATGAATTTGGGTAGACTTCCCGTCCTCTATGTTTACGGAGAGCCCAGAGTGCCAGTTGGATATTCAAAATTAACAGTGAAAACCTACCGGAAACTGTTTAAATGACGGTGAGACCTCCATGGTTTTTCAATGTCCATAAAATTCAAGGAAATCATAGAATCTGTATATATAAAGGTTGAATCGAAAGGATTTCTCAGAAATAATGTCATCTTCGATA
The DNA here is from genome assembly GCF_965363235.1 of Mytilus galloprovincialis. Classification (NCBI taxonomy): domain Eukaryota; kingdom Metazoa; phylum Mollusca; class Bivalvia; order Mytilida; family Mytilidae; genus Mytilus; species Mytilus galloprovincialis. The sequence goes on from NC_134842.1 coordinate 8,034,307, forward strand.
TCCAGTCAGGGGCATTACTTAAACAAGTAACAATTAAAATTACATATACAAGTTATGTTGAAAACGAGGCTAATTTAAATATAACTTATATAAGTTATTTTTCTGAATATTATTTGTATAGGTGTCCAAGAATACAGATTTTACTAGCTTTAAAAAATTTTCACAGTTATCCGGTTATTTTTCCTTTGATATATAAAAACTAATTGTTCAGAAATACTGATTAACTTTCCGACGCACTTATCTTTCATACCGACGCTTCTGGATCAAAGATTGCTCTCTTGGGACTATTAAATTATCATTTTCCTCTAAAATCTTGAAGGTAGACTGATTTAAATAGATAGATACTTGTGAATTAATTTAGACCTGAAGTTATTTATAATTTGTAACCTAAATCAATTACATATGTGCCTTAGATAAGTGTAATTGCTATTTTTTTCAAAAATGTTTAAAATAACTTATTCAAGTAATATTTTTGTCATTATTTTCAAAGTAACCCTTAATCTCTATACTCCTTTCAAATCTGATAAATTCTTTATTTTATGATATAAAATGTTGTTTAAAATCATGAAAATTACATTTAGTCTATGTTTCTATTGAAAATTAAAATAACTCTATTAAGTAATTTTATTATTTTTAAAATAAAAAATTACTATTATAAGTAATTAAAAAAAAATAACTTGTTTAAGTAACGCCCCTGACTGATATCTACGCAGGGCTTATATTTTTCACTTTTGGCATAAAATTGTCAAAATTTCAGGGCACAGGGCAATAGGCAGACCTCCATGATCTCCCAATCGCCCTAATATTATGCAGATATTTAGTTAATATGTAGATACAAACGCGACTAAAAGGAATTTAGGTAAACTTTCTATCTTCTATGTTTACGGAGGGCCCAAAGTGCCAGTTGGATATTCAAAATGTATAGTGAAAACCTACGGCAGACCGCTTAAATGACGATGAGACCCCTGGTCTTTCAATGTCTATTCAGTTTAAGGAAATCATTGACGCTGTGTATGTTTCAAGGTTGTATCAAAAGGATTTCTCAGAATAATGTCATCTTCGATATATCTACGGAAGGCTTTTGATTTTAAATATCCAATTGGCATTTTAGACCCTCCGTAAACACAGAAGACAGGAAGTCCTCTCAAATTCCTTTTAATAAAATTTAGAATGGAAATGGGGAATGTGTCAAAGAGACAACAACCCGACCAAAATAAAAAAACACAACAGCAGAAGGTCACCAACAGGTCTTCAATGTAGCGAGAAATTCCCACACCCGGAGGCGTCCTTCAGCTGGCCCCTAAACAAATATATACTAGTTCAGTGATAATGAACGCCATACTAATTTCCAAATTGTACACAAGAAACTAAAATTTAAATAATACAAGACTAACAAAGGCCAGAGGCTCCTGACTTGGGACAGGCGCAAAAAATGCGGCGGGGTTAAACATGTTTGTGAGATCTCAACCCTCCCCCTATACCTCTAACCAGTGTAGAAAAGTAAAAGCATAACAATACGCACATTAAAATTCAGTTCAAGAGAAGTCCGAGTCTGATGTCAGAAGATGTAACCAAAGAAAATAAACAAAATGACAATAATACATAAATAACAACAGACTACTAGCAGTTAACTGACATGCCAGCTCCAGACTTCAATTAAACTGACTGAAAGATTATGATTTCATCATATCAAGCATGTTTGTATCTACATATTAACTAAATGTCTGCATAATGTAAAGAAGATTGAGAGATCAAATTTGCACGACTTTTAGCTTGCAAAACTGCATGGTGACCCATACTTTTTATTATATTTTTGAAAAGAGCATTTATAAAATTTTCATTTTTGCAAAATATACAAAAAAAAAAAAAAATCTATATGCGGAAATATATACCGATAATACACCTTTTAAAAGTGCTTTAACACATAAAATAAAGACATTAATTTTATTTCAGTACAATCGTATACAGTGTTATGATGTTCCTGACTGATAAGTATGAATAGGTTTTTCCTTAATAGTTATCCCATAAGGACGCGGTGTGTCAGTGTAAGATCATCCCGATGGCCGGAGGCCAGAGGGTGATCTTACACTGACACACCAAGTCCGAATGGGATAACTATTTTACATCCCAGCTGTTTTAGATTAGACGAAAAACCATTTACAATTCATAAAATCTAGTTTAGAACGCCACACAACCATTATAATATACTTTATATATTACTATATGATGTATACCCTTTATGACCCCCTAACACGATGAGTAGATATCAAACAATGTAAACTCGCCCCACTGGTCAATCGGCCCACACTATATCGCCACTTTATGAAAAAAATCGCCCCACTCTTGTAACCGACTTGCCCAACTTTAAAAAAGTGTAAAATCAAATTGAACAATCAGTCTGACAACTCATTTATTTAACAAAAAGGGTTTAAACCCCACTGAGTAAAGGTCTGCCAACTCGCCCCAGTTATAATAATATCTTGCTTCCTTTAAGTATGTTAAATTTCTGTTAGTTCATATCCAGTCGTCCTGGTGAAGTGGTATGTGTCGTGGCTTGATATGCTAAAGGTCTTGAGTTCGAATCCCAGCATATACACTGGATTTGTTCTACGTGAATTTTGATAGATAGTCTATTCCGTATAAATAATTACAAGTTTTGTACTGGATTTGACATTCCCGCCAAAATGTTACAGAACAAAGGAAAGCATGCATAGAAACTTAAACTAGGGTGATCTGGTAGGTGTGATCCGGCTCAGATCACCCCTGTTAGAACAAAGGAGCTGGGATGTAACTATGTAAATAGTTATCAATGTGTTTGTTTACAAAAATAATAGTAACTTTTATTACTGACTTTCTTGGAAATTCCTTTTAATTTTCTGAATTTCCGAATAATTACATACAGATCATGAGTTATACTCGATACAGGTTTATATATTTGAGTTTATATAATATTTAAAACCAATAAAATTAAGTCATATTTACAACAATTGATTTAAGAAAAAAACTTACTTTCCAGGTGATACAGATATACCTTGCCCAGAGGGTTTACACAAATGTGACAATAATCAATGTGTGTCAAGTGATGCCAGATGTAATGGACGTACAGAGTGTGTAGACGGTTCTGATGAGAGTTCGTGTGGGGAAGAAACAACGGAGTCAGACACTACTTCGGTGTTAATAAACTTGTCTTCTAGCTCAACTATTCCTTCACTTACAACAATATCAACAGAAACAACACAATCGTCATTACCAACAGAAACAACACAATCGTCATTACCAACAGAAACAACACAGTCGTCATTACCAACAGAAACAACACAGTCGTCATCACCAACAGAAACAACACAATCGTCATTACCAACAGAGACGACACAGTCGTCATTACCAACAGAAACAACACAATCGTCATTACCAACAGAAACAACACAGTCGTCATTACCAACAGAAACAACACAATCGTCATTACCAACAGAAACAACACAATTGTCACTACCAGCAGAAACGACACAATTGTCAGAACCAACAGAGACAACACAAACGTCAGTACCAACAGAGACAACACAATCGTCAGTACCAACAGAAACAACACAATCGTCAGTACCAACAGAAACAACACAATTGTCAGAACCAACAGAGACAACACAATTGTCAGTACCAACAGAAACAACACAATCGTCGATAACAACAGAAACAACACAATCGTCATTACCAACAGAGACAATTCAATCGTCATTACCAACAGAAACAACACAATCGTCAGTACAAACAGAAACAACACAATCGTCAGTAACAACCCAAACAACTCAAACGTCAGTACCAACAGAAACAACACAATCGTCAGTTCCAACAGAAACAACACAATCGTCATTACAAACAGAAACAACACAATCGTCAGTACCAACAGAGACAACACAATCGTCATTACCAACAGAAACAACACAATCGTCATTACCAACAGAAACAACACAATCGTCATTACCAACAGAAACAACACAATCATCAGTACCAACAGAAACAACACAATCGCCGGTACCAACAGAGACAACACAATCGTCATTCCCAACAGAAACAACACAATCGTCATTACCAACCGAAACAACACAATCATCAGTACCAACAGAAACAACACAATCGTCAGTACCATCAAAAACAACACAATCGTCATTACCAACAGAAACAACACAATCGTCAGTGCCAACAGAAACAACACAATCGTCATTTCCAACAGAAACAACACAATCGTCATTATCAACAGAAACAACTCAAACGTCGGAATCAACACAATCGTCATTACAAACAGAAACAACACAATCGTCCTTACCAACAGAGACAACACAAACGTCATTACCAACAGAAACAACACAACCGTCCGTACAAACAGAAACAACACAATCGTCCTTACCAACAGAAACAACACAAACGTCATTACCAACAGAAACAACACAATCGTCCGTACAAACAGAAACAACACAATCGTCCTTACCAACAGAGACGACACAAACGTCGATACCAACAGAAACAACACAACTGTCCGTACAAACAGAAACAACACAATCGTCCTTACCAACAGAAACAACACAATCGTCGGTACCAACAGAAACAACACAATCGTCAGTACCAACAGAAACAACACAATCATCATTATCAACAGAAACAACACAATCGTCAGTACCAACAGAAACAACACAATCGTCAGTACCAACAGAGACCACACAATCGTCATTACCAACAGAAACAACACAATCGTCATTACCAACAGAAACAACACAATCGTCATTACCAACAGAAACAACACAATCATCAGTACCAACAGAAACAACACAATCGCCAGTACCAACAGAGACAACACAATCGTCATTCCCAACAGAAACAACACAATCGTCATTACCAACCGAAACAACACAATCATCAGTACCAACAGAAACAACACAATCGTCAGTACCATCAAAAACAACACAATCGTCATTACCAACAGAAACAACACAATCGTCAGTGCCAACAGAAACAACACAATCGTCATTTCCAACAGAAACAACACAATCGTCATTATCAACAGAAACAACTCAAACGTCGGAATCAACACAATCGTCATTACAAACAGAAACAACACAATCGTCCTTACCAACAGAGACAACACAAACGTCATTACCAACAGAAACAACACAACCGTCCGTACAAACAGAAACAACACAATCGTCCTTACCAACAGAAACAACACAAACGTCATTACCAACAGAAACAACACAATCGTCCTTACCAACAGAGACGACACAAACGTCGATACCAACAGAAACAACACAACCGTCCGTACAAACAGAAACAACACAATCGTCCTTACCAACAGAAACAACACAATCGTCGGTACCAACAGAAACAACACAAACGTCAGTACCAACAGAAACAACACAATCATCATTATCAACAGAAACAACACAATCGTCAGTACCAACAGAAACAACACAATCGTCAGTACCAACAGAAACAACACAATCATCAGTACCAACAGAGACAACACTGCCTGCAAACACAACCCAATCGTCATTATCTCCATCATCGTCCTTTCTTTCTGAGAAAACGACAGTATTATTAACAACAGAAGCAACACTGTCATTATCGTCAGTACCAACAGAAACAACACAATCATCAGTACCAACAGAGACAACACTGCCTGCAAACACAACCCAATCGTCATTATCTCCATCATCGTCCTTTCTTTCTGAGAAAACGACAGTATTATTAACAACAGAAGCAACACTGTCATTATCTTCAGATACTACGGGGTCCTTATCAACAGCGGAAACAAAAGCGGCGTCACAATCAACAGAGTCAAAAGCATTGTCTTTTCTAACAGATACAACATCATCATCATTAACTACAACGAACAAAGAAGGGGATCGTCCAGATGAGAAAAATGACCAAGGTAAAATATCTTAATATATATTCCATTTCATGTAATTTCACAGGAAAATAATATAACGCTTTTGTGGTATGATTAAAGTAAACAAAATTCTTCACTATTAAATTCTTATATTAGAATATTTGTATTTGTTTACAAGTTTTTTTTATCATTGTGTAACGTGTACACAGGGTAAGTGTGTCTATTTCTATTTAGAATGAGTCCGTTACCAGTTTGATACTGGATGAAAAATGTTCTATTTATAGAATATATAAAAATAATCTTTCTTCAAACATTAACGTCAATGAACCAAAATATGTACAACTGCTCTTTGCAATCTTTAATTCTACTTCTTTAATTCTTCTTTTTATACGCCCGTCAAAATTTTGACGGGACGTATTATGTTATACAAATGTCCGATGTCTGTCCGTCTGTCCGTCTGTCTGTCTGTCTGTCTGTCTGTCCGTCTGTCCGTCCGTCCGTCTGTCTGTCCGGCGTAAACATGTCGCACCGTAACTTGAGAACGACTTAACTAAATTTCATGAAACTTAATATAGTTGTTTCTTATGATGGTCAAATTATCTGTATACCTTTGGGTGAAAATAAGATTTAAATTTTTTGAGTTACGGCACTTTGTAACTAAAACAGGGCGGGGAGGGTTCACATGTCGCACCGTATCTCAAAAACTATTCTTGATTATTGCTTAAAACTTTACACACTTCTCAGTTATATTAATTCTAATATCTGCATACTTTTTGGTGATGATTCAAAATTTCATTTTTGAGTTATTGAGTATTTTGTAAAAAAGGGGGAGGGTATTTTTACATGTCGCGCCGTATCTCAAAAACAATTTATAATTATTGCTCGAAACTGTACACACTTCCTTGTTATAATAATCTTAAGATCTGTATACTTTTTGGTTTGATTCAAAATTTTATTTTAGTGATATTTAGTTTAAAAAAAAAAAGAAAAAAAGGGGGGGGGTCACCTGTTCCGCCGTGTCTCAAAAACAATAAATGGTTATTGCTTAAAACTTTCTCAGAAACTATTTATGATTATTGCATAAAACTTCCACACAAGACGTCGGGCGCATCATGCGCTCATGGCGCAGCTGTTTATTAAATCTATGATACACTGGTACAAATTTGTACTCTTACAAATTTGTCCTGGGTCAGGAACAAACTTGTCCGCATGGTACAATATGTACACTACAAGTTTACACACTTGTCTTTGTTCTGTTGGTACAATTATGTACTTTACAAGGTGGTCACACAGACTCACACTTGTCCTATACGGTACAATACGGTTCAGCTTGTAAACGTACAAGTCCGTATTTCTAACAGGCACCTTTCTGTTCTTTATTACACTTTCTAACAGGCACCAACCTGTTCTTTATTACACTTAGTAATATTATCTAATGTATACGAGCCAGCGATCTCGAACCGTACCGTACCGTACTTCAGGTCTTCATCTTCAAACGTATGACAATCGACCCTGAGCTAGGAATATCTCCTGTTCATATACCCCAATGGTAGCCGTAACATTATTGAAGGAGGGGTGTTCTTCCAAAGTGTCTCATTACTCGTATGACATTTTCCTTTGGAACACCCCTTCACATTTGACCTGACCAAAGTTTACCCGCGAAACATCCAATTTTTTTATACGTTTATTAAAATATCATATAAATATGTAAAATAAGGATTCTTCCGAACTGTAACCAATATAAACAATTTAACCTTAGATACAACATCAACACAATTGCATTACACTTAAAATCAATGTATATAACTTGAAAAAATAATATTTATATGGATTTCGTTTTAAAACAATCTTTCTGCTTTTTTACCTGGAAATGAACGCTATTTTTTATGATTTTTTTTTTTTTCAAACATAACCGAACAACAGGGATGTTGTTAATTACTGATCGACCCCTTTCGTTTTAATATCGACAAAACTCTTATTCAGGATAATCCCTGACTTTCAAAAATGATTTTGCGCATTATCAACGAATTTAAGAATCCTCGCAATGGAAGAAAAGTCTGTACAAGAATTGTATGCGTCCAAATTGCTTCATATATTAACCTTGATCAGAAATACGTCAAAAATTAACTAACTATACCTGAGTTACCCACAATGAAAATAAACATCTTAGGTCAACTTTGAATATATATATAAAGATATAAAAAGCATTATATTTTAATAATTCTTAATTAAGTTCCTGTGCATTGTTGTTGTCTAGTATATAATTGTTATCTGTGTCTGAGTGTTAAAATAATCTTGAGATCTTGAAATCTTATCATGCAGAGTATAATCACACGTGGTTCTTCTTATTGGAATATAAAACCATAACTTTGCAATAAGTCTCGAGCTTTATCTCTACATAAAACTTGTCGAGTGCTATGAGACCCATAGCTATATAATACATGATAATGAGATATTAAATGAAAATATTCCAACGATATACAAGCGTTTTACGCGTTCAGATTGTATTGGATCGAATGAATAATATGTACACATGCTATCATAATATTTTACAGTTTCTATTCGAAAAGTAGATCAAGAGCATTACTTTTCTTAAATTTTATCAATATAATACTATGGTTAATTGATTGATGCATTTTCCGATTGTTTTTCGTTTATTTTACAGATACTCTTGTGATTCTAGCAATTGTTATACCTGTTGTTATTGTGATTGCTTTTGGGGCGTTTGGATTAGTCCGGCTATCCATCGGAATGAGGTAAGTACTAAACAATGAATGTATAAAAAAGAAGATGTGGTATGATTGCCAATGGGACAACTGTTTACAAGAGACCAAATTGACACAGACATTAACAACTGTAGTCACCGTACGGCCTTCAACAATGAGCAAAGCCCATACCGCATAGTCAGCTATAAAAGGCCCCGATATGACAATGTAAAACAATTCAAACGAAAAAACTAACGGCCTTATTTATATAAAAAAATGAACGAAAAACAAATATTTTATCACCGGTATAAGGAAATAATTCGTAAATATAACTCAACATGCAGACATCTTATACGTTCAGGTATTTCACATCCAAAATTTTATGGAAATATTCTTTATAAAGCACAAAAATGTCAGTATTCTCCTCAGAAACTAACAAAACCTTTAAATAGACTTATTAAAAGGGGATATAGTTACGATACTGTTGTCAGGTCATTAAAGATTGCATATTTTGGCTTTAACATTGTGTTACGGCCAGAAATCGCCTTTAAATTGTAGCCAACAAAAGACACAAATCAATAGTAAAATTTAACAATATCTAATATACAAAAGTTTACAAAAGGTATTACACAAATATTACTGTTAACTTAACTGTCAAAATATGAGTCCAATCTGTTATCTTTATCTGTATCCGGAAATCTTTCGGAATCCAGTCTGAATATTATGTTCACTACTAAGGTCACAATCCAGTATGATGTTGTTTGTAGAATAAAAGTGTCAATCCAAATGCTGTGAATACTAATGTCTATCAATGTCTATGTCCAAGTTTAATTATGAGAGTTTAACTTTAGTGTCTGTATATATAGTGTTGTCATGGAAAATTCTAGAACACTCTATAATGGAACATTGTGGAAAATCCTGGAAAGTTACAACGGAAGTTTCTGGAATAACGTAGAAGTTTAAATTACGCATCTTTTATAAGGATCATTCTAGAAAGTTCCAATCATTCCTAAACTGCACAGTTATAAGATTATTTGGTAAACAACTATCAGGCCATACAACACAAATTAGGCCAACATAAATAAACATAATAATTACAATATCATAACACCTCCCCCCTTAAAAGAAGTTTTAGTGTAACAAAAACTTATCATGAATAATATGAACAAAAATACATAATATATACAAAGTGATTTAATAAGCTCTAGATAAAGCATCAGCTATTACATTATCTTTACCCTTAATATGTTTTACAATTACATCATATTCCTGTAACAATAAACTCCACCTAGTCAACCTCTGATTCTTGTTTCTCATTTTATGCATGAAGGTGAGAAGATTATGATCAGTATAAACAAGAATAGGATATACAGTGGGATTCAAATATACATCAAAATGTTGAAGTGCTGACAACATTGCAAAACACTCTTTTTCAATAGTTGAATAATTTTTCTGATGTTTATCTAATTTCTTAGAAAAATATGATATAGGTTTCTCAACATTATCATCTGTCTCTTGATATAAAACAGCTCCAATTCCTACATCGCTTGCATCAACGGCAAGTTTAAATTGTTTTTCAAAATCTGGAGTAATCAGAACTGGACTATTAATTAAAAGTGATTTGCTATTTTCAAAAGCGTTTTGATAACTATTTGACAATTTTCACTCCAGATAAATTTAGAATCTTTTCGTAAAAGATGAGTCAATGGTTGAACCACAGTAGCAAAATTTGAACAAAATTTTCTGTAAAATCCAATCATGCCTAAATATCTCATAAGTTGTTTTCTATTTGTAGGAGGAGGAAATTTGGAAATGGCTTCTACTTAAGCCATAATAGGTTTCACTTGACCTTGGCCAACTGTATGCCCTAAATAATCAACAGTGGCCTGACAAAATTCACTTTTACCAAGATTAACAGTCAAATTTGATTGTGACAATCTATCAAAAGTATCATACACATGTGTTAAATACTGTTCCCAGCTATCACTACATACAATTAGATCATCAATATAAGCATAACAAGTTTAAATCTTTTATAACATTATTGATCATTCTTTGAAATGTAGCTGGTGCACTTTTCATGCCAAACGGCATTACAGTATATTGAAATAAGCCATCTGGTGTAACAAAAGCTGATATTTCACGAGCTCTCTGTGTCAATGGAACTTGCCAATAACCTTTCAACAAATCAAATTTGCTCACAAATTTTGCTTGACCAATGTTATCAATACAATCGTCTATCCTTGGAATTGGATAGGAATCAGATTTTGAGACTGAATTTACTTTTCTGAAATCAGTCACGAAACGAAAAGTTTTATCTGGTTTTGGCACAAGGAGACAAGGAGAGCTCCATTCACTGTTACTCGGCTCAATAATATCATTGTCAAGCATATATTTAATTTCTTTTCTCATAACTTCAAGTTTGAGTGGATTGAGCCTGTAAAGATGTTGCTTAATTGGAGAAGCATCTCCTACATCAACATCATGACAAACAGCAGTGGTTTTGTTTGGCACATCTGGAAAAAGATTTTTAAAAGAAAATACCAAAGTTTTTATTTCTTCTCTACGATCAAAAGACAGATGTGCAAGTTTTGAATCTAAATTTGACAAAATTTCTGAATTTTTCAATCTAACTGTCTCTTCCATAGTTTTACAACTAAAAGTTGGTTCAATTACATCTGGTTTGTCATGATTGTTCTCAAATTTAACCATGCCTAAAGTGGCAACTGGTTTACTATCACATAGTACATTAGTACGCTCAAAATATGGTTTTAACATATTAATATGACACACTCTGTTTTGTTTACGCCGACCTGGAGTTTTTACAATATAATTCAAATCATTGATTTTACTCTCTATTGTATAAGGACCACAATATTTAGCCTGTAAAGGATGTCCAGGGACTGGCAAAAATACAAGTACCTTATCACCAGGCTCAAAAACTCTGTCCCTGGCATCTTTATCATACCAAATTTTCATCTTGCTCTGTACATTTTTTAAGTGTTTCTGAGCAATTTGACAAGCAGTATACAATTTTTCTTTAAATCTAGATACATAGTCTAAAAGATTTAAGTCAGTATGTTCAGTAAGCCACTTTTCCTTAATCAATTTTAACGGTCCCCTTACAGTATGGCCAAATACCAACTCAAAGGGACTAAATCCAAGGGATTCTTGAACAGCCTCTCGGACTGCAAAAAGTAGAAAGTGAACTCCATCATCCCAGTCTCTGTCAAATTGAAGACAAAAAGTTCTAATCATGTTCTTCAATGTTTGATGAAAACGTTCTAAGGCACCTTGAGATTCTGGATGGTACGCACTTGATCTATACTGAGCAATCCCTAACTGGTACACGACTTGCTGAAATAATCCTGACATGAAATTTGATCCTTGGTCGGACTGTATAGACTTAGGAAGTCCTACTAATGTGAAAAATTTGATAAGTGCTTTGACTATAGTAGGTGTCTTGATATTTCTTAGCGGAATAGCCTCAGGAAAGCGAGTGGATGTACACATGATTGTCAATAAATACGCATTTCCAGTTTTGGTCTTTGGTAAAGGTCCAACGCAGTCAATTAAAACTCTGCTGAAAGGTTCATCAAAGGCTGGAATAGGCAGAAGTGGTGCTGGTGGTATTTTCTGGTTAGGCTCACCAACAACCTGGCATATATGGCATGATTTGCAGTATTCTGTGACATCATTTCGAAGTCTGGGCCAGTAGAAATGCTGCAAGATCTTAAGGCAAGTCTTCCTTATACCTAAGTGTCCAGCCAAGGGGGTGTCATGGGCAAGACCAATAATTTCTTGCCTATAAACTTTAGGCACCACCACTTGGTATACCACTCTCCATTCCTCCTCTGGGGTAGCATCAGGAGGCCTCCACTTCCTCATTAAAACGCCGTCTTGATGGTAATAGCATTCGGCCACTTTGTCTGCTTCCTCCTGTGGTTGAGCCCTCTGGCTGAGCTGAAAAACCTCAGGGTCTTTATGTTGTTCTTCGAATAAATTCTTTCGGTCTAATGAATGGCTGTTTACGTCTGGCCATGGCATAATAACATTCTTGTTAACACTAGGTGGTCTTAATATGGCCTTTTCTGAGCTACCAGGACCTTCAATGTCGGCTAGGAAAGTGTCAGAAAGGTCCATGTAATCAAACTTGTCTTCTTGCAAATTCTCATCTTGTTGTTTTCTAGCCATCGCCCTAGTAACAACACAAGCTGGATACAATTCAGCATCATCTTCAGGTGATTTAACATCCACCACTGGTTCACTGGTAACAATTGGTTCAGCAACCACTTTGTTCCTAGCTAGATCATTTCCTAGCAATAATGTAACACCCTCAACAGGGAGATTAGGACGAACACCCACATTAACTGGTCCAGTTATCAAATCTGACTTCAGATAAATACGATGAAGAGGAACATCTATACAACCCAACTCTACACCTTGTAACAAAACGGAGGCACCAACAGAAGTCTTCTCGGACAAAGGCAACACACCTTCTAACAATAAAGACTGAGAAGCTCCAGTGTCCCGTAAAATCTTAATAGGCTGAAGAGTGGTATCATCAACAATAGAAATAAACCCATCAGACATAAAAGGTTTATATTCCTCCATGTAATCACAAAAACTGGACTTAAAAGCCTGACTCGCAGGACATTCCAACGTACTGGTAATATAAGGTGTCGTACAAGCACTGGACTTCGGCTTATTATCTCGTTCATTCTTCTTCTGGAGTCTAAAACAATCAGCCATCAGGTGACCAATCTTCTTACAATAAGCACAAGTCAGTGACTTCTTCTCAAAAGTATCAAATTTTGGACTAGACATATTATAACTGGACTGACTCTTATTCTGTGGAACAGGCTTACTATCAGCATGCTCAGTGCTTTGACTTTTGTAATTTCCACTGGAAGTATTAACATTTTGACCCTTGAAACTTCTTTTATGTGAAAGGGTATAATTATCTGAAATTACAGCTGCACCATGTATTGTCCCAACAGTTTTGTCGTCTAAATGTGTTTTTAAGTCTAAATGAACACATTGTTTGAACTCTTCTAATAACATCAATTGTCTTAGGTTATCAAAATTGTTATCTGTTTTCTTTGAAGTAAGCCATTTATCAAATAGATCTTCTTTTTCTCGAGCAAATTCCACATAGGTTTGTGAATCAAACTTTTTATAACATCTAAATTTCTGTCTATATGCTTCTGGTACTAGCTCATAAGCTTTCAAAACTTCCTGTTTCACCGTGTCATAATCGGAACTTTTTTCTGTTGGAAGTGCGGAGTATATTTCAGCGGCTTTACCCTCAAAAACACTTTGTAGCATTGTAGTCCAATATGGCTTTGGCCAATTCAAATTATGAGCAATTTTCTCAAACTGTGGAAAATATTTATCGACTGTTTTTTCACAAAATCTGGGAACCAAACGTATATTTTTTGCTGCATCAAAATATTCTGATTTCGACTGGACTTTAGTGTTGCTTTCTTCTTTGACCATTTCAATTTTCAGTTTTTCCATCTCTAGCCTTTCTCTCATTTCAAGTTCTTTTAATTTAAATTCATCTTCTTTTTCTTTTTTCTCTATTTCCAACCTTTCCTTCATTTCCAGTTCTGCTTGTTTTAATTTAAATTCATGTTCTTTTAATTTGAGTTCATGTTCTAATTCAAGCTGTTTTAGTTTAAAGGCGTCAACGTTTTCAACCTTAAGATCAAGAGCCTCTTCACCTAAAATTTCTGATTCAACTAATTTGTCTATAACCAAATTTTTTATAACTTGTTTTCTCATAGATACTTTAAAAACTAATTTCAGTTGTTTAGCAAGCAACACTAATTCCTCTTTCTTTAAATTATCAAAACTCTCCAGGTCTGGCGTTTTCAAAAATTTACCAGCATCAAATGCCATTTTGTAGAATTTTGTTGGCTAGTTATAATACAAATACTAAACAAATTTTGAATAAAATATTTTTTAAGATCCCGGACGAGCCCCCAATTTCTGTTACGGCCAGAAATCGCCTTTAAATTGTAGCCAACAAAAGACACAAATCAATAGTAAAATTTAACAATATCTAATATACAAAAGTTTACAAAAGGTATTACACAAATATTACTGTTAACTTAACTGTCAAAATATGAGTCCAATCTGTTATCTTTATCTGTATCCGGAAATCTTTCGGAATCCAGTCTGAATATTATGTTCACTACTAAGGTCACAATCCAGTATGATGTTGTTTGTAGAATAAAAGTGTCAATCCAAATGCTGTGAATACTAATGTCTATCAATGTCTATGTCCAAGTTTAATTATGAGAGTTTAACTTTAGTGTCTGTATATATAGTGTTGTCATGGAAAATTCTAGAACACTCTATAATGGAACATTGTGGAAAATCCTGGAAAGTTACAACGGAAGTTTCTGGAATAACGTAGAAGTTTAAATTACGCATCTTTTATAAGGATCATTCTAGAAAGTTCCAATCATTCCTAAACTGCACAGTTATAAGATTATTTGGTAAACAACTATCAGGCCATACAACACAAATTAGGCCAACATAAATAAACATAATAATTACAATATCATAACAATTGATTCACTGATAGGATCTTTGCATCGGAACTAAACACATTTATTTCTTAAAAAACAGTTGTTGGCATGACACGGGTTATGTTCTTCTCATATATTTTATGATAGTATGATACTAAACCCCTAACGGGAGGGATTGTACCTGATATTCATATGATGAAGACATAATCTTTCAATCAGTTTAATTGAGGTCTGGAGCTGGCATGTCAGTTAACTGCTAGTAGTCTGTTGTTATTTATGTATTATTGTCATTTTATTTATTTTCTTTTGTTACATCTTTTGACATCAGACTCAGACTTCTCTTGAACTGAATTTTAATGTGCGTATTGTTATTCTTTTACTTTTCTACATTGGCTAGAGGTATAGGGGGAGGGTTGAGATCTCATAAACATGTTTAACCCCGCCGCAATTTTGCGCCTGTCCCAAGTCAGGAGCCTCTGGCCTTTGTTAGTCGTGTATGATTTAAAATTTTAGTTTCTTGTGTATAATTCGGAGTTTAGTATGACGTCCATTATAACTGTACTATTATGCATATTTTAGGGGCCAGCTGAAGGACACCTACGGGTGCGGGAATTCTCGCTACATTGAAGACCCATTGGTTGCCTTCGGCTGTTGTTTGCTCTATGGTCGGGTGGTTGTCGCTTTGACATATTCACCATTTCCTTTCTCAATTTTATGTAACACATAAACAAACGACAACCACTGATGTGTATTTTTTATGTCATACTTTGCTATTGCCTGGTAGTTTGGCGATCTGTTAAAAAAAATTTACCACCACCTGAAAAAAATGGGCTTTCTGTTTTTTAGAGCTGTATCATGATCACTATGGAGGCTTTTCTAGTTTTTGTAGGTCAATATCTCTACTTGCAGACTGTTAGTTCAAAGTAGTATACCAAGATCAAATAATTCGAAGCAATTTAACATATAATATTAAATACTATAAAAATTATATTCGATCCGATTTTGATAAA
This sequence comes from Mytilus galloprovincialis, assembly GCF_965363235.1. Classification (NCBI taxonomy): domain Eukaryota; kingdom Metazoa; phylum Mollusca; class Bivalvia; order Mytilida; family Mytilidae; genus Mytilus; species Mytilus galloprovincialis. Next base: position 8,050,439 of record NC_134842.1, read on the forward strand.
ATGAATATAACGCAAAGATAAACAGATGTAAAAAGGTATAATGACATTTCCAAAACCGATTAGAGTAGAGAAATATTTCACGAGACTGTCATTTGAAGATCGTAAAATATAAATTATTTCCGATTCTGCCAATTTAGAGTCAAAACAGAAAGATTGAATTGAATTTCTAGAGATGAGATGGAAGCCATTGTGATGGGTGCTCCTCGTCAATTAGAAACGTGTTTCACTATCTGTTTGAGTGCCACTTTGAAATTGTTTAAAATATAAGCAATAAATATAGTTATATTGCTACAAGTATGCATATCGAAGTGTGAAAGAACTGCTTTCATTTGACAATGTTAGAACCAAGAAGAACTTATCACTTTTCATTAAAAAAACAGTTAAATAGTATAACTATACTCTTAATTGTAGGATAATGGTAACATTTTTTTCTGTGGCAACCCTATAATTATGTTATTTGCCTCGTGTTACATATTTATATGAGTAAGAGTATTTCAAAATAAAGTGCTATTGTTGTTGTTTTTGACTACCATTGAGACATGTGTTTAGTTAAGTATGTTTGTTCCGTAATACATGTATTTTTTACTAAAGTCGGTTCTGAAATCGATAGCCTAGATATGAAAACTGTAAATAAAAAATCGATAAAGCAGATCAAGTTTCTTTAAAATTAGAAGCAGAAGGTGTGTGAGTGAACGAATGAGTATTTAAATACGCGTCATCTCAATTTTTAGCAGCCCGAGTTTTTTACATTGTTAAAATATCATTTTTTTCAGCGATACTGGAACACATAGTTCAATAGAGAAAGGAATAAACTGGTCAAGAGCTGATCCGCTTATTAGAACTAGTGAATCGTGGGCACATAATGGTTCACTTCCAACACGTTTTAATTCTTCATCGTAAGTTTAATCACTTAATAATCTAAGTGAATGGTTGCTTACATAATGTATACTAAAAGTTATACAAATGTATACAAAAAGTTATACAAATGTATACAAAAAGTTATACAAATGTATCAATGAAATCTTGTTATTTGTATTGGATAATTTATAACGAAGATTCTCTAGTTATGAAACTTTATGGCATATTTTATTTGCTGAGAGACCATACAATGTGCAGCAAGTTATACGTATTCCTAAAGTCATGATATAATATAACTTTATACATTAATTTATAAACCTTAGATATTATCTTTGAGATAATTTGGTTATTGTACAAGGCTTTAAGAACATTAAAATCCAATGTCTTCTTATGTTATATACATGCTTATAAATACTGTACTCATACCTTTGATGATTTTTTCAATTTAAAAAAATTCGTTTAAATAGCATTTTAAATTTCATTTCAGATGTTCATTTTCACAGTTTACGTGTAAACGTACTTTTTTTTTAGATTTTGTTTTAAACAGAAACTATCAGAATCGATGCTTTAAACCAACAGCGAGAACAAGGTGCTGGATTTGGTTCCCAAATGTGATAACATCTTGGTGCGTTTAGATTCCTCTGTTAAAATGGATCTTGATCAGTTAAAAAGAGAAAAACGAGGCTGAACTAATTTGATTAAAGAATATCTAGAGGAATACAAAATATATAGCTTCAAGACAAAAGAACAGTAAAAGTCATGGATATTCGATACTTGAACGATTTTATACATATGTCATATGAATATGAATCCAGCTTTTGTTATTCTAAAAGTTTAGAGCTTTTTTTTTACTACAAAGGTGAAGTGTATATGTCGACAATAAGGCAACCAAACTATATCAACTTTTAATATAAATACTTTGAAAATACAGTTGACTATGGAATGCTTGTATGTCATGATACTTTAGCATGAGACAAAACAAATAGTAAATAAATAAAACGAAAAACTTCAAACATATTGCAACACAACCATTTTATTTCCCACTGACTATGTGAACAGCCGGCTGTTTCTGAATAAGTTTTTTCTAAAGTTGTGATCTAACAAAATAAAACAAAGAACACAACCGAAGTTTGTCACACCTCAATGCTCGATACCGTGCTCATCTCTTAGTTCTTTCATTTTAAAGGTATTTCGTAGCAGTCATGTCCTTTTTGTAGGCATTGTTATAGCAACAGATCTGTTATTCACATCATGGAAAGGAAGTTTTTTTATCTATTTTCTTAGGAACAAATCTAGTTATGTACAATTTAAATACAATTTAAAAAGTAATTAAACAATATTATATCAGCTAATTGTCAATTTATTTTGTTTGGCGGCAGATTCTTACACACACTGAAGTATCCTCGGAACAAGGTACATTGTATTGACAAACAAAACTGTACTATAGTAAAAACTTCTACCGTAGATGCTTAGGCTTTAGTTGGTTTATTTTATAACAATTTATTGCTTGTTATTAGTAATTTTTTTCGTCGTTTGTTATATTGGATATGGTTTTGTTTGGGTTTAATATACTTTAGAATTATCCCTACATATCGCTTTTCTCTTCTGTTATTCCTTGGTGAAGGAAACTATTACTCCCAATCCATTATTGACAGATTCAGACACTTGGTGATTGAAAAAATATACAAAATTAGGGGTGATCTCAAAACTGTCGATTGTTAGATGACAATTTGCAACGATTGATTACTCCTTTCTCTTTTTAACATATTAAAATTCAAGTGAAGTTGTTTAGTTGGTACATGTATGCTCGTGATGAAAATTGTTGGAAAGCAAAACCTATAAAACTGTCCAATGCTTACAAATGAACATGCATTTATCACTACAAACTCCTCAGAGTCTGAATTGACCAGTTTTTGAGCTCGACCAGTAAAATCGAGCACACATTTTACTCGACTAGTCTCGACATTGTCTCGACTGTACTTAACTGTACTTAAGTGTACTCGACTAGGTGTCGACTTTACGTAATTAGTCTGATTCAGTACTTGATGATCTTTGTGTAGTCTGAAATGGTCTTGACCAAGGCTCGACCTGTCTCGACTCAGTCTCAACCAGTCTCGACCTGTCTCGACTAGTCTTGACCTTCAAATTTAGTTTTGACTGGTGTAAATCAGCCCATCTAACTAAATTAAATATTGATCTTACAAAATTCAAGCTTATTAGGTAGTTTGATTTATTGCTGTGAAATGAAAGAATTTAATTTTACAATGTGTAAAATAAAAAATTATTATATAAAAATTCAGATAGGCATCTCTAATTTTTTTTATAACTTTTTCAAATCAACTTGGATTTTCATCAAACTATGCAGATATCTTAGATATATATCAAGCTTACAGAATCCCATTTCATTTAGTTTTTTGTTGTATTGCTGTAAAATTTAAGAATTAAAGTAATTTTGGTAAAAAAAGGCTAGGATTTGCAATTTTGGACAAAATAGAGATATTACACTTTAATTTTTTTAATTACTTTTTCAAATCAACTTGGATTTTTATCAAACTATGCAGCTATCTTACATGTATATCAAGCTTACTGAATCCCATTTCATTTAGTTTTTTGTTGTATTGCTGTAAAATTTAAGAATTAAAGTAATCTTGGTATAAAAAGCTAGGATTTGCAATTCGGACAAAATAGAGATAGTACACTTTAATTTTTTTAATAACTTTTTCAAATCAACTTGGATTTTCATCAAACTATGCAGCTATCTTACATATATATCAAGCTTACTGAATCCCATTTCATTTAGTTTTTTGTTGTATTGCTGTAAAATTTAAGAATTAAAGTAATCTTGGTATAAAAAGCTACTGGATTTGCAATTCGGACAAAATAGAGATAGTACACTTTAATTTGTTTAATAACTTTATCAAATCAACCTGGATTTTCATCAAACTATGCAGCTATCTTACATATATATCAAGCTTACTGTATCCCATGTCAATTAGTTATTTGTTGTATTGCTGTCAAATTTAAGAATTTAATTAATCTAGGTAAAAAAAGCTAGAATTTGCAGTTCGAACAAAATAGAGATAGTACACTTTAATTTTTTTTATAACTTTTTAAATCCAACTTGGATTTTATTGAAACTATATAGCTATCTTGGTGATGTATTCTTCTTACTGAATCCCATATTGTTATAAAGTTTGTTGTATTGCTGTCAAATTTAAGAATTAATTTAATCTAGGTAAAAAAAAAGCTAGGATTTGCAGTTTTGACAAAATAGAGATGGTACACTTTATTTTTTTTCATAACTTTTTCAAATCAACTTAGATTTTCATCAAACTCTACAAATATCTTTGCAATATATTGATCTTACTGAATCATAGGTTGTTATTTTGTTTGGTGTATTTCTGTCAAATTTAAGAATTTAATTAACCTAGGTCAAAAAGCTACGATATTAGAAATATATCTTTTCTCATAATTTGGGAAAAAGTATATAAAATATTAATATATTCCTTTAATGTTTTATTCCTTTTGATATACACTATATAAATATATCAAAAAGGGATGAAACATTAGAAATTATTAAAATAGTTCTTCTGATTTGTGGTGATTTATAAAGCAATACCTTCTGCTTGGGGCAAACTTATTAAAAAGATCACATCTACCAGAGAGTTTTAAATTCTAAATAACATTTATTCAAAGTTGCAACATCCTGTTAAATCTAAATCGCAGGGCTTTTAATTCACTAGATAAGTAATACACGAGTTTAAGAAAAGTAGGGCTTTCTTTTTACCTGTAAAACTCACGTGTACTGATGTAATTAAATCATAGTGTCATGTCATTAAATTTGACAAAAAAATATTTTAAAACTTCATAACAACCTTGGATTTAGTAAGATCACCAAGGTAGCTATATAGTTTTAATAAAATCCAAGTTGATTTGAAAAAGTTAACAAAAAGCTAAATGAAATGGGATTCAGTAAGCTTGATATATATGTAAGATAACTGCATAGTTTGATGCAAATCCAAGTTGATTTGAAAAAGTTATTAAAAAAATTAAAGTGTACTATCTCTATTTTGTCTGAATTGCAAATCCTAGCTTTTTATACCAAGATTACTTTAATTCTTAAATTTTACAGCAATACAACAAAAAACTAAATGAAATGGGATTCAGTAAGCTTGATATATATGTAAGATAACTGCATAGTTTGATGCAAATCCAAGTTGATTTGAAAAAGTTATTAAAAAAATTAAAGTGTACTATCTCTATTTTGTTCAAACTGCAAATTCTAGCTTTTTTGACCTAGATTAATTTAATTCTTAAATTTTACAGCAATACAACAAAAAACTAAATGAAATGGGATTCAGTAAGCTTAATATATATGTAAGATATCTGCATAGTTTGATGAAAATCCAAGTTGATTTGAAAAAGTTATTAAAAAACTTAAAGTGTACTATCTCTATTTTGTCCGAATTGCAAATCCTAGCTTTTTATACCAAGATTAATTTAATTCTTAAATTTTACAGCAATACAACAAAAAACTAAATGAAATGGGATTCTGTAAGCTTGATATATATGTAAGATAACTGCATAGTTTGATGCAAATCCAAGTTGATTTGAAAAAGTTATTAAAAAAATTAAAGTGTACTATCTCTATTTTGTCCGAATTGCAAATCCTAGCTTTTTATACCAAGATTACTTTAATTCTTAAATTTTACAGCAATACAACAAAAAACTAAATGAAATGGGATTCTGTAAGCTTGATATATATGTAAGATAACTGCGTAGTTTGAAGCAAATCCAAGTTGATTTGAAAAAGTTATTAAAAAAATTAAAGTGTACTATCTCTATTTTGTCTGAATTGCAAATCCTAGCTTTTTATACCAAGATTACTTTAATTCTTAAATTTTACAGCAATACAACAAAAAACTAAATGAAATGGGATTCAGTAAGCTTGATATATATGTAAGATAACTGCATAGTTTGATGCAAATCCAAGTTGATTTGAAAAAGTTATTAAAAAAATTAAAGTGTACTATCTCTATTTTGTTCGAACTGCAAATTCTAGCTTTTTTGACCTAGATTAATTTAATTCTTAAATTTTACAGCAATACAACAAAAAACTAAATGAAATGGGATTCAGTAAGCTTAATATATATGTAAGATAGCTGCATAGTTTGATGAAAATCCAAGTTGATTTGAAAAAGTTATTAAAAAACTTAAAGTGTACTATCTCTATTTTGTCCGAATTGCAAATCCTAGCTTTTTATACCAAGATTACTTTAATTCTTAAATTTTACAGCAATACAACAAAAAACTAAATGAAATGGGATTCAGTCAGCTTGATATATATGTAAGATATCTGCATAGTTTGATGAAAATCCAAGTTGATTTGAAAAAGATATAAAAAAAATTAAAGATGCCTATCTGAATTTTTATATAATAATTTTTTTTTACATATTGTAAAATTAAATTCTTTCATTTCACAGCAATAAATCAAACTACCTAATAAACTTGAATTTTGTAAGATCAATATTTAATTTAATTAGATGGGCTGATTTACACCAGTCAAAACTAAATTTGAAGGTCAAGACTAGTGGAGACAGGTCGAGACTGGTTGAGACAGAGTCGAGACTAGTCGAGACAGGTCGAGACTAGTCAAGACAGGTCGAGACAGGTCGAGCCTTGGTCAAGACCATTTCAGACTACACAAAGATCATCAAGTACTGAATCAGATTAATTAAGTAAAGTCGAGACCTAGTCGAGTACACTTAAGTACAGTTAAGTACAGTCGAGACAATGTCGAGACTAGTCGGGTAAAATGTGTGCTCGATTTTACTGGTCGAGCACAAAAACTGGTCAATTCAGACTCTGAGGAGTTTGTAGTGTATAGAACAACCAATTACGTTAGGTTGTCTGTATACTTTCTGCTTCTTCTGTCAGATAATGGCCACAAACAACGAACTGATTATACGGCCATGCAATTGATGAGTTGGAGTTTTCAGAGAATAGATCTTTCATATATTTAACATTTGCATCTTTATCTTTCAAAACTGATCTTTGACTTAAATAAACTATTGTAATAAAATATATATAATCATTATAGCGGAATTAACTTTTTTTGGAGTGTAAAAAAATCTTTGGATGCTTTAGATAAATTGCATGCTTTTGATGGTCCTTTTGACTATGTTAACAGTTTTGATTTTTCTACTCTTTACACTACATTTTCACCCAATCTATTCAAACAATAGTGTTCCTATTTAATTAAATGGTGTTTTGGTAAATCTGAATGCAAATTTATGCTGCAATTCATTTCTAATGAGAAAGGTAAATATGCTAGATATACGTACTGGAGGTGTGGTGAGATGATTGAAGTATTATTTTTCTCTTTGATAATATGCATTTACGTTCGGACAGCAAAGTTTATTGCCGGAGGTTGTAGGTATTCCAATTGGCACTAATTGTGCCCCTAAAATAACAGACTTGTTTTTATTGTGAATAACAGTTTATGATCAGTAAAGTCACGTCTGAATTGTATTTAATTGATAAATTCAACAACGCTTATTGTTATCTGCTGATATTTTTTTCGTTAAATAATCAAGAATTTCTAAATATACTGCGAAATGTACCCAAAGGAACTAACCTTAAATAGATCAAATTTGAACAGTAATAACTCTCCTTTCCTGGTAAACTTATCGATCATTTGGCAATCATACCACATCTTCTTTTTTTATATCAGAAAACTAACAAGGATTTATTTTTCTAAAGATTTTAAAAACTAAATGTTACAAAATTATAAAGAGAAAAAAACTGGTAATATAAAGGAGTCAAATTTTATTTTCAGAAAAGTGGTGAAGAACTTTAGATAAATTAAGTACAGAAGCCCTTGCTACTGTGTAACAGTACTGTTACAAAAGCCTTTATTGTAATACTATTTTAGAGACGAATTGTCTTTCAGTATTATGACAAAATAATGTTGTCTGATTGACAATCATCTTCGAAACAATTGGTGTGTCTAATAGGGACAGTAAGTATGTGTATGGTTCAAGCATTATTCATTATGGAAGAAGGTATCACAAGCTGCAGGTCACCCTTCTTAAGCTGTTAACCAAATATAAAGTCATTCTCTTCAGTAGAACCAATAAAAACTGTTGAAAATATTTGACTTCAATCTAGCACCAACTCATGGAGGAATAGTATATGATCCTTGTTTGTTTGAAATGGAGGCAGATTTTGACATTCTTACATGTTTTATTCTGTCACATTGTTTGTGTCTCTATTCTATTGTATTTTATTGATAATAATGACACTTTTCACATTTTCGATTAATTAGTATGAATTTTGCTCATTGTTTGAAGGTCATGGTGACTTGTTCTTGTTCACATTTTTTATTATTTAGTGTGGATTTTGCTCTTTGTTTGACCATGGTGACAAGTAATTGCTTCATTTTTTTTTTACATTTTGGTATCGATTTTGCTCTTTGTTAGACCATGGTGACATATAATTGCTTCAAATTTTTTATTTTTTGGTATTGATTTGCTTCTTGTTAGACCATGGTGACAAGTAATTGTTTCACATTTTTTACGTTTTGGTATCAATTTTGCTCTTTGTTTGACCATGGTTATATGAACTTATTCACATCGTTGATCATTAAGAAAAGTTGTCTCCAATCACACCACATCTACGTTCTTTATATTCATCCATCAATATTACAAAACAAACATTCACACTATTTCTTTGAATGTCATTTGCCATCATGAAGAAAACACAGAGAGATTTTTTTTAAAGTTTATTAAAGTAGGTCAGAAAAATAATAAAGTTTAATTTATACTCAAAAGTATAAAATTGATCATAAAAGTTAATCAAATACTTATAGTCCATTGATCTAAGTTTTTGATTTCTGAGCCATACATGAAAAATAAATGAAAAATAAATTAAAATTATATAAAAATATATCCATGTAAAAATATATCTATGTAAAAGTAGATCTATTCAAAATCATATATTGCAGTAGTAAATGCATATGGAAATTTTTCTGCAGTATATGCATATGAAAATGATAAAAATAAATAATGTCCATGTTCCATATCTATTGTCCATTAATGTGAATCAGTTGAGGTCAAATTCCTCACAGAAGTGGTGTCATTGTTCCATCATACATTGATACTTCACCAGTCTTTTATGGATGTCTGTCTGTCACTGACACTATGAAGAGATATACTTCTACATGACTGACTGTCCTCCAACCCGTTAGAGAGAGGTGTCATTTGACCCGATGGCAATGGTGATCCATTAGAGGGAGGTGTCATTTGGCCTGATGGCACTGGTGATCCATTGGAGGGAGGTGTCATGTGACCTGACGGTACTGGTGATCCATTACAGGGAGATGTCATGTGACCTGACGGCACTGGTGATCCATTAGAGGGAGGTGTCATTTGAACTGACAGCACTGGTGATCCATTTGAGGGAGGTGTCATGTGACCTGATGACACTGATGATCCATTAGTCATGTGACCTGATGACACTGGTGATCTATTAGTCATGTGACCTGATGACACTGGTGATCCATTAGTCATGTGACCTGTTGACACTGGTGATCAATTATTTATGTGACCAGATGACACTAGTGATCCATTTGTCATGTGACCTGATGGGACTTGTGATCCATTAGAGGGAGGTGTCTTGTGACCTGATGGGACTGGTGATCCATTGGACGAAGCCCACCAGACAGTATTCTTGGACTTTGTGATGGAAGTACCACTTTCAGCTGGCGATCTATCATCCAATCCATTAGAGGGAGGTGTCATGTGACCAGATGGCAATGGTGATCTACTGGATACAGATGGAGTCCACCGGACAGTATTCTTGGACTTTGGTGTAGAAGTGTCACTTCCAGATGACTGCACATCATTAGATCCACTAGAGGGAGGTGTGATTTGACCTGATGGCACTGGTGATCTACTGGATACAGATGGAGCCCATTGGACAGTATTCTTCGACTTCGGTGTAGAAGTATTTGATCCTGAGGACCCTGGTTTAGGTCCATTATCTAACATGGCGTTAAGGTCTGCTGCCAGACTAGAGTCAACAACTTCACATGAATGTGGTGCTATTTTAGACCCTGAACTTGCTATCAGAGGATCAAATGAAGACACATGACTTTTTTCAATGGTGCTATCACCTTTTGAAAAAGATTCCTGAAATGGAAAATTAAAATGTCTATTTTTTTGTTGCAGAGATTAAGACGTATACATGTATAAAGATGAACAACCTAAATGAATCAATTATGAATACAAAATAGATCTTTGATACAAGCCTAATACATCAATCATCTGGTATCTCAAGAATGTCAAAATCCCTACTTATCTTAAATTCTTGTGATAAGTTCTCATATTACACTAGAGTTACAACATTATTACAAAAGATTCGTGTTTAATAAATAAATCACATACTGTGGATTAATTCATTTTTCGCGGATACCAATTTTTTGTGGGCAGACAGGTAATTGAAATATGTAATTGTAATTGACCGTAATTAATTACAATTTCTAAAGTAATTGAATGTAATGTGTAGTTGAGCATTTTTTCAATTACATGTAATTGATAGTAATTAATTACATAGCCAAAACTGTCTGTAATTGTGACTTAGATGGAGAGTTGTCTCATATATTGGCACTCATACAACATCTTCTTATATCTACGAAGTATTGTTGATAAATAAACAAAACATCAACTTACCGTTTTATCTGGATTTTTAAAATCTGTAAAAAAAAATTAAAAAATAATTAAGATAAATTATAATACAAAAAGATTTTAAAGTTCAACTGAAGTTACTTATCATATATCTATTTGCTTTTAAAAAACTGTATGAAATAAAGAAAATTAGAGATACGCATGCTCTGTACAATGGTGGACGTTATTTTTTTAGCTCGTGTTAGATATTAAAATTATGACCATTTAAACGCTTTCCCTACTCTTCAGGATGTGTGATATCGAACTTTAATGTAACGTGAAACGTTACAAAGACATTGGCTATCTTCAAAATGTGATATTTGTGATATGAACTGATGTGAAGTTAGTGTATTCCAGTGGGCAGTTTGTATACGTTATATACAGTGAGTTCTTCTTATCGAGGTAATTCAACCATAAACATAAACATAAACAATTACGGTCACCTGTCATTTATAATAATGTAAACATTGTAAACATAACATTAAATATTTTCATTGATTAATACTACTATTATTAATTTCAATGTCTACATCTGATATTAATAAACACAGGCTGCGTAGAGACAGCAAGCCGCCACCACCAGCACAAGAATCTACAAAAACATTTATAATGTCATCGCAAACTTCTCCAGAAACATCAAAACCTCCGTCTATAAATGTAGATCCGTCCGTTATAAGGCATGCTCCTATAAAAGCTGGACAGAGCTCATTTGACCACCTACCACCCTCGAAGTCTACCTCTCAGCTTTTCACATGTACTTTATCTCAATCCGATGTAACTAGAATTGCTCTGGAACTAAAAAATATGCTACATTCCGAAATTGATTATACCATCAAAGCAACCATAGACCAATATAAACAAGAGATAAATACACTTTCGAATGAAAATCAAAAATTGCGAGACGATCTTGATTCTCTCGAGCAGTATGGTCGTCGTGATTTAATGAGAATCAATGGCATTCCTGATGGTGGCAATACGGAAACATCGGACAAAACTACCGAGCTGGTAACAACCCTAATGAAATCGATTGACAGAGAGCTGCAACCTGGAGACATTATAAGATCGCATAGAATTGGTTCGGCGCCGCTCACAATTAACAGCAGTGAAAATGAGAATCATGTTCAATCCAAAACACCTAGGCAAATTATTGTAAGACTTAAAGATCCTCAAGTCAAAAAACGCATACTTCGATGCAAAAAGCTACTGAAAAATAGACGGGATATGAAGTATGTTAAACTAAACGAGGACTTAACTAAAACAAGAAACAACATTGCTTACAAGGTCCGACAGTTAAAAATAGAGCATATTATAAAGGTCACATGGACAAACGATGGCAAAATTATGGTGAAGGACAACCAAGAACAAATACATGTAGTAAACACTCAGGACTCATTCGATCAGTTTTGTGCCAACTTTTGTATTCCGGGCGTCTTTGACTTCCGTCATAGAATCGAAATGAACTCTAAAGAAAGACACCACAACAAAGAGAGTACCAAGGGTCCCAAATACCGTACTTATGCCCAGTCAGTATCTTCTTCTATCAATCAATCAGCCACCTCAGATGACCGACAAGATGGATCTTAGACACTGATACCATTCACATGTACAAACTGTATCTAAATATATAGCTAATTAAGACGGTAGTAGCTTCGCAAAATAGACACTAATGCCTAAAAAGTTATTTGCGTAAAATGTATATCGTTAAACTAAGGGAAACCCTACTATCAAAAAGGGTAAATTATATTTTTGCTTTCTTTTATAAATTTGCCTTGTGTATTTATATTTAAAACTTCAAATTTACAAATAGAAATGTATAAACATTTAAATTATAATAACAAAAAAATATAAAGTTATCGGTAAATGATAATTCTGCTATTTGTTTTATAATATTAAATATGAATTCGCTACAATCTATATTCTCAACAAAAATGTATAAAAATGTTGTTACATCTAACAAACATCTAAGAGAGTAATAATTATAACTTTACTGTTAACATCGTATAAATATTTATTCAGGCGTATAATCACGACCTAACGGTTGTGTAAAAAAAACAGTTCACAATAGTTCACAAACGAATGACCTTTATATTAAAATATTTTCCAGTCATAATAGTATAAAAAAAGTTTGTTTTAAATCCTCCACGTCCCAGTTGTATGTTCCTTGATCTGGTCAGGAACATATTTTTTGTATATAAGTTAAATTCCTTTTTTTATTGCTTATTTTTGTACACCGATGAAATGCAAACTGTTTTGAATGTTTTGAATTCTATTGCATGTTTATTTATAGACAGTGTAGACTTGTATTGTTATCTTCTTGTATTTTTGTATGACCACTCTCACTACTTAGTTGACCAGTCTGGTGTTACATAATGGGTATTGAAATCGATCAATATAGAATGAGAGTTGGTCTTTTTGTACATAACATATGTGGTAAAACAAATAATCTATTTTGAAATACGTATGAGGTATATCTTTTCTACTTGTTGTATTTTTCAAAAGAAAAGGTTAACACTTTTAGAATTATCACAATGATTTGGTTTTCTCTTGAATTGTCTGTTTTAAACAAATGCATAAAAAATTGTTCACATTTCGGTTTTATCGAAAATGATAGTCAATCGCATTGTTTAGGGGATAGAGATCAGTCTTCGGATAACGTTGTTCAAATTATATTTGTGTTACTTGTTCTTCAATTACTTCTTATTATGGGTGGAATAGAAACTAATCCTGCCCCTCATCCGCTATCTGATGACAATGACGATCATAATATTAGCTTCGAAAGTATATCAGAGAGTAACAGTATACGGGAAATGTTTTCAACTTCAATTTCCTTTTTACATTTAAATGTGCAAAGCTTACTTCCAAAACTTGATCTGATTCTTGCTGAGTACGAAGATTTTGGATATACTGTCATTTACTGAAACTTGGTTGAACGGTAATAACTCGTCAGACTCAGTTGAACTTTTAAACTACCAGAAACCATTCAGGAAAGATAGGGGTCCCATGAAAAGTGGGGGAGCGGTAATAGTATATGTTAAAGAAAATATTCATTCGAAGAGACGTGATGATTTGGAAGTGCCCGGTGTTGAGGTTATATGGATTCAGCTAAAAATAAATAGCAAAAATGTATTGTACGGAACCTTCTACGTGCCACCTAAAAGTAATAATGAAATATGGACAAAAATTGAAAGTTCAATTGAGTCTGCCGTAAATGATGTAAAATGTGACCGAATTATTGTAACGGGAGATTTTAACGATAACTTGCTAAATGGGGCTAATTCCAAAATACATAATATTTGTACAAATTACAGTCTAGAACAACTTATTGAAGATCCAACTCATTTTACGGAACAATCGTCTTCGCTAATTGACTTAATTATAACTGATAATTCCGATTTTGTACCGTATTGTGGAGTCGTGCCACCACTTTTAGACCAAATAAGATATCACTGTCCAGTTATGGGGTTTATTAATGCACAAAAACCTGCTTGTTTGTCTTTTAAAAGAAAAATATGGTTATATAAGCAAGGTGATTTTGATGAATATAGACGCATATTGACCAAAACCAACTGGGATAGAATATTGCTCTAAATGATGTTGATAAAATTAATTCAGAAATTTCAAATCGTATCCTTGATGCAGCTGAAATTTCAATACTCATTAGAATCGTAACTATTCGTAAATCTGACCCTGCTTGGTTAAATAACGATTTAAGAAAACTCATAAGAAAGAAAAACCGTTTACACTCGAAAGCTAAGCGGTTTAACCGACCCACCGATTGGAATAAATTTAGACAAAATAGAAATAAAGTGACCACTTCAATAAGACAAGCTCGCGAACAATATCAAAATAATCTTATACAAAAATTGTCAAATAGTAACCTATCGGCAAGAACTTGGTGGAAAACTTGTAACCAAATTTCTGTTATCAAACCTACTCACTCGGGTATTCCTCCCCTGCTTAAGGATGATAACTTGATTTTTAATGATATCGATAAAGCGAATGAATTTAATAACTTTTTTGCCATGCAGACAAACATAGATGATACCGAAGCTGTTATTCCTGACTTAACCGTTCCAGACTATACACTAAGTGACATTACACTTAAAGATAGTGAGGTCGAAGATGTTTTAAAGATTTTAAATCCAAATAAGGCCTCAGGTCCAGACTTGATAAGTCCAATTTTATTAAAAGAGACTGTATCACAGCTAAAATTTCCACTTTGTAAACAATTTAATTGATCTTTATCTAAAGCTATATTTCCGGCAGATTGGAAAAAAGCAAATGTAACTCCTGTTTTTAAGAGTAATGAAGTAAAAAATTACAGACCAATCTCGCTGTTAAGTATATTATCAAAGTGCATGGAGCGATGTGTCTATAAACATGTACATAACTTTCTTATTGAAAATAGGATAATCATCCCTAACCAATCGGGTTTTACAAAAGGCGATTCTGCCATAAATCAACTTATAGATATTTCTAACTACTTTGGTAGAGCTTTAGATAACGGAAAAGAGATTAGGGTGGTTTTTTGTGACATCAGCAAAGCTTTTGATCGGGTTTGGCATAAAGGGATATTATCAAAACTTAAGCAATATAGAATTTCTGGAAATTTACTTAATTGGTTTTGTGATTATCTATCTGAGAGGAGTCAACGGGTGGTCTTAAATGGAAGCAATTCAACATGGAGACAGATAAATGCAGGTGTCCCACAGGGCTCAATTTTAGGTCCGCTACTTTTTCTTATCTTTATTAATGATAAAGTATCTGATATTAAAGCTACTATCAAATTATTTGCAGACGACACTAGCATTTATTTGACAGTAGACACCCCTGAAAATACTGCTGAAATTCTTAATGGAGATCTGAATAAAATTCATATGTGGTCCTCTAAGTGGCTTGTAAACTTTAACTCACAAAAAACAGAAACCATGATTATTTCAAGAAAATCAATAAAACCTAGTCATCCGATCTTAAAAATGAATGACACTGATCTTCAAGAAGTTTCTACTCATAAACATTTAGGTATTATTTTTTCAAATAATGGATTATGGAATATTCACATTGAATATATAGTTAAACGTGCATACAATAGAATAAATATCCTTAGGAAGATGCGTTTTGTACTGAATAGGTTCACTTTAGAAAAAATGTATTTTTCATACATTCGACCAATATTAGAGTACGGGGATGTCATTTGGGATAATCAAACACAATGCTTGATAAATAAAGTGGAAAATGTTCAAATTGAAGCTATGAGAATTGTAACAGGTGGGAATAAATTAACTTCGATACAGATGCTTTATAAGGAAACGGGTTGGGAAACACTTTCAGAAAGAAGGGAAAAAAACAAGCTCACTATGTTTTATAAAATGGTGAATAAGGAAACTCCATATTATTTATAAAACTTGGTACCAAATCAAATAGTTAATTTACGTAACCATTTCACTCGTCAGACTCAAAATATTTCGGAATTTCGTACAAGAACCAATCTATACTCCGATTATTTCCTTCCTTCGTCTGTTAAATTGTGGAATAAGTTACCAGACCAAACGAGAAATTCTACGTCTAAGCATTTTTAAAAGTCGTATAAAAAACCCAATTAAGGATGAATAGTAGTTCTCTAAATGAACATTTGTTCAATCGAAATCTAGTAGATTCTTCAAACTGCTCGTGTGGTTTGATCGAGTCTACAGCTCATTTCTTATTGCATTGTAAAAAATATGACGAATTGCGTAATGACATTATTTTCTCAATTAATTATCCAGTCACACCTGTACGAAAAAATCCAGGCGTCTTTTACACGGATTCCAGGCGGATATTTTAGAGGAAATGCGTTTAAAGTCTACTTTTACACGAAGAATCTTTCTTACATGGATTCCAGGCGGGTTACGGGCGGAATAGAGCCGAAATATGCAAATTTATCCGCCTGTCTTAGGAGGAAAAATTTCCGTCTAATTAAAAGGAAAAATGTTTTTCTCAAAAATATATCCGCCTAAAGAGACGGAAAATATATCCGCCTAAAGAGACGGAAAATATATCCGCCTAAAGAGACGGAAAATATATCCGCCTAATGAAATGTAAATACATCCGCCTTCGAAAAAAATCTGCCTTAGAATATGAAAAAAAATCCGCCTTAAGAATATGAAAAAATTCTGTCTTCAATGAAAGAATTTTTTCATTCCAAAGATTCAGGTTTTTACTACTGCCATGCCTTCTTGCGAAGAAAAACTAGGCCTTCATACAATAAAATGCAAAAAATGTTATCAAACTTGATCGAATTTATTTAAGCAACTACAAATTACTATACATGTATGTATAATTTTGACATTTTTAGTTCTTCACAATTTCTTCATTTTCAGTTATTAGTCATATTTTTAAGTTTTTTTTCAGTGTTCTTTGAATATAAATTATTATCACAAGTTCCTGAATTTATTTCGTGCATAACTGATTTGCTCTGTAACAGCATCATTGATATGACCATCTTGCATGGATCTGTTGTGTTTTGTGCACCAAGCAGTAACATAACCTGAAAAAAAAGAGGACATAAATTACAGTGATATTGTTTGCCTAAAATTAGTGGAGAATAAAGGCTTTTTCCCCTGGAGAAGAATCCCAATTTGAAAAAAAATGGCTTAAAATTATTCCCAACGAGAGAACTTTTTTCCCAAACAGTGCAGTCTCAGTAGTAATTGTGCATGAATGAAAACTGAAAAACACTCATTTCAACATTTTTCATGCATAAAATGACTATATGTGCAGATTTGAGGGTCTATTTATGTATAATCACTGACAAAAAGGGGTCTTATTTTAAAGCAGGGGGTGACTATTGAAAGCGGTGGTCTGTAAATTGAAGTTTCAGTCAAATTTGTGTTTATTTTAAATTTCCCAATTTGATGAAAATGACGCATATTTTCCCAATAAAAAAGGGTAGAGGTAGTTTTGATAAAAGCCAACAATATCACTGAATTAAAATTACCATGCATTATTGGTTTTACTAAGAGGAATTTGACAAATTTCTCTATGTTATACAGGTAAATTGTGAGCTGCCTAAGTAGGTGGGGTTTTCCTTCATTTTGACATATTGACTTGAATTTACTATTTTTACCATATATCATTCAATATACATTGTACAACAGAAACATCTAAAACTTGAAATTATAAGATTAAACTATGAAAAATAAGATGTTAAGCATGTTTTAAAGAGTAATTATATTTTAAGAAAAAATCCTTGTAAAATCAAGGGCAGATAATTATAATGAATTTACTATGACCTGTTTTGGGGAGTTTCTCAATAAAATAAGACCTGTGGGCTGTAACACCTGTTTTCAATTTGCTAATTTTAAAGATATATATCATGTTTATATCAAAAAAATATTACAGATGGTTTTACAACTTTTGATTTTTTTCAAATTGTTTTAAAAGTCCAATATGTGCAAAAGTTACTTAAAAAGCATTCATAAGGATTTCTTTCATATAAAACTACTTACTCCAAGTCTGATTGAATGTGTCCATTCTTCAGTCCTATCAGAAAACAATTTTCTTTTGTTTCACCAGTTCTGAAATATAAAAAAATATTGTCTTATTACAATTAAACAAAATAATTATTACATATACTGTGCATGAAATGTATAGGTTATTCTTTACTTTGATTAGTACATGTAGTATTGATCTTTTATTTTACTTTAACATCATAGGCCCGCATTTACATGTACAAAATGTTTGTCTTGCCATTTTAAAAATCTTAAATTTGATCCATAATCATGATAATTGAGTACATATGTACTAAATTTTAAAAGATAACACTTTATGATTTTTCGGAATAGATGTCTATTATATATATTTAATTATTACAGTCATACAACAGATCTCCAATTTTGCCAAAACTTAACTATTAAATAATATCATATAAAAGAGATTGTCTTAAAGATATAAGTCTTGTGTCATACACAAATACCACAGTAATTATGTACATGATGTAATTATGCAAATATTGAATGGTCTTATATAGTTATTTTCTTGATCCTACATGGTACTTATATATATATATATGTCACAAGTTATTTGAAGGAAATAGCAGTTTCATAATATTCAAAAAGGTTGAAATACTTAATATATTCATAATTTCAACTTACCAGAAGATTCAATCCAAAATATATGAAAACATCAATCTTCACAAATCCAATAGTCATGTCATCAGAAGAATATACATCTGCACTTTTTAATGTTAATAGAATACTTTGGCTCTTTTTAGTCCACAACTCTACATCCATGGTAAAATTCATATTTTGGTCAAGATAAATGTTTAAGACATCTTTTCTTGTAATGTCTGCAAGTTCAAATTTTGAATCTGACCTGAGTGTTGGAGTTATTTTGGGAGTTGTTTGATTCCTTGAAATGTTTCCCTAATCATACTATTAATTACCTAAATCTTAAATATTTGATTTAATATGAGGAAGGCGCTACCTTAAATGCCAGCTTTATTCATGTACCTATTTATGATATACCTATAAGCTGTATTGCTAACTAATAAATAAATACTAAGACAATGTCCTATATATATTGATTGGTTGTTGAACGTCCAGTGGCAAATATTTCAGTCATGTTCAGAACGAATGTCCTAGGCTACATTAACATATTGTTTATGTCTAAAATAAAATTATAACTTCAGATGGAAAATGTTTAGGGAACGATCATTGAACTTGAAAAGGCAGGAGGGGTTATGGTATTTTTCCTAAAAAAATATCCTGATTCCCAAATTGATGAATAAAAAATCTGTTCAAGCAGAGGACAAAAAAAATATTTTGAATCCAGACCTTCACCAAAAGTGATTTTATCTTTCAGATATGCAAAATAAATTTAACTTTTATATATCTAAAAACATTTAAAACTTCCCAAATCGCACAGATAAGTCTGTACACACTAGTTTTTTTAGGTGATAATGGCTATATTTGCCAATTTGTTATGATAAACTTTAATACTAGTGTTAAATTTTGACTAAATAATTTTAATTTTTAATTGATAGTGCTGAAAGGCTTCGGTGAAAAAAATCTGACTCGAATAAAAAAACATTTTTATTCCTGATCATCTTCAGTTTGTGAGTCTCATGTATTTAGAGTCAGTTTTATGTCATTTCTTGCATATATTTTTTTGTTTGTTATATGTTTCGAGTAATGCTTAATCATGTCATAGTTGTTTTCGAGAAGACACATTTAGTTTCCACAGAATAACTTGAGTATAAGTGAATGGATCTCTATGACATTTTACTAGAAGGATCAATACATAAAAGGAAGATTAGAATTGATTTTTGCACCTTGATTTTTTGGTTATGGAACAACATTTTTGGGTTGGGTTTTTTTTCAAAATTTTGGGTTTTTCTTCCAAAATTTAATTTAATTACATTTATTTAACTGGTCTAGTATATATAGATGCAAAAAATACTGATTTGGCAGGAGATGCACACAAAATAGGGTGTTTTAAATATTTTATCTGTAATTGGTGCATTTTTCCTATGATGTGTACTTCTTGATAATGTCGACGTGAGTATCATGATAAAGAAAATATATTTGGTAACTAAGTATATATATATTCACAATTGATATGCGCCAGTGCGCTGCAAAAGGATCTTCTTTCCCTTTAATTACCAAAATTGCACATGTTTTTTTCTCTCACAGAAACACATGAGTTATTTGGTAAATAAAACACTTGTCATTGTTTGAAACTTTCAGTAATACAAATTTAGTTTAGCCTGTTTGAATGTTTCACTTATTGTGTGAAAATTTCAACAGAAAAGGTACAAAACACTTGGTAAAATTGCATTATCTGCAGAATTATTGATAACTTTCCTCACTATATATTCACAAGGACATATACCTAACATATTGTCCATGCTATTCTGTCAGATCTGAGTTTTTATTCATACATACATGTATACTGGCATGACTTGTGCTGTTCCAAGTTGTCTTCTTTTTCTGTTTCTTGAGAAGTATTTGTTTAACCTGTTCAGTCACTACAAAGTGTTACAATTCTTATTTAGACGCAACACATAAATAGTGACCAAAAAGGTACCGCTTTCACATGAGAGAAGCTAGAAAAAAATTAAATGTACACATTTTCAATATTTTTGTAGGACTTACTATCATATGAAATTAAGGAGTTAAAGACTTCTGCTGAATAGAAATGTTTGAGTTCACCTGATACCTGTTTTCAAATTAGAATATGTTTGATTTCAACTGAAAATAAAAAAATTGATGTTTTTGAAATGCTAAATATACATCTGTGGTTGTATCAGGCTGTGCATGGCGAAGTATTTTATTGCCTTTAGGTTTGTACCTTTTTTTGTTTTGGTCATGAAAATAAATTTGTAGTTCTGTTGTGAAGTTGATAACATGAGAATACTCAAATTGCACCTACATATATATTGTCAGTTTTTTTTCACCAACTTTTTTTTTTATGTACCAGGCAAAAGTTTATTCTGTGCTTTTTTTTGTAGACTATCCTTCTTTAAAATATAGTTACACCAATTTAATTTTGAGTCCATGTAGAGTCATAGAAAAATGGGTTTGAAATGACCTCTAAACAATCCATGATACTGTAATGAGGTCAGTACCCTAATTCCATACATCATTACATGTATGATGTATGGTTAATTTCAAATCCTTAAAACTGGAATATAAACAGATGTTTTGTTTTATTTCTTCAAATATTTCAAACAATTTGACATTATTCCATGCTTCAACTATTATTTTTTGAAGAAAAGGATGCTGGTAACAAATTTAATTTGCTCATTTTAAAAAGATGACAATTATATAACTTTACATGGTCATGGTGAAAGAAAACTTGTAAGATTTCTGCAGGTTTTTTTTTGCTGAATAGCAATTTGGTAACTGAGTGCAATTTTGGTACTGTGATATTATATACATGTAACCATAAGTGTGTATTGCTAAATAGGTTGAAATGTGAACCTGAGTGACAGTTATATAGTGATAAAGTAGTTGGTAGTGTGAAAATGTTTTGATCAGGTTTAAACTGATGCATAAAATATATACAAGGGACTGCTGCAGCTTGAATTTTAAAAGATGTAGCCCACATTCTTCAAAGTAACATGCCCTGTATATACCTACATGTATCAAAGTCATGGTATTCTCATGGGTTATCATAATCTTCCCATAAAATATAATTTTGGACAATATGGGAGCATCAATGTATACAGTACTAAATGTACTACTCAGACTCAAGTCTCCTTTTATGATTAACCTTAGAGAGAGAGAAAACAAAACAGTTTCCTTCTCCTGGGACTTATAAGGTAGATATCTGATATGTGACATAATCAATAAAAAGATGTGTTGAGAGTTTGCCAAAGGAAGTACAGAATTAAAAGATTGTGAATTAATTGAATATTTTTTTTTGTTTTAAACTTTTGTTATTAAAGTTGTGATTTAGTCTGTGGGCTACCATAGGCGGATCCAGGGGGGGGGGGGGGGGCTTTTTCGTGGGGAAAATTTTGTTGATTATATAGGGAATCACTGAAGCATGACTGGAGCGCCCCGTCAGCGTGTCCTCCTTATGAAAAGTTCTGGATTCGCCATTGGCTACATGAATAACCGTGATCACATTCAACAGTATAACCAACGTCATTATCACTGTTCCTTGATGTGTGGAATTATGTGGCAGATGAACATAAGTAGTCCTGCATGGTCAATCAGTGCACCGGAGTTTACCCCGCATGGTCATTATAAAAAAAAATCCGAAATGTATTGCTTGCAGAGTTTTTTTCTGTGTTCCCATGGCTGGACGGAACGTTTACGCTAAATATGTTATCGTTAATTATGATTTTGTGACTTTTAAATGAAGTACCTGTGATTGTTCAAGTAATTTGTTTTGACCTCACTGATAATGGAAAGTAGCAGACGAAACATGGCGTCAGATGTTCCTAACTTCGGTAATTTCCGTGGTACAATAAAATTTAAATAAACTTCACAAGTTAACAAAATTTCTAAATTCTTGTTTCTGTAAAACAAATAAAAATTCATGTCGTATTTCATATTGAAATTATTCCTATCTGTCCCGTTTTTTCAAGTTCGCGTTGAAACGTTAAATTGGGCCGCCATTAAAAAAAATAATCGTACGAGATTTAACGAGAGTGACGAAACTTTTCAGATGGGTCGTGTAGAGAGAGTTATCGTTCTTTATTCCAAAACGATGCTTCTACCATAAGTGCCAGCTAAAGCTGGAATATAATAATAAATAAATAATATTCACCAATTTTTATCTATTATTTTTATATTTAGGACTGTAGAAATTTAAGATAAATGTACAAAGCAATGTGGTCTCCTTTATAAGGCCCCAACTCTTGAGTGTGTACATATCATTTCCTGTCCATTTCACAGAGGCAAATGGAAAACAGATGCCGGGACCTACATAACATTTCTATCACTAACTGATAAGAAAGAGACTACATGGAAATACTATTTGTGTATTATCATGATTATTACTTAATTAAATAGAGATACACTTAATAATTAATTGTACTTGAAAATAAATTAATTTAACCTGCAATTCCTATGTTGGAAAATTCAAAAACAAGTTATTGTTATCACTGTTAGTGAAATAAGTATATATATTCTAGTCACTTTTTATATGTTTAAATGTATATAAATAGCAACACATAACATAAAGTTATAAATTACCTAACAATGCTATCACAATTTAAATTTAATTGAATTTAATATGCCATCTTTAAGACTCTTTAAATATAATAATATTAAATATGTTGGATTTCAGGGGGTACAAATACTGGCTTTATGGCCCAAATAATCACCATGCATGCTCTCTCTCATCAGTAATGATACATTTTCATTTGAAAAAAAAATTAAAAGAACAATTCTGCCTCAAAAGTTAGAAAAAAATTCTAAGTACAATTCCCGCCTGGTAAATTTGAACAAAATCTTTTAAGTCCAATTTCCTCCTAACAAGCTTGAACAAATATACTAAGTCCAGCATTCCGTCTATGATATTTCTTTTACTAAAGAAATCCTGTTAACTCAACAGGAAAGTAGTAAATATTTCGCCTAAGGTCTTTGATACTTCAGGCGGATTTTTTTCAATATTCCATGTCCGCCTTAATTCCGTCTATAAGTCTTAATTTTTAGGTGGATTCCGCCTGGGTTCCTGCTATTTTTAAGCGGAATCCTCCTAATATTCTCATACGGGCACTAAACACGAATTTACTTTTATTTGGATCACAAGCTCTAAATTTAGACCAAAATAAAGATATATTTGGAAAAGTACAAAAATTCCTACTAAAGTGCAAGAGATTTACAAGCTAAATTGTTATTCACTATTCTCACTAAGTTGCATTTCATCTAAACATGTGTGTAGTATTTCGGTGTAGTTTTCTTTTTTCTTTTTTTTTTACTTTTTTTTTCTTCTTTTGTTGTATTTATTTTCATTATTTTAAAATGATTTTTTTTCTCCTTTTTTTTTGTTATATAGTTACTTAGTTTATACTTGTTCCATATCATAGTAACATTGCATGCTATATTTATGTAATAGTTAACTTGAGTTGGTATTTCAAGGAAACGGATTAATATAAGCTATATATAGCTTGTTTCCGAATCCTATTATTATTGTGTATTTTGTATGATGATATATTTGTATTGATGATGAATACATATGTTTAAACTAAGTATACACTTTTATTGTATATCTTATGGTGAATATAACGAATCATGGATTTTGTTTTCATCCCAATTTATTCGTTATCATAATTGTTATATTACTTCTCTGTTCATAAATATCAAGTTTTGCTTTCACATTAATATAAATTAATACCATTATGATGTATAGTCACAAATTAAATAAACTCATCTAGAATCTAATTTTCTTTATTTCATACAGTTTTTTAAAAGAAAATAGATTTATGATAAGTAACTTCAGTTGAACTTTAAAATCTATTTGTATTATAATTTATCTTAATTATTTTTTTCTTTTTTTTTTACAGATTTTAAAAATCCAGATAAAACGGTAAGTTGATGTTTTGTTTATTTATCAACAATACTTCGTAGATATAAGAAGATGTTGTATGAGTGCCAATATATGAGACAACTCTCCATCTAAGTCACAATTACAGACAGTTTTGGCTATGTAATTAATTACTATCAATTACATGTAATTGAAAAAATGCTCAATTACACATTACATTCAATTACTTTAGAAATTGTAATTAATTACGGTCAATTACAATTACATATTTCAATTACCTGTCTGCCCACAAAAAATTGGTATCCGCGAAAAATGAATTAATCCACAGTATGTGATTTATTTATTAAACACGAATCTTTTGTAATAATGTTGTAACTCTAGTGTAATATGAGAACTTATCACAAGAATTTAAGATAAGTAGGGATTTTGATATTCTTGAGATACCAGATGATTGATGTATTAGGCTTGTATCAAAGATCTATTTTGTATTCATAATTGATTCATTTAGGTTGTTCATCTTTATACATGTATACGTCTTAATCTCTGCCACAAAAAATTAGACATTTTAATTTTCCATTTCAGGAATCTTCTTCAAAAGGTGATTGCACCATTGAGAAAAGTCATGTGTCTTCATTTGATCCTCTGATAGCAAGTTCAGGGTCTAAAATAGCATCACATCCATGTGAAGTTGTTGACTCTAGTATGGCAGCAGACCTTAACGCCATGTTAGATAATGGACCTAAACCAGGGTCCTCAGGATCAAATACTTCTACACCAAAGTCGAAAAATACTGTCCAATGGGCTCCGTCTGTATCCAGTAGATCACCAGTGCCATCAGGTCAAATCACACCTCCCTCTAGTGGATCTAATGATGTGCAGTCATCTGGAAGTGACACTTCTACACCAAAGTCCAAGAATACTGTCCAATGAGCTCTATCTGTATCCAGTAGATCACCAGTGCCATCAGGTCAAATCACACATCCCTCTAGTGGATCTTATGATGTGCAGTCATCTGGAAGTGACACTTCTACACCAAAGTCCAAGAATACTGTCCGGTGGGCTCCATCTGTATCACGTGGATCACCATTGCCATCTGGTCACATGACACCTCCCTCTAATGGATTGGATGATAGATCGCCAGCTGAAAGTGGTACTTCCATCACAAAGTCCAAGAATACTGTCTGGTGGGCTTCGTCCAATGGATCACCAGTCCCATCAGGTCACAAGACACATCCCTCTAATGGATCACAAGTCCCATCAGGTCACATGACAAATGGATCACTAGTGTCATCTGGTCACATAAATCAGACTTTATTATATCGTGCTCTTGGATGCAAGTTCCATCTAGATGGGAAACAAGTTGTTGTCTTTGGTGAGCGCTCAACTGTTTGTGTCTTCCAAGGAAAGCCACGTGGACTTTATTCATTTGACAATTCCCATTTGTCTCCTTGGCGTAACACATGTACACCAATGCAATGGTGTAGTCTGTGTATACGATTTGTAACGAAGCTGTGGTAAAGAGAGAGAAAGAAAATGTGCATAATTATCGGAAAAACATTTAGATATGTGAACAATCTTTGCTTTTGTTAAAATGATGGATTTTTGGAATATTGATTATATGATGATTCTAGCAAAAATACAATGTAATAGAATTTCGTTCTTTATACTGTATCCGTATTTAAAACTTTTTTGGAATAAAATAAATAAGGTTTTAAAGAACAGTAAAATAGCTTTTAAGATAAAACTAAGACACTTAGTATTTGGATATAAAACTTCTGAAGAATAATATTTTGACTTTAACTATTTTTTAACAATTGTGGGTTTTTCAATTTACAAAGCCTACTACATATCTGATCAAAAGACAAAAAATGTGCATGTTTTCTCAATTTTTCTCAATTACAATGTAGTTCAATGGAAGAGTATGTTTGAAAATTAAAAGTAATGTTTTAGCAACTAATAGAAAACATATGAATAGTCATATTTAGTGATTAAGTGATATTAATCAATATATATTTATGTTCAAAATGTAATATGTATTTTACAACTAATCAGTACCCTGAGTGATTAGTGGATTGTAACTGGGAACATCAGGAGGAGCTTGGACTACTGAATGATATTGTAACAAGCCAATATTTGAAACAAATATTTAATTATGTTGTTAAAAAAAAAAAAAGGATTTAGTTGATTATCAGATATGAAGGCTACAAAAATAACTTTTATTGATACTTAAGTTTAAAATTGAAGCAATTATCAATTTTTCTTGCGGGAAATGTTTTGTTGTTTTTGTTTTAGGAATTAACTTTATTTACGTTATATCAAAGAATAAAAAAGACAAGAAGTTGACATCATTGTATATGAAAATGACTGGAACCTATTTATGGATTTTAAGAAATCATAAATGTGTGCAATTATTATTTTTGTGCTGCCATTGTTGTTTGCAAGAAGTGAAGTTAATATAGTTTGGTACAAATAAAGTTTGTTTAATAAAAATAAAATGGTGACTATGCAGTATGGGCTGTGTTCATTGTTGAAGGCCGCAGGGTGATCTATACGGCTGTTATTTCTGTGTCATTTAGTCTCTTGAGAGTTCTCTAATTGGTATTTTGTTTTATATTGTATAAACATTACTGACACTTAATGCTTAAATACTTTTCAAATAAATACTTTGAATTTGAATATTTTTATAGAAATCAAAGATTGAAATATTTTAAGCAGTTATTTCTTCTGCCTGTTCAGAATACATTGTCTTGTGTTGTGCATGCAAATGTTTATAAAATGTTGTCAGAACATGTTTATATGACTGTATGTATCGATTTAACAATCATCAATATTTCAATAACACTTATTGATATGATGACACAATTACCAATATTGTTTTGGGTACATTTTTACTTCCTTGCATGCCAATGAAATTGTAATCATGCTTATTAGTCTGGACTATCTAGACTTCTGTTAACTCAATAGAAACTATTGTATTTCGATTAAACAAATAAAAAAATAAGACAATAGATAAATAATGGATCAACAAATACACTAGTGTTGAATACTATCCGTTGGTCCGAGATGTCGTTTGGAGTATATGTATACCACACAATAAGTAAAAGAATAAAAACATAAATATTCATACCTTCGTATATATTTTCAGCTGTTAATATGTATGATCCGTTTGATCCAGATATCAGTCCAGTCCTTGCTGTCGAGCACGTTTTTGAAAATGTTCTGTTGAAATTGCAAACATTTTAATCGAAATTATAATATGAAATCGAATTTTTCCTGCTTGTTAGTAACGACCATCTTAATAGCTTTATATACGTATGTAACGACCATCTTAATAGCTTTATATACGTTAGTAACGACCATCTTAATAGCTTTATATACGTTAGTAACGACCATCTTAATAGCTTTATATACGTTAGTAACGACCATCTTAATAGCTTTATATACGTTAGTAACGACCATCTTAATAGCTTTATATACGTTAGTAACGACCATCTTAATAGCTTTATATACAGAGTCACACGATACAAGGACATTCATTATCTCATTTGAGATACTCCATTAAGTAACTAATAAATAAAAGAAATACAAAGACCTAATGGTAAACTGTTTTGTGAGTTTATTTACAACCACTGGGTCGATACCACTGATGGTGGAGATTATTTCCTCGAGGGTATCCCAAGCCCAGTAGTCAGCACTTTTTTTGTGCTGACATGAATTATCATTGATATGGTTATATTTATAAATTAACTGTTTACAAAATTTTTAGTTTTTTGAAATACTAAGGCTTTTCTACCTCAGGCATAGATTACCTTAGCTGTATTTGGCAAAACCTTTAGGAATTTTGGCCCTCAATGCTCTTCAACTTCATACTTTATTTGGCCTTTTTATCTTTTTTGGATTCGAGCGTCATTGATGATATAAAAAAGAAGATGTGGTATGATTGCCAATGAGACTACTGTCCACAACAGACCAAAATGACACAGACATTAATAACTATAGGTCATCGTACGGACTTCAACAACGCGCAAAGCCCATACCTTATAGTCAACTATAAAAGGCCCCAATATGACAATGTAAATGAATCTTTTGTAGACGAAACGCGCGTCTGGCGTATATACAAAATTTAGTCCTGTTATCTATGATGAGTTTATTTAGTAATAGTCCAAAACGTTTAAAGGTAATAGCCAGATTTACACCAATATATTGAAATCGAATGTATAATACATATAAATATAAAAAATAAAATGTGATTTGATTGCCAATGTAAGCTTGTTTATCTTCGAATTAAGGTTCATCATTATCTAGTATATATTTTCATCTACTTATGCAGTTTTTACACTATGACTATTTCATACTTTAGATTATTGCTTCTGGTATTTGTAGATTTTATTACACACAACAGCTTTAAAGGTTTTGAATCGATATGCTGCTCATAAATATCGAAAAAATCATTTACGAGAATCCTCCATATGCCATGTATGTGTTGCCATCTCCACCTTGGATCCAATTCCATACCGACTAGTGCCATGTTCCATTTACTCCCCATTGAAAAGCCGTTCTTTCATGTTCATACCATACTCCTAAAAACTAAACAAAAGGAAAGAGAAATATTTTTTTATCAGATAATTTCAGAAGAGAAAAGCAAAGGTGTTGTGGTGTTATATTTGTTTGACTACAATCAATTTCCAGAACTGGAGTAGTCGAAATAGACAAAATATGTGTAGCTTACTTTTTAAACCAGTATACAACCCAATTTCTCGATTTATCCGTGTTATCAACACCAAATAGGATGATTTGTACTTAACCTGTAATACAAACGTGAAAGGCACTATATAAACGAAGGCTAAACAAACTCTTGGCCGTTCGTGTAAACAAAAATTACATGCACACCAAGGATAAACAGACTATCATTGTTTTAAGTTAAAATGGTTTCCCTGACTGATTCAAGATCTTATTGTACGTGTACAGATTTACGTTTGAATATATACAGTATCTAACTGTATAAGTTATTGATTACATTGCATAGAATATAGTATGAAATAAAAAAGAGACGAAAGATACTACCAGAGAAACAGTCATACTCAAAGATCGAAAATAAACTGACAACGCAATGGCTAAAAAAGAAAAGGACAAACAGACAACTAATGGTATACAATATAGACACAATATAGAGAACTAAAGATATGCCACACGAAACCCACACAAAAATTCTTCTGACTATATTCTTATGAACTCACCTTGTTGATATTAAATGTTGGGTCAGCTACGACCTTATCAAAACTGCAACTAGCCAAGGTACAGATCTGAATAAATTGAAATAAAACCGCAAAGATTAAAAGCGTGTTCATTATTAAATAAACTTGGATATCAATGCAATTCTTACATAACCATTTAACCCCTATTATCATTGTGTCAGTCAATAGGTCCTGAAATGTGGTCTTATTGAAGGCACGAAATTGACATAAATTATCATAAATAGTTTAAAAACGAGGTGACACAGCTGTCGTTCTTTCAATAAAATTGAGAAAGGAAATAGGGAATGTGTCAAAGCGACAACCCGATCATAGAGCAGAAAACAACCGAAGGCCACCAATCTCCTTGTATTGCTTTTGTCTTTTTATTTTAATCTAACAATAGTCATTAGGAATAGTCTTATATTACTATTTATATTTGTTATTGGTCTGGAAAAGAACAAATACTGATTTTAAAAACAAACACATTTCTATATCATGTGTATACCTGCACGAGTTTACTTTGGATTTTTTCGATTCTGGTTGGTTTGTCTTTTTGTAATAAGTAATTGTAAAACATGTGGAAGTTTTCAACCCTTTTTAAATTATCTTGATTTGTTGATACACAAACAGAGGGAAACTAAAACTATTTACAGAACTTTCATTTGGGATGTGACTGTGTTTTGATTTTCATATCAAAACTTAATTTTTCACCTACAATGGATATTGTAAATAGTATATCTTTTAGATAAGTTGCAGTTTTTAATAAAATGTTAAATGTAAAATATTTGCATGATAAAACAAAATCAAATTTTGATGATAAATTATCAGATATAAATACCAGTGTTTGAAATTGTACTTCGCATGAACCATCAACCGCGCAAACTCTGTTGAAGGTGTCTTCACCTTAAGTCAAAAGTCCTATGTCAGGGCCCTTGGCCCTGCATTAGACAGTTCAAATTATTCAACAACAATCTCTATTTAAGAACATAATATAAACCTCTAGTACTTATCAAGGATTCCAGCAAAAGGCTTATGTGTCTTCCTACGCACACTTACCATCTACTATGAGTCAATAATGTTTGGTTCATAGCAGCACACCATTACAGAAACAATTGGCTGCAAGTGGATCCTATCAAGTTTCTCAATGCTGAATGCAGTGCCTACTTACGGTATCATCCCCGTCGAGTCAGTGTCAAATCCCACATTTATCACTCCAATTATGACATTCTCGTCAGTTACTGGAGCTCTAACAGGCTTCCCATAACAGCAAGCTAACTCCACTGACTGATCCATGAAAGGTCAGAGGAAAACAAAATAGTGTGGCAACACCTCTTCTTCAGACTCCTCTGTGGATAGATAATATACCCGATGGCAAGAAAATCTTGTTGCAAGGGACCGGAGCGGAAGCCCACAGCTCCCAAAAATGCAAAAACTCAATTGAAGAGGATCTTTGACTTCATTTACCAATTTGAACTAACTGCCGGTAGATGACAATAGGAAAACAGGAAAAATGTGTGTAGGCCCCAGATTGCCAGGCCGATGTTGGCTTTGAGTAAGGTAAACACAGATGATGATTCCAAGGCCTTAAAACATTCATTTGGAGCAACGCTTCAGCAAGAAAGACGATCAAACCAGATTGGAACCGAAGCATCCCGTCGAAGATGTACAGACAAAATTCTTCAAGGTTAACAGCTTGTTATTGGGAAGATTATAAAGAACGACTCTCGAAATTAATAGAGTAAACATACAATGGGACGTGTGCAAAGAGCCGTTAACAGACGGAATTATACTTAGGCTAGATATTTTGGACACACCGAGCGCAGTGGTAAACCTGAGTACTCCCACAATTACCATCAACATTAAAGTGATATTTGCGGCATTTGTTAACAGTGGAAATGAGATTTCAATTCAGTAAGTTTGCATAAAACGAACTATCACAGTTCCGCCAAACTATTGATTACATAGAATAGTTTGACGATGAAGTGGGTACGGCGGATGAAAACGCGACAAAAGAGGGACGAAAGATACAAGAGGGACAGTCAAACTCATTAATCGAAAATAAACTGACAACGCCATGGCTAAAAATGAAAAAGTCAAACAGATAAGTGACCCTAAGACGTGGCATTGAACAGACACGAGACAAGGTGCCCTCGGCACTGCCTCAAAGTTCAGATGAGTTACTTACTATTCCACCACATTTAACCGACATATACTAACGTTCAATCGACTCGTTTCAACCTATTTCATTCTAACCATTTAAACTGAAAGCGTTTAAAGAACAATTACAATAACATGTAACATATTGATCAACATTTTGAATTTCACTATTTGTTTTTTTATATGCAGCCATATTTGTAAATGAATGTGTTATAGAAATAACCAAATTATTTGTTTTTGATATTCTAAACTTAATTGATAACACATTCAAGAACATGAAGTCCATCTTTAAAGAATCATTACTTTCATTTCCGAAATTATATAGAATACCTTTAAGACAATCTTGATATTTATACCCTTTTTCTGTCATCTTGAAATGGCAGCCATGTTTGATTTTTCAGAGCGGGTCCATAGCTGAAATCAAAGGGTATATTACCAAGAACTACTATGCAAAGTTTCATGCTTTCCTCAATCAAGTCAGCAATTCTGCTCTATATCTGCACCAATCAGCCGGACTATTCAAAATAATGGTTGATAATAGGTTTCGAACAACATGCTTACACATGGTTTTTCAGTGTGCATTCCTGTAATATTTTTTTTCCAACAAAAAAATATGAGCTAACAAATCGATGCGTAATTATTTCCAAACTCCATACAAAAAACAAATCAAGAAAATATGATTTACATTGACCAATCCAAATAAACGTCCTGCCTTCATTTTTCATCTAATCGAAATAATAAGGAGCTAATTTATGCGTTCAAGATTATCTTATGAGTCAGGTGTAATAAGAAAGCGTTTCGGACGCCTTACATTTATTACGGGATATTTTAACTTTTTACAGCATTAGGTCGATACTTCTGCTGATGGACTATCAGTCCTCGAGGGTACCATCAGTTCAGTTATCAGTTCTTCGGTACCGACGCATTTAAAAAAAAAAACTCTTCGAAAATGTCCGTTAATACCATTTGTCTGATGTGTTTGAGCTTTTTATTTTTCCATTTGATTAAGGACATTTCATTTTTAATTTTCCTCG
This sequence comes from Mytilus galloprovincialis, assembly GCF_965363235.1. Taxonomy (NCBI): domain Eukaryota; kingdom Metazoa; phylum Mollusca; class Bivalvia; order Mytilida; family Mytilidae; genus Mytilus; species Mytilus galloprovincialis. The sequence continues at coordinate 8,083,427 of NC_134842.1, forward strand.
GAGTTCAATATTTTTGTGATTTTATTGATGAACATGTTTTGCAATTACAAGTTACAATTCCCTCAGACAAAATTGACATTAGTTGAATTTTGCTCTTTTCAAAATCCGTTTTGTTATATATACATGTATATGAAAAAAGAAGAAGATGTGGTATGATTGCCAATGAGACAACTCTTCACTAGAGACCAAAATGACCAGAAATTAACAAGTTTAGGTCACCGTACGGGCTTCAACAATGAGCACAGCCCATAACACATAGTCAGCTATAAAAGGCCCCGAAATGACAATGTAAAACAATTCCAATATATCTTTCCTACAGATACGGTTCTTACACACCATTGTCTTTCAGATATTCGGTGATGGAATAAAAAGTAAAATCACAAAAACACTGAACTCCGAAGAAAATTCTAAGCGGAAAGTCCCTAACAGATGGCAAAATCAAAAGTTAAACACATCAAACGAATGGATAGCAACAGCCATATTCCTGAATATGTTTGTTGTTCTTCTGCGGTTTGCAAGTTGTGTCAACTATTATATTATTTATTTGTGCGTTTATCTGTGATGACTGTTCTTGCGTGTGTTTGTGTTGTAATTTTGTCACATAGTTTTGTCATTTTAGCGATATTTCTAACACTGTCATAAAGCGGGAGGTTTTGCTAGCTGTTGAACTAGGTTAAACACACCATTTTTATGTCCTGTACCAGTCAGACATATGTCAAATAGTTCATTTCTATGTATGGTTGTGTTAGTTTGTGTTTCACTTCATTATTCCTGTTGTTCCGGGCCTTTCCTCTTGGAGTTGGTGTGTTTTCCTCAGTTTTACTTTGTCACAATGATTTGGTTGATCTCGATCGTTTTATGACTCTCCTGATGAAGGTAAATCCAAAGAAAAACACGTCGGACGCATGCATTTTATAACTTTTTTCCGCATGTTTTTTAGTTATGAAAATCTAAATAATGTATTTGTGATACGTGTTTGTATACAGGTATTTAATTTAATGAATGAGTGAATACATCTATAAAATTGTGTAATTAATGTGAATATGAGTGATTTTTTCGAATCCAAGAATAGTGTTGGGAACAGGTCCCGTCCAAAGTGCATATAACATGCATTTAAAAAAATAACTAAGAACATTGTTGACGAGTGCAAAAGGACACTTCAAAATGCGAGAACTAGCTGTATTATTTAAACCATATGTGTTTTAGGATCCTACAACTCAGCAAATATGTTCATTCGAATATTTTTAAGAAAATGAATGCAATTGTCTTTAACCACATGGTTGTCTCGAATGCATTCTTAAAAGCGTTTTAATTCCACAAAACGCGTGACATATGCCCAGAAATCTCTATTGAATGTTAATATCACACGAAAACAAAAAAAATACAAGAAAAGTGGGACTGATTTAACAAAAACCCTAAGAATAATTGTTCTTTTAAGCATAAATATTACTACTTAGGCAACCTTAGATTACTATATATATATATATAAGAAGATGTGGCATGATTGCCAATGAAACAACTGTCCACAAGAGACAAAAATGACACAGACATTAACAACTATAGGTCACCGTACGGCCTTCAACAATGAGCGAAGCCGTTACCGCATAGTCAGCTATAAAAGGCCCCGATAAGACAATGTAAAACAATTCAAACGAGAAAACTAACGGCCTGATTTATATAAAAAAATTAATGAAAAACAAATATGTAACACATAAACAAACGACATATATTCTTCTATTCCTTCTTTATAAAAAAGAAGATGTGGTATGATTGCCAATGATACAACTATCCACAAAAGACCAAAATGACACAGACATTAACAAATATAGGTCACCGTACGGCCTTCAACAATGAGCAAAGCCCATACCGCATAGTCAGCTATAAAAGGCCCCGACAAGACAATGTAAAACAATTCAAACGAGAAAACTAACGGCCTTATTTATGTAAAAAAATGAACGAAAAACAAATATGTAACACATAAACAAACGACAACCACTGAATTACAGGCTCTTTATATGTTTTAACGCTATACATGAAAGTTATTTTAGCCTTGGTTCGTCTTTAGAAACTGATTTATTTTGTTATCTGACATTTCTTAATTAATCCACCATTTTCTACATTTGAAAATGCTTGTACCAAGTCAGGAATATGACAGTTCTTGTCCATTCGTTTTTGATGCATTTTGATATTCGATTTTGCCATGTTATTATGGACTTTCCGAATTGATTTTCCTCTAAGTTCAGTATTTTTGTGATTTTACTTTTTTCTTATTGTAATATTACCACGGATATAATGACAAAGATCATTTGACACTTTTAGATTGGCGAGAAACAAATATAAACATTTTCTCTCCTTTTAGGTAACGTTACATGTTAATGTCTACGAGTAACCACTGTAAAAAAGCTGTTTGCATATTGCACATTTGTAATCTGAGTCATTATATGTAATATTTTTAACTAGTGTTAAAATCAAAATCAAATGTCGCAGCTTAAGATGGTTCTCTAAACCAGAAGATGTTTATCTTAGTCTGGATCTTAGCAAATAAATAAGTACACATTTTTGCCTGTCTTTTATATTTTTGAATGTAAATAACATTTTCTGTTTTTTATTAACAATAAAGGTCACTTAATTAGAATGAACTCTTACACAATTTCTAAATCGCTTTTTATCATTATTACGTAGGGACTATTTATATCATAACAACCACAACATTCTGTTAGTTCAACATGGGACTCACTCAAAGTCTATGCAAAATTCTGCATTGAAACGGCAGATGTCAGAAAAAGTTGAAATAAAATGTAAAATATATGCACCAGCTTTGCTATTATTGAAAATGCATTGTCCTGTTTCCTCCGACTAATGATTGTTGTCTCTTTTGTAACTACTTCTTCTTTTTTGTGCCAATTCAATTAAGAAGATTTAAAAACTTTGTTATGTAATTTACACAGCCTCATCCCCTTTCACTTACAACTACTCATACTGATCACGATAATTAACAATTAACTTTAAGTGAACATTATCACATATACGTGTTACAATTCCTTCCAAGAAATCAAATTAGATGGTATCATGCTATCATTCATTATTTTTGATTTAATACATTGTTCATTAACGACAAAACTTATAATGATGATGGCACACTGAGATATGTTTTCTTTGAGATGTTTATTAGAATAGAAACCGTAATTGTGCACAGTGTAATGAATTAAATGACATCTTTAGTACTGGTCTAATAAGTAGAGCAAAATAGAAATCAAAAAGAAAAATGTGATCCAAGCTTATGTAACATGCATAGTCGAATTTGTCATCCATTCTTATGATTATTCAGATTGAGTTATTTTTGGAGAAAAACGACAAAAAAGGAGTCCGGATATTGATTCCGTCATCAGACTGACTTTTAGTCGGAGGACTTCCGGTTTGAACCATGCACAAGTACAACCAAATCGTATGATAGATAGCAAAGCTGAAAAATAAATAAGCCAATCAGAGCGTTCTCCATATCATGGTGTTTAGGTTTGATGTTTTATGGAACGGACTACCATATGAAATGCGTAAAGTGCAAAACACTTATTCTTTTAAACAAATTATAAAACAATACTTGAGACAGTCCCCATATTCAGTCTGAAATAATTGCAACTATTACTCTTAGAATGTATGTTTTTAATGATTCGCGTTAATCTACATGTAAACTACGATTTTAATATATAGAGACTCCGTATTCTGTCTACTGTTTTCTTTGAAATATTTATTATTTAAGGGACCATACCAGTTTCATATATATTAAAATAAGTAAAACATGTGGAAACAAGAATGTGTCCATAGTACACGGATGCCACATCGGCACTATATTTACTAAGTTTCGAGTTGATTGGACTTCAACTTCATCAAAAGCTACCTCCATCACAAACTGTAACCTGAAGCGGGACAGAGGGACGGACGAACGAACGAAGGAACGAACGAACGAACGCACTGATGCACAGACTAGAAAACAAATTACCCATAAATGGGGCATACAAATTTATTGTTGAAAGTGAAAGTAGTGATTTCGCAAAAATGAAAGTAGGGTAGAGATTAGAGGGAGGCAGGATCTTTTTTGGGGCGTCGTGATCGGGTGTTTTTAAGCTCGGGATTTCGGGATTGAGATCCGGGAACATATTTTTCGAGGGATTTCATTTTTTTAAGCCCGGGATTTCGGAATCAGGACCCCTCCGACCACCCCTCAAATTAGCCTCAGTCGGTCTTAGTCATTTATACCAGATTCATATCCTACCATTGGTATGGTAATAAGGATCTCAAAAGAAAAAAAAGCACTGATGGATTGTCCTACAAGTTTACTTTATTAGACTAATAATGGTCTATATATAAACAGTTACATTTATTTCATGTTTGAAGCGGTGCAAATTTTTTAACTTAATTTGACTTTTTCCAAAAGATGCATTTTAGCAAAGGAGAACAATAATTGTGGTCTGAGGCCAGAAACACGAAAATAATTGAATTTAATAGAAAGGAAACAAATATCGGACTTTTGAAAAAGAGAGATGGCTTTTGATACCTTTTATGAAATTCTCCATACATACTATCTTTTTCAAAAAATCATCCTACAACAGTTTACAAAGAGGGACGAAAGATACCAAAGGGACAGTCAAACAAGCTGTATATGTCCGCGATTTCTAAAGTGAAAATTAGATGACACGCAACATGCATATGTCATTATCATCGTGAAACAAATCAGTTGCATATATATTTCTTCATCTTTAAGAACATATGCTGATTGTATCTTGAATATTGTCAAAAATGGAGTATGAAAGTTCTTGACCTTGAATAAATACGTTATTCTCTTGAAATAATAGAAAAGGGATCTACGAGGTACAAGTAGATAAACTCACCATAGATACCAGGATTAAAATTCTATATTTACGCCAGACGCACGTTTCGTTTACAAAAGACTCATCAGTGCACTCGAATAAAAAAATGTTAAAAACGCCTTATAAAGTAAGAGCATTGATGACCAAAAATTCCTAAAAGTTGTCAAATACAGCTAAGGAAATCTATTCCAAGGTAGAAAAACCCTAGTATTAAAAAATTCCAAGTTTTGTAAACAGTTTTATGACCATATCAATAATAACTCATGTCGACACAGAAGTGCTGACTACTGGCCTGGTGATACCCTATACTTTTCAAATCATCAATTTCATTGATAATGTATGTACGCATGAGTAACTATGATCGGAAATTATTGTTATGAAATTGACAATGATGAAGAATTTGATTGTTTTTCAGATATAATGTCACTCATTATCTGGCATCCTTTATTCTTGTGAACATGGCATTCATGAGTATAGCAACACTAGCAGGTCTGCTCCATATCTAAATATATTTATTACAATTGTTACGAAAAACAAATGCTATTTTTTGTTATTTGCTTCAAATACCAACAATAAGTAAGTAAAACAAAGAACGTTACTACAATTCATCTTCCGGCCTCCTTTGGATATTTGACGGTCCCCATAATGTATTGAGTCCATAAATGTACTATAAAAACTCGTAAAATGTCGTTCATTGTCAAAAAGATGTTGAAATTAATTAACAAAAAATTATTATGTAATTTAGACAGCCTCATCCCCATTGACTTACAACTACTCATACTGATCACGATGATTAACAATTAGCTTAAAATGAACATTATCACACATACGTGCTACAATTCCTTCCAGAAATCAAATTGTTTGAATATTCAAAAGTAAAAATTAGATAAATGCATCATAAATATGTCATTATTATCGTTAGAAATAACAGCTACATATGTATTTCTTCATCTTTAGGAACATTATCTGATTGTATCTTGAAAATTGACAGAAATGGAGAAAGAAACAAGATCTTGCCTTCTTTATCCCAGTGAACATTGCTTTAATGATTATAGCAACATAGCAAGTCTGCTTCATATCTTTATTGCAATTTTTACGAAAAACAAAAGCCATTTATTGCTATTTGCTTCAAATAACAACAATTAGTAAGTAAGAACAAATGGGGCTACTACAGCTCAACTTGAACATTTGAAGGTCACCATTATGTATTGGTTCATGAATTGTTATATAATCTCGTAAAATATCGTTCATCATCTTTGATATGTAGATTTAATGACAAAGGTTATATAGACAACGTTAGTCAGTAACGCATTTGTAATATCAAACAACGTTTATCCTATTTTTATTCAGATATTTGATTACCATATTGGGTACTTCATATAAAACTTTTGATACCATATTAACGGTAATGTTCAATGTAATGCCACGAATAACGTATAATCATATAAAATTTACAACGTGATATTACGGATGTACTTAGGTGAGGTTTTGGAATTTGTGTCAAATTTTCGGACGCCTTCGTGTTTTTCCATACAATACAATGTAAAATATTTTGCCCCATAACACCAAATTATTTTTTCATATAAGACTTTATGTTATAGCTCATGAAAGGTCATTTACCAAAATTTTAGAAGATTCTTGATTTTCTTTCTGTTGTTTTAAGACCCAAATAATACCAATGCTAATATAAGGTAAAAGTCCGAGTCCGCCTTTTCCCGACATATTTTAAATCTCAAATATCTAAAAAAGGAGGTCCATGACCTATCAATATTTTTAGCATACATTGTATTCTTATCCTTAATAGATGCTCTACCAGCTTATAGTATCAATTTTAAATTCTTAACTTATTAATTTTCACCTAACCTCACCTAAGTACATCCTTAATAACCTTTTGGTGATCTCAGTTTGTATACTAAAAATTGCAGATCACATGACGTCACTGTCTTTTGCTGCCATACTTATGGGCGGATGTCATATGTACAATTCCAACACATTAGGGTCATTTGAGATGGAAAAAAATAAGGGATAAAACTATCCAATCAACCAGCTAGATAAAAAAAAAAACGTTTGCAAAAAAAAAAAACAAAAAAACCGCAAACTGACATTCTAAATATGGTAAAACGCAGGGTTCAATTTAATCAAGGTTAAATACAAAACAGCATTCATGAACAACACAATATCCTTAGCTAACTAATATTAGTTTTTAATGAGGATCTTTTTCTATCAATCGATTTATGACTTTTTATTAGCGATATAAAACTACTGCCTTTGTGAGATTTTTTGCAATAAGTAATATCTTCTTTGAGAATACATTACTGGAAGTTAGATCTTTTTTTTATATAAGTCAGATCTTGAAGAATATGTAACTTGGTCAAGTTTGGACCTATGAAACGCCGGAACTTTCTTATAGTGTAAATATTTAATGTGTTCTGTCGCTTTGTCTTTACGTCCTATCGTTTCTTCTTTATGTTATGTGCAAATGTCTGTTTTCATGACACGGCATCTCTGTGTTATGTCAAATTAGTTATTTTTTTGGTCAAATAGCAGTATGATTTGTCATTGCTAAACGTTGTTGTGTGCAATAGGCATTACATCATGCTTTTACTACTATATATTCTGAGAATACTTCGAAACTTTATGATCAACCACCTTTACATTCTCTCATATTTTATCTATGTTGTGTCTATTCTTCTTTTACGTAAGTCAGTTAGAAATTGCGTCCTGTCTCAAAAGTGCTTGTTATGCCAAATGTTCTAAAGGTTTTGTTTTGATACACCTTTGTTCTATGTAAATCTCATGATATTATAGTCTTTTGGCGTTATGTTGTGTTAATACATATGTATCTCCAGTGAAAAACACAACACATCATGGTATAGTTCCTATGCGTTTTGCCGAACAATTGATACTCTCTGTGAGCATTCATTACGGCATGTGCAAATGCCTTTTACATTATGTGCAAACAACTAATACGTTTTGTGCAAACTTCGTTTGCCTTATGTGCAAACATCGTTCCCCTTATGTGCAAACATAGTTTACCTTATGTGCAAAAACCTATTGCGTTATGTGCAAATACCTATTAAGTTGTGTATAACAACTACATCATTATGTGCAAACACTATTACTTTATGTGCAAATACCGCATACATTATGTGCAAACACTGATAACGCTTTCTGCAAATGCCTATTACATTATGTCCAAACATCTATTACGTTAGGTGCAAACACCTATTACGTTATGTCCAAACACCAATTACGTTATGTGCAAACACCTATTACGTTCTGGAAAATGCTTTTTTGACACAGATTAAAACAAAACGCATCAGTGATATACACTTTGAAAATTAAGAAAATTATAAGGTTTAGCTTTCTAAAAAGCTCTGAACTACTTCGCTGTATTCTTTTTCAAGGTAATATCCATTAGATGCTGAATGTGAACTGAAGGTAATATATGTGCATCGGGTTGTTGATTTAGTATTGGAAATGTAGTATTTTTATATATTGATTGATATAAAAATGTTATGTAATATTAAGTTTTTTTGTTCTACTAAAAGAGTGTGCGCTATACATCCATTAATTTTATATTTTGTTCACTTTACTTGTTGAAAATTAAAATATTTACAAATATATAGACACGATTTTCGAGGTGTGTCTCTCTGGAGGTGTGCCTAGATTGACAAAAGTCATAAAATACATTTAATGCATTTTTGAAAACATTGTACAGGAAAATTTTTTAGTAAACAAATCGTGCATATTGCAGATTAGCAATGCAAATAAAGACGTACATGTATTAATGATTGATATTTCAATTTTCAATTTCAGTGTGTAATATATGCATAATAAAACGACCATGAATTAATAACATTTGATATGAAATGTAATACGCATAGTTAATATTACGGCATTTGATGGCTTAATATCCTCAGAAGAGAACAGTCTGTAATTATTTATCTCATTTAAGCCAATAGTTGTTGCTGAATATGAGCCACATCATGAAGCAACCAAACAGAATTTATATGTGACAAGTAATTATTTCAAGATGGCGTGTATATCGACTACAACTAAAAGCTCTGCCCTGTTATTCGAAGCAAAACGAAAGGTACATGTAAAAAACAAAATGCAACCTCATTTTTTTACGGAAAATGTCAATGGAAAATAAGTTGATTTAAAAAAAAGAAGACTTGGTATTATTGCCAATGAGACAACTCTCCACAAGAGACCAAAATGACACAGAAATTAACAACTTTAGGCCACCGTACGGCCTTTAACAATGAGCAAAGCCCATACTGCATGGTCAACAATAAAAGGCCTCGAAAAGATTATATAAAACAATTCAGACGAGAGCACTAACGGCCTTATTTATGTAATGTTCTCTTTCATCTGCACCAAGCGGGTCATTTCATAGGTCGCCATATCTTGCATACATAATCATAACATATGATTTTGGAAGGCTCCGAATTACATTTATGAGTTATAGACTTTTGACAAGGTCAACACATTATATATGCGTCTATTCAGATTATATTGACCGAGGACGAAGATAGTTTCCCGCCACCTCTTATCTTGTATTTGTTTTTTGAATTAGCAGGGAGTTTTGACAAAACTGAGTCCAGAGACCCCTCTTAATCAAACTGCTTATAGAACCAACAAACGCAGCTTCCTCATTTTCAAAAATTCTGGTTCCGTTACTGGTCATTGAATGAGAAAACAAAAAGAGATAAAAAATAGGTCCGTGTGTTTGTTTATCTAATGATATCTTAATGAACAACTTCTCCATTCATTTTACATCGGATGACCGTGAGGGCATTCATGTGTATTGCTGTCGCCTAAATTTCCATTACGTAACCTTCGTTTTGAGATTGTAACCGATCTATAAACATGATAATAATAAATACGCGGACATTATCGAGTGCAAAATTACATTCCTTATCACTTGTTTATAATTCATTTCAAATGGATACTCCTAAAAATATATTTTTTGAACATAAATTAATGATATGAAAATGTCGTTAAACTCGTTAGAAACATAAATAAAGTAAAACATCTTTAATATATACCCACGTACAGAAAAAGTGTGTAACCGCATGCGGAAGAATATCTCAAGAACGTTTGCAATTTCCCATGCAGAGTTATCTGTCTTTGCTCCCTCTCTCTGCGTGGGACATTGAGTGTTTTGCTGGAAAATATGAATGCCCACTCAAATCCAATCTATCAGAAAAATCAAATTATTACAGAAGAGTGTCCGCCATGCACTTGCACAGCACTATAATTAATATAGTGCAATAGAATGATAAACAAATGGGTAAAAATTATATAAACATGTAACTGTAATTTACTAATATTAAAATAATGTATAACAAAAAAAAAACCAGAGTTTACTTATTCGTATCATTTCTACGATGAGGTTGAATTTATCATCCTCGCACAGAAAAAATATATATTTGTACTTTAACGTCACTTTCAGGTAAAGAGATGTGATTTGGTTTTCTGAGACAAGTGCTTGTGACCGTCCACAAGAACTTGCGGTCATCCGATGTTCAGTACTTCAGTACTTTGATTAATATTTTTAACATAAAGATGTTCTCAAAAATTAATAAAACATAACAAGGGTTTTATATTTTTTTAAAATGTCTTATTAATATCCTTATTTTATCTTGATTCATTTTGAGAACTCAATTCGTATCAATGACATACTGCACATTTAAAGATTTTTGAAAACTGGGAGTTAGCTGGCAATTGTTTCATGGTGCTTTAAACGGATGAACAAGAGGGTTCCGAAATTCAATATAAAAAAAAAAAAGAATAACAATATAAAACATGACAAGTGAACTTTAAATTTCTTAATTTATAATCAGTAGCAGGAAAATTACAGAAGAATTAAAGCCTTCCCTTTCGTGTTAAAGTCTGTCACAGTTTTCTTTTCGTTATATAGGTGATTTTTTAAAAAAAAAAATTCTCAAAATAATGATGTGCAGCAAATCCCTTTTATAAACATTTGGCTTAATTGTGTATTTAGCTATATTTATCGAACCATTCGCGTTCATAACTAAACGCATCGAAGCTTACTGTTTATACCGTATATCCCGCGATAATATTCATTTAATTTATGACTCTCCGTTCGAAAAATAGGTTGATGTTTTTATACCCCACCTACGATAGTAGATGGGCATTATGTTTTCTGGTCTGTGCTTCATTCTTGCGTCCGTCCGTTCGTCTGTGCGTCCGTTCAGGTTAAAGTTTTTGTTCAAGGTAGTTTTTAATGAAGCTGAAGTCCAAATAACTTGAAACTTAGTACACTTGTTGCTTATGATATGATCTTTCTAATTCTAAAGCCAAATTAGACTTTTGATCCCAATTTCACGGTCCACTGAACACAGAAAATGAAAGTGGGAGTTTCAGGTTAAAGTTTTTGGTCAAGGTAGTTTTTGATGAAATTGAAGTCCAATCAACTTGAAACTTAGTACATATGTTCTCTATAGTATACTTTTTCTAATTTTAATGCCAAATTAGATTATTATCTAATTTCACGGTCCATGGAACATGGAAAAGGATAGTGCGAGTGGGACATCCGTGTACTTTGGACACATTCTTGTTAATTTATACGACGATATTCGTTGAAATATTGAACAAAAAGATAAATTCATATCAACAACTGTGAAATAATGTATTGATTATAAATGTACTTTGTAGGTAAACGTGAAATTTATTTGTACGAGCTTTAGAAAAAGGACGAAAAGCGAGGCTTATCGAATTTTCTCCTGTTTCGCAGCGAGAACTAATACATTTTATGTTTCTGACAATGTACATATATAATTGTTTAAAATTTACACCTGGTATTTGAACATAAGTTGTTTAAATCTTAACCATTGTCTCTGATTTTTACAATTTTTGAAACGCGGACACGGAGAAAACCCCAAAATGAACTATTACCCAGAAAGAAATATCCATATTACCGATTGATCAACATGGAAGCGGGTAGCAGGAAAATTTATTTGTACATGTACAAACAAAGCAAAAAAAAATGTTGTTTACCCGTTATTTGTATCATGACAATAACTAGCGAATTAAAAGCGAATTACTTAAGTGTAACCATTTTTTAAAACTGGTGAAAAATTAAATGGGGTAGATTATACATAGATTAGATGACTATGCGGTATGGGTTTTTTGTTAAAGGCCATAAGAAGATCTATTGTTATTTATTTCTTTGTCATTTGGTCTCTCGTGGCGAATTGTCTCAGTGGCATTCATACCACATCTTTTTTTTATAAATAGTCAGTTTTTTTTCTGAAATTCAAAGGGATAATTATGTTATGATGACCATTTTAGCAACGAAATTGTTTATTTATTCTTATAGACAACAAAATAAACAATATGCATATCACTTATAAAAAAAAATAATAGAAGAAAACAATTACAATTTACTAGAATATGTATTTTTTGTATCGTTTTTGATGACACGGTTCGAAAAGTTACCGAACCAAATACGGATAAATGAAAGTCATTATCTGGAGTTTCAAGTTGCGAGATTTAATTTCGAGAATGGCCAGTGAAGGTGAAACAAGGCTGATAACCCTTTCATTCAGAAAAACATGTGTATGCGTCATTTTTGTGGATTACAGGATAATGCAGTTTTTAATATGAAAAGAATAGTGTTTTTTTTTTGACAAATTGCAGCTTTTTGTTACACCCTTCTACCTGTCTGATCCAAAATCGGATCAAATTTTTCCAACATCCCTGTTAGTTTTAAAAAAAAATTGTCAGATAAGAGGGGCGGGTCACCTGACCAACCCTTTTCAGGACACCTACCCGTCTCAACACGCCTTGTCAGGGACGGAGGAAATAATAAGTCTTAGGAAAGTTATTCAGAATAATATTCACAACTGTTAAAGGAAATGAACGAAAATAAAATCTTAAACATTTTGTAGGATTCCTTAGCTGCTACATGAATCGCGGGAGACGTCATTACATTTGTAGCATTAATCTAGTACACGTTTCTCGCTCGATGAAAACCCTACTGGGAGGGTAATACCAAATCATCCTGGTCTCTTTGGAAGAGATGTCACATTGGCACTCGTACCACATCTTCCTTTTTATATCGTATTGTTCTTTTCCGTGGCACCTCTTAAAAACTAAAGTCGTGTCTGTATATTTGTTACAATTTTCAACAAGTAAATTGAACAAATTTTCAAAGCATGGATGCATAACGCGCACTCTTAAAGTAGAGCAAAATAATTTCCCATAAAACTAGATACATTGTATGTATATAGCATTTTTACACCAATCAATATAATTAATATAAAAATCCACAGTTTGTTAGAAAGATCAAACTTTTAATTTTCTTCATTTTCAAAATGCATATTATTGATGCGTTTTGTTTTAAACTGTGTCAAAAAAACGTCTACCATAAGGTAATAAGTGTTTGCTACGGAAGCGTATATGTGCCGTGTCTTTGCGAGTTATTTTCTCCGTTTCACGAGTATATTGCGTTTTAAGACACTAACGGGTGATTTTAAAAGTCGGGTTGTTGAGAAGTAACTCTGCAACTCGTTATTTTATACTCGTGAAATGGAGAAAATAACTCACAAAGACACGGCACATATACGCTTCCGTAGTTTGCACATAACGTAATAGGTGTTTGGACATAACGTAATAAGTGTTTGGACATAACGTAATAAGTGTTTGGACATAACGTAATAGGTGTTTGGACATAACGTAATAAGTGTTTGCACATAACGTAATAGGTGTTTGGACATAACGTAATAAGTGTTTGGACATAACGTAATAGGTGTTTGGACATAACGTAATAGGTGTTTGGACATAACGTAATAAGTGTTTGGACATAACGTAATAGGTGTTTGGACATAACGTAATAAGTGTTTGGACATAACGTAATAGGTGTTTGGACATAACGTAATAAGTGTTTGGACATAACGTAATAGGTGTTTGGACATAACGTAATAGGTGTTTGGACATAACGTAATAAGTGTTTGGACATAACGTAATAGGTGTTTGGACATAACGTAATAAGTGTTTGGACATAACGTAATAGGTGTTTGGACATAACGTAATAGGTGTTTGGACATAACGTAATAAGTGTTTGGACATAACGTAATAGGTGTTTGGACATAACGTAATAAGTGTTTGGACATAACGTAATAAGTGTTTGGACATAACGTAATAGGTGTTTGGACATAACGTAATAAGTGTTTGGACATAACGTAATAGGTGTTTGGACATAACGTAATAAGTGTTTGGACATAACGTAATAGGTGTTTGGACATAACGTAATAAGTGTTTGGACATAACGTAATAGGTGTTTGGACATAACGTAATAGGTGTTTGCACATAAAGTAATAGATATTTGGACATAATGTAATAGGCATTTGCACATAACGTAATAGTGTTTGCACATAATGATGTAGTTTTTATACATAACTTTACAGGTATTTGCACATAACGTAATAGGTGTTTGCACATAAGGTAAACGATGTTTGCACACAGGGTGAACGATGTTTGCACATAAGGTAAACGAGGTTTGCACAAAACGTATTAGTTGTTTGCACATAATGTAAAAGGCATTTGCACATGACGTAATGAATGCTCACAGAAAGTATCAATTGTTCGGCAAAACGCATATGAATTATACCATGATGTATTGTGTTTTTCACTGGAGATACATATGTATAAACACAACATAACGCCAAAAGACGATAATATCAAGAGATTTACATAAAGCAAAGGTGTATCAAAACAAAACCTTTAGAACATTTGACATAACAACAACACTTGAGACAGGACGCAATTATTAACTGACTTACGCAAAAGAAGAATAGACACAGCATAGATAAAATATGAGAGAATGTAAAGGTGGTTGATGATAAAGTTTCGAAGTATTCACAGAATATATAGTAGTTACAGCATAATGTAATGCATATTTTACACAACAAAGTTTAGCAATGACATATCATACAATTGTTTGACCAAACAAATAACTAATTTTACATGACAAACAGATGCCGTGTCAGGAAATAAAGGCATCTCTGCACATAACATAAAGAAGAAATGACAGGACGTAAAGACAAATCGACAAAACACATTAAATATTTACACTATAAGACAGTTCTGGCGTTCCATATGGACCCACGGAAACATTTTTTTGCAGAAATCTAGACTAAGAATAACTTTCAGCTAACTAAGAGCTAACTTTGGTTAATAACTTAATACAGCAATGAATGAATATTTGCGGAACTTTTTCATATATATCATGTATATGTAGGAAAATGTTGTTCAAGAGGATATCTTCTTACAAACGGGTGTTGCTAAACCATTTTGTAAACGGCGAAAACGGAAAACAGAACGGAATGCAGAACGGAGACAGAATACAGAAACAAAAAGAGTTTTATGTCTGTTCTTGTTTGGTAATATTTGTTCATAAACATTTTGTATAAGGTACCAGGATTATAATTAAGTACGCCAGACGCGCGTTTCGTCTGCATAAGACTCATCAGTGACGTTCATATCGAAATATTTATGAAGCCAAACAAGTACAAAGTTGAAGAGCATTGAGGATCCAAAATTCCAAAAAGCCAAATACGGCTAAGGTAATCTATGCCTGGGATAAGAAAATCCTTGATTTTTTTTTCGAAAAATGCCAAATTTTGTAAACAGAAAAATTTTTAAAAATGACCACAATATTGATATTCATGTCAACACCGAAGTGTTGACAACTGGGCTGGTGATAACCTCGGAGACGAAAAGTCCACCAGCAGTGGCATCGACTCAGTGGTGTGAATAGTTAAATATCATATGTTTACAAGAAATGAAATGAATAATAGGAGATGATGAGCCTATAGATTTTTTTTCACAATGGCAATTAAAAGAAAGAAGATGTGGTATAATTTCCAATGCGACAAGTCTCGGCCACAAGAGACCAAAATGACACAGAAATTAACAACTATAGGTCGCTGTACGGCCTTCAACAGGCTTATTGTACGAAATTTAACTGCAATGGGTAAGCACTAACAATTGTTCCATTAAATGATGCTTTTATATTCCGCTTGTGTTTTCGTCGTTCATGAGATTCACTAGTCCGTTTGACTTTTCTGATTTTCCAAAAGAATAAAAATATGTGGGATAAACATTAATAAGATAGTAATATACCCAAAAAAAAAATTAATCTACATAGGCCTAAACTGATGGACGGTCGCATCGATTCTAGATAGGTTTTGGAGAAACTAAATTTTTGGGGGTAATGCTATTCATCTTTTTTATTCTGTTTCTTTCTTTAATTACTTTGAATTTGGATAAATGATGTAGAGTATCTTGTGTCGTTCTGCAATGGTGAATTTCCTATTATCTTTCCTTGTATAATGAAGAAGGCGTTAGAAAATCCCGATGGGACAATCAAGTATGAATAAGAACCTTGAAACTAGACATAGTAAGAAAGTTGCATACAATTTATCTTTATTTTACGCTTAACAAAATCATTCGTTTAATAAAGCCTTTCTCATCGACACCGAAGTACATGGTTGGTTTTCATGTCGGGGAAAACATAACTATATGCTCTAGATCTCCTAGACTTCAATATAAAAATATTCACGAAATGATACGAAAATAGACTGGCCGGAAAACTACATGGATACATGATTTGTACAAGTTCCATGGTCAAGCTAGCTGTAGTATTGTCCTAGGGTTTCTACAAATCAATCTGTCAATAATGTTTTGAATAACATGCAGATTAATTCTTCTTTGAAAATTCATTAACAAACGCGTATTAAAATAAGATTAAGAAAGGAGATAGGGAATGTGTCAAAGCGACAACCCGACCATAGAGTAGACAACAGCCGAAGGTCACCAATGGGTCTTCAATGTAGCGTGAAACTCCGGCACCCGGAGGAGTCCTTCAGCTGGCCCCTTAAAAATATGTATACTAGTACAGTGATAATGAACGTCATACTAAACTCCGAATTATACACAAGAAACTAAAATTAAAAATCATACAAGACTAACAAAGACCAGAGGCTCCTGACTTGGGACAGGCGCAGCATTGCGGCGGGGTTAGACATATTTATGAGATTTCAACCCTCCCAATATACCTCTAGCCAATGTAGAAAAGTAAACACATAACATACGCACTGTATGTATTTATATTAAATTATGATAAAGTAATGTTAAACATTTGTTCTTTCATTTTTTTTATGACGGTAATGATACTTTATTTTACAATTTTGCCAAACACCCGATTATCCAAGATATCATTTGTAGACTATAAACAGAGGACACAGTATAGTGTCTTCAGGTTCTCAAGTAACAACAATGGCCCAGTTAATTTTGTTGAACTTATAATGACTCTGCGCATGCGGAAGTATATGCATGAGTCAATCCAATATTGTGTGTTACCTTATAGCCACTAACTGGGATAATTTAGATTTAAGTACTTGTAGTTCATGCTGGGTTGTGTCGAAGGCTTTTCCAAATTCTTATATAAACATGTCTGTTCGGTGTCCTTCATCGATATTTCGTCCAATCACTGACTGTACATTGTTGTACTTAGTTGTGTTTCGCGAATGTGATACTTACGAAATGCATGTTATCTTTCATAGATGATATTATAATGATTAAGGTGACTCCTTATGTCGGAGCATACTGTTCGTATAAGTTCGAGCTTCTTACAGAGAATGCAAGATAAGGATACTTAGCAGTAGTGTACCCATTTTAATATCCTTATGTCGGAGCATACTGTTGGTATAAGTTCGAGCTTCTTACAGAGAATGCAAGATAAGGATACTTAGCAGTAGCGTACCCATGTTAATATCCTTATGTCGGAGCATACTGTTAGTATAAGTTCGAGCTTCTTACAGAGAATGCAAGATAAGGATACTTAGCAGTAGCGTACCCATTTTAATATCCAATATTGAATAGTATGGGACATACGTTAGAAAATGATAGTGCGAGTTGGGCATTCGTGTATTATGGACACATTTTTGTTTACCGGTATTTTTTAACGATCTCCTCCCATAACTCATTATGTAAATCAAACTTATACATTTTGATGTCATCCCTATACCACTATCATTATTGAAATTGTTATGACACATCAAAAGCTCATCATTTCAAAATTAGACTTGCCCATAACACGCGTTATACACGTACCAGATTTATTGGTATCAATACCATAAGCTTTTAACCAGGATCTACTGATCACTAATGAGCACCAACTATAACGCATTTTTTTGTAGAGTTCTTGCTGCGTTAATTTCTTTGTAGAACTGTACAATGTATTAACTGTTGTCTGTCTCTTATATTTTTATTCATTTTAATATTTTAAACAATGATATGTGAATCTTTGTATCTTCTATATATTTTTGTAACAATTAAAAAATAACCCAACAACTAGAAAACACAGATAATTTGGTTCCTATTTTTATAATAAAAGCCTCATCCTGATCCGGTCACAGTGAATCATACTGATCTACAATTTATCCCAGGTGATCGTTATCACACATTATTTTTGCAATTGTTTCACAGAAATACCGTGTTATGCTAGCATGCATTACATTTGATTCAATCTCTTGTTCATTAACTATAACACTTAAAATGTATTACCGAGAAATAGTTTCCGCAACGATGTTATTAGAAATAGAAACCTGTATTATGCACAGCGTCATGACTACAATTATGATATTTTGAATACTTTTCTGATAAGTCGAACAAAAAAAACCCTTATAAATATAATTAAAGCTGTAAATTATAAATACTTTATTCCACGTGAATTAATCGTCTATTTTGAGTGTTCCATAGTGAAATATTGAATGGCATGTAACATAATTCTGTAAAAAAAAATTCTGATTGTATCCTAAAGTTGTCGTAATTGAACTTGCAAACAAGTTTTTGACATTGAAAAGAGACATCTTGTTTTAAGACATGTATCTTTTCAAACAACAAAAAAGCTTAGGAGACATGTGATAAACAATATACCTCTTGGAAAAATCTTGTCCTTTGTTTGAAAACTACAATTGAAAATAAAAAAAAAATATTTAACAAACTTTTATTGTACATGTTGTACTAGTGAAAATATCTTTAATAAAAAATAAGAAAAAAGTCCCTTTAGGTCAGGGAATACTAAATGGGCTATGTCAAAGATTTTGGTATGATTTTGCATATAACTTGGACTCTTTGAATTATATCTAAGAGTCGAAAAAATAATATATTTATCATATTTATTTTCTGAAATATTACTTAAATAATTCCTCCTAATATGTGAACATTTCTATAGGAAGCACATGAAATCGACGAACAACATTCATGAATTTACCGTAAAATTAACAAATTGTCACTTTTTTACTCAACAGATTTTTCTGAAAGTCATATGAAACGAATGACGGGTGAAAAATAGTGTTAATCCAATTCTTGAACTAATGCATACATATATCATAAACTTTGTCTTCTGTGCATCATTTTATCATTTTTTTCGTATAAATTTCGTACAATCGTCAAAAATATTTCAATCGGTCCGTGTGTTATTTGCAGCCAATTAATGGTTGTGTTTTGCAGCTGAAGTTTGTCACCCGTTTGTAAACAGTCAACAAAGAAGCATGGAAATTCAGGTAGCCACGTGAATTACCGAAACAATAAGATATAGGGTATATTGATGACGGAGCAATGTTTACGTTTGGTATTCCATTTGCACTTGCGTATTGCAACCACCGGATGTTTACGACAAAGGTAACGCTGCATACGCAAAACATGTCGTCGAATTGTTTGCTGGAAGCAGCAATTAAAAAAGATAAACTTATTCTAAGTTTGAACAAATTATAGAATTTTCTTGAGAAAAAAGTATGCGTACATAAGTTTTATAATAAAAACTAGCCCTTTAGTTTAGTTTTTAATTTAAACATATGCATATTTTTTTCATAATTTGAAATCTCATTTGACTTAAAAAAATTGTCTTACCGGGACCTTTTATAGCTGACTATGCGGTATGGGCTTTTCTAATTGTTGAAGGCCGTGCGGTGACTTATAGTTGTAAATGTATGTGTTATTGTGGTGTCTTGTAGACAGTTGTCTCATTGGCAATCATACTACATCTTTTTTTTTATATTGAACATCTTAACACTGGACAATTTGATAGACCTTTGAATATTTATGTGCAAATTTCACTTTATTTATCTACAGTGTTGTTAAAAATTTTATTCAATTGTATATAAACCTGCAAGTGTTAACACATTGTTTTTTACTAGTTATTGTTTTAATATCATATAATATAAAACTCGACAGAAACATCAAATATTTTAGGCGAAATAGTATACGAATTTGTTTCTGTGTAGGATATTGTTTTTCTCTTTTGAAATATGGTTGACTACCGTTATATCAGTCAGGTTTCTACTTTGTCAAAATGTCTCCCCATTACGCCAGTTCATTTTCACAATCATAGAAATTAAAGCCCTTGTAGATATGACGCGCTGCCAATTTTGCTCTTGAAAACCGATTTACACTCTTCTCTGTTTCTTTTAGCCCGGTCGATCGGTGAAAAAATTGCTTAAATAATTAGGAAAGCAACAAATTTTGCATGGTAGTACATTTTTGTGTACTGAGCAATATAAGCTATGGATCCATCCTCAACATTCAATATGGCGGCTTATTTCAAAATGGCTGCCATACATTCTAAAATATTTTCCAGTATTGCACAAACCACTGTGGTTTTGATGCTGGAAGAACAAAAATCAACATATTTGAATGACTTGGTGTACTTGTTTTGATCTATCTATGAAATACAAACGGTAACTATTTTCAAAATGGCCGCCTTGAAAAATAACCAAATATTTATTATTGAAAAATGACCGAAATTTAAGCATTTTATTTATGTTTAGTGTCATAAAGTCTTTGTCCCAGTTATGTCCTTTTTTTATTTTGCCTGGCTTGTCATTTAATA
Organism: Mytilus galloprovincialis; assembly: GCF_965363235.1. NCBI lineage: Eukaryota > Metazoa > Mollusca > Bivalvia > Mytilida > Mytilidae > Mytilus > Mytilus galloprovincialis. Next base: position 8,104,220 of record NC_134842.1, read on the forward strand.
CACAAAGTAGTAGCTTTCATAAAAAGCGGCAGTAGTAGCTTTCATTAAAAGCTGCACCATTTTTACTAGTCTTGAGTCACAAATAAAAGCTGTGATTTGGGATTTATCTCCCTTAAGATATTATTCAGTGCATATCATATTTCTAGGGTCGCACTATTTTGCAATTTGAGATATTATACTTGGAATTGAGAATCTTTTAAACACATATCATTGAAATGGCAGGATTGGAGGACAACAAGGACAATAACATTGAAATGGCAGAAACTGAATCACTTGGGGATATAGAGAAACCCACAGCTGAAGCCGCTTTAACAGAGGACGACTTGAAAATTACTATTAGGAAATCTAATGCTCAAAGAACAGCTGAGATTTACCACAACAGAGCGAAGCGCGGATTAATATGTAATGGTCTCTCCGAAAATGTAAAGACAAATATTCTACAAGGCATGTAATAGAGAGGAACTAAGAAACATACAAGGCGTTAAAATAATTGAAAATCCTCAATAGCCAACCAGATGGCGATATATCATGGATCAAAAAGTTCCAATAATGCCCTTCGGCAAGTCTACTTTACTGATGGCGCAGTATCATCTACCGATAAATCAGTCCTTTGGAAAATGAGGTGCATAACCTCACACAAATTGTCACAAAACTAGCTGATGTTATGCTTTTAACTAATCAGCATAACCCTGGATTGGCCGATCAATATAACATTTGTCCTTCTGATAAAAAGATCATGGAAGATCACCAGTTCAATGGAAGATCACCTGGTCAGTATACACGTGAAAGATCTCCTGAGGAATACAATCGCGATAGACTGCCAAATAGAAATACACCCAAGTTTAATGCCCATCGACAAGCAACACCCCACTAAGCCAGAGGTCATATAGTCCCTAAGGACAACGGTTAGAATCTCCATGGACAAACTCCAGAAATTCCGGTTATTTCAGACAACGGTCACCTTCACCAGGATACAGAGTAAATCAAAACGCAACCCCTACAATGGTAGTTTTAAACAGGAAGGGGTCGGGCCAGTAGTCCAACGCTTGACTCCCAAGTCTATTGGCGATGAAACATCAACTCATCACAAAATCGAACAGAGGCCCACGGCCTCCTCCTATATTGTTATCAGACGAACGATTTGCAAGAACTTAATAGCAGACTTATTTTTGTACTGTTACGAATCACAGTTCATGACTAAACTCAGTAGTTTCACAACTTGTTCGCTATGCCCGTGTCTGTTGTGACGTTTTTGATTTTAACGAACGCAACCTATGTATTACTGGTAAATTATTAAACCAGGGATATCGTTACCATAAATTACTTAAAACCTTTACTAAATTTTTCCATAGATAAAAAGATTTGGTTTTGAAGTTTGGTTGTACCTGTAGAAAACTTATTTCAAACGGGATAGCATATCCTCATTTTTACGGAAATGTTGTTAACCGTGCCCGGAAATTTAGAAATGATTCATGTAAACTTGTCGCTCCTTTAATTAAACTTATTCTAAAAGGTTACCTATTCAACACTGTTATAAGATCATTGAATATTGTTTTTATTGGTATAAATATTGATTTTGTTATCAGTAAATTAAAAGCTAACTAAATATTACTAGTATGTTATATGCATATACATATTCATGGATCTACAATCTGTCGATACCTGCAACTTGGCATTGCACAAGGTCATGTTTTTCTCTGGCTGTTTATGACGTCTTTACACTTAATCCATTGGATGTTGGATGTGTACGGATTGATAGTTTATAGTTGCATGATTTTTTTATTAGTTGCTAGTGGCTTTGAACTAGCTGTCAGATAACTGCGAGTACTCTCAGATCTGTTCATTGTGTCTTTTTGTGTCGGGATGTATAAGTAACGGGCCACGTCCACTTGTATTTTTGTCCAGCTGATGAGTTAAGCCTTTTTCAACTGATTTTTATAGTTCGTTCTTATGTTGTACTGTTATTCATCTGTCCCAGATTAGGGGGAGGGTTGGGATCCCGCTAACATGTTTAACCCCGCCACATTATTTATGTATATGCCTGTCCCAAGTCAGGAGCCTGTAATTCAGTGGTTGTCGTTTGTGTATGTGTTACATATTTGTTTTTCGTTCATTTTTTTTTACATAATTAAAGCCGTTATTTTTTTCGTTTGAATTGTTTTACATTGTCTTATCGGGGCCTTTTACAGCTGACTATGCGGTATGGGCTTTGCTCATTGTTGAAGGCCGTACGGTGACCTATAGTTGTTAATGTCTGTGTCATTTTGGTCTTTTGTGGATAGTTGTCTCATTGGCAATCATACCACATCTTCTTTTTTATATTAGCTTCTTGTAGTTTATAATAATACGAGGAACTATACATGACCAGAATGTGAGCATTAATGTGGACACTGCTGCAATGATCATAACATTAGTAAATGAGAAATTAATTCCGACATATAATGGAGATTTGGAGATCATAACGCTACGTGGTTTTGGTGAACAGCTTGTTATTGGGAAGATTATAAAGAACGACTGTCGACTTTGATATAGTTAACATAAAATGGGATGTGTGATAAGAGCCATTAACAGACGATATTATAATTAGGCTAGAAAGTATGGACACACTGAGCGCAGTGATAAATCTGAGTACTACCACACTTACATTTTACCATCAACAATAAAGTGATAAATGCGGCATTTGATAACAGTGGAAACGAATCATCACTTAGAAATACATGTTACCATGAAAACTAATAAAAGTGCTGAACAGGAGTGCATATTCGGACCATGCTCGCTAACTAGCGAATTATTTTCGCAGGTAGTTGGAAAAGGAAATAGTTTTCCCTTAACCATTTTAAATGATGACAATCGTCTAATCCGCCTGCAGAAAGGTACACTCATTGATGACATAGAATAGTTTGACGATGTAGTGGGAACGACAGATAAAACGCGATAAGTCACGTAAGACGTGGCATTGAATAGATACGAGACAAGGTGCACTCGGCACTGCCTCAAAGTTCAGATAAGTTATCTAATATTCCACCACATCTAACCGACCTATATTAATGTTTAATCGACTCGCTTCAACATATTTCATTCCAACCATTTAAACCGAAAGCGTTTAAAGAACAATTACAATAACATGTAACATATTGATTAACATTTTGAATTTCAATATTTGTGTTTGTATATGCAGCCATATTTGCAAATGTATGTGTTATAAAAATAACCAAATCATTTTTTTTTTTCATATTTTAAAATTAATGATAACTAATTCAAGAACATGAAAACCATTTATTAAGTATCATTATTTTAATTTCCAAAATTATATAGAATACCTTGCGGATAATCCTGATATTTATAACGTCTGCCGCCATCTTAACAATGCCAGCCATATTAGATTTTTCAGAGTGGATCCATAGGTAAAATCAAACGGTATATAACCAAGAACTGCTGTGAAAAGTTTCATGCTTTCCTCATCAAGTAAGCAATTCTGCTCTATATCTGCACCAATCGACCTGACTATAATCTTTCAATGCCAAAGTGAATTTCAATATTATCAATTCAACGATTCGTGTAATCTTGGTATCTTCTAAACATTTTTGTACAAATTCAAAATAAAACAAAAACAAAGATAATTTAAATCTAATTTGTATTAAGAAAGCCTCATCCAATTGGATAAAAAAGACTCATTCTGATTCACAATTAAACTCAAGTGATCGTTTTCACAAATAATATATACAATTGTTTCACAGAAAGAAAATAAGGGTAATCATGCTAGCAATCATTTCTATTAATTCAACCTCTTGTTCATTAACTATAAAACTTAAAATGCATCACCGAGAAATAGTTTGTCTAATGTTATTAGAAATATAAACCTTAATTATGCACAGCGGTATGACTACGATAATGACATATTGAATACTTTCAGAGAAGTAGAACAAAGAATAAGCCTTTATAAAATTTAGTTAGAACTGGTAATAACATAGCACAATGACGACCATGATGGCACCTTAAAAACATTTTCAGAGAAGTGGAGCAAAAAAAATGCCTTTTATAAAATATAATTAAAGCTGTAAATTATAAATATAATATTTTACATGGTTTAATAGTCTTTTGTAAATGTCCCATCGTGAAATATTGAATGACATGTAATATAATTATGTCATTAACATAGTGATACATAACTGTTTTTTATGCATTTTTACAAAAATATATTCTGATTGTATCCTGCAAGTTGACAGAATTGAACTTGAAAACAAGTTTTTAACATTGAAAAGTGACACCTTGTTTTATGAAAAAATAAGACATTAATATTTTACAAATAAAAAACAATGAAGCTTAGGAGACACGTGTACGGATGTAAATAGAATTAATTAACTTGACTATTCATACGTCATTCACGGGTTGGTCATATAACAAACTTTCCTGAAAGGTGTGATCCCCTTTCACACCATGTCCCCGCCATTAACGATGTGATAAGAATTTGGCACTTCAAAAGTCTTACGTTAACCATTTCTTAGGGTTCTAAACCTATACGTCTGGTTTTACAATTTACTCTTACTGTGATAACTAATTCTAACAAGTTTTGAAAAAAAAGATGAATGTAAAATTGAGAAAGGAAATGGGGAATGTGTCAAAGCGACAACAATCCGACCATAGAGCAGACAACATTCGAAGGCCACCAATGGGTCTTCAATGTAGCGATAAACTCCCGCACCCGTAGGAGTCCTTCAGCTGGCCCCTTAAAAATATGTATACTAGTACCGTGATAATGGACGTCATACTAAATTCCGAATTATACACAAGAAACTAAAATTAAAAATCATACAAAATTAACAAAGGTCAGAGGTTCCTGACTTGGGACAGGCGAAAAATTGCGGCGGGGTTAAACATGTTTATGAGATCTCAACACTCCCCTATACCTCTAGCCAATGTACAAAAGTAAACGCATAACAATACGCACATTAAAATTCAGTTCAAGAGTCCGATGTCAGAAGATGTAACAAATGAAAATGAATAAAATGACATTAATACATAAATAACAGCCTGAAAATTTTTATGGCGAACTATACTTTTCATACGATAATTTTGTTTTTAGTAAAACCTTGATTTTTCTCCAAATGTAAGGAAATTCATTATGAGGTAGTGATTACCGATGACCAACCTTAACACTAAATCATTCAACCATTGGTACAATAGTTATTACATTGCTTATTAACACTAAATCATTCAACCATTGGTACAATAGTTATTACAATGCTTATTAATACTAAATCATTCAACCATTGGAACAATAGTTATTACAATGCTTATTAACACTAAATCATTCAACCATTGGTACAATAGTTATTACAATGCTTATTAACACTAAATCATTCAACCATTGGTACATTAGTTATTACAATGCTTATTAACACTAAATCATTCATCCATTGGTACAATAGTTATTACAATGCTTATTGACACTAAATCATTCAACAATTGGTACAATAGTTATTACAATGCTTATTAACACTAAATCATTCAACCATTGGTACAATAGTTATTACAATGCTTACTAACACTAAATCATTCAACCATTGGAACAATAGTTATTACAATGCTTATTAACACCAACCAATCAGTATCAGTGGTAATGGTAGTAATAAAAGAGGGACGAAAGGTAACAAAAGGACAGTCAAAATCATAAATCTAAAACAAACTGACGAAGTGTTTTGCTGGTTTTATTAATCATACAAGAAAAATGTAAAAACACAAAAATACTGAACTCCGAGGAAAATTCAAAAAGGAAAATCAAAAATCAAAAGGCAAAATCAAAAGTCCAAACACATCAAACGAATGGATAACAACTGTCATATTCCTGACTTGGTACAGGCATTTTCTAATGTAGAAAATGGTGGATTGAACCTGGTTTTATAGCTAGCTAAACCTCTCACTTGTATGACAGTCGCATCAAATTCCATTACATTGTCAACGATGCATGAACAAAACAAACATACTCAAAGAGTAAAAATGTCAAAAATAGGGGTACAACAGTCAATATTGTGTTATCATCTTAATATCACTACATAAACAACAAATGTAACAAAGTAGCACAAAAAGGCATACATCAAATTTAACATTCTCATTTTGCTTTTCTTATACGGCTGAATTTATCTATGTAAAGTCTACCCATAAATGAAAGAAGGTTGTCATTACTGGTGTAAAATTGCGCGTTTGAAATTCGCACAGGTAGACATAAAAATAATTTTGTCGTATGACGGCATACATAAATGCAGACTCACGTAAAGTAGATATAACAAAAAACAGACTTACAGTAAAAATAATAAATAAAATAATGGTGTGGTTCAAAGTATGACGGGACACATAAGTACAGTTTCACGTCAAATACGGCTGGATTTATCTATGTAAAGTCTACCCATAAATGATAGAAGGTTTTCATTACTGGTGTAAAATTGCGCGTTTGAAATTCGCACAGGTAGACATAAAAATAATTTTGTCGTATGACGGCATACATAAATGTAGACTCACGTAAAGTAGATATAACAAAAACCAGATTTAACAGTAAAAGTAATCATAAGTTTAATGTAGGATTTAGAAACAGATATCAACATAAGACGTTTGTTTTAATCCCAAATCTACTGCCCTCCTAATTACATTGAGAGTGCTTGTTCATTCCATTCCATTCCATTCTATTGTATACACTATCAGTATTTACTAAAGCAATACATAATTGGAAATATTAAAATGCACATTCTGATGCCTTAAACAGTTTGAAATCTTCATCTTTTTCTAAGAATGTGAATATGACAGGTGTTGTTTTTTATATATTCAATATGTTTTTCGAAACGTTAATTGTAGAATTCCAATGTTTAGTAAATATTTAGTGTCAAACTAAAAGTGGTGTCATTTTGAAACATATTTCCTCTGTATAATATTATTTTACATTTTTTATGTGTTTATTTTATCTTAATTTTGATATCTTTGCCCGAATTATATATCATGTTATTCTGATATCACCTAAGTTGGACAAAGGTATACAGAAAAACCCATTACTTTCAAACAGACACATCTGCATTTATATATTATTTATATTATGATGACTCACTGTAATTTTGAACAGCAAAATAGTTAATTTGTGTGCGACTTTAACAAAAAATATATTTAGCTGAAAAATCTGTAAATAAACACGTTACTGTTAGACAATATACGTATTGTGTCTCGAAATATGAAATTTATTTGTATGAGGCTTAGAAACTGTAGAAATGTGAGGTTATACCGAGCAATTTCCCCCAGTTTCGTGCCGAATACAAATAAATTTCATATTTCAAAACATTATACGTATATTGTTTTTACACTGAAATCGATAAAAAAAATAAAAAAATGAAAAAAATATGAAACAAATATCATTAAAAGAAAGTATTTGGAATTTCCCCCTTGGGGTACCATTTTGGGGTATTTCCCTATGAGTGTAGTCTAGGCGGTAAGACATTGACAATTTAAGGAATTAGAAAGGGAAAATGAATTTGATTAATAACATTTGATAAACATGGTATAAAAATTACCAATTTGAAGACATAACAAGTTTAAATTCATAAAAGTTTGACCATTGTTACTACACGTTGTCATGGTTGTGACGTGACGTTGTAAGTAGGCGGGGCTTATAGGTGAGTTGAGGTCATTGACGTATAAAGCTAACGTTTATACGTATAGCCTTATCTGTATAGTAAAATAGCTGATTGCAGTATAAAATTATTTATTATATTGTTTGCCTGAAAGGGGGTTGTATTTATATTTCTCTGTATGGTATCAATATGATATGTGAATGTAAATTAACAATATTAGCTTTCTTCCATGTTTTATTTGATGTGTTGGGAACTTTGTTTCGAATGCACTTGCCAAGTCTTTTAAAAACTTTTTTGTTTGAATTATCAGATTTTTTAGTTTAAACATATTTATTTATAGTGGATTGAGAAACAAGTTTTGCCACTTATATTAATCCCTTTCCACTTTGCGGGTGCGACTGCTGCCTTGTAGCGGCATTAGCCTACTCTTTTTCCGAAATCTACAAGGGTGTCTTTAACGTGCAAGATATATGGCTTTCTCTTCACACGGGTCAATTATCAGATTGTACGATATGAGGAGAAATGATGAGCCCTAAAAGGTAGTCTTTCTACCAATGTTGAATGTTGCATAATCTGCATTTACTGTCTGTTTGCACCAGTAAACATACATATGGAAAAAAACTGATTGCAACTTTGTTGTGAATCGTCAAACTATCTAATGTCACATTTAATTTCATTGGTGGTAAGTAATTGTAGGATGCAGTTAGTATAATTATTATCTTATTATGAACTTACTTTGTAAATTTTTTTGAACACATATAAAAAGAAAACCACTTATGTTGTTGATAAGACTTTACCAGTTGAAAATAATAAAGAGATATATCATGTAAAGGAGGGGTATTTGTGAAAAACACCAGTCAAGAGAATGTTAAATTTCGTGAGCCGTAAGGCGAGGGAAATTCATTCTCAAGACTGGTATTTTTCGGAAATACCCCTCAAGAACATGATATATCTGTTTAATTACACCGAATGTTAATGTTCAAAAACGCATTGATGATCGTGACATTACAAGCGTCCAGTCGGATAGAGTATTTTTTGGCAAATATTACGGTAGAGAGGGCAAAAAAGGCATATCCTTTTGGCAAATACCCCGACGGCGTTAAAAAATGAACGATATTCATTTGATAACAGTAAATTGGTGAAAAATCAAATCCAAGATTCTTACATAAGGTGTAATTATACCCCAAAAACATGTTCCATCTGAAGTTGTACAAGTTTATTGTTAATTGAATTATATGATACATATCTATCTTACGAGTTTTAGATATATATAATATAACATAGATTTTATTCACACATCATTCGCAATGTAAACCTATCTTAACAGGATATGTTAACTTCATCCCTAATTTTTATGTGTTTATATATATATAAATATAGACATTGTAGCACTCTTCAAACATGATTAATGCCGATTAATTTCATTTTTCTTGGTTCTGGAAAAAAGAGTGTTTTATTTATCATTTACAAAGATGAAACATATATATCTTCTATAAACACCAAAACAAACCTCTCCTGTGAAAGAATTGTTTACTACCGACATTCATTGCAAATGTCTTTTCTAATAATTATTTTTTAATACATAACACCTACATCTAACATTTAGCTGAATTTCTTTCGACAAAAATAACTTTGTCATAAAAGTTATTTTTCAGAACGTTCTGAACGAATATTATTTGATCATAATAATAATAAGATTGATTAGCCTTGTTGAACTTAAGACAAAATAAGACAATTTGAATCTTAGTGCAATACATTATAGAAGACTAATCTGCTTTCTGTAATATTATGAAAGCATCTTTGCCCCGGGTGTTCCTTCGATCAAACTAAGAAAATGGAAATTGATATTTTATCTGTCTCTGCTATGAAGCAAAGTACAGGAATAAAGATTCAAAGCAGACCGTACATTGACCTATAATGGGTTTGTTTTACTAATTGTGACTTGAATGGTGAGTTATCTCATTTATACTCATATCACATCTTCTTATATTTATATAACAATGTATAAGAAGCACAAATATGATCAAATGTATTCATAGACACCGAGACAAACATTGTATGTCGAATTTATACTGAAACCACCTAAGCAAAACAAAATGTCATTCTAGAATATTTATTATTCTACTTATTGTGTTGATAAAAAGTAAGTTCATAAAAGTTCTGAACTTCAAGGAAAATTCAAAACGAAAGGTCCCTTATCAAGTGGCAAAATCAAAAGCTCAAACACATCAAACGAATATTCCTGATTTGGTACAGGCATAAAGTACTGCTGCTATAAAAATGGAATCGTCAACATATATCGTTATAATATGTGGTTTCTTATCAAATGTTTTAGTATCACATGCCAGAAAAATTGCCAACAACAACCCAGAAATGTCGAAAAATAGCAAATTACTACTATAAACCTAAGTAGTAACTGTTAACTGGAAAAACAAAATTGTGTGTTATCATATTATAATTCCTTGAATAGATATAATTGGTTCTTTATATAAATGGTACATTTGTATGATTTATTCTACACAGTTATTGAAAAAGAAACCATAACTGAACATACAGTAGTAATGACAATGACCTCTATAATCAAAAGTAAAGTCACTACATTACTGAACTGAAGAAAATTCAAATGAATGGATAACAATTGTCATATCCCTGACTTGGTACAGGCATTTTCAACATGGCTTTATAGCTATAGCTAACCAATTCACATGTATGACAGTCGCCTAAAAATATATTGTATCTTCAACGATTTGTGAACATAACAAAGAGACATGATATATAAAAATGACAAAAATTGGGGTACATCAGTCAACATTGTGTTATAATTTTAATCAATAGGAAAAACATGTACCAAAAAATCACAAAAGGCATTTAGACAAAGCATATTAGCAAAAAAAAAAAAAAAAAAAATATTGAATGTTGGAGAATTTTGTCACGGCCACATTTTTTCTGCAGGCATGATATATATCTTCCGTTTTTATCTTGTTAGAATGGTAAAATATAAAACTTCGAAGGCATTTTTCTTGATTACAATATTTACAAAATGATTTACGTAAAATCAATTACATGCTGGAAGTAGGAGCACTTTTTTCTGCTCTTTGGTCGGGTTGTTGTTTCTTTGACGCGTTTCCCATACTGATTCTCAATCTAATTAGTTTGCCTTGGACAAGTTGGGCTTTCTGTATTTAATTATATAATTAGAGTGTTGATTAATCTACATGTACTTAATATTGCTCCAGTATAAATATAATAACAATTTTAACAGAGTTACAATGTCCCTGCGTTTTTTTGCAGCGCTCGCGGGGTCTTTTTCTTTCAAATTCAATATTTCTGAGGAGCACAACTCTCTTAAAAAAGTCGATCGTCCACCATTATAGAAATTATCTGAAATATTGCTGATATGCACCTATAGTAGAAGTTTAATAAAAATCTGCCAAGAATTGCACCTGTGTGAGCGACAACAAGACCAGGTTGGTGGACTGACGAACCGACAGACATACAGGCGGACGCCCGGTGTTTTCATTTCCATCGAAACTCATTACTCTATAACTATTGATAGAGGTATACTACGTTTGTCCTCTTTACCAATGCTAGATATATAAACAGAGTAAGACATAGACAATAATTCGCAATTTGTCAAAATCTACATTATAATTCTACGTACTACAGCATACAATTCTTTTTATGAGAATTGACTGAAAACCTTTTAATAATCCAGTAAATGTGTAAACATTTTTTTATAATGATGTATCAACTCTTTTAGCTTTTAACATCAAAGATAATAAATCCAAGTCTCCGGATTGCCTTATGTGCTTCGTCACAATACAATTATAGTCCAGCTGGTCATGTTATTACTGGTGATCTTGGCATCGTTACCAATAAACAACCAAGAGAGTTGTTAGCCAAGGGACCAAAATATAGAATCCCCCAGCCCATCAACTGGAAAAAGAGTTTCAAGTTACTGATGGATGTAGTTGAGGACTATGCTAGAAAATGGGTAAAGCGCAAACCAGACGAACCAGAACTGGAAACTTTGTCTGAATGGATCAGAGCTATTCGATCATGCATTCAGAGGTGCATACAAAAACTACAATGTAATATGAGTAGAAGAGTTACTTAACCTTTCCAGAATCCTGATGTTGTGGATGCTTTATCCTCTTTACATGACAAATATGTCGTTGTTCAAACAGATAAAGCCTCCAATAATATTGTCTTCATATGTAAAAAACATTATTTGCAATGTCTCACAACAGAGCTTGGAATAAATAAAACTACTGGTAACCCTGCATATTCTTTAACATCATTTACCAAGGACGAAAGTTTACAAAATCATAAATCTGTCCTTCCTTCTTTTGGTATCAACATCAAAGAAAACGAAAAAAAAAAAAAATCATTATACTGGATACCTAAGTTACACAAAACTCCATATAAAAATATTGTGATGAGATATATTCTACCAGTGGTGTTAACCAGATGTGGATTTTCAAAAATTCGAAAGATCTACTGCTTAATCTTTGATTACAATCTTTGCAATTTTGCAGCAACATAAAAACTTTTGATTTTTCTACACTATATACTACTATTCCCCATGCTCAGTTGAAAGATTGACTTCACCATCTCATAAAACATAGCTTTTTCTATAAAAATGGTAATCGTAGATACAAATTTCTTGTTTTGGGTTACAATAATTCATATTTTGTAAAGAATCACACCGAATCTTCCAGAAAATATACTGAAGATGATATTATCAAAATGCTGGACTTTTTGATCGACAATATATTTGTTGAGTTTGGAGGATTTATATTTCGACAGACATTCAGTATTCCAATGGGTACTAATTGTGCACCCCTGCTGGTCGATTTGTTTTTGTACTCGTATGAAGCAGAATTCATTCTAAAAGACAAAAAGAAAAAGCCCCTTGCGAAATTCTTTAAATTTACTTTCCGATATATTGATGATGTTCTATTATTGAATAACCCATATTTTAGCCAATACTTACATCTCATATATCCCATTGCACTTGAAATTAAGGATACTACTGATACTAGGAGGACTACTTCATACCTTGATCTTTTCCTTAATATTGACGCAGATGGACAACTTCATTCTAAAATCTATGATAAACGGGACGATTTCAACTTCACAATTATCAATTTCCCATTTCTCAGCAGTAACATACCCTCTGCCCCTTCGTATTGTGTTTATATATCACAATTGATACGTTATTCTCGTGCTAGTTCACAATATACGCACGGACTTCATATACAGAAGTGTTCTCCTTACGCAGAAACTGCTCCAACAAACCTATGAGGAGGACAGATTAAAATTGACACTCCGTAAATTTTATGGACACCATCACCAATCGGTGGATCCCTACGATGTGTCTTTGACCAAACTAGCTAAGGACATTTTTACTACATGGTAGATTGTGGTTTGTCATTACGTCGTCTAATCTTTAATTACTAAACGTGACTTATTCTCGATTGTGACTGTTTTGCTGAGTGTGAATTTGCATTACCATAAGACGTGTTACGGTACTTATCTATCCCAAATTCATGTATTTAGTTTAAATGTTTAATGTTATATTTGTAATTCTAATCGGATTTTGTCAAATGTGTTAACGTCTTTTCTATTATATTCATGGGTTATGGTAAAGGAAATTAATCACCGCCTTCATTTATTAGATTTGAAGTTAGATTCAAAACAAACCGGACATAGCTATATAATGTAGTTAATTGCTACCTTAGTTTGCTATCAATAAGTTTTGAAATGTGCATTGTTATTAAATGTAATATCAGTATTTAGTTCAAATATATCTTGAATCAATCCTAATTCTATCTTATTCATTCAAATGTGACGTCATTTTTCATTTTTTGATGATCTGTTTTACAAATTCAAATGTAACGTCATTTTTTTGTAATTTTTTACAATTTCTAATATGACGTAACTTGGCGTTGATGTTTAAACTTATTCGGATGTATTGAATTCTGTCGAGTTATGTAATGTATTTCGGTTGTTTCCTGTAATTATCTAATACTTCAGTTTTATCATGTACATCTTTTGTATATTCATTTTATAAAATTTACTGTTTGCAAAAGTATAAATTATTCTAAATAATAGGGATGTTCTGGTACCTGAAGAAAAACCCTGGCCGTTTTTGGTACAACTTTTTTGAACTTTCAGTCCTCGATGCTGTTCAACTTTGTACTTGTTTCGGCTTTCAAACGTTTGTATCTGGGCGTCACTGGTAAGTCTTATGTGGACAAAATGCACTTCTGGCGTATTAATTTTTTTTAAAACGTGTTGCCTTTTGTTGCTATTATTCGTGTGTTTCTTTGTCAATTGTGCTCTCCTATTCATTTGTATAGTAGTTCTGTAATGTTGTGTTGTCATTTTAATGTTATATTTTACATGGCCATTAAAAGAGGAAGGTTTGGCATGCCACAAAACCAGGTTCAACCTTAAATAATGTCCAGTACCAAGTCAGGAATACGGCCATTGTTATATTATAGTTCGTTTCTGTGTGGGTTACATTCTAACGTTGTGTTTCCGTTGTGTCGTTTGTTTTCTCTTATTTTTGAGTGTGAATTCACATTACTATAAGACGTGTCACGGTACTTATCTATCCCAAATTCATGTATTTGATTTTAATGTTATATTTGTTATTCTCATAGGATTTTGTCTAATGCTTAGTCTGTTTCTGTGTGTGTTTGTGTTACATTTTAATGTTGTATCGTTGTTCTCCTCTTATATTTAATGCGTTTCCCTCAGTTTTAGTTTGTTACCCCGGTTTTGTTTTTTGTCCATGGATTTATGAGTTTTGAACAGCAGTATACCACTGTTGCCTTTATTTACTTCTGAATAACGGAATTGACAATCTATACACGTGACGAACGCCAATATTTTTTAAAGATTATTTCTTTAATGACGAACAAAATCGCATGATAAGTTTGAAAAAAGGAGTCATAAACATGATTTAAACTTCAAGAATTATGTTTTAATGACGTCCATATGAAATTACGTGTAGAATTGACGTCTTTTAAATATGCACCAACAGTGAACTAGCATTAAAATTTAACCGTATTTCTTTCAATTCTATATAGTATAAAAAAATACAATAAATAAGCTTAGTAGACAATGCCGTGGGGAGTTTTATTTAATTAATTGGTTTCATCCGCTTAGGCTATTTAAACTTTTGATTAGGTCCCTCAAACCGACTTAATTATTCCGCATTCGCGATCTAAGAAATTATTTAGGTACGTGATTTAAATTTTCCATGCTAATTTTACATTACCAGTTGCAGGTGCTAAAACTATTTCTATACTCTCAATTGGGACAAACAGACCTTTAATGTCGGCTAACATGCATATCCAAACAAATCCTACTCTCATGTATGTCATGAATTGTTTAGAACGGTATGTTATTACTGTTACTTATTTTGTTAATTATACATATCTCGGTATTGCAAGATAGCTATGTCGTTCCAGCGATACGCATCGTTGGTTAAAAGACATTTTATGTATTATAGCAAAAACTTAATTAAATGTTTACTTAAAAATATGATAACGGGGAATAATCCCTTATAAAACTTATACAGACCATCGCATAGTTTAGAGAATATACGCTTTTAGGTATACAGTAACACAACAGTAGTATACCGCAGTGCAATAGTCATAAATCGGTTCAACGAAAACAAATCTTAAACCAAATGAACACATCAGATATGAGAAGAAAAGAACGGAACAACATCAACAAATCAACAAAACACAAATAAACGCTAACAAGATAGAAATGGACTATGCTGCTCACAAGAAAGTCATTAAACCAAGAGTTCCAAATAGTGAAGCTGTATATTTTACGGACGCCATCACGAGTTGATTGACCGTTATGGAATAACCGTTTCACAAATGATATCAGA
Source organism: Mytilus galloprovincialis (assembly GCF_965363235.1). Classification (NCBI taxonomy): domain Eukaryota; kingdom Metazoa; phylum Mollusca; class Bivalvia; order Mytilida; family Mytilidae; genus Mytilus; species Mytilus galloprovincialis. The sequence continues at coordinate 8,119,745 of NC_134842.1, forward strand.
TATTTTCGTCGTAACTACAATCCCCTCTCTTTCATGAATGTGACCTACCGAATTAGACTATTTACCGGATTTGTTATCACACATAACACGACGGGTGCCACATGTGGAACAGGAAATGCTTACATTTCCGGAGCACCTGCGATCACCCCTAGTTTTTTGGTGGGGTTCGTGTTGTTTATTCTTTAGTTTTCTATGTTGTGTCATGTGTACTATTGTTTGTCTGTTTGTCGTTTTCACTTTTAGCCATGGCGTTGTCAGTTTATTTTAGATTTATGAGTTTGACTGTGCCTTTGGTATCGTTCGTCCCTCTTTTATAACAATAAGCCATATTCTTGACTTTGTAAAGTCATTTCAGGGGAAAAAATGCAGGTTGGACCTGGTTTTATTGCAAACCGAACCTACCCTTTATATGACAATGCCAAAATACTGTTAAATTAACAACAGTACGTGACAGCAATACAGTACAAATAGATCAGCATGGATACCAGGATTGAAATTTTATATTTACGCCAGACGCGCGTTTCGTCTACAAAAGACTCATTAGGGACGCTCGAATCAAAAAATATTAAAAGGCCAAATGAAGTACGAAGTTGAAGTGTATTGACGTCCAAACATTTCTAAAAGTTTTGACAAATACAGTTAAGGTAATCTTTCCTGAGGTAGAAAAACCTTAGTATTTCAAAACTTCAAAGTTTTGTGAACAGTTAAAAAAAAAATGAATAACAATTGACAACACCCATATATTTTTGACTACATCAGTACAACACAAAACCAAAATATAAATTTTAAGTAAAAGGAATATATCAACGCTACAAAATGTGGGATATAGAAGTGGGATTGCGTTTCAAACGGTGTTATTTTATGTATTTTCTAACTATAACAAGCAAAACAAGAGTACACTCCGGTAATAAAGCCGTATGTTTGAATAAACACGATCATAACGTATCGAATGAGATTTGTAAAAACATTATCTGATGGAACTGAAGGTATGTTAAAGCTGATAAATGTGTAATTGATAATTGGAAAGTTGAAATTGTCTAATTTGTCTTAGATTTTAATGTGAACTTGTCTACCTGTTTAATAATGAGGAAAAGGCCAAGGTACCAAGCAGCCCTTTTTAGTATGAGTTTTCTCCTTAATTTCAAGTTAATAGATATATGAAATATAAAAGAAACAAAATAAATAAGAATTTCGGAAAGTGCTCTTTCATTTTGTCTTTTGCTCCGCAATACAGTATACAATCTTCTTAAGAGATTGAATGAAATTATTGCGAAATCCATTAAATGAAGATACCGTGTGCTTTTGAACTACTAGCAAACTTGAAACTCGTTAAATTATGCAATGTCAATCTTTATTCCGAAGAGTGTTTTTCATGACGAATAACATCTCACATCTCAATCAGTCTGCGAAGACAGGGGAAAAAACATAAAGTATTTTTTTTTTTGGTTTATCGTCGTCCCTTAGCAATTTCTTATAGAATTGATGTCTTTTTGATATATTATAACTGTAAACAACTTTTTTTAAACGTATTTATTTTTAATGGTTTATGAAAAACGATAAAATAAGCTCAGTCGAAAATGCTTAAGTATCCAATTTGTCCTAGTGTTATTTTTATGTGCTTAGTCTATTTGAACTAAAACAAAATAACAAGATGCCATTTTTAGTTCGATCAACCTAACTTATCTTCTCTGCATAGCGAACTCACGATAACGTATTCGTCTCGATGTTTAGAGTTTTAATATTTGAAATTATTATTTTTATACTAGCCACGTGTTAGTCAACAGGATGTATCGACAAATGGGTACAAGAGTGGGTTCACATATTTCCACGAAAATGACATACTTCTTTGTGAAATATTCTACTTGGTAAGTAAATCGAGTACTGCTGCCAATGTTATAACAGTCAAATCTGGTTCAATTCAGAAAGACACAAGAATTCAGTTGGACACGTGATTTAACTGATACATTGTTCTTTCATATTAACAGCTGATGAATTATGCATCAAGCGAAAAGTCCCTAATCAAATGTCAAAATCAAAGTTCAAACACATCAAACGAATGGATAACAACTTACGTCAGATACGACTGTGGGGACAACTTGGACTGAAAGTTATATGTATGACACAACTTTAATTGTAATAATTTGAATTTCAAATATTTTGACATTTGTTGAATAAAGACAACAGTAGTATACCGCTGTTGGAAATTCATAAATCGATTAAAAAAAAACCAAATCCGGGTCACAAACTAAAACTGATGGGAAACACATCAAATATAACAGAAAAATAATGACACAACAAAAACACAACACTCAAATGCAACACACAGAGAAATGAACTGTAGTTTTAACAATGATCATTTCCCTGATTTGGTACAGGATATTTAAAAAAACCAATGGTGGGTTTTACCTGGCTTTGTGGCTAGCCAAACCTCTAAAAAGTGCAATCTTAAACATAAGGCGAAACGTTCAGGTTCAGGAGCACCTGAGATTATCCCCAGGTTTCGGTGGTCGTGTTGCTTAGTTATAGTTTTCTATGTAGAGTCTTATGTACTTTGATTTGTCTGTTTACCTTTTTCTTTTTTAATCATGGCGTTGTCAGTTTATTGTCGATCTTTGAGTTTGACTGTCCTTCTGGTTTATTTCGCCCTGTTTTAAAGTTTATATTTTAAATATCAACAACACAGACATTTATAGATATGTCAAATATTACTGTGAAGCATACGAAGTAACGTTCATTCAAAACTAAATTCAACTTCCGTGTTATCATATTATCCTTTCTTTAATTGATATCATTACACGAACTGTACATTTATATGATTTTTTCTTTACCATAATGGGAAATAGAAACCTTCGAAGAACATACCGGAAGGATCTCAAGTTCTATAGCGCTTCTATTTTCAGTAGAAAAATAAACCTCAATAAAATCAGTTCTGCTTATTGTAGAATTTGTTATAGAAGTCATAAGGTAGTAGTCAGACATTGTATATGTGACCCTTCTGTTTGAAGAAACACTTAATATTCAGTTTACTTTGAGCTTTACAATTTACAGATTAGCTACGTCGGATGTAAATCGAAATTATACCCATACATGTCCATACATCTGATAACCTATTTATTATTGAAAATTTTCTCTATAGAATGTCATCAAATGTTTGAAAATGTTCACTTGCATCAACCGACTTCTACATGAGCGTCACTGATTAGTCTTGTGTAGACGAAAAGCGCGTCTTGCGTACTAAATTATAATCCTGGTACCTTTGATAACTATTTACACCACTTGGTAGATGCCACTGCTGGTGGACGTTTCGTCCCCGAGGGTATCACCAGCCAAGTAGTCAACATTTCGGTGTTGACATGAATATCAATATGTGGTCATTTTTATTAATTTCCTGTTTACAAAACTTAAATTTTTCGAAAAACTAAGAATTTCTTATCCCATGCATAGATTACGTTAGCCGTACTTGGAACAACTTTTTTGGAATTTTGGATCCTCAATGCTCTTCAACTTTGTACTTGTTTGGCTTTATAAATATTTTGATATGACCGTCACTGATGAGTCTTATGTAGACGAATCGCGCGTCTGGCGTACTAAAGTATAATCCTGGTACCTTTGATAACTATTCTATATGACGCAAAGCAGATATAAATCGCACTGAGTTGCGTCTGATATAAAGGACATTATAGCAACACATAAAAAAGATTTTATTAGATGAAAAAAAAAAAGATATAGGATAGATCTGTATATATCCTCTTTAATTTTGAAAGTACAATCTACGAGACTTCCAAATAGACTAAATAATGCACTTACCGAACATAGGATACAATTGAAATATCAAAAGTTTGATATTAGAATATTTCATGGACTGATATTATATAAGTATAAAAATGAAAAAGGAGGTAGACGATATCTTTAAATGTAACAAACTCGGAAACATACTATAATTTAACAATAACCATATTCCTAACTGGGTACAGGACATTAAAAATGGTGGGTTGAACTTGGTTTTGTGGCAAAATAGTATAATTACACATAAGTTTTTTGTATTCTGTTTCTAAAAGAAGTAAACAGATACATTTGTGTCATTGTTTCTGTTGCAGTTTACTTTGCAACCCCCGTTTAGATATTGTCGAATTTATTGATAAGTAATGTCGACAGAATGAAGATACATGCATGTTTGCATGCGTAAATTATAAAGTGTCGGCTAAAACATTAGTGAGTACATTGTAGAAAAATATAACATTTATTTCTTACCGCTAAGAAAAGGAGAAAGCTCGTAGTAACAGTATCTTTTTCTCTTGTTTAGATTTAAGCTTAAAGCAAATACATGTTACATTTTCCGATAATGTGTTAGTGATAGACTGTGTAAATAGCGAGCTACACCTAAATTTACAGACAATATACTCATATATCTTAAATTTTTTTCACACCTTATTAATAAATTACCTTTTTACTTGGTCGGTTTTCTTTATTTAGAAAGAATCACTTAGGTGTACCGGTAAATTATAAAGCCTATCACTTATGTTATACCTAAACATACTAGCTTTTGCAAAAAAAATTATCATAGTTTTTATGTACTATAACATTTGAAGCCTCCGAACTTTACTGTATTGCCTGATATAACATCGTACTTTAGCAAACAAACAACTATCGCACTCGAGACACCGTTGTACTTGAACGTAGACTATCGCACTGTATAGAACCATCACACTTTAGAGTCCTACAAATATATGGTAGCAATAAAATCTGATTTTTCTAAATGAGATAATTATAATCAAAAGTCTACATTTGAAATTTGATTAAAATATAGTATTTCTGTTGCATCAATGCAGACTGACACGTCAAGAGATTAGAAACAGTGTGTATCTTTTTCTTTCTTTTTGAGACGTAAACAGTAAAATCATACACATAGTTTTAAATATAATATAAATTAGTTCAATATGACAAAAAACTACTGTACTTCTATTCCTGATTTCGTGTTTTTCGGAGAACCACAATCGATTAAGTAATAAACGGAATAAAACAACACATAAAAAGATGCCCATGTAATTTTTTCTACATTAGTACTGATATAAAATCTAGAGAAACATCGAAAATCGACATATAAACTAAAAACCTTTTATACAGCTGCAGTCAGGATTTAAAATTTTTATAAAAACATAAAATGTACGACTTTTTGATCTTCATAAAAAATAGTTTTGATCGGTCGAAAGCAATTATTTTATTAAAAGTCGGACGAATAATGTCAGTATAAATAAAAAACGAACAATTGAAATAAATATTACATATTGCAATGTCCCTCAAATCAATTTAAAACAATAGTTATTTTCGCGAATCTATAAATTCTGACGGCTTTAATTTAATCGTTTTATCCTTTGTATAGAAAACTGAAATAATCCTCGAATTATACAACTCACATACATGTAACTATTGTTCAAACCACAAAAATTGATACCCGCGACGTAAAGAACTTTTAGACTATGAAGCGATAAGCAGTTCTATGGCGTTTACATGGTCTACCATTTACGTTTTGAGGCTTAATAAGAGTCTAATGTTGATTTTTCACATGACTCTTTCCTCACAATGCTGGATGTAAGACTTGAGAATGAATGAGGTGGCATGGGAGTGTAAATTAAAAATAATATAATGCGTTACTTTGTCAAATCGAGGAACATATTGTGATATGTTCAAATATATAAAAATAATTATATGAAACCGAGCATTTTTGAATGCTGAAGGTTGTGACAAAATGCCACATCTTGTTTGTATAATACATGAAAAACATCATTATGTGATAAAAAGCTATACTAAAGGACGGGCGAAAGAAACCAAAGGGACAGTAAAACTCATAGATCAAATATAAACTGACAACGCCATGATTTAAAAAGAGAAAAGACAAACAAACAAATAATAGTACACAAGACACACCAACGACAATAAAGACTAAGCAAGACAAATCCCACCAAGAACTGGGGTGATCTTAGGTGCTTCAGAAGGGTAAACAAATCCTTCTTTAAACGTGGCACCCTTCGTGTTGCTTATGTTATTACAAATCCGGTAAATAGTCTAATTCGGAAGGTCACATTCGTGAAAGGGGAAGGGTATTAATTGTAGTTACGACATAAGGAGCATATCCGATGTCGTCTGTGAAACATTTATTCCAAATCGGTCAACCAATTCGTGTTGGTGTCTGTAAAATTTACGTAGGGATGATTTCGACTTCACCGTTTGGAACTCTTAGTTTAATAGCTTCCTTGGGAGCATCAACCCTCTATCAAGGAAATCATGATAGGAAATACAAGCACGGGAATATCCTATCAATTGGGAGATATATACTAAATATGCAGGCGCTACTGGAAGGTTGTTACTTAAAATGGGAATTTCACAATTGGGAAGCTTAAATCATCTCTTTTGTTGTAAAGTTTTGTTTGCAACCGACCCTCATTGTCATTTTTTATATTTCAGTTAAGAAATGAGGCAGACTTATAACTGTAGTATCCTCTATCTCTAGTTCGATCGGATGGATTCGTTCACCATAGTCACTAAATTTTGAATTATTTAGTGAGAGAAAACCATTCATATAGCGGAGAGAAAAGTTAAAGGATATTGCTAACTTCTTATCTTTTTTCCTAAGAAGTTCCTGTTTGACTTCAGTCTTATAATAATACAGAAACAAGTCGGCAAGAAGAAGGGCACAATTGGTTCACATAGGATTTCCGGCAGTCTGTTGAAAAACATGTCCTCCAAACGTTGCAAATATGTTGTCAATCAAGTAATATAAGGCATCTATATAATATCAGTTTCAGAGTGATTCTTTACAAAGTATGTTTTATCCCTCCCTAAGACAAGAAACTTGTTTCTACGTTTGCCATTCATTTTTATGAAAAAAGCAAGACCAACTCTTTCAATTTGTCTTTTAGTTTGTAATGGGGTAAAGTGTAGAAAAGTTAAATGTTTAAATAATAATAAAGGATAGAGATGTAAAATAAAATCCGAGAAGATAACTTTTAGAAAATACTTTGAGAATATCGGAAGAAAAAAAGGGTCATAATACGTTTTCTCCAGCTTAGATATAAGATGGAAAAGTTTCAAGCATATAACTTCAAACAATGTACTATTTCAGAGCTAAATTCCCTTAAAATACTATTATAAAAACATTAAAAATCAAACTAAAATAATCTACGCTTGTGCAAGATTATTATGTATTATTTAAAAACTTATAAATTTATTCTTTTAAATGAAATGTCACACTAATTATATTCATATCTAATCAAATTTTGCTAATTTGATTGAACACCTTAGGATCTCTGTTATTTACAACCCAAGATGGCATAAGACACCCATACAAACCACATTTCCATTCTGAATGTTATTAAAAATCTTCAAACCGGAAGTCTCCATTACGTCGCAGGTTTTTGGCAAGGGTTAATTTGTTGTATTTTTTGTTTGTTTGCAACATATCGTTGTCTGTCGCCTTTGACTTGAGGCTGTTATTGTTAGAGTAAATTATTCTTTTACTTTTGTAAAATTAATTTCAAAATTAATTTGTTGTTTTAACGATCAGGAAATCTTCAAAAACAAAAAAAAAAAAAAAAAATGACTAAAAGGAATTAAAAGTGTAATACCACTAAATTATAGTACGTCACATCTGTTTGCATACGAAAAACGGTTAAAAAAATATTGCCCCGAATTTGACAGTTGTATAAAATTAATCCTACATATCATTCAATAAGAATTGTCTGGATCATAAACATATATCTTGGGTGTTTCAAAGCACAATAGTTTTAGCGTTTCTATAAAATATTTTGGAAACTTGAGGTTACATGGCTACTAAAGCATGTACGCAGATAACAAAGAGATGAACATTTGATTGGTTAATTTCCAGTGATGGTTATTATCTTATATGCAATGAAATTTTATGTTTAATGTCGTTTATAGTACTAGATAGGATCAAACTTGTCAAGTATTTCCTTATTTGAAACAAAAAAAAAAAATTCTGCACAATTTTTTAAAGTCCGAATTTAAAAAAGGCTATTAGGGGAAAACTAATCGCGGGGTTAATCGAATGAACATGACCTTATATATCATTTTCTATAAAAATCTTTTTAGATTTTATTTATGACCTACAATGCGAATTAACCTGTCAATTTAACTAATTCCGAAATATATATATATATGATGATATATTTCTGAAGATGAGAAATAGTAGAAAAATTTACAGTATCGTTTTTACTTGATAGTAAACTTTAAGAAACTATGATCGTTCGTAGATATTTAAAAAAATGTATATAGTATCAAAATTACTTTTGAAAATTTAATGGTTTTGAAAATCTGATAGTGTTAGGTTGGCTATAATATAATATATAATATATATATAATATAATATTGCACATAACGCAACTTTTATTTAAATTTAGATGACCTAATCATTTTACGCTCTTAGAAACCAAGACGAAACATTTCTTTGTTGTTTGAAAACTTGTGAAAAAACAGTTTATATAATCTTGCATGTTGACGTCTTTTCATGGAGTGAATATTAAAATGAAATGACCAAATTAAATAACTTCATGTTATCGCGTTTCAAGGATTATCGGTACTCATTTCGTTTTTGTCAGTTTAACATCATTTCTTAATGTTAATTTGAGAACTTATCATATATAGATTGATTATAAATGTACCTTTAGGTTTTTGTTTCTTCTCGAGGATAACACCAATCCAGTAGTCAACACTTCTGTGTTGACATAGAATAACACTGATATTGGTCAAATGTATAAGTGAAAACTTTTAAAAGTTTGAAATACTAAGATTGTTTCCCCCGAAAATAAATAACAAAGTCTTAAAAAAACAACTAAGGGTGTAAGCCGATGAACTGAACACTGCAGTACAGACCTACATGTCTACAGTTTTGTTTTTTACGAATCTAGCAGCGTGATAACGTTGGAAATCGTTAGATATCAAGGAATGAATATCGCTTACGCACAGCCCTATTTCCTTGTCAGTGATTTTCTTGACGTAGGAACATTTGGTTTCGCTTGGTTTAAACCTGTATATGAGCCACATAAGAGTGTTATTCAGATTTTTGTATGATACATTAATTCTAGTTTGACCTGAAAACAATTTGAAAACGAAAATAGAAAATAAAATTAACAATAGTATACTTAAAGAGCAAAAATATATTGACCTCATAAATAATTTAATCAAAAACTATAAAAAACAAATACTCACCAAAAATTTAAAAACACTCTGGGATATGTTTAAATCTGAGGTAAGAACTGCAACTCTTACTTTCTGCAAACAAAGAGCAACTGGAAATAAAAATGATATAAAAAAAATTAGAAATAAAATTAAGAAAGCTAAATGAGAAAATAAATACAAGCCAAATTATAAAAAAATTAAAACCATTGAAAATGAACTTGAACACCTCTATCTAAATAAAGTTTAAGGTGCACAAATAAGATCTAGAGTACAATGGCTAGAAGAAGGAGAAAAAAATACTAAATATTTCCTAGGCCTTGAAAAATCAAGACAAACAAAAAAGAGCATTACAGCGCTCAAAAATAAACAAGGGAAAATAGTAACAGATTTCGCAGAAATCCTAAATATAGAAAGATCATACTATGAAAATTTATATAAAAACACTTCTCCAAATTTAAATGATATCAAAAATTATATAAATGAAACCAACATTGATCACAAACTATCAGAAAAAGAAAGTAATTCCTTGGGGGGGCCCCTTAACCATAGAAGAATGCACTAAAGCAATATTCAACATGAAATTAAATAAATCTCCAGGAATTTATGGGTTAAGCGTAGAATTTTATCGCACTTTTTGGAGTAATTTAAAAGAATTTACAGTTGAGGCTTTTAATAAATGCTATGAAGACGGAAAACTAACAACCATACAAAAGATAGGTATAATCTCTTTAATTTACAAAAAAAAGACCCTTTGTCACTGGATAACTATCGACCAATTACCCTTTTAAATTTAGATACTAAACTCATTGCATATGCAATAGCCCAGCGCTTAAAACCAATACTGCTGAAAATAATTCATGGAAATCAAAATGGGTATATCAAAAATAGATATATTGGTTTTAATATACGCCAAATCCAAGACATCATAGACTATGCTGAAACTTTAAACATAGATGGTGCATTACTCTTAATTGATTTTTCAAAAGCTTTTGATTCATTAGAATGGGACTTTATGTATGAAGCTCTTATAAAATTTGGTCTCCCAAACTCATTTATTAAATGGGTTAAAACATTATAAAAGAATATTAAAGGCTACATGCTAAATAATGGGTGGATTTCAGAAACTTATAATGTATCTCGTGGGATACGTCAAGGCTGTCCTTGCAGCTCTCTAATTTTCACAATAGCAGCAGAAATTCTTGCATGCAAAATAAGACAAGATACTGGTATTAAGGGATTTCAAATAAAATTAGATTCTGAAACACATAGTCTGAAAATCTCACAATTAGCCGATGACACAACTCTTTTTTTTTAAATGCAAGCAGGAAATTAGGATTGCTTTAAATATTATTGAAATATTTGGAACACTCTCAGGTCTTAAACTCAACCGATCGAAAACAGAAGGAATATGGCTAGGCAGACTTAAAAGTTGTAAAGATAAATATGAAAATATTAACTGGAATAAAGAACCTATTAAAAGCCTAGGTGTATACTTTGGACTTAACAAAATTGAATGTGACAAATTAAATACTGAAAAAATTCTAAGAAAGTCTCAAGATACAATTAATAGCTGAACTAGAAGAAATCTCACAATGATAGGTAGAAAAACAGTAATTAAATCTCTTATCTTACCAAATTTAACTTTCTTGGCATCAGTTACAACCATTTTCAAAGAATTTTTAAATGAATTAAAAAAACTGATTTACAACTTCATCTGGGGTAATAAAAAAGAAAAAGTTAAACGAATCACGCTATGTAAAGATTACTTGGAAGGAGGCCTTAAAATGATCAATATTGATGATTTTTTATCAGCTATACGATTATCTTGGGTCAAACGTTTAACATCAACACACTTTGCAAACTGGAAAGGCATTCCCCTTTTCTTTTTTAATAAATTTGGAGAAAACTTTTCTTTATCTAACATGAATCCAGGTAGTATAAAAGCAATCCCTAAACTCAGTAAAACACTCCCTCTTTTCTATTTAGAAATAGTCAAAAGTTGGTTTAAGATAAAAAATATCTCTGAAATAAAAACCAACAGTACAAATTTTATTAATATAAGACAACAATACATTTGGGGCAATAAACATATAAAATTTCAAAACAAATGTTTAATATTTTCACATTGGATAACCAATGGAATACTATTTATTAATGATGTAATAGATGAAGCAGGAAATATATCACAAAAGGCAGTATTAGATAAATTGACCCTCAAATCTAACTGGATATCAGAACTATCTAGAATAAGAGCTGCAATACCAAAAAAATGGCAAATGATAATGAAATCAGATAACGCGTGCTATACTAAAGTTAAAACAGATAAAAAGCTATACTTAAAAACACAAAATTGATCAGCATTGAAAATCTTCCATCAAAATAAATTTATAAAAGCATTAGCTCATGTTATATATCGGAAAAAACACCAATTGGCTTTCTAAAATGGAAAACACAATTTAAATTAGATTCATCAAGCCATTTATACAAAATGCTTAACTTTATATTTAATAGTTTACAAGTAAACAAACTAAAAATATTCAGGTGGAAGTTACTTCATTATATACTTCCTTGTAAACAATTATTGTACATCTGGCAACTGAAAAATGATGACCAGTGCCATGTTTGCAACCAATTAGAAAACTATGAACACTTTTTCATTTCATGCAAATACTTTAAAATATTTTGGAAAAAAGTCAAAATACTCCTTGGTAAAATAAAAATGGGAACACAGATAATCACCTTCAAAAATCTAATACTAGGCTACAAAATATATGATAAAAACTATTATGACATCAATCTATTTCTCACTGTAATATTATTCTCTATTCATAAAGCTACATATGCATCAGAGTATAAACAAAAAAATGTTGATGTCTATAGAATTTTTAAATTAGAATTTAAACAACATTATGAAAATATGAAACTTCTTGATAAAACAACAAGTAGATTTTTGAATGATGTTTATAAAAAAATATAATAACCATATTGATTATTGCGCATGATCATTCTTCTGTATTACTATATATATCATGTAGAAAAACTCAAATGTAAACTAATGTTTTATTTTAAGATGTTTAAATGTGACGAATGGTCAATGTTTACCTGTAGAACATGATTTTTGACCCCGTACTGTCTACTGTCTAATTACTGGAAAATATCTAATATTTCAATTCCTTCTTGATCAATTTATCATAAGTCAATGGAAATATAACAAAACTCACCTTTAGAAATACTCAGTTTAGATCCTTTGCTCTTGAAATCATTCCACGTGTTATCCTTCAATCATTCGATCATCTCAATTTTCACGGGAATATTTTAATCAAGGTTAAGGGTCAATGATTAAATTTTAACCAACATCGGACAATGAATAGTACAACTTTCGTATTTACGTTACATTATGATGACCTCCACAAAACTAAGAACTTTGACAAATTGTTAAAATCAATGTATTGTATTTATAATAACTAATCATAATTCATATATATATATAAATATAAATTTACTGTATAATCTCCCTGGATAAACAGTTACTAATTCACAGGGATACCCGGCTGAATGCTGTGAGTCAAGTAATTTGTTAAACAGCAGAGAAATGTGCATAATGGAAAATTAAAAAATAGAACCAATGCAAATTACTTAATATGTTTCATGTTTTTATATTCAGTATTTATGATCAACAATGCTTATTTTGTTCTGTAAATTTCTACAGTCACAAATATACATACTATGATATTATTCTATAGTGACATTTATTTTTGAGACTTGTTTATAAAAATTCCATTATTTTTGCTGTCCATGTCTTTCAAAATATCAGAAGTACAAAAAATCAAATGCTTTTTGAAAATTGTAATTTTTTAAAACCCGAAAGTTCTAGGTTCGAGAATGCCATTCCCACATAACGAAGATATCACTTATATGTTGATACTGAACTTTTTTAACGCTCTGAAAAACAAAGGAAACATAGAAATTACCAACTGCATGTTGTCAGATAACCTGGGAAACAGTTGTTTATATAATAATGTATTTTGACGTCTTTTTATGCAGTTAATATTTAAATATAAGAAAAAAATGTTTGCCTGTTATCACGTTTTAAGGTTTATAGACAAATTCTCATCTAATTCATAGTTTAACACAAATTTGGCTTAATAATTGATATACATGTACTTTTAAGTATTTGTTTCTCCTCAATGATATTACAAACCAAATAGTCAGCATTTATGTGTTGTAATCGGACATATTTATGAGTGGGTAATTTTTTGTATTAAACATCAATGTAGACGGCTTCAGGGTGCACATCAATGGAAAATGTGTAGTAATGTAAAATGGAAAATAGAAACGGGTAATACCACACCAAAGCCATTTATCAAGTACATTTTATATGTACTGAAATATATTATCTTTATTTATCATTCAAAATGCGTCTTTTGTCTGTTAATTTCGACAGTCAGAAATATACATACTATGATATAAAAAAGAAGATGTGGTATTATTGCCAATGAGAAAACTATCCACAGAAGACCAAAATGACACAGACATTAACAACTATAGGTCACCGTACGGCCTTTAACAATGAGCAAAGACCATACCGCATAGTCAGCTATAAAAGGCCCCGATAAGACAATGTAAAACAATTCAACCGCGAAAACTAACGGCCCTATGAGATTATTCTAACTACGACATACGTTTATTAGACTTATTTATACAAATAGCATAAATTATCCTGTCCGTGACATTTAAAATATCAATAGTATATAAGATCAAATAAGATATTTTTTGAAAACCTTAAAATGTTAGGTTCGACAATATCATTCGCACATGACAGAGTTATCAATTAGATTTCGATGTCCAACTGTTTTAACACCATGAAATCAAGAACAAATATCAATTGTCAACTGCTACTGTCCAAAATTTGAGAAAAACAGTTTATATAATATTGTATCTTTCCATGACGTCAGTATCTTACAAAATATAATACCTGCCTGTTATCGCCTTTCAATGATTATCGGTTTATATTTACATTATTCCCAGTTTTTCTAAGTTCGTAAAATGTAAAGTCGTTTCTTTCAGTGTGTTATGCGTCAAGACTGGGGTCGAGTTGGACCAAATAATAATGACGTCTTGAAAGGCTATTATAATTTTTTCATTGACGCTTTACTCCGACGTCATAAGGCCGAAGCCGCCATTTTGGGTTGGACTTTGAGAGTGTATTTTGCTCTCAACTTTCAGACCCAATTAAACCATCAAATTATCATTAAGGCTTAAAAAATTGCATATATAAAAATTCTTAACTTTCATGTGTTTGTTAGTGCAAAATATTTCCAATTAATCCCTACAGAAATAATAATATAGGTAACAATTCCATCCGAGGCGGAACATGTCGACTGCATTTTTTAAAACGTTTATCTGATTTCTTTTTAGAAGATTATAAAATAGTTTTTACTTCAAACTCGGTAAAATTTGACAAACCCGAATTTCAGGAACCTTTGTTTTACATTATCCGGAAATTCAGGTCCGTCAAAATGTACCGAGTTTGGTTCAAAAATACTCCTAAAATGAAGCATTTTGAGGAGAAATCAGCTAAACGTTTTAATAAAGCAGTAAATTCTCTTTAATTATGACGTCGAAGTAAGGCGTCAAAGAAAAAAAATATAATAGCCTTTCAAGACGTCATAATTATTTGAACTAGTAATGCACAATTTCATCACAACTTATCAGAATACAGAATATACATCTTTAAACTTCCAAGTATTGCAATTGGCCGTTGTTTTGAAGATTGCGAGACACTTAGCAGGAGTACAATGAAGAATTTGTGCCTTCTCTACATGTTTATTTTTGATACATTGTAATTTGCACGGAGAGTTGTCTCATTGGTACGCACACCACATCTTCCTATTAATTTTTTTCATGCTTCATGTTTGTACTTTTCTTTTGTAATATGGACTGATTAAAGTTTATAAGAAACATCCACTTTCAATTTAATCTATTTAATTTTGTTTTAAGTCATTACCAACATTTTATTAACTAATCATTTTAATAAGTATTCTCTATTGATTCATCATTTTTATCACGTTGAACATGATGTTTTTTTCTGATAATGAATATACATAATTACATTTAGGTTGATATTTGTGGCGGATGATTGTTTTTATTACCAAATAAGATTGACAAACCACGTTTCATTTCAACGCTTTTTATGACAATACGTCTTTACCGATCAGAACCAGATTTTTTGCATTGTTTTAAGATATAGTATTTAACTTTAAATCCATGTCTAGAAATAGCCTAAACAGATATAAGCTGAGATCAAGGAGAAAAACATGGTACTGTTTCCAAACTTTTTGAAGTGACACGCTGATGAAACTCAATGCAGTAAGTACAAAATGTATAACTTTGTGCTAGACTATATCGTATTTGATGCATCTGTATTGTTGTATAACAGTGTGAATGTTTTCTGCTACAAAATGAACGATGCTGAAAGGCATTGAAGTTGAACATAAAATATAACGAAAAGACATAAGGTCTGCGTCTAGATATAAATCGTGAAGGGTCTATCCAGGTATTGAGACAAACGATATGCATTAAAAGTAAATTCACAAAAATACCGATGAAAATTCAAAACGGAATATCCCTAATCACATGATAAAATTAATAGTTCAAAACCAATAAAAAACGAATGAATAACAACTGTGCATACTCATTAAACCATAATCAGAGCAGAGAATGATATATTTAAATACAATTTTTTAAAGAGTTATGAACTTCAGGTGTAATACCACCAAATCATGGTACGTCACATTCGGTTATACGAAAAATTATAGAAAAAAATATTCCCTTGAATTTGACAGTTGTAGGTAATTATGCTTACATTTTATTGCAGTAAAACATTTCTGTGTCATAAACATATGTCTTGTGTATTTCAAAGCACCATAATTTTTTTATTTGGAATTTCTATAGAATATTTTGGAAACTTGAGGTTACATGGTTACTAAATAAAGGCAACAGTAGTATACCGCTGTTCAAAATTCATAAATCGATAGAGAAAAAACCTTGTATACAGATTAAATTAGGGGAGACATTTGATTGGGTAACATCCAGTGATGGTTATTTTCATATATGCAACGAAATGTTATGTGTTTTTTTTTCTATAGTACTTGACAGGATAAAAGTTTACTCATGCCAAGTATTTGTTTATTTGAAACAAAGATAAATACTGAACAATATTTTGAAAAGTGCAAATTTAACAAAGACTAATGGGGAAAATCAATGGTAACCTTCAAGATTATAAATGTCAAAATGTTTCTGCAATTTAAGCTTAATGGGAACACTCTGATTGATAACCGTTCACTTCAATTCTATAATCTATGAACGATATTTTTTTTCTAACGATTTTTTTTTCTAAGTTTGAAAAACAGTCTTGTGTTTTTTTTTTCTGTTTTATTTTTTGGTTTTGTAAAATTCATGATAAAGAAACTCATTTTACTCACAGAACAATCCGAGACTTAAGAGCCACTGCATCGAGGCTCAAACAGCAACTCAGATAAAAAAGGGTACTGTGTAAATTTTACATCTAGCAGACACAAATCACAAACAACTGCTTTGCAAACCAAGATAAAAAAAGACCTCAAAAGTCAGCAGATGCCACTTTAGCAACTTCATGAAAATCAATAAATGAGGTATAGCTTAAAAACACTCAAGTATTTCAGCAGCAATAACCAACTTTTGTAGAATAACTATTATTATATTATCTTTAATTCTTCTTTTCGAAAGCATTTTATTATTTTAAGAGTGCAAATACTGCAAAATATCTTTGCGTATAACTCAAAAGGAACTAAACTTTAACTAAATTCAAACTTTATATGTGTAACGACTTACTATCTTTGAAGTTCCCTCGGTTATATTTTGTATTGTTCTACTTAGTATTCGATATTCAAGATTTGAACACCAGTAAAACATCTCATCATAGATACCAAGCTAATTTACTGTTGCCTTAATCTTATTTGTAATTTGTACATAGTTGTGCGGAACCATTGCGATGGTTTTAAATCGTGTTATCATTCGGAAAATTATTCTGGGCGTTTGGGGCGAAAAATGCCTGTACCACGTCAGGAATATTGCAGTTGTTATCTATTTGTTTGTTGTGTTTGAGCTTTTGACTCTGCCATTTGATTAGGGGCTTGCTGTTTTGAATGTTCCTCGGAGTTCAGAATTTTTGTAATATTACTTTGCTTGTGAAGGAGATACATACACAATTAACAGAGTATGTCCAATGTCTCTTGTAGCAAACCTTCAATAATAAAAGAACAAAAATGGGAAAACTATCAACTGTAAATATTTCAAATGCTTTCTAGGAAGTCACAGTTGCACATAAAATGTTTTGTTTATTGTAAGATGTAACTGCGGTTGGCTAATTTACAAGAAACTGGTTTGTTATTATCTTCGATTAACATACTTAAGTCGAGTCTAAAATAATGAAGTATAGAAAACCTTAGCGTCTGGCATTGTATCTTGTATATGTTTCTCTTCCTTGTGTATATTGAAAAAGAAAATCAAATTGTGTTGTTTTATTTGAAATAAATTATCTGGTTTCAATGGTCCACTCTTGATTCAGAGGATACACTGCATTATGTATTTGTAATATATTGTAGTTAAATCAATGATTTAAAAGCATATGTTCGATACAGAGTTTTATAAGATGGTTTAAACAAAAATTTATAGTATAACAATAGTTACGAAATACAACAAAACATTTTATCGTTAAATTTCTAGTCAGGAATATGGATTTGTCTATAAATTATAAAGATATCATAGATTTATTGATCTTTATTTACAAAACTTCCTGATTTTCTGTCGCTGGTGACTTCTCTTTTAAATTGTTTAGATGATCATTATGTACGAGAATAGATTGTTTCGAAAACATGTTATTTGCATATCACGCAGACTGTCATATAATTGCCGTGTCTGTAAATGTGTTACGCGTTTTGCGACAGATTAAGAAAAGGAGTTATTTTCGGAAACAAACACTTTGATAAAAAATGTAGTATTTAACGATTTAGAGTTTATGTAATAACCAAAGTAAAAACAAAACATCTTTTTAGTTGTCTGTTTTTGTTTGTTATTACGGTTTTTTTTTTGGTTATTTTCAACATTTTATTTTGGCATTTCACATGTTTCACTAGATTAAGCTAGGATATAGAATCGGTAACATGTGTACTTAATCTACATTACTTGTTTCACAACAATTTTTATTTCTAATTTTCTCTTAAACATAATCAAATATTTAATTGACATTCCATTGCGTTGAGATTAAACGAGTTTTAACGTATGTATTTATACTCATTAGTTAAAATCTTTTCACTTAAAACTCAATATATTAAAATTGAGAATTGGAATAGGCAATGTTTAAAAAAGAACAATCCACCAAAGAGCCACACATTAGTCTTCAACACAGCTTGAAAATCCCGCACTTCTCTAATTAGACTCATTACCGGGTTTGTAATGACATGAGCAACTAAACGGATGCCACGTGTGTTGTAGGATCTACTTACCCTTTCGGAACACCAGAGTTCACCACCAATGTTTCTATTTTATGTTTTATGTACTGTTGTTTGTCTATTTATCATTTTATTTTTTAGCAATGGCGTTGTTTGTTTTCGACATATGAGTAGGATTTTCCCTATGTTACTTACGCATCTCTTTTTTTTTTTAAATAATTCTATCACAAACGATTCACATAATCTGTCATAAATCGATTTCCATTTAAGTACTTGTAATCTTTTGAATTTCTAAAGCTGTGGCAATCATATGTATAGATTGTGTAGTGTTGATTATACAACTTTTAATATTTGCAATAAATATAGCTATCATTACATTTGTACTCAAAATAGGCAAGTATAGACAACTTTTTAGACATTCCTTCAACATTTTCATCCCTTCTATTATCCTAATTCTGACATTTCCGTGAGTACTACATATAACTGGTATGTACTTTCACAAGGATATTTGTTTGCCATGTTTTGGAATGTTTATCAGATTTTCGGAATCTTCTGGTTTTATCCATTTGAATGCCTTAGTAAATTTTGCCCACTTACTCCCATTTTTCTTTTAATAAATATTTTACATTAGTATTAATAAGACATCTGTAAAAAGTTAAAAAATGTTTTGTTAAAATTAAATAGTTTTTAGTACTTGAACTTGTCATTAAGAAAGCTATGAAAAATCAAGAGATAACATTTTACCGCCAAAATTTCAATGGCTAGTATTTCAAAAACTATACCTATACTTTTGTTCGCTCTTTTGATTCCTTTATCATTCCCCTATCAAAATATATTAGTGTTATGAAAAACCTTGTTATTTTCAAACTGCGTTACAAATTCTTGAATAACATAACGAATGCAACATAAGGTGCAGCTGATGTCTGAACCTAAATGAGTTCGTATAGATAAGTCTTTAGTGTTCTATTTCGATTTTGTTTTTTTGTCCATGGATTTATGAGTTTTGAACAGCGGTATACCACTGTTGCCTTTATTTAATGTTTTTGTCCTTTTGTTTTCGTTATATTTTCTTTTTTGGTATTAGACAATGACCGTTTTAATGATAGTGCATGTCAAAGCTGACGTACTTACAACTAGGATGGTGATACCCATGCGAACGAGACATTACCAGTAGTGGTATTGACAAAGTGCTATAAAAGCCTCATCCCCAGTGTGACATGCTTGAGAAAGAGATAAATTTGTTTTCAACAGATGATTTATCAACTTGTAAGAACTTTTTAATATTCAGAAAGCTGGACACACTCCTTTCAAAACGCATAGAGTTTAAAACCTATTTCGATTGCGCATTAATGAATATTTCCACATCAACACACCAAATATTTAACAATTTCGAGTACACTTTATTTATGTATTGAACTGTGTGACGTCTTGATCGTGTTTGTGAGATGATGAGCTATTAAAACTATGGTACTTATCTAATTAATACATGCAGGCCGACAATATAACAGTCTACACTTTGTGGACGAAACGCGCGTCTGGCGCAAATACTTGGAGTTTTCAATTCCCCGATAGTATCACCAGCTCAGTAGACAGTACTTCTGTGTTGACATGAATTATCAGTGAATGGTCATAATAATAAATTATAAATTAAATGTTTACAAACGTTACTTTTTAGAAATTCAAAGGTTTTTCTGTCTCAGAAATTCATTACCTTAGCTGTATTCGGCAAAACTTTTATGATTTTTTGGTCCTCAATGCTCTTCAACTTCGTACTCTATTATTGGGCCTTTTTAACATTTTCTATTCGAGCGTCACTGACGAGTCTTTAGTAGATGAAGCGCGCGTCTGGTGCAAATCACATTTTTAAGCCTTGTATATATGATGAGTTTATATAGAACTTATAATAACCAATTATAATCATCATTGTTTGAGAATTTAGTTCACATTCAATCTCTTGTAAAAGAAAATATTCTCTACAAAACAAATAGCCGATATTCGTTACAATTGTTATACGAGTGGTTTAAATAGCGAGTCAGTCTGGTAAAAGCAGACTTTCTGAACCATATACACTGGTAATTTAAAACCACCGTTCATGTTTTGTTCTGATAGATATATTGTAGACCCAAAGTGAATTTCATTTAAATATATTAGGAAAAGAAACTCAAATATAGGATAATTAAGATTTGATTCTGACAAGCTTTTATTACTGGATTACAGAATATCTCAAAATACATCATGTTTTAATTCGGTAAATAATTAAGCTCAATCTTGTACACTGGAATAAAAATCATACTGGGATTAATTACACGTATGCTATTAAATTCAGAAAAAAATCTAAAAATATATTTAATATACAAAATCATACGTCGTAAAAACAAATATGCTTACTTTACTTCATTAAAGGTCTTTTGTATTGTACAATAAATTTGACATCGCTGGTTAATGAGTTAAAAAGAAAATTGATATTTTCATCAAATATAAGGTTTCAAAAACAATATTGTCGCAAGACTATCAACCCATAGGCACAATAAGTTTCTCAGTTCAACGCGAGACTATCTACCCATAGGCACAATAAGTCTCTCAATTCAATTAATCTTGAACATCACTGTTTCTTTTCTCATAATTTTCATTCTGAAGCATATCAAAGACAGAATACTTTTTTTTTTATTGCAATAGCATTTTAGGTTGGTATAGAAGAAGAAGAAAAAAGCATATATAATTATAGTTTAGGTATTAGTAGATACTGCACTATAGAGCAGAATCGATTACCAATCAGAACACATGAAAGAAACAAAAAATACAGAATCCATTAAATTTTGCGGAAGTCCTTGAGCCACATTTTTTTCAAAGTAAACTAATGCATTAATGTATAGATAATTAATCTAGTGGACACGTCGTGATAAAATGTCATTAGGCGCAAATAAATTGTTTCATTTATTGTTTTACACGTTTACTGTCTGTGAATTAAACTAATCAACAATCATTGGCTGTTGAAAGTATACATATAAAGTCACAGTTTGTGATTTATATTTGAATTATTAGACCTCATTTTCATTTATTCACGTGGTTAAATATTTTTTAATTTCCATTGTACATTGAACAAACTACTATTCTATCAAAAAGTGATTATTTTAATGGTTAGAAAAAAATATAAAAGCCTACATATCTTGTACGAGTTGTAAGTAAATGACAAGAGATGTTCAGTCTAGTATCGGATTTTAATACGGTGAATGTGCTGATTAACTGAGGTTGACAAAGTTGGAAATTAAATGTCAATTTTATATAAATTTGTCAAAGGACACAACGTAATCAGGCGGCGAAAAATTAACAAGAGAGAATATGCTGTAAAGCATGCAGTTTTGTTATGTATATAATTATGGAAAGATACGGCATACAAGATGTGCTTTTTTGTCAGTATGGAATAAATTGTACGTTACTCAATAACTGTAAAACAGAAAATATAACCTTTATTAAATTTGACACAGCTCTTCTGTCAAAATTACATACCTGGGAAGATTATATTGTGGCCGTGTATCTTTTTGCAGTTGGTGAGTTGATTTTCTCTTCTCTTTTTTCCCTTTAGAAAAAAAAATTATTCGGAAAACGCTTTGGACATATATGATTGGTGGCATATGATCCAGTTTCCGTTATACTTTGAACAAACTACTATTCCAGCAAAAAGTGATTCTTTTAAATGGTTTAATAAAAACAAACATAAAAGCTTCGATATTTTGTACGAGTTGTAAGTTAACGACAAGAGATGCTCGGGCTTGTATCAAATTTTATTAGTGGTGAATGTGCTGATAAACTGAGGTTGACAAAGTTGGAAATTAAATGTCAATTTTATATTTATAATTTGTCAAAGAACATTAACGCAATCAAGTGGCAAAAAGTTGTTTTTTGTGATTTGTTTATTTTGACATAAAGACAGAAAACAATCAAGCAGGATTACACACATGTACAGTTTCAATTATGGTCTTAAAGATATTATTTTATAAGACAACTCTAAATAGCAAGACATAAAACAAAATGTATCTATAATTTTCGTACCAGTTATAAGATATCTAAATCACCTGGGATATATTCATTTTGTGTAGGTGATACGAAATTTACTGTCTGTTGTTCTTTTCGTATACAGTATCTTAAATATGCAGTACTACCTTTCTTTGAAGGTTTTTCTTCTGAATTTTTACAGCTATAAATACATTTTTTTTAAATCAACATTATATGTTATACTACATTATATGGGTCACAATTTGCCCAATATCAAAAATAGCATCTTTTGCCTCTATATGTTTAGGGATAGATACATCCAAATTTTAATAATAAATCTTGAAGTGCTATCCAAATAGTTTTGCTATATATACATTCCCCAAAAATATGCAATAAGCTTTCTTTGGTTTCTGTGCAAAAAGTGCATATTACTGTTTCTATTAAACCACATTTATAAAGAAAAGAGTTTGTGTATACAATTCTATGTAATAACTTAAATTGAAAATTTTGAAGTTTTGTGTTTTTTGTTGTTTGAAATGCCATCGAATAGATTTCCCCCAATCATCAATCTTAACACATAAATCATCAGACCATTTGTTTTGTGATCTTAAAGAATTTTTAGTCCGGCGGCTACAAGCATATTTTAGACGAATTGTGCACATCCTGCTACAAACATGAAATTTGGCATAGACCTTCCTCAACTATAACTCTTTTATTTCAGATAGGGAGGCATTTGAAAATCAAATACTTAAATCAGCCAAGTATCAGAGGCTAGTGTCTTAAAAGGTGTTGTTATCATGCTCCTATAATAATATTTGGTACAAACCTTTGTTAAGTACTACTTTTGGATATATTACACAGATTAGATGTCTTTAAAAACCCTACTTCCGATAAAATCCAACATCGCGGACATTGTACAGTAAAACCTGTATAAACCGGCCGGCTACAGGACTTTGAAAAAGAGCCGGTTTGGACAGTGAGCCGGTTTATTCAGGTTTCCGTTTTGACCGAAAGTTAATGACTTGCGAAGTCCGATATTTTGCATGTAAACGTTCTCTCTGTCAGATTGTAAATAATATCTGATAAATTAAAATACTTTCACTTCGTTTTTCATTGTTTGCATTTGCATCATATTACTCGCGTTGTTTGGATTGTGAGACGAGAATTTCGATTTTCTTCCATGATCGTTAATTTGAAACGTTTGAATTCCATGGCCGATTAAAAAGCCAGAATATTATTAAACATAATTTCATCACTATCAAAACGTTGTCGAACAGTGTACAATATCAATAAATTGATTGTTGCCATCCGGGTGTTTGTCATTATCAAGGTCATGTGTTTAGGGGTTCACAACAAGGAACCCAGGATTTTGAAATCACGATGTAAATTTCTTACTCCGCGATTTTTTAAATTTGTTCATCCAAGTTCCAACGTAAGTTCAATCAGAGATATATTCGATGTGTCTTTTCGTTTAATTGACACGTTTATAATGTTTTAATAAATAATACAGCTCACTCCTGTACGATTGTCAGTTCACAGTTTAACACCTGACTAATGGATTATCCTGAAAAGCCATATTGTATAAATAGATATGTTTTGATTGCATATCAATTTTTAAATTAATTGGACAAACCGGTTTTGACAGGTCATAATTAATGTAATTAAGAGTATTGGGACTGCATAATTAGACCGGAATTCGGAATACTCAGGGTCCGGTTTACAAAGGGTATTTTAACAAACACTTTGAAGGGGAAAAAATGGGACTTTCATTTTCGGCCGGAATGGACAGGAAACCGGTTTATTCAGGGTCCGGTTTAATCAGGTTTGAGTGTACTTAAATAAACTTTTTTTAAGGGGGTTATTGAATTGTGTTTTGACGCATTGCTACTATCATTAAATTGTACAGGAACCTTTCTCTGATGCTGCTTATGGATACAATGTATAAGACATGTGTGCAAAACCCTCACTTCCGGTAATATTAAAAATGGCGGACATAGAAATATCATTTATTGATTTTGATATTCACCTTTTTTTTAAATGTAAAGAAAATGTTTTTTTTTTTTTTGTGCTGGTCATTTCATTTTTGACTTTAAGTTATCCTCTATTATTCCATTCTTTAGTATTTAAATACAAAGTTAACACTTCCGGTAAATAAACCAATATGGCGTTAATTTCAAAGCTGAGTCTTCAATCCATATCTTCGATGTAGAGTTTTGTATAGAGTGATTAAAATAAAATATAATCACTTAAAAGTACTAAAAAATTCTAAAATTACCGATTGATGGCCGCAAATACATGTTTATTCACAATCAGAGAGCTGCATTTACAAAGACTGTGGTATTGTTTCTTACATCAATAATGTACGAGCTCCTGATAAGTGAAGAGGCCTCACAAAGAGTTGTTCAAAAGGTTTTGGTTTACAATCTTTTGAAATACATTTAATCACTCCCTGCCTCTGGGTGACAGACATTAGGCCCTTCCCATATCCAAAATTTATAAATCTAAGGACACATTTACCAATATCAATAAAAAAAAAATTGAAAATTCTGCAGTGTAACCATCAGATCCCGGACTCTAGTTATTTTTCATCCTCTTTAATGCTGCGGTTAATTCAGAAAAAAAATTCCCTCCTATATCTGTTTTTCATCCTCGCTAAACTTCGGTATCTCGTCATAACAATAGTGTCGTGTTAAATCAACCTTTTCTAATAATCTTGTTCTCTATAAAGTTTTTCATAAAACACCCTTGTCTGATTTAAGATTTTTTTGTTCTTCCACTATAACACCATTTTCTAAAGTAAGTTTTTAAATAGTCTTAGTTATATATATTCGAGTCTCTTGATTTAAAAAAAAATTGTAGGTTTTTCTCCTTCTTCAATCCACTGACTTCTTCACCTAACATATTGTCCCTGAACTTTCGTTTAAATATTTTAATATAAATTTTAAGTTCTGCTTTTTTCTGAACAATCTCTTCCAGATTTTAACTTTTTTGCAATTTTTTCCAGACCCTCTTTTGTCAGGTACAATATTTTATCCTCTCCATATTTTTCTATATAACTCAATAATAGAATTTCCCAGGGGTATATTTAAGGGATCAAGCAATTTATAAATTCATGACTTTTTAAGGGACATACAAAAACTTTCTATATGTCGGAATGTTAAACCTCCCTAATAATAATTATTTAGTATAACCTTCCTGTTTATTTTGTCTGGTTTTCCATCCCATAAAATTTTTATGAAAATACCCTGTATTTCTTGTATAACCTGAACTGATGGATTTAGAAGTACTGTCAGAACCTGTACCAAAAGCGAGAGAGCCAATGTTTTGATAACAATGGTTTTACCAAGTTTCTGTATGACCATAAATTTAGAAGGCTTTTCATGTTTTTTTATTTTTTCTGTATAGTTTTCAAAAGTTTTATCCTTATTTGAGAGATTGAAACGAATTCCCAACAGTTTAAACATTCCTGACGTATTCCAAGATAGTATTTGGAACAGTTTTTCATTACTGTGTAATCTTGAGCCAATCCATATGGCTTCATTTTTTATCTACATTTAACCTCAAACCTGCACAGGCAGCAAAATTCTAACACATTCACCAATGCATCTTCCTTTTAAAAATCCCTTTTGTGTCTGACTTTTAATATTTTGCACTATAGGTTTTAATCTCTTTGCTATGCAAGCAGATGTTCATTTATAGTCAACACATAATAAAGTAATTGGACGCCAATTTTTGACGAAGTTTTTTTTATCTTCCCTCCTTTGGTAGACATGCTATTAACCCTTGTCGGTGACTTACTGAGAATATTCGCTTTTCAAGGCTTTCGTTCAGGCAATTGACAAGGTGAAATTTTATGTCATTCCAGAAAAAAATTTAGAATTCTGCAGTAAAACCATCTATGCCTTGTGACTTTACATTTTTCATATTTTTAAGGGCAATACTGCATTTCTTTAAGGTAATTTGACCTGCACAGGAAATAATCTCTTCTCTACTAGGTTTATTTAAGAAGGAGTTATTTTGATTCATGAATGTGGCATTCTCCTCATCCCTTGGATTAGAACTTCTGTACAAATTTCATAAAATATTTTTTGTTCCCTAAGAATAGCATTTGGATCTTGAATTACTTGATTACCTTCCAAAAGTAATTTTGATATAATGTTTTCTGTATGATGCTTTTTTTAAGATTACAAAAAAACCGTGTATTTTCTCCCCTTCAACTTGACATTTTGCCTTTGCTCTTGACATAATTCCATTAATTTGGTTTTCTCTTTAAAGTTTTAGTTCTGTTCCAACCTTTTCAATATTAAGTCTAATTTCATCTGAATTATTTAAAGCAAATAGGTTGTTTAATTTTTCAAATTTTCCAAAAAACATATATTCCATCTGGTCTTTTTCTTTTATCTTGAATGAAGAGCAAGAAAAGGCTGTGCCCCTTTTTTCATTTTAATAGTTTCCCAAAGTAACTGATTATCAATTTTGTATGCCTTATCAAGGTTTTTAAGATCTTCATTTGGATCACATTAATATTCAAAGAATGACTGTAATATTTTTTCTGTCTATGAAGAAATAACATTAAAAATTTGGTGCACACTGAATAACTCGCGTAGCGGGTTATTTAACAGTGTGTACCACATTTTTTTTATGTTATTTCGAATAGATAGAAAAATTATTACAGTCATTTCTTATAATTTAATTCTAAATTCCATTTTAAACCGTAGAAAACCTTGAAAAAAACGTTGATGACGTCACGGTCACATGACTAAATTATGTCTATGGTCTGATAACAAAATAACGTTAGCCAATCAGAAGACGCGTTACATCCAAAATTAAATTATCTAAATATAACCTCTGTGATATCATGCTTCACTGTTTTAATAAAATCAATATCCTTCAGTAAACTATCGTTAAATGTCCAGGTTATTTTCTCCCTGATCTGATTATTAAATTTGAGCTAAATCCTCACTGATGAGTGAGTGGTCAGATCTATAACTAGTCCTTATATCTGATGTCACAACAAACGGCTCTAAGTCTTTGTTAGGGCACCTCCAAAAATATCTTTTAACTGAAGGATTTTGTATCCTACAAATATCTAATAAGTCTAAATTATTCATCATTTCATGAATCTTAACTTGAGTTCTGGGATTATTTTCAGTCTGATAGTTCAGAGTATTAAGACTATAATTTTGTACTACATTCCAGTCTCCAACAACTATTATTGAAGATTTGTCAAAAAGAAAAATTTTGCTCTCCATTGAATGACAAAGTTTAGAACAGTCCTCATTTGGGCCATACAATACTACTAGTGTTAACCTGTAATCTTGAAAAGTAATATCTCAAATAATGAAATTACCATCATTATCTACAATTTCCATATTTATTTTAAATTCAATGGAATTCTTAAACAAGACTGCTACTCTCTGTTCCTGTTTGAATAGATAATAAATTTACGTGTATATCCCCATTCTTGAAGCCATTTATTTACATTATCTAAACAACAGTGAGCATCAATCAACACTGCAATATCATAACGTTTCTTGCAAATTGAAAAAAAAATCTAATCTTTTTACCTTATTTGCTAATCCCCTACAGTTTACAAAACCTATAACTGTGGATGCCATTAATATACATACAAATTTTGTCAATAAAGTAATATTCACATATATTACACTCTTATATTTGTTGCTGTCTGTCCCAAGTGACTTTTATAACTTACATGTTATGCATACTGTAAACCAATATTCATATCTTGTGCTGTCCTTAATAATTTTGGTCGTTTGTGGGTACACCCCTAATGAGCCTTGTAATATAAAAGCATTCTGCCAATATGAGTTATCTGCTCTTTTAAAGTAAGATCCAAATTGAAGTACCAAATAAAAAAAAATAGATAAGAAGGATAAATTTAGTTACAGTTTTACCCCTTTTGTGGTTCAGGTATTCATATATTTAAAAAAAAAAATAAAATAAAATTCAAACACATTTAATGTGCCAGTGTTTTCATAACCAAAAAGTATTGCTAGGATGTACCAATAAAAAAGTAGTTTTCGCATGTCATTAGTTAATATCAGTATATTCATAAATGACAAATTATATATATAATCATGATACATGTTATATTTGAATTAAATATCGAATAAAGGTGTTGTTTCTGGATACACATATATATGATATCAACATGATAAATGAGACAGTTTACTGCCTTTCTATTACACAAGATCATTTTACCAATCTGTTAGTATAGTTCAACATGAAACAGCCCTTTAATTTGTCCTATTAAAAATCTACTTACCCTTCCGGAGCACCTGAGATCACCCCTAGTTTTTGGTGAGGTTCGTGTTGTTTATTCTTTAGTTTCTATGTTGTGTCGTGTGTACCATTGTTTGTCTGTTTGTCCTTTTCATTTTTAGCCAAGACGTTGTCAGTTTATTTTAGATTTATAAGTTTGACTGTCCCTTTGGTATCTTTTGGTCCCTCTTTTTGGGACTGAAAGCATGAAAAGCCAAAGTATACCTTTACCACCTGAGAGAAAAACAATCTGACCAAATCATAATCATGATCAAGTTTACTTATCTCGTAATGGTAATTATATATAATTAACAATATTCTTCATATTCAACATCCAGAGATAGATCCGTAAATATGTTAACCCCGTTAAGGACAAACACATATCATGTCTGCATGTACATGTATTTTAAAGATAAAACTCAGAAACAGTACTACCTGTGACATTATCTTATTCACGGTGGCCATAAAAATTATGTCCATCATGGTGTCCCTATATGTCCATCATTATAACCCCTGTTGCTTAATTGATACACAAGGTATCAATCACAAACTAGTCAAGGATAAAGGGAAATCTTGACAGACTGCATTGAAGTGTTAAAATTATATAACTTACAGGTCATGTGTCTCAGGTAAAATATACATGCATGTGTTTGTGAAATTTAATTACTGTGATTATGACAAGAAAATTCAAAAATAAATGAAATAATATAACTAGTTGAATAAATAGCTGATTTTTTTTAATTTGAATCATGGCTATGTGTTTTGACATTATACCTTTTTAATCAATTTAAGTTATTTTTTACATGTACTTTATGGTAAGTGACGAATAAATGAATATCATCTTCTAATATAATGCAAACTTTCCCAATGCCTGCCTTTTTCTATTGAAAAGTTGTTTCTCAAATTAATTTTCTTTTAAAAATCAAAATGATTTATACTTAAATCAAAGTAGATAGACTTATCTGCATTCAAAACGGTTTTACAAATGTTAAAGATTGTCTTTAGAACTTATTCTAAATAAAATGTAGGCAATGCATTATTTCTCTATTGAATAAATATATTTAAAATATTCATTAATTCAACAAAATTTTATAATATTTGTTTTGTCATATAAACATATGGTAATTAGTTTGTGACAAAAAAAAACAAGCAAACAAACAAAAACCAATTATAATGCAAAGAATTTTAAACAATTCTATAAGAAATTAAAACACATGGATTTTTTTTAAAGATTTCTGCCCTCAGTTCTAATAATGACTATTTTATAAGGGAGCCAATATTTTCAACATTTTCATGTAATAAAGGTATAGCATTTCTTTCACTTTTTTTTCTTCGGTAAGAGACAATATTATAAAAAGGTAAACAATTTTCAAATAGATTATCTCAAGTTGTTTCGTAATTTTACAATTAAGGAAGGAGTGATCTTTATTGTCCAGCAAGTGGCACAGTTTACATATTCTATCTTTTCTAGGAATTTTATATTTTCCACTATTTTTTATTTCTAAAATTATGACCACTAACTCTCTATGTGACACATTTGAGTATACAGTTTTTATCAATGTTTTTATTCTTAAATCTTCAAAAATGTTCTTATATTTTTCTTTAAATTGATTTTTCATCAAGGGTTTTAAAGTCTTAATTCATTCAAATCCCTGAAATTGTTAACTTTATCTTAAAGGCCTGGGTTTAGGGAAATATTTGCAAATGTATACCAAAAATATGTATCATACCAGTCCAGCACTTCCAACAATATAAATGTACACAGAAAAATGTTTTAATTAATAGACCATAAAAGTGTAACCATGTATGTAAGTGTATTTTGTCAAATTTTGGTTTTTAACTGACAGATATCAGCCAAACTGAAGATGTCATATTTAATAAGTTCACAATTGTTTCAAAAAAGCAAAGCAAGATAGTTTTTTTTTCTTTAAATATTTTTTTGGAAAATAAGTCTCTTCAACATGTCCATTATGTTATGTTTTAAAAAAAGATAGACAAAAATAGTTTCTTCCTATTAAAACCGTATAATGATACTTGTAGTTTTCCAGAATAATAATAGATGTTATAAAAATTTATTACAAGAGGATTGATCATTTTATTTTGTTAAGAAACAGGCTTGCTAAAAATTACTTCCTTCATGGTTTCGTTAAAAATATCATTTGCTTGATTATTAGTTATTATTAATGATAAGTCATTAAATAATGCAAATAAACAATTAAATACAATATAAACATCATGTACATTAATCTTTTCTTTTTTACTTTAAAAAAAAAATAATTAAAGTCTGTTGTCTTTCAAATGCTAGTCAATAACTTTATCTTAGATATTTTTGTCTTTTTGCTTCTGAAGATTCTTACCAAGAAGACATTAAAAGAAAAAGAAACAAAATCATACAAAAATGAATAAAAACAAATAAAAAAATAAAAAAAATAAATTTGAATAAATAAAAAAGACAGAAAAATCAAAATAATATTAATTAACAAAGACTAAAATAATTTCTTATTCTTCATTTTCAAAAAAAGGTGAAATGTCAATTTTGAAAGAAACCTAAGTTACCTGTACAGGTAAATTTTAAAGAAACATACAAGTTGAAAACTTCAACTCTGATTGATTACAACAGGTAACATTATTAGATAAAACATCAGCCTATGTTTTATGACCCCAATAAATGGCCAACATCTCAAGATTGAATACCCCAATAAATGGCCAACATTGGATGTTGACCATGCAAGAGGGTGGACATAATTAAGAGAATGTCACAGGCTGTACTGTATGTGTTATTTTTATACCATACTATTATGATACTTATAACTTTTTAACCAAAACTATTTCTGTCCTAATTTTGGGTCCATTCCATCAGAGACATCAATTGTACATTGTATCAGTATTTTTTGTATAAGTGGTTTGTTTTTACATGTTTTACATGTTTTCATAGATTTATATTTCCCAGGATTTATGTTTGTACCGATCTATGCATCATGTTTTTTTTTCTGCAGGCAAGTTTCAAAATCTCGCTTAGGTCTATAAATATATTGAGTATACATTGACAAATTATTTCAAGATATGTATATTCCAAAAAAGGATATATATGACATCTTTACGATTTGTCAAATAACGATTTTCTGTGGTATATTATCTAAAAATGTGTTTATCTAGTTCCAAACCTAAATGTTAATCAATTGTAGATGTTATTTAATTTATTTTCATGCATACAGGCAAAAATATAAGCTTTTTGGATATCTATTTTGAAGGACAACAGTTTGTAAATTATTATTACAGATCGAAAATGTAAACACGGTGTCATGGTGTGATTAAAAATGCATGTTCCGGATATGCCCCGTCAATTTTTAGCAATTCTTCGACCTACATAAGAATTTGTTTCAGAATTTTTTTTAGGTTTTGTGGTTGTAATAACACGGAAAACATGTCTGTCCCATAAACATGACCATTAAAGTACCAAGCACTAGTGATACTTTCGTGTAGATGCATTCCATTTATTAGACCTTGATTCTTTTGTGTTATATCATCTCCTATTTTAATTTCTATACTCTTTTGTAGATCTTTTTTTGCTTCAGATTAGCTATTTCGTTTTCCAGACGCAGGAATTTTACGATTACTGTTCTTGGGAAACCCTGTTTTCCAGGAATGCGGTGCATAGCTACACTATCTGTTTTGTTTAGTTCTATTCCTACTTTGTCTTTTAATGCAGTTAACAATTCTGGTATTAATTGTTCACCTCGTCTTTTTTCTAAGTTGTGAATCTTTCTGTTTCTCTTACGGGAGTTTTGCTCATTCCAATGTACCATACGAATCCCTTCTGTTACCCCTGTTTCTATTTATTTTATCTTTTCTGTCATCTTTATGATTTCTGTATGCAGAGCTGCATTTTGTCAAGTAGATTAGCATTATCAGACTGCCAACCATCTTAAATGTCTTATCATAACTCTCCTTCCTCTTTACACTTTCTTTGTTCACCTCTTTAAGTATCTCTTTTTTATATCTGTTTTTCAATTATTTAGTAATATTCCAATACTATTGGGGACAATTTCCTCAATGTCATCTTTTTAACTATCTTATCCATGGATTTGCTTATGTCTTCTAATTCCCTCTCTATACATACAGAGTGATCTTAGCTATTTGATATGCATATACGTGGACGTTTATTTGGGTTGGATTTGTCACTTATATTTGTATTGTTCAAATCGAATACTGATTCAGTTGTGTCTACTTTATATGTTGGAGTATCATTAGAGTTTTTCAATTTTCCCATCGACGCTTTGGACACAAAACTTGTAATTTGAGATTGTGACATCTTCAATAAGTCGAGTACACCCTTACTGATTTGTAAACAATGTCTAATGCCAGGTGTGTACTGTTCAAAAACCTTTTATTTCCCTACCTCCGTCTTCAAAACATATGAATAACAATAGAACATCTATACGAAGCACAATTCCTATAGTTTAAATGTAAATACTGACACAAAAATATGTTGGACCAATCTACCTACGTCTGTTCATGGCCGCCATTTTTAATGTTCAAAAAGTGGCACAAAGTTAACAAGAGAGAATATGCTGTAAATGATGCAGCTCCGTTATGTATATAATTATGGAAAAGGGTAGCATTCAAGATGTACGTTTCTCAATAATTGTTTAACATAAAACATTAACTTGGTTATATTTGACACAGCACTTTTATCTAAATTACATATTTGGGAAGATTATATTGTGGCTGTGCATCTTTTTGCAGTTAATTTTCTATACTTTTTTTTCCTTTTCAAAGTTAATAAAACAAAATGTGTTGGACTCGTACGATTGATACAGTGTAATTTGCACTTTATTTGACATGTGGATATTAAACCTTATGTTGAAATATTCCTAATCTCCTGGCAATCTGCTGATTGTTTTGCTGCTAGTTCCGATTAGTTTGATGTCTTTATTGTTAGTACACATTTCATTAATGGCCGATCTCTTGTTTTATATTCTAGTCTTTCAATGAGACATTACATTCGTTCTTAGGGTATCATGACTAAATCTTAATCGGGATGTTGATTAATGTAATCATAATATTTGGTCCATTAACTAATTGATTAATGTGAATTGAAAGTTATCTTAATTTTTGCTGGGACGCAGCAAAAGCTTTTCGGACATTTTTTGACTAGTAATGACCCTGGTTCAATATGTAGGCCTCTTTCATTACTAAAGAGGCAATTATTGTACAAATGCGCAACTGGTACAGAACAAATTTGCACTTTTAATATTATGTAACATTCTACCTGATCATACCAGCTTTTTTGGTATATCCGTGGGTTACATTAATTACCCAAGCCGTTGAAATAATGAGACAATATCGGAGATTAAGCGTTTTCTAAGATCAGCATTTTATTGGTTGTCATGTACATGTCTATCGTTATTTACATTAAGTATTTTCATTTTTATTCTTTCTAAACTGGTCTTTGTATTTTTTTACTTGTTCTTTCTCATAGATTTGTTCCTTTTCCTTGACATGATATTTCGTGATATTTCATCTCCTTTCTAACCAAACCATTAATCAATAAACTTTTTTCGTTCAAAATTGTTAATACTGCTTTATCTTATTCAGTTAGTGTTACTCATAAACCGTTTACTGTAATAAATTCCGATCTTTTGGTAAGCAACCCTTGTAAAATATTCAGAACATCGAGGTCAAGGTTATGTTTGTCTATTCAATTTGAGATTAGTATCTCATGTTGTCTAGATTTATTTAAAATATATGTAAAATGGTTTTGATATTGAGATGGAGATCTTGTACATTATCGTATGATCATATATAGAAGTAACTGCCTTTGAAATACTTGACTTAAAAATAAATTGATTATAATTTCATACTGCAACAATGTAATTCAGAAAGACATGGGGTCATTTTGTATATCAACAGTTCGGATGTGACTGTAACAGAGATGAACTTAAAGGAACCAAACACAGTTCGAATGTAGTGTTCTGCAGTTTGTTTTAGGAATGTTGACTTTTAATGATATTTTTATGGGATCCTCTAAACATAACCAATCTTATCAGACCAAAAGTAACAGTCTGTAAACCGAAAGTATCTGTGACATTGTTTTAACTAAGTTAATCGAAAGTTGCAGACCGTCTTCGCCATTTCACAAATAAAGTACCACATGCCATGCATTTTGAAGAATTGAACTTGAAACAACTTTTTGTACTGTATTGTAAAAGGTTTTATAGTTTATCTTAACTTTATCACACGTCAGTTATCAAAACGGAAAAAGTGTTGGGTATAAAATGCTCTCCAGGTTAGGACAAAATTCTAGATTATGTAAAACAGTTTCGTGATTATCAAATAGGGTTTTTACTGCTGACAGTTTTGAATAAGGATCTTTCATCACCTACCCTGGATAACCTTTTTATCAGTTAGAACAGTCCATCTCCCCAACTTTATCGAATGTCGATGAAAGGTCAAGGAAGGCAAAATAACCCATTCCCTCCTTTGATTCCCCATTCTTTAAAGTGTTTAAACGTGAGATTATTTTAGGTCCATCTTTTCTATGATTAGATTTTACTTTATAAACTGGTATACATCTGGGAGTGTTAAAGATTAAGAAATGGATAGGTATGTTTTTTTTTCAAATTTTATTACATCATAATTTTATATAAGTTAAATATCAAACACCTAAACGGAAATTAATTATAAAAGTTGTCACTTAACTTGTTTATTACGTATAAACGTTGAACATAAACACATTTTCTGACTGGAATGAGCGTAGAAGATTCACACTTCTATTTTACCACGGCTTGATATAAGTAAAAAGTCAACACCTGGGCGATAGACAATCCTACAGTTGTCAGTTAACTCGTCTCTTAATCTGTACATACAAACCTGTTCTGGCTTCAACGGCCTTAGTTAAAGTCTTTACAATCACAGCCACATTACTGTTAAGCCACTTTTTTAAAATGGTAATTTCTTTTTTAAAGATTATTGTAAAAGCTGTTACATGAAAAGCATCAACAGAAATATGTTTATTATGACAGTTTCTTGTGCTATTTGTATGTTATTGATAGTAAAGTCTTATTCTTATTTGTTAAAAATTATTTAATAACAACAAGCAAGTCGATAAAACAATTTTGTTCGCTTTCGAGATTAATATTTAAAACGATAATAATATAGATTTTATTAGCCATTCACTTGTGAAGATTATTCTATAAAAACAATGACATATCACTAAAAATCAAATATCGAATCAATGAAGAATTACGCTTTCTTTGTTGACAAAACGTATAGATAAAAAAACAAAAAGTGAATACTTTACAACAATATTTGAAAGAATGAATGAAATATCGAGTATCCGTTTAAAATAACGAGCGAATTAACTTGGTACATAAACACCCAAGGCTATCCCGTGGGTACAGACATATTTTACGCAGTTTCTGAGGGGTATGACTCTACTCGATATATAAACACCCAAGGCTATCTCGTAGGTACAGACATATTTTACGCAGTTTCTGAGGGGTATGACTCTACTCGATATATAAACACCCAAGGCTATTTCGTAGGTACAGACATATTTTACGCAGTTTCTGAGGGGTATGACTCTACTCGATATATAAACACCCAAGGCTATCTCGTAGGTACAGACATATTTTACGCAGTTTCTGAGGGGTACGACTCTACTCGATATATAAACACCCAAGGCTATCCCGTGGGTACAGACATATTTTACGCAGTTTCTAAGGGGTACGACTCTACTCAGGCTATCCCGTGGGTACAAACATATTTTACGCAGTTTCTGAGGGGTACGATTCTACTCAGGAAACAGGAGTTTTGCTTTGCATCATAAATTGTTGAAGCCTCGTGTTTGAAACTGCCACGCTTTAAGTGTGTTTTAGAACAACTTGCAACAACTTATTGAGAAGTCAAAACAAAATGTAGAAATTCACAGGGAAATCGTTGTTTCATGGAAAGCTTTACATGACAGGTAATCGATATAGCACAATATTGCTGAACATGACGTTAAACACCAATCAATCAACACCTAACAAAGTTTTTGCTTTCAATCTTTTAGTTTTTTCTTTTATAATTTTTTTTTCCTTATATACATATCTTGCAAGGGGGATAATCTTGTCTAATGATGCTCAACCAGAATTTCACCGAAGTAGAAGTTAGTTTATTTTTTTTCTAGCTTTATAAATATTTTGATATGAGCGTCATTGATGAGCTCGAGTCTTATGTAGACGAAACGCGCGTCTGGCGTACTAAATTATAATCCCGGTACCTTTGATAACTATTGGTTAGTTAAGTACTGATCTAAATCTGACTTTGATTGAATTGGAATATATTATATCAGTTTACTTTTGACACATTTTGACACCTTTTCTCACCGGAGTTGTAAACATAGTTGACGTAGGTTTACTATTGATAAAGATGACCAATTGCGGTAATCACATCAAGGCCAATATGATGGTATAAGTGTTATAAAGTTAACGGTCAATTAGAGTACAATCAATTGTTATGTCTAAGAATATCTAAAAAGTTCAGCATTTCGTATTTGACTTTCAATTATTCATCAACATTGTGTATTGATTCAAATATCTTATCTCAAATTATGACAAATATCTGGGAATGAGCAAGAACTGTATCTGTCTCAAGTTTTTAAGTGACTGTCATTTTTCGTTGTTTCCCATGTTTGTTTTCGTTTATTTTTTTGCATAGTTTGTTCTTGAATTGTGCTGTTACGCAAATGTTCCTGTTTAGGTGGAGGGTTTGACCCTATCTAATTAGTTTAAATACCTGTTTTAAGCCAGGAGCCTGATGTATAGTGGTTGTCGTTTGTGAATGTAATTCATACTTGTTTCTCGTTTGTTATAGATAAGTTCATTGGTTTTCTTATTTGATAAGCTTTATTTCATATTTGTAGTTCTTTGCTTGTTATTCAGAGCGGGCAAAGACTTCGCGTTAAAGACCGTTTTTGAACGTTTTTTGATTACTTTCAGTGCAGAGAAAAAAAGAGAGAGAGAGACCGTATTTTGAACTTTTTTTATTACTTTCAGTGCAGAGAAAAGGAGAGAGAGAGAGAGATCCAATCGTCGATGACCTTTGTAATATGAGAGAGAGAGAGAGAGAGAGAGAGAGAGAGAGAGAGAGAGAGAGAGAGAAGACTTTTGTAATAATTTTAAGAGGCCAAGGAAATCGTATGTTGCCTATTGTATAGCTTAGTTTGAGTTGAAATTCAATGTACTCTCATTTTTAAGTGGCAGTCCAAATGGCTCGTCCTTCCATTGACAAATACCTGTTTATTATATCATTCACCGCATGCATATGCGTTACTACTGGGGTTTAACAAGATATTTAAAAAAATCAGCATAATTAAAAGTTAAAAGTTCAAACTACGGTCTTTATAGCAAGTGGACCACCCTGTCGATGCACTCCGTCTCAATCTTTTTTGTGTAATTTCTTCATTTTTTTGCGACCTAAATTTGTCTCCTCGTATCAAACTAAGAGATTCGAACATCACTAAATTAATGTCAGTTTAGTTTAATGCTAACGAATTCGTTACATTATTTCATAAGCTGTAGATGACTTCAAATCTGTAGAGTCTCCGAGGATTTTCTGTTAAAACCCACCCGTTATAAGAAATAAGAAGATTAATAAGATAATCGAACACAAATGCCGGAATATCCAGAAACAGAAAAGCTTACTACAGACATAATTGTAAAAATACTCTACAATCGATTAAGAAATTGAAAATAAAGTAGTTGAAAGATTAAAATCGTCAAATGCAGACATTTTACTTATAAAATAAATAATTTGGATTGAAAAAATGTAATGTGAATAAGTCATTTTAATTTTTTTTTTAAATATATTATATAAAATCAAAATAGAAAGTGTATGTTTTGCACAAGGAAATATTTGGCAATTTCTAGGCTATAAAGAATTTAAAAATTGCATGGGAAATGTATATAAGTTAAATGATATATCCTAAAACGATTCATAAGTGGTTCGAGAGAATGATATACTGCTTTACGTCGTCATAGTACAATCAACCATACTATATCGTTTAGGCTGTAGGGTTTATGAGAAATGTCAATGCATTCGACATGTTAATGTGATATCTATTTCAATGAAGATCAGTACCAAATCAACTTCTTTTCAAACAGTTATGCATTGTTTCGCCCAGATATTGAATCGTCAACGAACTCACGTGTACAATTATTGCCAGATTATTATAAACATTATAGCTAAAGTTTATATCCCCAATGTCATGGGCAAAAAAAAGAAACATACAATTCATCAATTTCTTAATCTTTTCTATATTAATTTTCGATAGGAAATATCAAAGCCAAATAATTGAAAAAAAAACCAAGGATATACACATTTGTATGATTCAAAACAATTGAAAAGCTATTACACAAAAAAGGCAAAAACATTGAAGACGAATCCATCAATTTCTAACTATAGTTGAGAGAGTTAACATTTTGGTTTTTTTTCAGTAATTCTAAATTATTTTACGAAAACTTTTTTTCACTGAATCTATTATTATAAAGAGACAGTACATCATGAATATACCGTAAGGTGAAATTTAAAGATTGGGCTAATTTCTTTTCTCCTTTCAGTCTAGCCTTAAGTATAGTATGTGGAATAGTGGTATAAAGATTTGAAAGATCAAAGGTTTTAATTTTGGTACAATGTTTTAATGATTAAGATTGTAAATTCGCCAATAAATCAGTATCCACATCTGATTATTCCCACTTCTTGGATATGCCGTTTCGGAATATTTCTGAAGTCCCTCTTTAACTGCAGTGGGTATGGCAGTAAGAACTGTACAAACTGGTTAAGTGAAACACTTGGAAAAACCTGCAATATACCTCTCCTTATAAGGATTCTTGTGAATTCTACATTAAATCTTTACAAACTTCTTTACATATTTGAAATACGAAGACTTTTTATCTCAGGAATAGATAACCTTAGCTGTATTGGACAAAACATTTAGGATATTTGGTCCTCAATGCTGTTCAACTTCGTACTTTATATGTCCCTTTTAACTTTTTCCGTTCGAGCGTAGTCTTTTGTAGATGAAACGCGCGTCTGGCAAATTCACATTTCAATCCTTGAATATATGATAAGTTTATAGATAAACTAATGTTATAATAACCTAGTATAATAATCTTTGTTTGACAATTGATCCCACAAT
Source organism: Mytilus galloprovincialis (assembly GCF_965363235.1). Lineage (NCBI taxonomy): Eukaryota > Metazoa > Mollusca > Bivalvia > Mytilida > Mytilidae > Mytilus > Mytilus galloprovincialis. The sequence continues at coordinate 8,159,885 of NC_134842.1, forward strand.
TAAACTCTTGTAAAAGGTAAAATTCACTCAGAAACAAATAACCAAAATTCCTCACAATTGTTATACAAGTCTGTTTAATAGCGTTACAGTCTGGTAAAGGTAGACTTTCTCATCATATAAACTAGTAATATAAACCCACAGTTTATGTTATATTCTGATAGATATATGGTAACCTCCAAGGTCGTTTCATTTAAATATATTAAGAAAAGAGATTCAAATGTATAATAATAAATATTTGAATTCTGACAAATTGCTATTTACAGAATTACAGAAAATCTCAAAATACATCATATCCTAATTTGGTAAAGATTTAGCTCAATTTTGTACACTGGAAGAACCACCAAATAAAAATCATACTGGGATTAATTATGCTATTAAATTCCAGCTCAATCTAAAAAAATATATTTTATATATAAAAAAATCATTCGTCTTTAAAAAAATATATGCTTACTTTACTTTTCTAAAATTCTTATGATTTAAATCATTGGTTTTTTTTAAAGTGGACATCGCTGATTCGTGAGTTCAAAAGAAAATTTATACTTTTTAGAATAAATTCATCTACTATTAGATTTCAAAAATAATACTGTTGGGAGACTATCTATCCATTGGCACAATAAATCTATCAGTTTAATTAATCTTGAACATTACTGTTTCTTTTCACATTATCTTCATTCAGAACTACATGTACATCAAAGAACGAATAATGTAGAAATGAAAACTTTTATCTTACCTATTGCAACATCATTTTCAGGTAAGTATAGCAGATCTAGACAAAGAAGGAAAACATATACCTAATTTTAGTTTAGGTACTATTAGATAAGAAACAATAGAACAGAATCGATGAACAACCAGAACACATAAATGTTCTTTTAATATTATTTTTATTCGGAACTATATTAAAGACAAAATGAATTAAAAAAAAATCTTCATCTCAATAATTGCAATATCCTTTTTTTTTTAGGATAGAAGTAGAAAAAGGAAAACCGATTTAATTATAGTTTAATTCCTAGATAAGAAACAATAGAGCAGAATATATAAACAATCAGAACACATGCATGAAACAAAAAATACAAAAATGTAACAAACGGAAGTCCTTGTACCACATTTTTTCAATGAAAACTAAAACATTAATGTAAAGATGCGTAATTGTCTCATACATTGTTTTACACGTTACTGTCTGTGAATTTAACCTATCAACAATCATTGGCTGTTGAAAGTATTTTGGTCCTCAATGCTCTTTGTACTTTATTTGACTTTTTTTTTTTTTTTTTTTAACTTTTTTGGATTCGACCGTCACTGATAAGTCTTTTGTAGACGAAACGCGCGTCTGGCGTATATACAAAATTTAGTCCTGGTATCTATGATGAGTTTATATATGTACATATAAAGTCACAGTTTGTGATTTAGATTTAAATTGTTTGAAATCGTTTTCATTTATTCACGTGGTTAAATATTTTTTTTAAATTTCCATTGTACATTGAACAAACTACTATTCTATCAAAAAGTGATTCTGTTTTATGCTTTAAAAAAACCAACGAAAGCCTGCGTATCTTGTACGAGTTGTAAGTCGACAAGAGATGCTTAATCATGTATCGGATTTTAATACTGGTGAATGAGCTGATTAACTGAGGTTGACAAAGTCGGAAATTAAATGTTAATTTATGTAAATTTGTCTAAGGACATCAACGTGACCAAGTGGCAAAAAGAGACAGAATATGCTGTAAATGATGCAGCTTTATTGTGTATATAATTATGGAAAAGGACAGCATACAAGATGTGTTTATTTGTCAGTATGGAACCAATTGTACGATTCTCAATAATTGAAAAACAAAAATATAACCTTTATCAAATTTGACACAGCTCTTCTGTCATATTTCGGAAGACAATATTGTGGCTGTTTATGTTTTTGCAGTTGGTGAATTGCTTTTCTCTTTTTTACCCTGTAGAAAAAATAACCCGGAAATTGATTTGGACGTATATGATTAATACAGTGCAATTTTCATTTTATTTGAACTGCGAATAGCGTAAGTTAACCTTATATTTGGATATTCCTTTGGTATCTTCCTTATCTGCTCGTTGTTTTACTTTTAGTTTAATTGTTTAGTTTGCATTGTCTATATAATTTGTAAACATTTCATTATTTGCCGGTCTAATTTTACATATTCTAGTCTTTCATTAAGACATTAAATTGGTTCTTTTGGTATCAAAACAACACATCTGTGTCATGTTGGTCTCTTATGGAGAGTTGTCCCATTGGCAATCATACCACATCTTCCTTTTAGTACTTTAATGGGAGATGATTAATGTAATTATGATATTTGGTTCCTTAAATAATTGATTGTTATGTATAAATATAATGTAAGGCAGTAATGATAAGTACAATTAATTATGATGAACACAACTATAGCTTATTCGTATATTATGTTGACTAGTAATGACACTGATATCTAAAATGAGTCTATTTTTGTGTTTCCGTATCTTTCGAGGCTACAGTATGAATTATCGAGTACATAGATTGTTTGCTTGATTTTTGGCAATACATTTTTAATTTTTCAATAAGTAGACCTCGTACATCAGACAATAGACAATTGTTGTCGAACTGTGCACCTTGTAAAGAAAAAAAAAAGTTGCACTGTTAATATTATTTAAGATACTACCTGATCATACCAGCAATTTTTGTTATATCCTTTGGTTTCATTTATTAGCCTTGACCTTGAAATAACGTGACAGTATCGGAGATTAAGAGTAATCGAAGATCAGCTTTTGTACTTTTCATAGTTGACATTGTAGAGGTATATCGATATTCAAGTATTTTCATCTGTATTCTTTCTAATTTGGTCTTTTTACTTGAATCTTTCTCAAATATTTGTTCATTTTCCCTGACACTATATTTCTTGATATTTCATCTCCTTTGTATCACACCATAAATCAATAAACTTTTTTTTGTTCAAAATTATTCAAACTTTCCACTTTTTGTGGAAAGACCTTTTATTTTCTTCTGATTATTAGGTCTTTCCACTTTTCGTGAAAAAAGACCTTTTGTTTTTCTTCTGATTTTTTTTTCTTCTGCCGTCGGTTTTCCTTTTTTGTTTTACAACATATCGAATCGATTTTTGGCCAATAATGTTGTACAGTAATGGGGGTTTGAAAACTCACGTAAAATATTTAAAAAAAACTGTTTCCACCAACTTGTTCGTCTACTCTTAAGAAACATTTGGTTTATATTGACCGGAGTGATCGGATGACATCTTATGGGAGTTATTTCCCTTTGAAAATTGAAGATAGGCGATATGTTGGATAAATTCACACATTATAAATCGTAGAGGCCTAAAGTCTTTTGATATGGAGTCCTTGGTCCATTTGAAGGAAATTGAGGTCAAGGTCAAAGGTCAAGATCATGTTCTAAATTTTGAATTTCGCTTGTTATCTTTATTCAAAAGAAACCATAACAGTTAATGATATGATGTGTTTTCCAAATACCTGTTTACGATAAGGCGCAACTTCAACTTGTTTAAGTCAAAATGTTTTGGTCAACCCTTATAGGAGTTTCCTCCCCTTTCGTATTTAAAAGCGGTATTAATCCACAACCATACAACTGATTGACCTGGGGTCTTTTCATTTGAGATCACTGACCTATGACCTTGATATTGAGGTCAAGGTTAAAGGTCAACTTGACGTTTTAGATTTTGACTTTTGCTAAAAATTCTTTCTTATTCATTCATGTCATCATAAAACAATTGAATCTTCTGCATACCTATTAATTTATTTTTTTTTATATCAATTTGAAGTACCAAATTACATCTACAAAGAGTGACATTTTCTAACATCTTTGTTGAATTGTATTCTTATTATCGAGGTGGAAAGACCTTTAATTGTTCTCTGAAGAATTGGTTTTTAATGTTATTCTGTTAGTGTTACTCGTAAACCATGAACTCTAAACATCTTCGATCTTTTGATTCACGATTCTTTTGAAATATCTATAAAATCGAGCACAAGAGTAAATGTCTAGGTTATGTTTATTTATTGAATTTGACATATCATGTTGTCTAGATTTACAAAAATATATATTTAAAGAGAAACGTGTAAAATGGTTTGGGTTATCTAGATGCAGATCTTGTACATGATCATATGATCACAGATAGAAGTAACTGACTTTGAAATACTCGACTTGACAATAAATTGTTCTATAAACACCACAAAACATATCACTTATATTAAATATCGAATTGATGAAAAATGACGTTTTCTTTATTGACAAAACACACATTAGTAGATAAATAAAAAAGGTTAAACACATTACAACAATATATGAAAGATTACCTAAAATATCGAGTATCCCTTCAAAATAACAAGTGAGTTAGCTTGATATACAAACACCCAAGGGTATCCAGTGGGTACAGACATATTTTATGCGGTTTCGTTATCTGAGGGGTACTAATCCCCTTTGAGAAACGTGCGTTTTGCTTGGCATTATAAAATGTTAAAGCCTCGTATTGGTAAAGTGCCATGTTCTCTGTAAGTATCAGAAACAATTATTGAGATTTAATAAAAATTGTTAAGAGATCAAATCAAATCAAATTTAACGCGATCAAAACAAAATGTTTATGGATCAAAACAAATTGTCTGCTTTTATACAACGTGTCCTTATTTTTCTTGGCAGTTCAAATTATCCAGACTTTGTTTCAGTCTACCAATTTTTAAACCCCTGCTAATATAGTTTTTAGTACTCTTGTTCGTGTCCTGTAAATGTCTAACGTTTGTGTCTCTAGACGTTAAAAAACCACCGATCAAGCATTTCCCAAAATAATATATTTGTTTGTATTATGCGCAAACATTTCCAATTTAGTCGCAATTATATCATAATGCATTACAGTTACGTTTTTAATCACGTTGTTGATATTGCGACAAACAGTCAAACTCATAAATCGAAAATAAACTGACAACGTCATGGCTAAAATGAAAAAGACAAACAGACAAACAATAGTATACATGACACAACATATTAAACTAAAGAATAAATAACACGAACCGTACCAAAAAAAACTAGGGATGATCTCAGGTGCTCCGGAAAGGTCAACACCTTCAACATTGCGCAAAAGAACAAACGTTAAAAACTCACAGGAGAAAAACCATGTTTCATGGAAAACTTAACCTGACAGGTGATTGTCGTTACATTTACCAAAAAAGCAAAAGAGGTCATCTATATAGCACAACAGTGCTGTAAATGACGTTAAACACCAATCATTCAATCAATACCTGACGAAGTTGTGCTTTCAATCTTTATTTTTTTTTCTTTATAATGAAAACCATGTCTTATATACATATTTTGGACGATAGGTAAGCTTGTCTAAGGTTAGTTAATATCACGTATTGATCTAAATCTGATTTTGATTGAATTAGAATATAGTATAGCAGTTTATCATTACTTTTGACACCTTTTGACACCCTCTACTCTGCAGAATTGTAAACATCGTTAACGTCGGTGTACTATTAATAAGGTTCAGCACTTGTCATGGCGTATCAAGGTCAATAGGATGAAATAAGTTTAACAAAGTTAACGGTCAATAAGAGTACAATCAATTGTTATGTCTGACAATATCTAAAAAGTTCAGCATTTTGTATTCTTTCAAATAATCATCAGCATTGAATGCGGTGCATACTTGTTTTCCGTTTTTTATGTAGATTACACTGTTGTGTTTAGTGTTTGATAATCTTTATATTATATCTATGGGTACTTGCTTATTATTCAGTGCGAGCCAAAACTCCGTGTTAAAACTGAGTACTTTTCGTGCACACACAGAGAGAGAGAGAGAGAGAGAGAGAGAGAGAGAGAGAGAGAGAGCTTCTGAACTGAAAATGTGTGGCAACTGGAGTTATCTTATACAAAATATCTACAAAATCAGAATCATTGAAAATCAAAAGATAGAGATGCGGTTTTTATAGCAAGGGGGTTCTCCATGTCGATGCACTTAGTCTCAATCTTTTTTCGAATTCGTTATATTATTTTATAAGCTCTAGATTAAATTTTTTCGAATCTTTAGGGGTGAATAAATAATAAAGATTCTCCGAGAATTTTATGTTGAAACCCATCCGTTTAAGAAAATTAATTATATAAAAGAAATCTAATGACGGAATATCCAGAAATAGAAAAGGATTATTGCGGACATGTTGGTAACAATTGTTCAACTCCCCACTACAACCGATTAAGAAATTGAAATAAAGTAGTAGGAAGATTAAAATCGTCAACTGCAGATATTTGACATAAGATAAATAAATTGGGATGAGAAATCCATCAAAAAAGCAGATTGAAAAAAGTTCTTTGTATATCAGTCATTTTAAAATGTTAATAACATTTCAAATATATCATAATAAAGCAAAACAAAGACTTTATTTACTGCACATGATATTATTTTGCAAATTCTAGGCTAAGAAGAATTTAAAAATTGCGTATGAAATAAATATAAATTTATAGTATAAAATAAATATAGATAATATATCCTAAACCGATTCATTAGTCGTCCACGAGATGAATGCAATGCTTTGATTACGTCTCCATAGTACTTTAAACTCACCATCAACCATACTATATCGTTAACGCTGTAGGGTTTATGGCTAATGTCAATGCATTCGACATGTTAATGTGAAATCTATTTCGATGAAAATCTGAAGTGAGAATAGGTCTTGCTTTTGTGTCTTTCTGAAATAGTTGCGGTGGCACAACAGGAAGAACTTTCAATATGTTTTGATAAATCTTTTTAAAAATATATTTCAAAGCTTTATTTTCAGTCAAGAACACCTTGATCCGTCCAAATTGAAGATTTAGATATCAAATTTCGAACAGAAAGAAACCCATATATGCACACATAATAAACGAGAGCAGTACCAAGTTATTGAACAGCATATAATATATCAAGTTGAGGATTAATTTCAACATGAGGAGCTGAGCAGACGTACAATTGTATTACTTCACACATTCAGTTTATAAAGTATATGTATTCAGAACATACACATTTGTAGGTAGACAGACTGAATGAATGATTTTTGTTTGCGCTCCCTATTTGAATGCAATCAAATCCGACTGATTTGGGTTAACGTCAAACTAACTTGATTCAATAGCAAAGGGAAACAATGCATAACTATTTGAAAAGTAGTTGATTTGGTACGGATTTTGCAACTTTCCAATACATTGTTGATATACACCTTTGAAAGCTAATGTTTGTATCCATAATATCATGAAAAAAATATGAAACTAAAATTTCATGAATTTCTTCAGGTTTTTCTAGATTCATTTTCAGTAGGATTGATCAAAGTCGAATAATTGAAAACCAGGGATTTACACATTTGTATGATTAAAAACAGTTGAAAAGCTATTACAAACAAAATGAGCATACACATTAAAGACGAATCCATCAACGGTCACTAAGGTTCCTCAGTAATTCTAAATGTATTAACGAAAAATTAAAGAAAGATTTGTAATTAATCATGTGTTATTCTGAATTGTTGATTACTAAGTTGGTGATACTGTTGCCTTGGGGAATGATAGTTGACAAGCAGTTTGAAAAACCAGTACTTATAGACTATTCATTAAAGATTCTTATGCACTTAGTCTGTAACGACAATTTTCATTGGATGTTGACAAATATTTTGAGAGGTTAGATTCCACGTTCTACCAGTCCGTAACTAGGAAACAACCATTTTGAATTCTGATTTTTTGGGATATGTAATTTCTCAAAAATTATCCAAAATAGTCACATTTTGATCCTCAAAATCTTCTTTGTGTCTATATTGAAACCTTTCTGCAGCGTACGAAAAGTAAAAATACGCTTAGTATTCATGATTGACATCCAGTGTAATACTCTGACGTCACATTGTTTAGATGCTTAAGACGATGCAACGGCTTTGCGGACTTTTACATTTATGCCATTGTTAAGCCAAAATATTTATTTAATGACATATTTTTTGACATGTGGCATTAGAACGAAGATAACATTATTGTATTTTAAGCTTGGCTTTCGTATAATTTTATTTTACTGTGACAAATATCTGTTTACCTATCTTCTCCGCGTCTTTGGGTAAACTCAATTTGCGACAGTAAAATTTACGTTTTACGAAGACCAAGCGTATAATGCAGTACAGTTATCTCCTAAGTTGTATTATTTGTAACTATAAATTTTATTGAAAATGCGTTGAATGCTGAACTTCTATTAATATAGCAATTGCAATTTCTGCTGGGAACTCATGAGATGACTTTTACTGTTCATCTTGTACTACAAAGTTTCGAAAAAAGAAATATCTATCGTAGAAATTTACATGCTCTATTATTTTTGCGAAGGTCAAAACAAAGAGTCTTCGACGTTTTTCAACATTTATCTACCACGAACTATCCACTGTTTGTATTTTATTTTCATTTCGTACCCATAAATGCATATGGAATATGAATTATTCGATTGATTGGTATCCAATGTCCTTTTAACATGTATTTAGGCATACAATGTTAAACGTTTTCAGCAGGAAAACAATAAAAACAATAAATACCTTCAGATTCTTTTATACCGTGTTCGATTTATTTAAAGAATGACTGTATTTTTTTCTGTCTATGAAGAAATAACATAAAAAATTTGGTGCACACTGAATAACGCACGTAGCGGGTTATTTAACAGCGTGCACCGAATGTTTTATGTTATTTCGAATAGACAGAAAACATATTACAGTCATTTCTTATAATTTAATTCTAAATTCCATTTTAAACCATAGAAAACCATGAAAAACGTTGATGACGTCACGGTCACATGACTAAATTATGTCTATGGGCTAATAACAAAATAACGTCCGCCGAACAAAAGACGCGTTGCATCCAAAATTAAATATTTTACCATATTCGGGAATTATATATAGTAGTTAATATAATAAAGATAAGTGTATACGATATCATAGTAATACATTTACATGTGTTTAAATTTATTATGCTAAATATACCCACAAGGGACACGAATGCATTTTATAGTTAGATTTAACAGTAATGGTATTATATGAAAATGTACCAATCGGGATTATCAAACTATATGGTATATTAAACGAATAATCTTGATTTTCCAGATGGATCTGTCTGATGAATGTGCTAGATATTCGAAACACGAAACTTGTTTGAAGCGTTAAGTATTATATTCAGTAAAAAACAATCATCAATGTTAAAATTTGAGATTTGAAAAAAAACAAGTAATAACTATATCTGTTAAGGTATATAGTACAGGAAGCGTATGCACTAGGAGGAGAGTAGACGAACTAAGAACAGTAAGCGGAAGTCATTTCTTTTCCTACTGATTATCCGTCATTGTTTTGTTGTCACTATTCTTGTTTTTACTCTGTTTTGTTATGTATTTTGATATCCCTAGGTTGAAGGTACGGGTGAATACACAACAGAATCGAGTACATGGAATGTGTACAGTGTTATTTCAATTCAAATACTATGAACCTGAGTTTAGTAATTCTTACATTACAATTCGTTCAAGTCTAAATGATTATTCAATAATAAAAAAAAAAACTTGATAAAGTATACCTGATTTTAAATTGTGTTCGCCATAACCATGATAACCACATTGTCACTTCACTATTGCCAAGTATATGTTCGTTAAAGTACCATTATTTAGTGATCAACTGGACGTAACAAAAAGCGATACCGAGCACATTAATCCTTATATGTTTTAATTTGAAGCTATAATTTGTAAATGTTCAACTTCATAAATCTATATATACATGTAGTTTACTTGTTTGAATATTTGTAGATTTCAAAAGACAAATAATATTTATATGGCAACACATATCAACCAACACACAGATACTCACAATGCCAAAAAAAAAAGAGTTCACAAAACATAATACAGAACAACACAAAGTCCTATAAAAATTTGAGTTAAACGAGATCTTTAGTGAATAATATGATATCCTCAGCAGTAATGACTATTTCTGGAGTGCTTAACTTGATTGCCTACGTTCGACTGATGGATAGTTTGTCCACTTCCTTTACTTTCTTCGCTATTTTTGTTACATAATACGTTTGCGTTAGAAGCAGATACTGTATATTTTGTACGATGGTCGATAAGATTTGTATCATTTGTTACTTATATGCTTCCATTATAGATAAATCTTTCCGATAAATCTTTTAACACAAAAATCTATTTAAACATGCAAAGAAACGATTTTCCTTGATAAAATGGGAAGTCGCTGTGCTTTTTGGAAATACTTTTAAAAGACAACAACCCAGCAAAGTGTTACAAAGGTACCAGGATAAAAATTCAGTACGCCAGACGCGCGTTTCGTCTACATAAAACTCATCAGTGACGCTCATATCATAATATTTATAAAACCAAACAAGTACAAAGTTGAAGAGCATTGAGAATCCAAAATTCCAAAAAGTTGTGCCAAATACAGCTAAGGTAATCTATGCCTGGGATAAGAAAATCCGTAGTTTTTCCAAAATTTCAAAGTTTTGTAAACAGGAAATTTATAAAAATGACCACATTATTGATATTCATGTCAACACCGAAATGTTGACTACTGGGCTGGTGATACCCTCGCGGACGAAACGTCCACCAAGAGTGGCGTCGACCCAGTGGCGTCAATAGTTATCAAAGGTACCAGGATTATAATTTAGTACGCCAGACGCGCAAAAAACAGTCAATGGTCACCAAAAGGTCTTCTATGCAGAAAACAACTGTACGCGGGCTCTGACCCTGTAACAATCATTGGAATCAGTTTAGCGAAATGACACGCTTAACTGCGAACTATTCAAATTAATAAAAAAAACATACAAAAATAACAACGGCTTGAGGTTTTTGACTTGGGACATACTAAAAAAGACGTTACGTTTATAAAAACTAAATAAGGAAATGAGAAATATCTTAAGATAATTACATAGATATCCAATATATAAGAATCTATTCAACGAAAAGATGAATCGTTGTCTGTGTTTGAATAGTTTTTAATATTCATCCGTTTTTTTCAATTCATGCATGTACTTTGGTTCTAAATGATGTAGTTACTACTTATTGAAAAAAGAAGTTTTAACAAAACATTATCCCTTTATTTAATCATACACGTTTAGCTTACTATGTAGAGATGCGACAATTTGAATGTTCAATATAATAGTCATTTATATATAGTTTGTTTTTATTGTATGACAAAGACATTGTGTCGTACATCAATTAAAACTCACCATTATTTGTCAATTTGTAAGGGAGCTTGCAATAAATATATATTTATACTGAGAATGAATCTCTAGCTTGACATTGCACCATTGCACCATTAAACAATTGATCGATACTTAACTAGGTTTTATCTAACATTGAACTATAATAAGATAGTATACTTTCTTTGTGCATAGCTATTATTTCCGTGAAAATCCTTTTGTACTAGATTAAAGACATTTCGGGTCTTTTATAGCTGACTATGAGGTATGGGCTTTGCTCATTGTTGAAGGTCGTACGGTGACCTATAGTTGTAAATGTCTGTGTCATTTGGTCACTTGTGGACAGTTGTCTCATTGGTAATCATACCACATCTTCTTTTTATATTAACAAAATTAGTAAGATATTCGCCATTTGTATTTAATTCCCATCGGAAATTTTTTCAACAAGATTCAAATCTTTCCAAAATTCCACAGAATGCTAATGTAATGTGGTTCTTATGGTGTTCTTATACCATTATGGCAAATAGCTGCATCTGTTACCAAATATTTAATATCATTAGATTGCTAAAACTGCAATTTCTATATATTTTCAGTCGACAATCGCAAAGTGAAAAAAAAAAAACACTCCAAACGAAAAGCAAAATTCTACTGTCTATAAAACGTTGTATTGTTTCTCATTTTGTGTCAGATGGCTTAAAATTCAATTAAGTTCTACAAAAACATGTAGTACTCTACGTATTGGGTCAAACGGTCATCAACAAGATCAATGTATGTCTGAAAAATAAATGTGTATTATTAATTTTCTTTAAAATTAAAATTCTAGTACTGTAAACTGTCAAGCTGTACAACATATAAACTGTGCATTTTAACGTAAAGCGTAAATAGTATTCATCGAAGTCAAAGTTGTAAATTTAAGAATTTCAAAATTTTGAATTGAGACTTACAAGAGTTAATAGAAATAAGAAGATGTGGTATGAGTGTCCATGTCACAATAAGTTTAAAGTAATAAGGGACTTTTGGCATACATTTCCCTAGTGGTTTAGTATTTTTGTGATCTTACTTTTGAATAAAATACACAATAAACGAATGTCAAAGGTACATGTACACAAACCGCAAGTAAACATTGACATCAGTATAAAGACGGATAAACACTATAAAGCTTAGTTACCTATGATACGTATTGTCTTTGCGGAACATTAAGTTGTATCCATGTACAATATATCATCAATGAACATGCAACAAATCGTTTGATTCTTTATGACCGTTTTACACACTTGGGCAATACAATGCGAATAATCTTCACAATTGTGTAATACAAGACCAATATGTTTTCCATCAATTCTTAAAAAAAATGCGGAGATTCAATAACAAGCAAAGGTTCAAGTTTATTGAATGATTTGACCATGGTAAAGGATATAAAACCAAAGATTATTGCATGCCTTTAAAACCACCATGTAAGTGCTGTATATCAAGTCAAGGTCATTAACAATTTTAATCATTATGCTTCTACGGCTGAGTATTATGTAGATGCTATACAATTAAATAGATAGGTAAAAGTTGACAATTTGCGAATAACAGTTCTCTTCAGTATTAACAATACAGATGTTTCTTTCTTCAAACACTAATTCATTTCTCTTCAACGTTAATTGCATCGGAATTGAAACCAGTGTTACATGTGTAATATACTTGTCTATTAAGAAAGAAAAACCCACACATTTTATATTACGTTTGAGATTAATCGTATTATGTTTTTTGGTATAAATGTTTTGCAAATAATTCCAGTTGCTTGTTCGTCTAAAAAAAATATTTCTTGCGTAGTATCTGATTATTTTATTCCATGACATGAGGATATATATGTATTTCTCACAGTCATTAGATTCTTTGTAAAGTGCATCTCGAAGGACGTTATAAGTTTGAGAAAATAAAATTAGTTTGTGTGGAAGACCATAACGCCTCCTCTAAGTCTAAACACAACGTGCAAAATGTTCACATGTGTTGGTCTCACTTAGAAAAATATACGACTAATAATACAAAGATACAGGGGACTTTATATTTGAAGTAAATGAAATCGCATGAGTTCAAAAGGTGAACATCGATTTCGAAAAAAAACCCAACAATTACACCCTTACAAAATGAACGATAGATACCGAAGGGACTATAAACTTACAGGTCGAAGATAAACGGACAATGTCATTGTAAAAACATGAAAATGAATACATCTTTTACATGTGTATTGACAAGCGCTATGTAAATGTCTTATAAAATCTTTGTCAGTTTTTGATACTTTTTGAGTACTTGTAAATGATAAAACTATGAAAAAAATCAAGAGAGAACATTTTCCAGCAAAAAATTCAGTGGCTAGTATTTTGAAAACAAGCACACGGACCTATAGTTGTGTTCGCTCTGTTGATTTCTTTATTATTGCCCTATCAGTATATACTAGTGTTATCAAACTGAGAAGCAAATTCGTAAAGGAACACATGGAATGCATGTATAAGATGCAGCTGAGGTCTGAACCCGGAATAGTTCGTATTGATCAGTCTTTGTGTTCTGTTTAATGTTTTTATTGTTCTTTGTCCTTTCTTTCGTTATCTTCCTTTTTATTTGGTATTAGACTATGACCATATTAGCAATATTGCATGTCAAACTTGACGTACTAGCTATTAGGATGGTGGTACTAATGAGGACGAAACATCACCGGCAGTGATATTGACGAAGTGTTATAAAAAAACTCCTCAAAGGTACCAGGCTTTTAAAAGTCCTTCTAAATGTGTGACATATTGGAGAAAGATAGAAATAAATGTGTTTACAACAGATAATTTTATAATCTATCCACCTGTAAAGAATATCAATAAAATCTTTCATCTGATATAAGGTTTCAAAAACAGTACTGTCGCGAGACTTTATATTCATATGCACAATCAGTCTTTTAGTTTAATAATTCTTGAACATTACTGTTTCTTTTCATTTAGTTCGGAACTATATTAAAGACAAATTAAATAAAAAAACTTCATCTTAGCTATTGCAAAACCTGTTTATGTGTAGAATAAGGGCAAATAATACGTAATTATAGTTTAGGTTCAATCAGTTAATAATAAGTCAATAGAATCGATAAACTATCAAAACACATGAATGAAACAAAAAATACAGAATCCATCAAACTTTGCGGAAGTCCTTGAACCACATTTTTTTCAACGAAAACTAATAAATTAATGTATAGATAATTAATCTAGTGGACACGTCGTGATAAAAAGTCATTAGGCGCAAATAAATTGTCTCATACATTGTTTTACACGTTACTGCCTGTGAATTAAACCAATCAACAATCATTGGCTGTTGAACGTATACATATATGGTCACAGTTTGTGATTTAAATTTGAATTATTGGACCTCGTTTTCATTTATTCACGTGGTTAGATATTTTTTTAATTTCCATTGTACATTGAACAAACTACTATTCTATCAAAAAGTGATTCTTTTAATGGTTAGAAAAAAATATAAATGCCTTCATATCTTGTACGAGTTGTATGTAAATGACAAGAGATGTTCAGTCTAGTATCTGATTTTAATACTGGTGAATGTGCTGATTAACCGAGGTTTACAAAGTTGGAAATTAAATGTCAACTTTATATAAATTTGTCAAAAGACACAACGTAATCAGGCGGCAAAAAATTAACAAAACAGAATATACTGTAAAGCATGCAGCTTTGTTATGTATATGATTATGGAAAAGGACAGCATACAAGATGTGCTTATTTGTCAGTATGGAACAAATTGTACGTTACTCAATAACTGTAAAACAGAAAATATAACCTTTATTAAATTTGACACAGCTCTTCTGTCAAAATTACATACCTGGGAAGATTATATTGTGGCCGTGTATCTTTTTGCAGTTGGTGAGTTAATTTTTTCTCTACTTTAATCTCCTGTGAAAGTTAATCCAGAAAAACGCATTTATACAGTATAATTTTATTTGATTTGTCCTTATATTTGAAAATAACTTTGGTATTTTACTAATCTCTTCACGAACTGCTTAATTGTTTCGCTGTTAATTTTGGTTTTTTGTCTTTGTCTTTATTATCTGTACACATATTATTTGCCGGTCTAATGTTTATATTCCAGTCTTCCATTAAGACATTAAATTGGTTCTTTGGGTAACAAAACAGAACCTCTGTGTCTTTTTGTCTCTTATGGAGAGTTGTCTCATTGGCAATCATACCACATCTTTTTTTTATACTTGAGCGAGATGTTGATTAATGTAATTATGATATTTGCTCTCTGAACTAATTGATTGACATAATTGAAGCATGCAATGATAAGTACAAGTAATTATGGTGTCACGGAAAGCTGTTTTAATTATTGCTTGGATGCTAGAATAGCTTTTTCGAAAATTACTTTGACTAGTAATAGCCCTTGTATCTATGATGAGTTAATTTATGTATTTCCGTATCTTTCGGACCTACTGTATGCACTATCGAGTAAATCTTTAGATTTTGAAATTGCAAAAGATAATATAATATTTTTAGATTAATTTTAAAAAAGCAATTATTTGAGCTCTGAAATTGCAAAAACAAAAAAAATAAATGAAATGGTAATTTGTTTTACCTCTTTTAAACATTTTCGGTACTGACATAAAAATGCAGATTTTGTATAATAAAAAAATGTCCTGCAGAATTGTGTAATTGTTTCCATTAAGAAATATATCGCCCTCATGCAAAGCTCTGACTTTTTGCCCGACTCTGGCAATACATTTTTGTCCTTTTTGGTTTATACAAAAAACTTTTTTTTGATAAGATTCCCCGATTTTCAAACATGTAGGCCTCTGTCATCACTAACTAGACAATAATTGTCGGGATGCGCACCTGGTACAGAAAAAAATTGCATTTTTAATATTATTGAACATACTACCTGATCATACCAGCTATTTTCATTAATTAGTCCTGACCTTCAAATAATGAGACAGTATCGGAGATTAAGCGTAATCTAAGAGCAGCTTTTGTACTTTTAATGGTTGTTCTTGTAGATGTTTATCAATATTTGTACTCGTACATTGTTATATTTCTTCTTTTTTATTTGGTCGTCTTATCTATATTTCTCAAATATTTGTTTCTTTTCCCTGACACTATATTTCTTGATATTTTATTTCCTTTGTAACAAAACCACAAATCAATAAACTTCTTTTGTTCAATATTCTTCATACTTCTTTATCTTATTCAATAAGTGTTACTTATAAACTGTTTACTCTAAACATTTTCAATCCTTTGATTTGCGATCCTTGTGAAATATCTAGAAAATCAAGGTCTAGAGTAAGTGTATAGGTAATGTTTTCTTTTTCAATTTGACCTTAGTAACTCTTGTTGTCTAGATTTATTAAAAACCTATTTAAAGAGTAACGTGTTAAATGGTTTGAACTATTGCGATCCAGATCTTGTACATGATCACATGATCAATAATCGAAGTAATTGCCTTTGAAATACTTGATTTGAAAATAAATTGATTATAATTTCATACTGCCACAATGTACTTCATGAAGACATGGGTTCATATGGATATCACAGTTAGGATGTGACTTTATCAGAGATGAACCAAACGTAATTTTAAACTATGCGGAAGCACTTGCATTTGAATTTTTAAAACAGTGTTTATAATTATATATTTTTGAATCCGTGTAAAGCAATCAATCTTATCAGACCAGATCAGTACTCTTCTGTAAACAGAAAGTTGTTGTGTTGTGTTGTTTCTGTATTGTATGAAACAAGTTAACCGAAAGATGCAAAGTATCTTCCCCTATTTCATGAATAAATTACTATATATCATTTTGTATACGAGTTTCTCTATTTACTCGTAACTACAATATTCAATTTGGATTATTTGAACTTTAAGGTCCATGTTGAGACAACTTTATAAACTATATTTAAAAAATACCCCACTATTATCGCAAATGTCAATTTCAGGTAGATGAAACTCTCGTCGTGCGTATCAAATTATTAGTAAGGTACTTTTGATAACTATCTGAAACGGGATATTGTTTTGGGAATAAAATACACTCCTGTTACAGACCAATCTCTTGAAAGGGCGAAACAGTTTCGTAATTATCAAATATATTTTTACTGTTGATATTTTTCAATAATGTTGTTGAAGAATTTTCCATCATCTTCCCTAGATAACCTTTTTCAGTTAGAACAATCCATGTCGCTAATTTCATCGAAAATTGATAAAAAAAAATCAGGGAAGGCAAGGTAGCCTTTTTCCTTGCTTAATTGTTTTATTCAACACATTCCGTAAAGTGTAAATATGTGAGACACATTTGAGGTGCGTCTCTGTTTCATTTCAATGATTTGTTTTGATTTTTCTTTATATATCACTAAATATTTGGAAGTATAAAGAATTAAAGGTCGGTATGTTTTTAAAATCTTAATACACCAGACCTTGATATTAGTTAAATGAAAAATAGAATTGAAATATCTTCATATTGTAAAATGTTCATAAGGCCATATATTGATATTCTTATAGTGTTATCAAAAGGACTCATTGGCTGAGTGATCTGAGTATTTAATATTCAGTACAACACACCCTCAACGCTGAGGTTGTGAGTTTGAAATCTGCATATGTTAGCTTGTTTTCTTCGGGACCTCCGGCTTCATCCCTCGATAAAACGTGACCGCGACGATTAAGTCCGGTATGTTAAAAGTGGCGCTAAACAACATTTAAATCTAATGTAAAGTTTTTGATATTGTATTCGCTCATTATATATCTGATACAGTTTGGGAAGGTTCGAGTTAAGACATATAGTAATTTAGATGACACTCATATTAATGTTACCACACACAGGCTTAAATGTGTAGTTAAAATAGAATATTTTGTTACTCTGCATTAGGGGAAAAAAAATAACGGTCGCCCAGTCGCCAATGGCGACCGGAAATTGACCTGGGCGATCTTTTTACTCGGTTGTGGTAGCCCAGGTGGCGAATTGAAAAAAAGTTCTTGACTGACTGAAATGCGCCATTTACCATGACTCCAAGTACTGGCTACTTCACGGACAAAAATTTAAATTCAAAAAGAAAAATCTTTTTAAAATGTATTGCATCAAAGTCGCGGTCGCGATAAACAAGGATGTCATATCAGTGTTTACCTGTGGCTAAATATAGTTCACGTTAATTCAGGTCACTGATTGGTCGTCTTTTTAAAGTCGAAATGTATCGCATGCTTGCAAGGATAACAAGAGAAGTGTTCCGATGGTCATTAACAATATGAAGCAATCACGGTTTTGGCTTTAAGAAAGCGCAGAAAGTCAGGAAAGATGACAATAGCATGTCATGAAGTATGTCAGTCAAATAAAAGAAAGTATGATATATATAATGTTGTTAAGAATCTGGAAAACAGTACCTATAATCTCGTTCTAGATCTCCATTGAAATAGATATAGCATTTATATGTAGTTACATTTTCAAAGCCCACGTGGTGTACAGATAATGAAGGTCAAAAACGAAAGTAGAGTATTGTCGACCAAAATAAATAACATTTATAGTTAAAAATGATTTATGTTCCTACATTATCTACTGAAAAGTTTACGAAAAATAAAGAAAATCAGAGAAGATATCAAGTTCATGACAACGCTTTTGGAATACGTCATCTATCGTCTACATGTATTCCAGAACAGAGAATTCTTTAGTTGTCTTTAAAAGATATGTAAAAAATCTTGTACATAGGCCATGAGGATTCCTATTTTGCAAATGATTTTTCTTTTTTTTAATGAAATTTGATTGAAGTCAACAACAAAGATAAGAAAAAAATAACTTTTTCCCAGGCATCTAAATCACCTCCAGGTATGCTCAGAATGCAGGATTTGAGTCTAAAATTTCAAAATTTTCATGGGGGGCATGCCCCAAAACCCCCTAGGAAACCCCCTAGGAAGTTCAGACCGCTTCGCGGGCTTCACCGGCGATAGTAAAACTATGTGGGCTACTGACATATTGTCTGGGCTAACTTATTCCAAGTCTAGTAGCCCAGGTGGCTACTGGCCTTCATAAGTTAATTTTGACCCCTGTTAATAAATTTATTATTAATTTAATTTAATTGCTTGCAAGCTGAACCGTGACATCAATAAAACCCTAACGGTGGAAGTATGACCAAATAGTAATAAGTAACACAATAAATCAACATGCATTATCATGACCTGTCCATTATTTGTACATTGTATATAGAATTTGAAGACGGGTATTGATTATCAATGATACTAGGTCGCAGCTGAAGATCTAAACATTTTAATAGAGGTCGTCAATCGACCTTCAACATTGCGCTAAATAACAAATGTTAGAATTTCACAGAAGAAAACGATGTTCCATGGAAATCTTCACACATGACAGGTAATCGTAGTTACATGTCATTAACGAAATAGCACAATATTGCAGAAAACTCCTTAAAGATACTAGTGTGACATGTTAAACAACAATCAATCAATACCTGACGAAGTTGTGCTTTTAACCTTATAAAAACACTTGCCTTATATAAATATTTTGAAAGAATTAAAGCATGTCTAAGGAAAATCCACCAGAATTTCACCTTAGTAGACATAAGCTTAATTTGTTTAGCATTATCAGTCAGCCAATATTACGTATTAGTTTAAATCTGACCTTGATTGATAGGAATATAGTATTAAAGTTCATCTTTATTTTTGACGCCTTTCGACACCTTTATTAGCGGAGTTGTAAATATAAAAAACGTATGTGTACTATTTCGTTATCACCAGTTGCAGTAAACAAATCAAGGCCCATAAGATTGTATAGGTGTAATAAAGTTAACGGTCTATTAGAGTAAAATCAATTGTAATGTCTGAGAATGTCTAAGAAGTTTATCATTTTGTATTTGACTTTCAATCATTAATCAACAGTTTGTATGGATTCAAATATCTGATCTCTTATTATGATAAATCTCGAGAAATAAGTCAAAGGTAGACCTATACCTGTTCCAAGTCAAACACCTGTTATCAATCGATTGCCATTTGTCGTTGTTTCTCATGTTTGTTTTTCGTATTTTTTTTGTTTTTTTTTGCATAGTTTGTTCCTGAAGTGTACTGTTACGCCAATGTTCCAGTTAAGGTGGAGGGTTTGGCCTATCGAATAAGTTTAAAATCTGTTTAAGCCAAGAGCCTGATGTTTAGTGTTTGTCGTTTCTGGATGTGGTTCATATATGTTTCTCGTTTTTTATATAGAAAAAAGTAACATCACAAAAATACCGAACTCTGAGGAAAATTCAAAACGGAAAGTCCTTTATTAAATGGCAAATGCAGATGATAAAGCACATCAAACGAATAGACAACAACTGTCATACACAAACTTTATTTACTGCACATGGTTTTATTTTGCAAATTCTAGATTGTGATGAATTCAAAAAGTGAGTAGAATATAAATACAAATGAAATGATTTATTCTAAAACGATTGGTTAGTTGTCCAAGAGAATGATATATTGCTTTGACTACGTCGTCATAGTACAATCAACCATACTATATCGTTAACGCTGTAGGGTTTATGGGAAATGTCAATGCAGTTGACATATAAATGCTATATCTATTTCAATGGAGATCTAGAACGAGATTATAGGTCATGTGTATCGTAAATATTTGCAATGGAACGAAATCAAGCGTTTTCAATTTAATCTGCTATAACGTTTTAAAAATGCATTTTATAATATTCTTTGTACTAACGGTCCATTTTGGTGTTTCGATATCAAATTTCAAACAGGTAGAAATCCAAACACATAATATTTTGTTTTATAGTGGATGGGGAAGCAAGTTATTGCAACTTATGTGTACCCCTTTCCATTTTGCTGACATATATACACATATCATAAACGAGAGCAATACCAAATTATTTAACAGTTTCTTTTATCCGAATTATTGTTATACCGTTTGGCGAACTGAAAGAACTCGATTATATGTAATAAATCAAATAAAGGATTGATTTCAGTATGAAGAGCTAAACATACGTACAATTGTATTACTTGACACATTAATTAAAGTATTTACATTTTAATCAGACAATCTGATATTGCTATCTACGATTTATGATAATATGCGTGGTAAACTTAAAAGCCAATGCATTATGCAGCTAAACATACTTAATGAATCGTGAGAAACAAGTATTTTACTAATCATCCATTTGTCTGATTGTAGTTATTTAACAAATCTAAATCATTTACATACTTCATTCAACTCCAGTGTGTCGTTGCATGATTACTGGTTTTGTAAAGCCAATTAGAACATTTTACGTAAAGATCAATAACAAATCAACAAACAAATCAACTTGTAGGGTCTGCATTAGTGACTGTCCGAGATAAAGGGATCAAAATTTCGGACTGCCTCTTTTGCTATAATGTTGATAATAATCTGACACTAATTGTACACGTGAGTGCGCTTCTGATTCAATAGCTTAGGAAAACAAGGCATAACTATTTGAAAAGTAGTTGTTTTGGTACTGATTTTCCAAACATTCCACCACATTGTTGATATACACCTGTGAAAGCTGAAGTTTGTATCCATAATATCATGAGAAAAATATGAAACTAAATTTTCATAATTTTTTTAGGTTTTTCTTGATTCATTTTCACAAGGAATGATCGGAATCGAATAATTGAAAAACAGGAATTTACACATTGGTATGCTTCAAAACAATTGAAAAGCTATAACACAAAAAGAGGTATAAACATTAAAGACGAATCCGTCAACGGTCATTTAGGTTCTTCAGTAATTCTAAATGTATTACCGAAAAATTTGTAATAAATCATGTTTAATTCTGAATTATTGATTACTAAGTTGGTGATACCTTGTGGATTGATAGTTCATCAGCAGTTCGAGAACCAGTATCAATAAAATATTTATCAAAGAGTCATACTATTTGTAACTATAAATCTTATTGAAAATTGCGTTGAACGCTGAACTTTTATTAATATTGCCAATGCAATTTTCTCTGAAAACTTATTTTATAATTTTTACTGTTCCTCTTGTACTTAAACATTTCGTAGACCAATATATTGTAGAATTTTACATTCCCTATTATGTGTGCGAAGGTCAAAATAAAGAGTCTTCGACGTTTTTCAACATTTATCTACCATGAACTATGCACTGTTTGTATCTGATAATTCCCTTTGATACCAATAGATGCATGTAGAATATGGATTAATCGATTGCTTGGTATCCAATGTCCTTTAACATGTTTTTAGTCATACAATGCTTAACGTTGTCAGCTGGAAAACAATATAAACAATAAATACCTTCAGCTTCTTTTATACCGTATTCGATTTATTTGAACATTTTATTTATGTTTTACCATATTCGTTAATTATGCATAATAATAGTAAATATCAAAAAGATATGCTTATACGATATTAAAGGGATAAATTGAAATGAAAAATGTTTTCCTTTGAAACAATCGTCCTGAAACGGTTTCATTATAAATGACAACAAGTATGTTTTTGAAATATTTATGTCGTTGTATAAATGTCGTGTAAATGATATTTGCTTATTTAATATTTTAAATATACCTACAAGAGACACGAATGCATTTTATAGTTAAATTTCACAACAATGGTATTATATGAAAATGTACCAATCGGGATTATCAAACTATATGATATATTAAACGAATAATCTTGATAAGTTTTCCTGATGGATCTGTCTGATGAATGTGCTAGATATTCGAAACTCGAAACTCTTCAGAAGCGTTAAGTATTGTATGGTGTAAAAAACAGTCGGCAATGTTAGAGTTGACATTTGAAAAACTGGATGAATCTGTAAAGTTATATATAGGACAGGAAGCGTATGCACTAGGAGGAGTGTAAATGAACTAAATACAATAAGCGGAAGTTATTTCTTTTCCCACGGATTATCATTCATTTCTTGGTTGTCAATTGTCTTGTTTTATTGTTTTGTTGTTTTATTGTTTTTCTTATGTATTTGTACAGCCTTGGAGTGACAGTAAGGTAAATACGCAACAAAAATCGAGTCGATTAAATGGTTACAGTGTTATTTTAATTTAACTACTTTTAGCTTATTTATTCTTACATTACATTTCTTTCAAGTCTAAATGATTTTCAATAATATAAAAGACCTTCATCAGATACCGGGTTTTTAATTTTGTACACCCTAACAACATTGTCACATTATTTTCAAGTGTATAATCTTTCATGTACTATAATTTAGTCAACTGGACGAAACAAAGGGCAATGCCGAGCACATTAATCCTAACATTTTATAATTAAAAGCTATATATTATAAATGTTCAACTTCATAAATCTATATACTGTTTACTCGATTTAATATTTGTAGATATTAAAAGACAGAAAACATTTATACGACATCACATACCAACCAACACAACGCCAATAAAAAGTTCACAAACCATAATTTAGAAAACACACGAAGTCCTACAAAAATAAGGGTTAAACGAAATCATTTATGAATATAAAATTATATTTAAACAGACTATTTCTGTAGTGTTAAACATGATTGCAAGAATCTGGGATCACCCACGTTTGACTGACGGATAGTTTGTCCACTTCTTTATCTTTTTCTCCACTATTTTTGTTATATAATACGTTTGCGTAAAAAGCAGATATTTAATATTTTGTACGATGGTCGATAAGATTTGTATCATTTGTTACTTATACGCTTCCATTATAGATAAATCTTTTAAATAAATCTTTAGATAAATCTTTTAACACCAAAATCTAGTTGAACATGCAAAGAAACGATTGTTGCTTGGTGAAATGGTTCGTCGCTCTACTTCAAAATAGTCGTTTATAATTTTTTAACTAAAAAGGAAACACGAAAAAGTAACAAAGTCAGTTTTTAAATATTTGTTTCTACATCGAGAATTCAACAATTTGTTCGTTTGTGAAATTAAGACTTGATTAAGAATCATGACTTACTACATTTAAGAAACAAATTTTTTACATTCACTGTTTGTTTGCGACATTTTGTAAAAGGTAATTGCTGTTTAGAATAATTGTTGAAAGTTTTAAGGAAATAACAGAACGACCTGTGATTTGAAATGTTCTTTATTACATACTATCTCTCTAAATATTCACTAGAAGCATGCAATCAAAGTATTAACAATTTTCATTCTATCAAAAATAAAATTTATTACATAATTTTGAATTATTGTTAATGGTTCTAAATTAGAACTAATACAATATAAACCAAGAGATGGTTTATAATTTGTTTCACAACCATTAAAATGACAAAAAAAATTAATAAAAACCGAACGCCGTTGAATATTTAAAACTAAAATTCCCAATGAAATGGCCGAATCAAAAACTCAAAAACATCAAACTAATAAATAACAACAGTGAGTTAGATATAATGTGGATAAAAGTTTCACCTTCATGAATTTCTGCACATGCTGATATTATGACACATTAATTGGAGTTGATTTGTATTTATATTGTTACATCTTATTTTGTTCAGACGGTTGTCTTCTTACGGCTTTTCTGTGTAAATTCTTTTATTTTATTACAAACATTTATGACTTTAATCCTTCCTGTTTTAAGATGGGTCAAGCGATACGAATCGGACATGTTTGGACATGTTCACCAATAGGTCTTCATTACAGAAAAAACTGTCGCATCCATATGCCGGTTTCAGATAATACTTTAACAAACTGTTTGGGAGCTTGCAATATATATTTATACTGTGAATGAATGTCTAGCTTGACATAGCACCATACAATCATATTGATCGATACTTAACTGAATAGTTATCTAAAATTGAACTATAAATAAGATACAATACTTTATATGTGCATAACTGTATATTGTCGTGACAATACTGTTATACTAGATTATAGGCTCAACAAAATTAATAATTAAAATGATTAAAATTAAAAATTAGGAAGGTATTTACCATTTTATTTTAATTCACATCGAATATGTTTTTTAAACAAGATTTCAATCTTTCCAAAATTTTACAGAATGCTTATACATTGTTATATAATGTGTATCTCATAGAAACGCGCATTTGGCGTATTAAATGCTCTTATAACATTATTGCAAATAATTAAATACGTTACCAAGTTGTGTATTTTAATAGATTGCTATAACTGCAATTTCGATATATCCTAAGTAAACTATCGCAAAATGAAAACAAAAGACACTCTTATTGAAAACCAAAATTCTCTATAAAACGTTGTATTGTTTTCTCATTTTTTTTTTGGTGGCAGATGGCTTAGAATTCAATTAAGTTCTACAAAAACATGTAGTACTTTACCTATTGGGTCAAACGATCATCAACAACATGAACAACATCAATGTATGTTTGAAAAATAAATGTGTATTAATTAGGTTCTTTTAAATTCAAATCTAGTATTGTGAACTGTCAAATTGATGGTTATTATGACGATTATGAAAATATGAAGTAAGAAGGAGTTTGAGGTAGATTTTGTTTCATTTGCATTATCGCACATTAAGGAATTTAAGTTAGTCGATATGTTGGTTCACTCTATATGTACAACATGTCAACTGTGGATTTTAAAGTTAGGTGTAAATAGTATTCAACGAAGTCAAAATTGTAAATTCAAAATTGCTAAATATTAAATTGAGATTAACAAAAATATTTGAAATAGGAAGATGTGGTATGAGTGACATTGTCCATGTCACAAAGAGTTTAAAGTAATAAGCGACTTTCCGCATAAATTTCCCTCGGGGTTCAGTATTTCTTGTTATTTTACTGTTTAGTAAAACACACCATAAGCGAATGTCAAAGGTACATGTACACCAACACAAAGTATACATTGACATCCGTATAAAGACGGATAAACACTATAAACCTTAGTTACCTATACGTATTGACTTTGGGGAGTAATATACATTGTATCCATGTAAAATTCATTATCAATGTATACGCAACAAATCGTTATAATTCTTTATGACCATCTACACAGTTGGGCCAAATTTATATTACGTTTTGGATAAATCGTATTATGTTTTTTGGTACAAACGTTTTGCAAATAATTCCAGTTGCTGGTTCGGCTAATAGAAATATTCATAGCGTAGTATATGATTAATTTTATGCAATGAAATAAAATTATATATGTATTTCTCATAGTCATTATTTTCTTGGTAAAAAATGGAAAACAACACGTTTAATAATTTATTGCGTCCGTAGCGCTTTTCTGGATTTACCTTCATCAGGAACGCTCAAAGCCAAACATTTGAAATCCGAAGATGGATAAGTACCGAAAATCGTTTAAGAGCTATACGTCAAATTTACCTAAAATAAATATCCAAATTCATCTAAAGCCAACTTTGCCTATGGGAGTTGAAACTTAAGTTTTATAATAATTTCAAAATTTATAAACGGACAATTTTGGTAAAGTTTGTTAAATCAAGTCATTACCGAAGCGCTGACTTCTGAGCCGATGATTCCCAGGGGGCTGATAGTCCACCAGCAGAGGTATCAACCCAGTGATGTAAAAAAAGGAAAACAACACGTTTAATAATTTATTGTGTCCGAAACGCTTTCCTTGATTTACCTCCATCAGGAACGTAAAGTGCATCTCGAAGAACATAATGAGTTTGAGAAAATTAAATTAGTGTGTGTAGAAGATCATAACGCCTTCTTTAAGTCTCAACACAACGTGGAAAAAGTTCACATGTGCTGGTCTCTCTTTGACAAATATATGAATATTAATACAAGGACACAGTGAACTAAATGGGCGATAGATACCGAAGGGTCTATAAATCAATAGCTATGGAAAATTAAAAGGGAACATTTTCCAGCCAAAATTTTAGCGGCTAGTATTTCAAAAACAAGCACATTGACCTTTTCTTTGTTCGTCTGCTGATTCCCCTATCAGTTTATAGAAATGTTATAAAAAGCTTATTAATTTCATATAAAGTAGCGAACTTCTTTAAGGACCACAAGTGATTGACATTTGTTGTTTTTTTTCTCATGTTTGTCCATCAAAAAGCAAATTGAAAAAGCTCTTTGTATATCAGTCATTTTAAAATGTAAATACTTTAAATATATCATATAATAGCATAACACGATATATATTTACTGAACATGGTATTTGTTTGCAAATTATATGCTACAAAGAATTTAAAAATTGCGAGGCAAATAAAAAAAATCTATCTTATATATCCTAAAACGATTCATTAGTCGTCCACGAGAACAATATACTGCTTTGATTACGTCGTCAGAATACTTTAAAATTACAATCAACCATACTATATCGTTAACGCTGTAAGGTTTATGAGAAATGTCAATGCAGTCGACATGTAAATGTGATAGCTATTTCAATGGGGATCCAAAGTGAGGAGAGGTCACGTTTTTGTTGTCGTCTATCTTAAATAAATGCGATAGAACGACAAGAAGGGTATTCAATTTAATTTATATATTGTTTTAAAAATACATTTTAAAGCTTTATTTTCAGTTAAGAATACACTGAGCAATCCATTTTGGAGATTTATATATCGAATCTCGAACAGACAGAAACCCGAACACATATATACACACATTATCAACGAGAGCAATACCAATCTATCAATCCAAATCAGATGTTTTATTATGATAATTTCTTTATAATTTATTTCATGTTATATCGTTTTGTTAACTAAAGAACTCGAGTGTATGTTGTATATCAAGTTGAGGATTAATTTCAGTATGAGGAGCTGAACAGACGTACAATTATATTTCTTAACACATTCAGTTCTATATATTATGTATCTAGAACATATGTAAACCTGAATAGATGACTTTTGTTTGATTTTTTTTTTAATGCAATCTAATTTGATTTATTTTGGTTTGATTTGGTACTTAATTTCCAAACTTTCAAAGACATTGTTGATATACACCTTTATTAGGTGTAAAAGAGGGACGAAAGATAACAAAGGGACAGTGAAACTCAATAATCAAAAATTAACTGACAACACCATGGCTATGTGAGAGCCGTGATGTAGTGGTTAGTTCATCGGCCTACAAACACAAAGGTTCCTGGTTCGATTCCCGTCTAGGATGAAAATTTCAGGGACTGATATTCGGCTCTCCCTTGACACCATTTGCGAGGATGGTCTTGAGGAAACGATGATAGTCCGTCGGAAGGAGACGATAAATGTCTGACCCGTGTTAAGAGAGAGCCATATCTCTTGCACGTTAAAGACACCCTTGTAGATTTCGAAAAAGAGTAGGCTAATGCCGCTACAAGGCAGCACTCGCACCCGCAAAAGTGGAAAGGGATTAATATGAGTTGCAAAACTATGAATAAATATGTTTAAACTAATACAGATGAAAAAGACATATCACCATTGATTTCCCCTATTAGTCTTTGTTGAATTTGCACTTTTCAAAAAAAAATTGCTGAATTTATCTTTATTTCAAATAAAGACATACTTAGCATGAGTAAAGTTTTATCCTGTCCAGTACTATAGAAACATACATTCACATAACGTTTCATTGCATATAAGAAAATAACCATCATTGGAAGTTCAATCAAAAAATGGTGTTTTGAAATACCCGAGACATATTTTGATGACACAGAAATGTTTTTCTGCAATAAAATGTTGAATTCATTACCTACAACTGTCAAATTCAAGGGAATATTTTTCGACCTACTTTCGTATACAACCGGATGTAACGTACCATGATTTGGTGGCATTACACCTAAATAGCAAAAGTTGTGTATCCATAATGTCATGTGAATAAAAAAATGAAACCAAGATTTCTACTGTAAATTCCTCTTGTACAGAAACATTTCGTAAAACCAATGTATCGTAGAATTTCTCATGCCCTATTATTTTGGCAAAGGTCAACACACGTCCTCGACGTTTTTCAACATTTATCTACCACCAACTATACACTGCTTGTATTTTTTTTCATTTGGTACCCATAAATATATATAGAAAATGAATTATTCTATTGTTTTTATTCCAATGTCCTTTTAACATGTATTTAGTCATACACTATTGAACGTTGTCACCAGGAAAACAATATAAACAATAAAAACCGTTTGTACCGTGTTCGATTTATTTAACCATATTCGGGAATTATATATAGTAGTTAATATAATAAAGATAAGCTTATACGATATTATATTAATAATTGTTTGAACATGTTATCTATGTTTTACCATATTCGTGAATTATGTATTGTTGTTATTATAATATAGAAACCTTTATACGATAATTCAGTAATAAATTTAGATTAAAAATTATGTCCTTTGAAACGAACGTCCTGAAACGGTTTCATTATTAATGAGAACAAACATTTAGTATGTGTTTGAAATAATTGTGTTGCTATGTAAATGTAGGATAATATTTCAAGTATACTCACAAGAGACACGAATGTATTTTATAGTTTGGTTTAACAATAATGGTATTATATAAAAATGTACAGATAGGGATTATCAAACTATTGATATATTAAACGAACAATCTTTTCCTGATGAATCTATCTGATGAAGGAGCTAGATATTTGAAACTCGAAACTCTTTGGAAGCGTTAAGTATTATATGATGTAAAAAACAGTCGGCAATGTTAACATTTGATATTTGAAAAAACAAGTAATAACTATATGAATCTGTAAAGGTATATAGTTCAGGAATCGTATGCACTAGGAGATGAGTAGACGAACTAAATACAATAAGCGGAAGTCATTTTTTTTCCAACCTCCGGTCCCTCATTGCTTGGTTGTCAGTAGTCCTGTTTTATCTCTTTTATTCGTATGTATTTAGGTATCCATAGGGTGATGGTATGGGTGAATATGCAACAAAATCAGGTCTATGGAATTTGTACAGTGTTATTATAATCAAAATTCTTTGAGCTTGAGTTTAAAAATCCTTGAATTACAATTCGTTCAAGTCTAAATGTTTTTCAATGATAAAACAAACTTCACGACATATACCTGGTTTGCTATTTTATAGGCCCTAGCAATGTTGTCTCTATACTGTTTTCAAGTGTATATTTGTTCATGTACTATCATTTACCTTAATGAAAGAAACAAACGGCGATGCTGAACACACACATCCGTACATATTATAACCTGAAGCTATACTTTATAAATGTGCAATCTCATCAATCTATGTACAGTTGACTTGATTGAAATATTTGTAGAGACAAAGGTGCAGATTACATTTATACGTTTACTCATGTCAACCAACATAAAGAAACTCACGAAGCCTTATAAAAATTGAGTCAAACGAGATCCTTCAGGATTGCGAGAATCTTGGATCACCTACGTTCGACTGACGGATAGTTTGTCAATTTCTTTATCTTTCCCTAAAATTTGTGTTATATAATATGTTTGCGTAAGAAGCAGATAATTTATATGTTTTACGATGGTCGATAAGATATTGATCATTTGTATCTGATATGCTTCCACTATAGATAAATCTTTAAGACCAAAATCTGGTTTAACATGCAACGAAACGATTGATGCATAATAACATGGTTCGTCGCTGTGCTTCTAAATGGTCGTTTATCATTTTCTTCTAAACAGGAAACACAAAAAACTAACGAAGTCGGTTTTGAAATATATTTTTGTACATCGAGAATTCAACTATTCGTTAGTTTGTGAAATTAAGATATAATTAAGAAGCATGATTTACTACTTTTAAGAAAGAAAGTTTTGACATTTACTGTTTTGTTTGAGGCATTCGTAAATGTTAATTGCTGTTAAGAATCAGTATTGAAAGTAAAAATATACATTTAAGAAAGAAAGTTTTTACATTCACTGTTTTTTTTTTTGCGGCATTTTGTTGTGTTTATTGCTAGAAAGAATCAGTATTGAAAAAAACAATTTTAAAATCTTAATGAGGAGGAAAACAGAACGACCTGTGGTTTACACTGTCCTTTATTACATACCATCTTACTGACTATTCACTCTAAGCATGCACAATTTTTATTTAATTAGAAATAAAACTTATAACATACCCTTAAATTATCATTAAGGGTCTAAATTAGAGATTTAGTCCAACTAGTACAATATAAAACAATATAAGTTTTATAAATTTGGTTCACAACCATAATCTGACATAAAAAAAATTAATAAAAATATCGAACTCCGAGGAAATTCATAACTGAAACTTCTAATCAAATGGCCAAATCAAAAGCTCAAACACATCACACTAACACTACAAACTGTTCATAGTCTGAAAAGACCAGTTGGTGTGCTCGACCTGTAAAATCGAGCATAAATTTTACTCGATTAGTCTGGACATTGTGTCCACAGTACTTAACTGTACATAAGTGTACTCGACTAGGTCTCGACTTCACTTGATTAGTCTAATTCAGTACATGATGATCTTTGTGTAGTCAGAAATTGTCTCGACCAAGGCTCGACAAGGTTTGATCAGTCTCGACCTGTCTCGACTAGTCTGGGACTTCTAACTTAGTCTTGCCTGGTATAAATCAGCCCATTTTCACTAACTTAAAAATAGATCTTACAAAATTCTAGCTTATTTGGTAGTTTGATTTATTGAAATGTGAAATGAAAGAATTTAATTTTACAATAGGTAAAAATAAAAATGATTAAATTGAGATAGGCAACTTTATTTTTTTTTTATAACTTTTTCAAATCAACTTAGATTTTCATCAAACTATGCAGCTTTCTTAGTAATAAATTAAGCTTACCGAAACCCAGGTCATTATGTAGATTGATGTATTGCTGTTAAACTTAAGAATTAAGTTAATGTAGGTCAAAAAAGCTAAGATTTGCACTTCGGACAAAATTCAGATAGTACACTTTAGTTTTTTTATAACTTTTTTTCAAATCAACTTGGATTTTTATCAAACTATGCAGCTATCTTAGTAAAATATTAAGCTTACTGAATCCCAGGTCATTATGAAGTTCGGTGTTTTGTTGTCAAATTTAAGAACTTAATTAATCTAGGTCAAAAAAGCTAGAATTTGCAGTTTGGACTATAAAAACAATGCCGTATTTTGCGAAACCTTTTCAACTTTTGATCTTCAGTGCTGTACAACTTTGTACTTTTTTCACGTTTGATCTTTTATATCTGGGCGTCACTGGTGAGTCTTGTGTGGGCAAGGCGCGTTTTTGGCGTATTGAATTTTGGACCTGATGCTTTTTGTTATCTATTAATCATGTTTTTCTGTGTCTAATATGTTCTCCTGTTTGTTTGTGTTGTGGTCCTGTGGTGTTGTGTTGTCGTTTCGGTGTTGTATTTAACTTTGCCATTAAAGTGCGAGGTTTGGCATGCCTTAAAACCAGGTTCAACCCACCACTTTTATTCCCCTTTAAAAGTGTCCTGTACCAAGTCAGGAAGATGGTCATTGTTATAATATTGTTCGTTTCTCTTTGTGTTGCATTTTAACGTTGAGTCGTTTGTGTTTTCTCTTATTTTTGAGATATTGAGATAAGACGTGGCACGGTACTTGTCTATCCCAAATTCATGTATTTGGTTTTCATGTTACATTTGTTATTCTCGTGGTGTTTTGTCTGATGATTGGTCTGTTTCTGTGTGTGTTGCGTTTCGGTGTTGTGTCGTTGTTCTCCTCTTATATTTAATGCGTTTCGCTCGGTTTTGGTTTGTTACCCCGATTTTGTTTTTTGTCCATGGATTTATGAGTTTTGAACAGCGGTATACTACTGTTGCCTTTATTTAAGATAGTACACTTTAATTGTTTTAATAACGTTTTCAAATCAACTTGGATTTTCATAAAACTATACAGTAACCTTGGTAATATATTAATCGTTCTGAATCCCAGTTTGTTATGAAGTTTGGTGTATTGCTGTTCAATTTAAGATTCCAATTTATCTAGGTACAAAAAGCTAGGATTTGCAGTCCGGACTAAATAGAGATAGTACACTTTAATTTTTTTAATAATTTTTCCCAATCAACTTGAATTTTCATCAAACTATGCAGCATTCTCAGTAATATATAAAGCTTACTGAATCCCAGGTCATTATGAAGTTTGGTGTATTGCAATTTGCTGTCAAATTTAAGAATTTAATTAATCTAGGTAAAAAAAAGCTAGAATTTGCATTTCGGACTATATTTAGATAGTACACTTTAATTCTTTTTATAAATCTTTCAAATCAACTTGGATTTTCATCAAACTATACAGTAACCTTGGTAATATATTGATCTTACTGAATCATAGGTTATTATATAGTTTGGTGTATTGCTGTCAAATTTAAAATTTAATTAATTTATGTAAAATAAGCTTGGTTTTGCAGTTCAGACAATGTTTATCTTATGATGTTCTTATAACATTATGGCAAATAACTGAATCTGTTACCAAAATGACAAATAACAACAGATTGCTGTAACTGCATTTAGATATGTTCTAAGTAAACTATCGCAAAATGAAAATAGGACACTCTAAACAAAAACCCAAAACTGTATTGTGTATAAAACGTTGTATTGTTTCTCAATTATTTTGTGTCAGATGGCTTAAAATTCAATAAAGTTCTAAAAAAAACATGTAGTACTCTACGCATTGGGTCAAACGGTTATCAACAACATCAATTTATGTTTAACAAATAAATGTGCATTATTCAGATTCTTTAAAATTCAAATTCTGGTACTGTGAACTGGTAAGCTGAAGGTCATTATGACGATTTGGAAAATATCAAATAAAAATGAAGTTTTGAGGTAGATTTTGTTTCATTTGCATTATTTGCACATTAATGAATTTTAGATAGTCGATATGGTGGTTCTCTTTGTATGTACAACATGTCAACTGTAGATTTTTATGTTAAGCTTGATCAGTATTCAACGAAATCAAATTTGGACATTAAAAATTGCAAACATTTTGATTGAGATTTACAAGAATTCATAGCAATAAGAAGATGTGGTATGAATGCCACTGTCCATGTCACAAAAAGTTTAAAGCTATAAGTGACTTTCCGCATAACTTTCCCTCGGGGTCCAGTATTTTTGTGATTCTACTTTTTAGTAAAGCACACAAGTAGCGAATGTCAAAGGTACATGTACACACACACAAAGTATATATTGACATCAGTATAAAGACAGATAAACATTATAAAGCGTAGTTATCTATGATACGTATTGACTTTGTTGAACAATACGTTGTATCCATGTTAAATTCATCATCAATGAAACCGCAATAAATCGTTTGATTATTTATGACCGTCTACACACTTGGGCAATACAATGCCAATAACCTTCACAATTGTATTATACAAGAACAATAACTTTTTAATTGATTCCTAAAAACATCCGGAGTTTCAATAACAAGCAAAGGTTCAAGTTTATTCAATGATCTAACCATGGACAAAGGATATGAAACAGAAGATCACTGTATGCCTCTAAACTCATCCTGTAAGTGCTGTATATCCAATAAAGGTCATAAACAATTTTAATCATTATGCTTCTACGGCTGAATATTATTCAGATGATATACAATTAAATATATATATGTATAATCTGACAATTTGCGTATAGCAGTTTTCGAAATTATTAATAATACAGATTTTTCTTTCCGCAAACACTTATTCATCTCTCTTCAATGTTATTTGCATCGATATACAAACCAGTGTAATATACTTGTCAATTAAGAAAGAAAAACCCACACATTTTATATTACGTTTTGGATTAATTGTATAGTGTTTTTTTGGTATAAATGATTTGCAAATAATTCCAGTTGCTGGTTCGGCTAAATAAAATATTTATAGCGTAGTATATGATTTTATTAAATGACATAAGTATATATATATATATATATATATATGTGTGTGTATTTCTAACAGTCATTAGCTTCTGTGTAAAGTGCGGAGGACGTAATGAGTTTGAGAAAATATTGAATTAAATTAGTTTGTGTAGACAATCATAACGCCTCCTGTAAGTCTGAACACAACGTGGAAAATGTTCACATGTGGTGGTCTCTCTTAGAAAATATATGACGTATAATACAAGGACACAGTGGACTTAATATTTGAAGTAAATGAAATCGCATGAGTTTCAAAGGGGAACATCGATTTCGAAAAAGAAAAAAGAAAAACAATTTGCGTTGGGTTCTTGCTGTTTATTCTTTAGTTTTCTATGTTGTGTCGTGTGTGCTGTCGTTTGTTTGTCTTTTTTTCATTTTTAGCCATGGCGTTGTCAGTTTGTTTTGGATTTATGAGTTTGACTGTCCCTTTGGTATCTTTCGTCCCTCTTTTATATCCTGATAGATATATGGTAGACTCCAAGTGCGTTTCATTTAAATATATTGTCATTTTACGATATTATAAGAAAAGAAACTGAATTATAGGATAATTAAGATTTTAATTCTGACAAACTTATGTCTTCAGGATTTCAGAATATTTCGAAATATATCATATTTTAATACGGTAATGAATTCAGCTCAATCTTGTACATTGAACAAAATGAAAAATATACTGGGATTAGTTATGCTATTAAATTTAGACAACATATGATGTATATACAAAATCATACGTCGTAAAAAGGAAATATGCTATCTTTACTCGTCTAAAGGTCTTATGGTTTAAATTATTGTACTTTAAAGTTGACATCGCTGGTTAATGAGTTTAAAAATAATGATACTTATTTAAATTAAAAAATAAGTCATGGAAGCCATAGATTTGTTAGAAATTTACTTATGGTCTTGACCGTGATATTAGAGTTTTACCCTTAGCGTAAGCGAGGGATAACATTAACGAATATCTCGGCCCAGGCCATGTGTAAATTTGCAACAAATCTATGGCTTCCATGATTTTTTTCGATTCTAATAGGACAAATACGTTCATTAAAAAACTGAAGCGAGTATGGGTATGCTGTATGTGGCTGCTCCTTATAGCTCAAAAATTATATTAACTCTATAGCTTGCATGAAAGTTTCGTAAATAACCGCTGGAAAAATATGTTTAATTCTTTTAATTCTCAAACCCAATATTTGCCATTTTTAATTTACATTTTTTCTCGTAAGCTACCGTTAAATCAAAATTTGACATTTCGTAACTAAGGAGCTGTCATGTTGACTTGCTGAAATCATTAAATATGTGAATAGCCCAGTAACCAGTACTTCGGTACTGGCATGAAAATACGGATTTTTTGTGTTATTAATATTTGCTGTTACAAAATGATAGAAATTATTATAAATTAAGGAATTCTAACATGACGTCCTTCAAACGCTTTGAGTACACACCCGTGGTAAAATATGAATATATTGCCAGTGCTGTTCCGATTGTACTCCCACGTCATATGCTTTTTTATGAATGAGATACCCGACGTCATAGAACAATGACGTTAGAATGTAAGCATTTTATGGGAAAATACACGCTTGTGAATCCGAAAATCATCACAAGGAAACATACACAAATGATGCTAAAATGTGGCAAAAGCCCTTTATTGTACATCATATAAGACATATAAATAAATTATCATTCAAATTCATCCAAAACTGTCTAAATACATTATTTTAAATAGTTTAAACATGTCACTAATGCAGTTTGCTCCGTTCTTTTACGCTAGTTTATTAGTGCGTTTATTTATGGGAACGGCAAATATTTGCCTACCCCTAGAGCGCTTCGATCCAAAAGAATTGCCGTATGTGTCCTATCAGAATCGAAATAATTCATGGGGGCTTGAATATATCTAGATTTTACCACGGGTTGTCCCTTTATGCCGATATTTTATCCCTCGCTATCGCTCAGGGGTAAAATATTTGTCATAAAGGGCCAACCCGTGGTAAAATCACGATATATTCAAGTCCCCATGAATTATTTCTTAATTACCTCCCTCAGGCAAAGCTCTGATCCCTTTCATGGATTTGGCTATACTTTTTGGACCTTTTGGATTATAGCTCTTCATCTTTTATATAAGCTTTGGATTTCACATATTTTGGCCACGAGCATTACTGGAGAGACATGTATTGTCGAAATGCGCATCTGGTGCAAGAAAATTGGTACCGTTAATTTTGTTACTAATAGAATTATGGAAAATATTACAAAACCTACCTCAGAAATCCGTTTTTAGACAATATTATACGAACTTCGATGATTACAAAAACGTTTATATTTTTGTGACATTCGACCTAATACTATTTTATACTGCAAATCTTATTAGTATATATCTAATACACACAATATGCATCAAAAACAATCTGCTTACTTAACTTCTCTAAAGTTTTATTGTATATAGGTATCAAATGTACCAGGATTATAATTTGATACACCACGTACGACTTATCAGTGATGCTTGGGTGAAAATAGTTAGAACGCCAAACAAGTGCACACTGGAAGAGCGTTGAGGTACAAAAAAACCGAAAAATTGTGTCAAATACTGCTAAGGTAATCAGTTCCTGGGCTCCTTAGTATTTCGAATAATTAATATTTATGGAAGTAAATTAAAAAAAAATATCCATATCATTGATATTCATGGCAACACCGAAGTGCTGATTACCTGGTTCTTTTTTTAAAATATTTTTCACAAATTTTGTACTAATATGTACGTTTTTGCATGGATAAATATAGCCGGAAGTCACGGTTGGTAATTTTTCCTCGGGGCCAATATCGATATTAGTCTTCAAAATCCATATCAGGCCCCAAATTTTACCTCCGGTAAAACCTATCAATCAAAAACTATTTATAAACAAGATGTCATCTGATGCAACTAGCCGACCGGGAGAAATTTTTCAAGTAAATGCATACAAGAAATGAAAATAGGAACACCAATAACGTTTGTAAATTAGAAAGTTATGAATCTGCTGTAGGAGAAAAAAAAGAAAAAGTCACAAGAGGTAATAGTTATTTGTCCGCCATTACTGGACATCACAAAAGTTCCAGCAAAATTTGTACGTCCTAATAGAAAATATATGACGGCAATGCAAAATGGAAAAGTGACTGTTGTATGCGTTTTAAAGTTAAAGAGGAAGAGATTTCGAGTATTCTTCCTCAGCATTTTTTTGAAATGTAATAATTAATATCTTTAACTCTGAGAAATAATATGTTTTCTTTTAATTATTTGTTAACTATTCACAAAACTTTGTTTACTCACTGGGATGCATCTTTTTAACTTATTTTTCTCAAATGTTTTTTGGATTTTTATTGAAAATATTAACAATTTGATAAATGCTTTCTTTTTTCTCCATCTTGAAATATTTATCAGCCCACGGAAAAAAAACCCCTCTTGGTTGATATGGGAGTCTAGGGCTGATAACACGGCCAATATGGAAAATGCCATGTAATAATCTATAAGTACTTTAAAGTAGACATCGATGGTTCATGAATTTGAAAGAAAATTGATACTTATTAAAATCTATCATCAAATATTTGGTTTTCAAAAGCAATACCGTTGAGAGACTTTCTATATATGGGCACATTCTTATATTACAGTTAGTTTTCTTTTTTTTTGTCTTCTGTATTATTATACTATATGTCTGTTTGTCTTTTTATTTTTAGCCATGACGTTGTCAGTTTATTCTAAATCCTTGAGTTTGACTGTCCCGCTGGTATCTTTCGTCCCTCATTTATGCTTTAAAATTAATCAATATTAAACAATGCCATTTCTTTCTATATTATTTTCATTCAAACTATATCAAAGACAGAATGAATAAATAAAAAGAAAGAAGAACTCTATCTAAGCTATTGCAATATCATTTTTGGTAGCAGTAGAATAAGAGCTAACCATACTTAATTATAGGTTAGGTTATATAAGATAATAATAAGTCAACATAATCGATAAAATATCAGATAACATGAATGAAACAAAAAATACCAGATTCCATCAAACTTTCCATGTACCACTTTTTGTCAATGAAAACAAATACATTAATGTATAGATAATGAATCTAGTGGACACGCTTAGATCGTGATAAAAAGTCATTAGGCGCAAATAAATTGTCTCATTCATTGTTTTACACGTTACTGTCTGTGAATGAAATCAATCAACAATCATTGGATGTTGAACGTATATATATAAAGTCACAGTTAATGATTTAAATCTAAAGTATTGGAAATCGTTTTCATTTATTCACGTGGTTAACATACTTTTTAATTTCCACTGTTCATTGAACAAACTTGTATTCTATCAAAAAGTGATTCTTTTAATGGTTAGAAAAAACCATAAAAGCCTACATATTTTGTACGAGTTGTAAGTTAACGACAAGAGATGCTTATCGGATTGTAATACGGGTGAATGTGCTGATTAACTGAGGTTGACAAAGTCGGAAATTAAATGTCAATTTTATATAAATTTGTCAAAAGACATGAACGTAATCAAGCGGCAAAAAGTTAACAAGGGAGAATATGCTGTAAAGCATGCAGCTTTGTTATGTATATAATTATGGAAAAGGACAGCATACAAGATGTGCTTATTTGTCAGTACGGAACAAATTGTACGATACTTAATAACTGTAAAACAGAAAATATAACCTTTATTAAATTTGACACAGCTCTTCTGTCAAAATTACATACCTGGGAAGATTATATTGTGGCCGTGTATCTTTTTACAGTTGGTGAGTTGATTTTCTCTTCTTTTATTAAAAGGTTAATCCAGAAAAAAACGGGTTGGGCTTTTGAAATTGAGACAGTGTAATTTTCATTTATTTTTTTCTGTGAATAGCCTGTTGATCTCATATTTAAATATTCTCTTTGTAGTTCCTCATCTGCTGACGAACTGCTAATTATTATATTGTTAGTTTTGGTTAGTTTGCAAAAAGTAAAATCAAATAAATACTGAATTCGAGAAAAATTGAAAACTGAAAGTCCCTAATCAAATGACAAATTCAAAAGCTCGAACAAATCAAACGAATGAATAACAACTGTCATATTCCTGACTTGGTACAGGGATTTTCTGATGTAGAAAGTGGTGGATTGAACCTGGTTTTATATCTAGCTAAACATCTCTCTTGTATGACAGTCGCATACAATTGTCTCTATTATCTGTACACATTTCATTATTTTCTGGTCTAATTTCTTATATTCTAGTCTTGTATTAAGACATAAAATTGCTTCTTTGTTTATCAAAACGACAGCTTAATCAGGATTTTGATTAATGCAATAAGAAATGTGAACCATTCACTATTTGATTGATGTTTATTTATACAAGTACAAATAATTATGATGTCACAGAAAGCTGTTATAATTATTGCCTGGATTAACAATTAGCTTTCGTAGATATAATCACCTTTCTGACTAGAAATCATTCATTATCTCTGTTCTCGTATCTTTCGGGTCTACAATATACATTATGTACAAAACAATTATTTCAGTCCAGTTTTTTACAACTTGATAGATGTTTGTAAATATTCAATCTTAATATAACGTTTTCAAATAAGGGGTGAAATAAAGGCAAATGTTTAATCCTTCAAATAACAAAAAAGAAATGGTAAAATATTTTCCTTTAAAAACAAACTTTGGCACTGACATGAAATGGCTTGTTTTATGTAATTCAAATGTCCCGTTACAAAATTTTTGAGAGAATTGATAAGGAATATCTCCCTCATACAAAGCTTTGATTTCTGCCTTATACTGACAATATATTTTTGTCTTTTTATTTTGTTCATAGGAAGCTCGTAATTGTTTTAATAAACTGCTGATTTTCAATTATGTTGGCCTTGAGCATCACTTAAATGCGCACTCGATACTGTTACGCCCCGGTGATTTGAAAGCTGATATTTTTACTGTTGTCTCCGTTCCACACTTGATCGATATACGCAGATGTCCGTTGTTGAGTTCGGATTCGTATTTTACAGAAGAAATAGCTGACTTTGACCTTGTATTATATACTGACTTCTTTAAATCTATATATCTGCTTTATATATATGTGTAATTGTTCATTTTGTATTTGTTTATACTAAGTTTCAGTATAACGCGCCAAATGTAACGTTACGTGTTCTTGTTAATGGAGAACTTGTGTATTACGTCACACGGTGTATAAAATACGGAACGCATGTTCCTACGTTGAGCTTCTCTCCAAAAACTTCATGCAATTAGCAGTCTCTCTAGAATTTGCTGC
Source organism: Mytilus galloprovincialis (assembly GCF_965363235.1). NCBI lineage: Eukaryota > Metazoa > Mollusca > Bivalvia > Mytilida > Mytilidae > Mytilus > Mytilus galloprovincialis. Next base: position 8,200,999 of record NC_134842.1, read on the forward strand.
ACCAAGGAAGAGCATTTGGTGATAATGCAGTGCACCAAGTAGATTTGCACACCAAGTAAAGTTGCTTGGTGAGAGTTTTTAGATGCAGTGCACCAAGTAGATTTGCTGCACCGAGTACGCTGAGTATTTAAATGCAGTGCACCAAGTAGATTTGTTGCACCGAGTACGCTGAGTATTTGAATGCCGTGCACCAAGTAAATCTTCTTGCACAGAGCAATTATTTTATTAAACGTTTCATGAACCACTGTATTTGATGTATTGTTTAAGTAGAAATAATTCAATTTATGAACTTCCATAATGATTATGATCTTTATTATTACTTCCTTCACCAGAGGCCCACAAAAGTAACTACGGGTGCATATCCTGACAAGAAACCCCGGAACGTTACAATACAGAAAAAAGTTGCACTGTTAATAGTGTTTAACATACTACCTGATCATACTAGCTATTGTTGGTATATCCTTTGGTATTATTCATAAGCCCTCACCTTAAATTATTGAGACGGTTTTGAAGATGAAGCGTAATGTAAGATTAGCATTTGCACTTTTAATGGTTGCCATTGTAGATATTAATCGATATTTACATTAGGTATTTCAATATTTTTTCTTTCTTTTTTGTTCTTCTTATTTTTTGTTTTCGTGCTTTCTCCCATATTTGTTTTCTCTCCTAATATAAAAAATATGATTGCCAATGAAACAACTCTCCACATGAGACCAACATAACACAGAACTTAACAACTATAGGTCACCGTACGGTCTTCAACAATGAGCAAAGCCCATACTGTATAGTCAGCTATAAAAAGGCCCAAAATGACAATGTAAAACAATTCAAACGAGAAACCTAACGGCCTTATCAATCTAAAACAAAAAATCAATGAAAAACAAATATGTAACACATAAACAAACAATAACCACTGATTTACATGCTCCTGACTTGGGACCGTCAGTTCGTCCGTCTGTCCCGCTTAAATCGGTGCAAATCTAGTACGCCTGTGTTTCTTTGCATTTGTAAATTGTAACTTCTTACTTTTATAATTTGTACCTATGTGATCTTCGAGTATTCAGGCCGATATACAATTATTTCTATTATTTACTCTTAGTCGGGAAAAATAATGATATAAAGAAGTCCGTCCATGCTTAACGTCTGTACGTCTGTCAACAGTAGCGAATGCGTGTTTTTAGGGAAAACCTCTGAAATTGATGCCAAAAAAAAACCACACATCTAGTCTAATACATTATACAGTCAAATAGTCTGTAAGTTAGCCAGTGCCTTGTTTCATTTTTTTTTTTTATTTTCAATAATTTTGCTTATGAGCGTCGAGGACAAACCCAAACTTTCCTAACCAAAGGGTCGTTAAAGGTTATTTTATGGGAAAGCTCGTACTATGACGTCAAATTCAATGTTCTGAAGAAAGGCAACTCTTTTCTTTCAAACGCAGGAGAAAAAAACCTGAAAATTACTCATAACGTTTTTAAAAGGTCGGTGACATACATCTTTTTGCTTTATTTTGAAGAGTATACATGACACTTTCCGCCTTGAAATTTTTATGAAGACATCACTGGTAGATATTTTTTTAATACCGGAAACGTTTTTCATGTTTTCGTTTGATTTTTTGGTGGGAATGAAATAAATCACATTATTAAAGATCAAAACAACAAGAGTCGTACACTTTTGAACCAGTATTTGATAGACACAAATCTACTGATTAACGTGAAACAAGAATTATGCTTGTAGGTTTGATATCAAGGGTTTTTGTAAGAGATAAGATAATGTGAAAATATCATGTTAATATTCGGGAAAACACGAAACTGAGGTTTCTATAGTGACAAAACTAAGTCGGTGACCCCCTACTTTTTCATCACATTTTATTCCTCAAATCATGAAATACCCTCACACAAAATTTGAAGGGAAAATAACTGGTAGAACTGAATAGGCTGTCTGGTCTTTAAGTCTTATTAAACATAGCCAGTCGATAAAACAATTTTATCCTTCTCGAGATTGTTATTGAAGGTATTTTCAAAACTACAATAATATAGATATTATCAGAAATCACTTGCTAACATCTATGGCCATATATTGATATTCTTATAGTGTTACCAAAAGGACTCAGTGATTGGGTGGTTTGAGTAATTAATCTTCAGTACAACATACCTTCAACGCTGAGGTTGTGAGTTTGAAATCTGCATATGTTAGCTTGTTCTCTTAGGGACACCCGGCTTCATCATCGATTAAATGTGACCGCGTAGGTCCAGAATGTTAAAAGTGGCGCTAAATAACATTTATCCAGTCAATATCAAACCTATCTTAATCAATTGTTTTTTTTTTTTTTAAATCTAATGAAACATTGTTAATGTTTTATTAGCTCATTAGCTGATACATTTTGGGAAGGTTTAGGTGAAATCCATATTTACGTAACCACGCACAGACTAAAATGTGTAGTTAAAATAGAATATTCGGTTACTCAGCTGGAAAGCTGAACCGTGCCATCAATATAACCCTTACAGTGGTAGTATGACCAAATTGTAATACATAACACAATAAATCAATATGCATTCTCATGGACTGTTCATTATTTATACATTGTGTATAAAATGAGAAGATTGGTCAATGATACAAGGCCACAACTGACCACCTACACAGACGTAGAAATTAACAAATAAAGGTCGTCAATCAACCTTTAACATTGAACAAACTAACAAATATTTAACATTTGTTTCATGGAAAGCTTCACATGGGAGGTCATCGATATAGCACAATAGAGCTGAACATGATATTAAACATCAATCAATCAATCAATACCTTACGAAGTTGTGCTTTAAATTTCTTATTTTTTTCCTTTTTATGAAAACAAATTCCTTATAGAAATATTTTGGAAGAGGTATAAGCTTGTCTAAGGAAACTCAGTCATAATTTCACTTGAGTAGACTTAAGGTTAATTTGTTTAGCTTTAACAGTCGGCCACTATTACGTATTGATCTAAATCTGACCGTGATTGAATTAGAATATAGTATAGCAGTTTATCTTAACTTTTGTAACTTTTTGACACCTTTTCTCAGTGGAGTTGTAAACATAGTTAACGTAGGTGTACTATTGATAAAGGTCACCAATTGCGGTAATTAAATCAAGGCCAATATGATGGTATAAGTGTAATAAAGTTAACTGTCAATTAGAGGACTATCAATTGTTATGTCTAGGAATATCTAAGAAGTTCAGCATTTTGTACTTGACTTTCAATTATTTATCAACATTGTCAATGGATTCAAATATCTAATTTCAAATAAAGATATATCTCCAGGAATTAGTAAAATTTAGTCAGACACATGTTATCAAGTGATTGTCATTTTTCGATGTTCCTCATGTTTATTTTTCGTTTAGAATAGTTTGTTCTAATGTTGTGCCGCAACACCAATGTACTAGGCTAGTGGAAAGGGTTTGCGCCAACATATTAGTTAAAACCTGCTGCATGTGTTTGCATCTGTTTTAAGGTGGTACCTAACACTACAGGGAGATAACTCTGTAAAATCAGCTAAACGTTTTAATTACGATGTGTTGTAAAAGGAATATTAAGCTTCTCAATGATCAAAATTGGTGTTTGTCAAATTGCTATATAACCAGTGTATTCTTTCTGGCAAAACGGTTGGTTCAAAAAATGTTAAATTTTTATATTTTTGTTAAAGTATTTACTTTGACAAAATTTTATGAAAATTAAACGAGCCAGATTAATTTTAGTGAAAGTGTTGGTTACCACCTTAAGCCAGCAGCTTAATGTTCTGTGATTGTCGTGTGTTGATATGGTTCATTATTGTTTCTCGTCTTTTCTCTTTTTTTTATATAAATCAGACCGTTGGTTTCTTGTTTGAAATGATTTATACTGTATTTCTGGGCCTGTATAGCTTGCTATTCAGCGGGAGCCAAGATTCCGTGTTAAAGACTTTTCGTGCAAAGAGAGCGAGAGTTCCACTTTCCGTCGTTGACAATTTTTAAATTAACATTAAGAGGGGATCGTATGTTGAATTTTGTAAAGTTTATTTTGAGTTGAAATTCAATGTAATCTTATTTTCTAGTGACAGTCCAAATGGCTCGTCCATCATCCCACACGTCCCATTGATAGGACCTATCTTTGGTTTCAATTTTTATATTGTTCATCTTCTAAATATGCGTGACAACTGGATTTTAACAAGATATTTAAAAAGCATGATTAAAAATCAAAAGTTCAAAATACGGTTTTTATAGCAAGGGAGATCACCCTGTCGATGCACTCGGTCTCATTCTTTCTTATAAGGTTGATGTGATTTCTTCAATTTTTTTAAACTTTGATACCTTAATTAAGCTCTTCTTAATCGATCTACAAGGTTTGAACATCGCTAAACTAATGTCAGTATAATTTACTTATTTAGTGATAACGAATTCGTTATATTATTTCATAAGCTGTAGATGTCGTCAAATCTGTAGATTCTCCGAAGATTTTATGATGAAACCCACCCGTTTGAAGACATAAGAAGATTAATAAGATAATAGAAATCTAATAACGGAATATCCAGAAATATAAAAAGCTTATTATGAGACATTAAAATAGTTCAACTCCCCACTAAAATCGTTTAATAAATTGAAAATAAAGTAGTAGGAAGTTGATAATCGTCAACTGCAGACATTTTACATTAGATAAATACTTTTTGATGAAAAATCCATTAAAAGGACAATAACAATCAAAACCAACAAGTAAACAGAGACTCGTAAAACCAAAAGACATTTACATCAAGAGTAATAAATAATAAATAAGAAACAACACGAAATCCACTAAAAACCGGTAGTGAAATCATTTTCTGCACCGTATACGGCATCCGTCGAGCTATTTCTTTGTTCAGTCTGTTAAAAAGCAGATTGAATAAAAGATCTTTGTTTATCAGTCATTTTAGAATGTTAATATTTTAAATATATTATATGAAAGCAAAACAAAGACTTTATTTACTGAACATGGTATAATTTTGCAAATTATAGGCTATTTAGAATTAAAAAAAATGCGAGACAAATAAATATTAATTAAACTTATATATCCTAAAACGATTCATTAGTCATTCACGAGAAGAATATGCTTCTTTGATTACGACGTCAGAGTACTTTAAGATTACAATCAACCATACTATGTTATTTAGGCTGTTGAGTTTATGGGAAATGTCAATGCAGTCGATGTGATATGTATTTCAATTGAGATCTGGAGTTAGGACAGGTCATGTTTTTTTTTTATGTCTGTCTTATTTAGGTATTTGCAATTGAACGAAAAGATGAGTTTTCAATGAATTTGATATATTTTTTTAAAAATGCATTTTTTTTTCTACATTAGAAAATGCCTGTACCAAGTCAGGAATATGACAGTTGTTATCCATTCGTTTAATGTGTTTGGACTTTTGATTTTGCCTTTTGATTTTGGATTTTCCTTTTTGAATTTTCCTCGGAGTTCAGTATTTTTGTGTTTTTACTTTTTAAAACATTATTTATACTGAGGCGTACATTTATTTTGAATAGAAAGAAATCCACACATAGTGGTTTTTTTTTTTATAGTGGATTGGGAACCAAGTTATTGCAACTTATACATTTGTATGTATCCCTTTTTACTTTGCCGATATATATACACAATTTATATGTATTCCTTTCTACTTTGCCGATATATAAACACATATCATAAACAAGATCAATACCAAATTGTTTAACAGCTTCTTTTCCGGATTACTTTATAATTTATTTAAGGAATGACTGTAATATTTTTTCTGTCTATGAAGAAATAACATAAAAAATTTGTTGCACACTGAATAACGCGCGGATTATTTAACAGTATGCACCACATTTTTTATTTTATTTTGAATAGACAGAAAAAATATTACAGTCATTTCTTATAATTTAATTCTAAATTCCATTTTAAACCGTAGAAAACCATGAAAAAAAGTTGATGACGTCACGGTTACATGACTAAATTATGTCTATGGGCTGATAACAAAATAACGTCAGTCAATCAGAAGACGCGTATCATCCAAAATTAAATTATTATGTGTTATAGCGTTTAGCTTACTGAAAGAACTCGAGTATATGTAATAAATCAAATTAAGGATTAATTTCAGAATTAGGAGCTGAACAGACGTACAGTTGTATTATTTCACACATTGAGCCCTATATAGTATATATATTTAGAACATATGTATACAATCCCAATGGATGACATTTTTTTTGCGATTTTTATTTGAATTCAATCAAATCTGACTGATTTTAGTGTACATCAAACTATAATTTTACAGTATATACATTTACTCAACTGATTTTTGCTTTCTAAGATTTATGAAATAATATGTGTGATAAAGTTTAAAGCCAATGCATTAGGCAGCTATAAATATTTAATGAATCGTAAGAAACAAGTAGTTTGCTAATCATCCATTTGTTTGATTGTAGTAATTTAGCGAATCTGAATCATTAACATACCTCATTAAATTGTCCGGGATAAAGGGCGCAGAATTTCGGACTCCCGCTTTTGCTATAATGTTTATAATAATCTGACACTAATTGTACACGTGAGTGCGCTTCTGATGCACTAGCTTAGAAAAACAAGGCAAAACTATTTGAAAAGAAGTTGAATTGGTAATGATTTCCAAACTTTCCAATACATTGATGACATACACCTTTGAAAACTAAAGTTTGTATCCATAATATCATGAGAAAAAATTATGAAACTAAAATTGCATAAATTTCTTAGATTTTTCTAAATTCATTTTTTTTTCGAAATGATCATAGTTGAATAATTTAAAACCAGGGATTTACACATTTGTATAATTAAAAAAAATGAAGAACTATTACACACAAACTGGGCATAAACTTTAAAGACGAATCCATCAACGATCACTTTGGTTCTTCAGTAATTCTAAATGTATTAACGCAACATTAAAGAAAGATTTATAATAAGTCATGTTTGTGCTGAATCATTGTTGTCTAAGTCAATAATACGCTTGGGGATTTATGGTTCACCAGCAGTTAGAAAAACCAGTACCAGTTAACTATTTGTCAACAAGTAATACTATTTGTAACTATAAATGTTATAAAAATTTGCTTCTAAAAAAATAATGGCAAACACACATATCTCTTCTTTTCTTTTTTTTGACGTTCGGAGCGCTTTTCTGGGTTTACCTTCATCAAAATTCAGATTATTCGTCTATTGTTGGCTACTGGGTTTTATTCAATGAATCGTGTGATTGTAAATTTCAAGAAATATTTTTTGAAATACGGAACTGAAAGAATAAATATGTAACGGGATCTGAATGGTCTAATTCTACTTTGTCCCAACGGGTGCGCATTAAGTGTTAACATTCCAAAATGACAAGACTTTCTAAACTTTTTCCTCATTCCGATGATTACAGTATTGGCAATCTATTTTTATAAGCTACCGGAACCATATTTTCTGTACAGTCCAATAATATTCCAAAACTTGTTACACTTGGAACATATAGGACAAGTTGTGCGCCAAAATAACCAAGTTGAAGGACAATCTATTCTTCTTCTTTGTTAATTCCATTTCAAAACCATTTTTTCTGCTTGATTGTCAACGACTGCAGCGCTTGTACTATGTACTTTCGAGAAATTATATATATCCCGTATCATTTTCTAAAAAAAAATATTTTTATTTTTTGCAAGCAGCGTTTTTAAAACGAATTGGTTTCTTGCGAAATTGCACTAATATTGTTACAAAAATTTCCCGTATTTTCACACATTATCCTGCGTTTCTATAGTTTGGATTTGTACTTTAAAAAAAACAAATCATCGGGAAACGGCGTGCATCAGAGTTAAGCTGGGTCATACATTCACGATTTTTACTGCTGTCCTTGACAGGACTATTCCCGATTAAAATTTGTCAAAAATATGGCAGGTTGCTTTGGAATGTCCCTCCTGGATGGGATTTGTGTGCGTCTGATCACGTTGCAGGCATTTTGCACCTATCTGTATATCAACTTGTAAGCGTATCTCCTTATGAACATCTGGATGGATATTTACGCGAAAAAGTTCTAAATGTTACAGGAGAGATGCTCGTTACTTAAATGTATGTCATTACTAACCTCTAACATGTCTAAGCGAAACTCGTCTTGAATGTTTAATGAATTTTTAATGAAATGTATGTCAGAAAATGTAATGGAGAGAGAAAAGTGAGGGAGAAGGGAGAAAAAGAGATTGGAGAAGGTATAAGAGGGGTGGGAGAAAGGAGACGAGGGGGCGGGAGCAGGGAGAAACTAAAACCCCTGTCCAGCCCCTCTCTTGTACTAAAAAGTTTCGTAAAAAAATATATATAGTATAAATTCACATGCTCTAATATTTTTGCAAAGGTCAAAACAAAGAGTCTTCTGCGCATTTCAACATTCCTATGCAACGAACTATACACTGTTTGTATTTCATAATTTCATTTTATACCAATAAATGCATGTGTAATATGAATTATTCGATAACTTCGTATCCAATGTCCTTTTAACATGTATTTAGTCATACACTGTTAAACGTTGTCAGCAGGAAAACAATATGAACAATAAATACCTTCAGCTTCTTTTTATACTGTGTTCGATTTATTAGAACATTTTATCTATGTTTTACCATATTCGTGAATTATGTATTGTAGCTATTATAATATAGATACATTTATACGATAATTCAGTCATAAATTTAAGTTAAAAATTATTTCCTTTAAGACGAACGTCTTGAAACGGTTTCATTATTAATGAGAACAAGCATTTAGTATGTGTTTGAAATAACTGTGTTGCTATGTTACTGTGGGATAAATAAAGGCAAAAGTAGTATACCGCTGTTCAAAACTATAACTGAGGGAAACGCATTAAATATAAGAGAACAATGACACAACATTAAAATGTAACACACACACACACACACACACACACACACACACACAGAAACGGACTAAGCATTAGACAAAATACTATGAGAATAACAAATATAACATCAAAAACCAAATACATGAATTTGGGATAGATAAGTACCGTGACACGTCTTATAGTAATGTGAATTCACACTAAAAAAATAAGAGAAAACAAACGACACAACGGAAACACAACGTTAAAATGTAACACACACAGAAACGAACTATAATATAAGAATAGCCATATTCCTGACTTGGCACAGAATATTTTTAAAGGAGAAAATGGTGGGTTGAACCTGGTTAAGTGGCATGCCAAACCTCCCTCTTTTATGACCATGTGAAATATAACATTAAAATGACAAAACAACATTACAGGACCACAATAAGAATAAATAGGAGAACACTGTTAATTGACAAAGAAACACACAAATAGCAAGTTTAAAACATTTTTAATACGCCAGAAGTGCATTTTGTCAACACAAGACTTACTAGTGACGCCCAGATACAAAAGTTTGAAAGCCGAAACAAGTACAAAGTTGAACAGCATTAAGGACCAAAAGTTCTAAAAAGTTATGCCAAAAACGGCCAGGGTTTTCTGTTAGGTACCAGAACATCCCTCTTATTTAAAATAATTTATACTTTTGCAAACAGTGAATTTTATAAAATGACTATACAAAAGATGTACATGATAAAACTGAAGTATTAACCAATTACAGGAAACAACCGAAATACATTACATAACCCGACAAAATGCAAAACATCCGAATAAGTTTAAACCTTAACGCCAAGTGACGTCATATAAGAAATTGTAAAAGATAACAAAAAATGACGTCAAATTTGAATTTGTACAACAGATCATCAAAAAATGAAAAATGACGTAACATTTGAATGAATAAGATAAAATTAGGATTGATTTAAGATTATATTTGAACTAAATACTGATATTACATTTAATAACAATGCACATTTCAATACTTATTAATAGCAAACTAAGGTAGCAATTAACTGTATTATATAGCTATGTCCGGTTTGTTTTGAATCTAACTTTAAACGTAAAACATCGTACAGATTACTTTGAACAAAATCAAATCTAATAAATGAAGGCGTTGATTAATTTTCTGTATCATAACACATGAACATAATAGAAAAGACGTCAACACATTTGACAAAATCCGATGAGAATTACAAATATAACATTAAACATTTAAACTAAATACATGAATTTGGGATAGATAAGTACCGTTGCACGTCAAAACAGTCACAATCGGGAATAAGTCACGTTTGGTAATTAAAAGATTAGCCGACGTAATGACAAATGATGTGTATATTTAATATTATAAAAATACTCACAAGAGACACGGATGCATTTTATAGTTAGATTTAACAATAATTGTAGTTTATAAAAATGAACCCATGGGGATTATCAAACTATATGATATATGAAACGAATAATCTTGATAAGTTTTCCTGATGGATTTATCTGATGAATGTGCTAGATATTTGAAAATGGAAACTCGTTGAAAGCGTTAAGTATTATATGGGGTAAAAAACAGTCCGCAATGTTCAAATTTGACATTTGATAAAAACAAGTGATAACTATATGAATCTTTTAATGTATAACGTGCAGGAAGCTTATGCACTAGGAGAAGAGTACAAGAACTAAGTCCAATAAACGGAAGTCATTTCTACTCCCACCTCCTGTCTTTCATTGATTGATTGTCATTTGTTTTGTTTTTACTCTTGCTGTTTTTCTTATGTATTTATACATCCCTGGAGTGACGGTACAGTTAAATACGCCACAAAATCGAGTCGATGAAATGTGTACAGTTTAGTTTAGCTATCCTTAAATTACAATTCGTTCAAGAATAAATGTTTTTCAATAATAAAAAAAAACTTCATGAAATATACCTGGCTTTTTATTTTGTACGCCCTAACCACATTGTCACTACACTATTGTGAAGTATATGGTCTTTCAAGTATTATTATTTAGTCAACTGGACGAAACAAAGGGCGATGCGGAGAACATAAACCCTGACATTTTATAATTTTAAGCTATACTTTGTAACTGTTCAACTTCATAAATCTATATACAGTTTACTTGATTAAATATGTGTAGATTTCAAAAGGCAAATAACATTCATACGGCATCACATATCAACCAGTACTAACAGACTAACAACGCCAACAAAGAGTTATTTAGAAAAACACGAAGTCCAATATTATTTGAGTTAAACGAGATCTTTTAGGAATAAAAAATCATATTTTAAGCAATATTGACTATTTCTGGAGTGCTAAACTTAATTGCGAGAATCTGGGACGACCTACGTTTGACAGACGGATAGTTTGTCCACTTGATTGTGAGAATCTGGGATCACCTACGTTCGACTGACGGATAGTTTGTTCACTAAATTGTGAGAATCTGGGATCAGCTACGTTCGACTGACGGATAGTGTGTCCACTTGATTGTGAGAATCTGGGATCACCTACGTTCAACTGACGGATAGTTTGTCCACTTCTTTATCATTCCCCACTATTTTTGTTAAATAAAACATTTGCGTTATAAGCAGATACTTTATAATTTGTACGATGGTCGATAAGATATTTTATCATTTGTATCTAAATGCTTCCACTATAGATTAATCTTTTAAGGGCATACGATACAGTTTTGATCCTGTATTTACAAGTTGATGAAAATTTGCATATAGAGTATTTTAAACCTAATCAAATCAAATATGTTATAAAAATTATACCTTCATGTGCTTTTTGAGTAAATTGAGGTTCAAATTTCAGATATTTCCTCAAAATACGGATTTATAGACATATTTTTCCTATCGATAGAAATACATAACTTTTTTGTTTTAAAACATAAACACGATCTGTTTTTTGTTTAATTATTTGTGATTTGTGTGTTGTATAAATATTGCATAAATTTGTACATTTTATTTTTACAAATAACTCAAATTTATCAAATGATCATGAATGTAGGAAAAAAACGTAATTTTTGGCTGTATATTTATCAAATTTAAAAAAGTTGCACTATTTACCTTTTCATGAAAATTGGTACACATAATCTTCATACGTTATCAAACCAAATGTCATTTTAAAAAAGGTGGGTCCATGAAATCGTTTTCAAGTTAAATCAGCTTGAATGCTAAAAATTAGCCGAAAACTGCATCTTTTCCCGATAAGTCACCGTTTGACGTCGCAAAAAAAACAATTTACGTTAGCAACGTCATTACCTCCCCTGTAAATGTATCGTATGCCCCTAACAACAAATTCTAGGTTAACATGCAAAGAAACAATTGTTGCTTGATAGCATGGTTCGTCGCTGTGCTTTCTAATGGTCGTTTATCATTTTGTTCTAAGGAGGAAACAAAACAATAACAAGGTCTGTTTTAAATATCTTTTGATACACCGAGAATTCAACATTTCGTTATTTTAGGAAAATAGGTGAAAACTGAAAAGCATGACTTACTACATTCAAAAACAAAACTCTTACGTTCACTGTTTTTTTGCGACATTTTGTAAATGGTATTGATGTTTAGAATCAATGTTGAGAGTGATAACATACATTTTAGACCTTAATGAAGAGGAAAACAGAAAAGACCTGTGTTTTAAAATGTTCTTTATTACATACAAGTTTACTGGTTACTCACTAGAAGCATGCAATCAACGTATTACGCAATTTTCTTTTTATTAGAAATAAAACTTATTATATAACTTATCGTCAATGAATCTAAAGAAGTGATTTAGGTCAACTTGTTCAATATAATAGATATAAGAAAACATTGAATGAGCGACAATTTTATACAAAGTAAACAATTATAGGTCCACGTACGGTCTTCAACAGGGAGTCTTAGCTCACACCGAACAGCAAGCGCTATGAATAGCCCCATACTGAATAGCCCCATACTGAATAGCCCCATAGCCCCATACTGAATAGCCCATAAATCACTAGTGTTAAACCATTCAAACGTGAAAACTAACGATCTTATCTGTAATAAACGAGAAACAAGAAACACTTATGAACCACATTTGCAAACGACAATAACTGAACATCAGGTTCCTGACTTAGAACAGGAGCTAATTTATGCAGCGGGTGTAAACGTTTAAATAGATACCATCATCATCACATCGAAAAACACACTATGAAATATTAAATTTAATGACTTGAACAAGTTAATTCACACTAAACGAATACATTGATTCTATGAAACAATGTAAATACAAAATCAATGAAATAAGGAGTGAGATGTTAAACAATTTCAGAAAGACAAATCCTGACTGTTTGTTACGTAACAAAGTTGAGATATCACCCTTCTCAGAAAAGTTTTCAAGATAATATTTTTGAATAAGTAACACCCTGTGTCGACCCTCAGAAAATGTTTGAATATTAGTTCAAATCATCACCAGTTTTTGATGATTACATATGTGTTCTACGATACCCAAATACCGTTGTTTGAGTAATTATTTTTCTATACAGACCCATTATACATGGTATTGGTAAGACTTTGTGTTTTTCTTTTGCTGATGTTTTTCCAAGCGGGTACTTGGAAACCTACATATTGTTACTTACTTTAACCAATTAGAGATTAGAGAAATTAAACTAGAAAAGCTTGTATAAAATAACAAACCTAGCCCATGGTTATTAAGATATCTTCTACACAGAAAAAAAACTCTCGCATCTTTATACTGGTTCTGATTCTGTAACAATCATGCGAACGAGTTCAGCGAAATGTCACGCTAAACTCTGAAACATTCAAATTAATGGACGAATATACACGAATAACAACGATGTAAGGTGTTTGACTTGGGACAGAATAAAAAAGACAGCATTGTTTTAAAAAACCAAAAGAGGAAATAAGAAATATCTAAATCCATGGATTTATGAGTTTTGAACAGCGGTATACTACTGTTGCCTTTATTTAAATACATTGATATTCAATATAAAAGAATCTTTAAAACAAAAAATTTAACAATTTTCTATGTTTGAATAGTTTTTAATATGAAGACGTTTTTTTTTTCTTCAATTTATGTATGTACTTTGGTTCCATAGGATATAATTACTACTTATTGAAGAAAATAGATTTAAAAAAAAAACATTATCCGTTTATTTAATTATACACTTATTACTATGTAGGGACCCATTTAAATGTTGGATACAATAGTAATTTATACATAGTTTGTTTATATTGTATGACAAAGGCATTGTGTCGTTCATCAATTGAAATGAATGAATCTCTAGCTTGATAGTGCACTATAAAACTATATTGATTGATACTTAGCTGAAGGTTTATATAACATTGAACTATACATGAGATACGATACTATATTATGTGCATTACTATGTAGACCTAATAAAATAAGTAAGATATTAACCTTTTTTTATTTCATTTCGAAATTTTTTCAAGAAGATTCCTAATTTTTTAAAATTCCACAGAATAAATAATGTGTATCTTATGATGTTCTTATACAATTATTGCAGATCACTGAACCTGTGACCCAATTGTTAATGCCAACAGATGGATAAAGCTGCACTTTTGGTAAAATTCCAATAATAGACATTTTTCTTCTAAAGGTCAATCAATATAAAGGGCCAATCCCCTATGGATTGTATTCACCCTCTATGGTCCGTAAGGGTTCAGTATTTAACCGTATAACGAATTTATCGCACGCTGGACTTTTTCTGCTGCGTTATGTTGAAAAATAAACAATGAAAAACAACAGCAATAATAGATGACGTCACCATTTACGCGTCATGAACCCCCATCAATTTACTAACCTCTACGGTCTCATAGGGGGTCACTACGTAACGGTGTTTAAACCAATCACAACGTGATATTTTACCCTTGGTGCGATAAGATCTCGTAAATATCAACAACAAAGAGTTTCCTCTATCCTCAAACACTATTTAATATATCTGCAATGTAATATGCAACGGAATTGGAACCAGTGTAATATACTAACTTGTCTAAGAAGAAATAAAAACCCACACTCTTTCTTTAACGTTTGAGATAAAAAAAAAATGGTATAAATAATTTGCAAATAATTCAAGTTGCTGGTTCGTCTGAGTAGTTAGTCTGTAGGAGATAATAAACATTATTCAATGACATAAGTGTGTATTTCCCATAGTCATTAGATTATTTGTAAAGGGCATCACGAAGAACATAATGAGTTTTAGAAAATTGAATTAATGTGTGTAGAATATCATAACGCCTCCTCTAAGTCTAAACACAACGTGAAAAATGTTCACATGTGCTGGTTCAACTAAGAAAAACACATTCACAATTATCCAAGGACCAGGTGGACTTTTAAAATATTTGAATTAAATTAAATCGGATGAGTTCCAAAGACAAACAACGATTTAAAAAAATCAAAACTTTCAAACCTGCAAAAGGGACGCGATAAATACCAAAAGGACATTTACAAGTCGAAAACAAACGGACAATACTATTTTTATAAAAAAATGAGTGTGAAGAATTTTTTTTATTCAACAGATACGCGACTGAATATTTTTTTATTGTCTCTGTCAAAAACGTTATCTTTAAATGGAAACACTGATTGTTTTTTTTTTTTTGATGACGGCGAACAGGAGTTTACTCATCATACGTAAACTCATTTAGGTTTAATCCACCATTTTCGTCAGGAAATACATGAACTAAGTCTAGAAGATATTAGTTGTTTTCCAGTCTCCCCGTTTGTTGATATTTACAACCATTTGAATAAGTTTTCTAAACTTCCCTTTTTGAGTTCGGTAATTTTGCTAATACTTTTCTGTGTAAAGTGTATTGGGTTATGGTTGACATTTATTTTTCATGTTTGATGTTTGTCAAAAATGTATGGTAATAAAGTTTGTTTACCAAGATTTAGGATCTGACTTTTTAATTTTTTGGGGCTTTTAGAGGAGGCAATACTATGCGTTTACTAGTTGTCAACCGATTTGCGGTGACCTTTTATTCGGTATTCGGAATAACTTGAATCTACTCTGGTGGAAAGTTGTTTAATTAGCTATTGATAAGTCTGCATTCTAAAAAGTACATTGTTCCACTTTTCCGAAAGATTTTGTTTGTTTTGCTGTATGTTTGCTTATATGTAAATGACAGTAAAAGTAAAAAATTTATTTATACCGTAGCTTATTAGTACACTCATGACATGTCTGTCAAAACAATATGTATCATTCGATAGGTGATTCTGAGATTGTTTTATCTACGGTAAGGGCATCTATATATACATACTTGTAAATGTCTTAAATATCTGAAAATAGAAAATCTGAGATTTAAAACGTGCAATTAATAAAGGCAACAGTAGTATACCGCTGTTCAAATCTCATAAATCTATGGACGAAAAACAAAATCGGGGTAACAAACTAAAACTGAGGGAAACGCATTAAATATTAAATATTAGAGGAAAAAAACGACACAACATTAAAATGTAACACACACACCAACGGACTAATCATTAGATGATCCGATGAGAATAACCAATATAACATCAAAACCAAATACATGAATTTGGGATAGAAAAGTACCGTGACACGTCTTATAGTAATGTGAATTCACACTCAAATATAGGAGAAAACAAACGACACAACGGAAACACAACGTAAACATGTTACACACACAGAAACGAACTATGATATAACAATGGCCATTTTCCTGACTAAGTACAGGACATTTATAAAGGAAAAAATAGTGGGTTGAACCTGGTTTTGTGGCATGCCAAACCTCGCACTTTGATGGCATTGTTAAATATAACATTAAAATGGCAACATAATAATACAGGACTACAATACAGATAAATAGGAGAACGTATTAGGCAAAGAAACACATGAATAATAGATAACAAAAGGCATCAGGTTTAAAATTCAATACGCCAAAAACGCCCTTCGTCCACACAAGACTTACCAGTTACGCCCAGATATAAAAGTTCGAAAGTCAAAAAAAGGTTACAAAGTTGTTCAACTCTGAGGATCAAAAGTTGGAAAAGGTTGTGCCAAATACGGCTTGGGTATTATGCTTGTGATAAGAAATTCTTTATTATATAGAACAATTTATGCTATTGCAAACAGTAAATTTTATCAAATGAATATAAAAGATTTACATGATAAAACTGACGTCTTTACTAATTACAGAAAACAAAACCCGAATACATAATACATTGAAGACCAACACAGAAAATAGACACACCCGACTCAGTCCAGGCCTGAACGCAAAAAGTCATAACAATGACGTCACATACGAAGTGATGAAAAGGGACAATATTACGTCACGCAGACATTTGAATATCTGAAATAGCACAAAAATGACGTCATATTTGAAAAATTATATCTAAAAAAATAAGATAGAAATAGGATTGATTTAGGATTATAATAGAACTAAATACTGATATGAACAAAATCAAAACTAATAAATGCAGGCGGTGATTAATTTTCTTTACCATAACCAATTTGACAAAATCATATGAAAATTACAAATATAACATCAAACTAAATACATGAATTTGGGATAAATTAGTACCGTAACACGTCTTAAGGTAATAACTGTCATACATGTCAACCAATTTGACAAAATCATATGAAAATTGCAAATATAACATCAAACTAAACACATGAATTTGGATAGATAAGTACCGTAACACGTCTTATAGCAATAACTGTCATACACGTTAAGGGATAAGACAAAAATGAAGCACTATGATATTTAGGTTATTAGGAATCGTCATTTATAGTTCGTAGTAAAATTCTAATTTAAGTAATTATCTTCGTAAAACTAATCAATCGAAAAGAAAATCGTAATTGAATTACTTCCCACTAGAAGAGATTAATTTCGATTCATATATTTGCACTTTAATTTGCTGATCACGTGACAGCATGTGGCATGCCAAAGGATACGAAATATTAATGCATAACAGAAAGAATATAGTACGTCCAATAA
This sequence comes from Mytilus galloprovincialis, assembly GCF_965363235.1. Taxonomy (NCBI): domain Eukaryota; kingdom Metazoa; phylum Mollusca; class Bivalvia; order Mytilida; family Mytilidae; genus Mytilus; species Mytilus galloprovincialis. Next base: position 8,218,828 of record NC_134842.1, read on the forward strand.
GGAACATAATCATGGCATAATTTCTAGTAGGTCTTAAGTGTTTCTTGTTTGTTATTATAGTTGCTTAATTATCGGGTGTAAGGGACAAGCATTCAACTGCCATTTTATTTAGAATATGAAGTAATCGTCGACGAGACAACTGTCTAACAACAAAATGACACAATAACAAATTATGAGGCCAATATGTGGTGTAAAAAAATACAAAGTCTGAAGTAAGTATACAGTCATAAGGATACCACTGTACGTACTCTAGTTTACGACAATGTGGCATTTTTGAAGAGTTAAATTGAGAATGGAAACGGGGAATGTGTCACAGAGACAACAACCCGACCATAGAAAAAACAACAGCAGAAGGCCACCGACAGGTCTTTAATGTAGCGAGAAACTCCCGCACACGGAGGCGTCCCTCAGCTGGCCCCTAAACAAATATATACTAATATAGTGATAATGAACGCCATACTAATTTCCAAATTGTACACAAGAAACTAAATTAAAATAATACAAGACTAATTACAAAGGCAAGAGGTTCCTGACTTGGGACAGGCGCAAAAATGCGGCGGGGTTAAACATGTTTAGGAGATATCAACCCTCCCCCTATACCTCTGGTCAATGTAGAAAAGTAAACGCATAACAATACGCACATTTAAAATTCAATTCAAGAGAAGTCCGAGTATGATGTCAAAAGATGTAACCAAAGAAAATAAATAACAATAATAATAATACATAAATAAAAACAGACTACTAGCAGTTAACTGACATGCCAGCTCGAGACTTCAATTAAACTGATTGAAAGATTATGATTTCATCATATGAATATCAGGCACAATCCTTCCCGTTAGGGGTTTAGTATCATACCATCATAACATATATGAGAAGAACATAACCCGTGTCATGCCAACAACTGGTTTTTGAATAAATGTGTTTAGTTCGATGCAAAGATCCTATAACTGAATCAATATTAACGCCAAAATATGCAATCTTTAATGACCTGACAACAGTATCGTAACTATATCCCTTCTTAATAAGTCTATTTAAAGGTTTTGTTAGTTTCTGAGGTGAATACTGACATTTTTGTGCTTTATGAAGAATATTTCCATAAAAAATTGGATGTGAAATACCTGAACGTATAAGAAGTCTGCATGTTGAGCTATATTTACGAGTGATATCCTTATACCGATGATAAAATTTAGTAAATGTTTTGACTAGTTTGTGATATCGAAAACCTTGGTGTAGTAATTTTTCAGTAATACATAAATTTCTCTCGTTATAATCTAAAACATTGTTACATACACGAGCGAATCGTACAAGTTGAGATATATAAACACCGTAAGATGGTGACAAGGGAACGTCATGTTAAGCATGGCTTAACACATCTTTTTTTTAA